>NC_052158.1:30085370-30704776 GCF_902713615.1 Scyliorhinus canicula
GTGCTGCCCGACAACCTTTGATTGTCTTTCCTCATAAGGCAACCCGCTCATTCCAGGTATCAATCCGGGAAACCGCTGGACCACCTCCAATGGATTCACATCCTTCCTTAAATAAGGAGGCCAAAACTGCACAGTATTCAACATGTGGGCTCACCAATGCCCTGTATATCTGAAACTTTTATCTTCAATTCCTCTCGTAAAAAATGAATGATGTAAAGTATTCTGTCTATTTGAGACAAAGCAGTAAATGTTGGAAACAGTGCTGTTTTAATAAGAGATGTTTTAAGTGGAACCTAATGGCTAGGCCAGCAGTTATTACCCATCCCTAATTGCCCCCTTGAGAAGGTGGTCGTGATTGTTTCCAAATTACACTCTGTATTGGACTAGTTTGCTTTGTCCCAGACTCCCTAACAACCAAATTAGTTTCACTCGATTAGTTCCCATTAAAATCTTGGGAACTTTGACCACACCGCCCCTTAACTTTCTAACATTTTGGCCCTAGTTTGTGCAATGATGCTTCACCGATACTTTCTCCAGGGAAACTGGGCTATGAATGCTAACCTTGTCAGCAATGCCCACATCCCATAAATGAACGCAGTCGGGGGCAACAAAGCTTTCCTCGTTATTTAACCATCAGAGTCCATTCTGAATTTGATCATTATAAAGTTGACATTTCCTCCAAAGCCGATACAGGGCGGTGCCCAGAGCTATTCAGAGTACTTCAGCTCCTGGATGTAAATAAATGACACTCGGATGATATTAGTCCTAATTGTTAATGCATTGTTGTCCCTTGGTGCTCGACTCCTCTGCTGAAAGTGCTTGCACTTTCTCCTTCACCCCTCCGTAGCCCCTCGAGATGATGTGGAGATTTTTCCTCGCCACCAATTAACTCCCAAGTTCCTTTTTGACTGCCGAGTGAGTGATGCGACTGCCCTAAGTAGCACTGACCAGGACGATCCCAGTGCTGTGGGGAGCTGAGTTTGACATGGAAGGACAACTTAATTGCAAGCAGTCGCTTGGGTAGTGCAGAACATGGAAGATTGCTGAAAAGAAAGAAGTGTTTTCAAAGCTTTGTGTTGTGCACTCAATAAAACAAATGCAAGAATGCCAAATTTCAAACTCTCACAACAACATATTCTGCAGGAGTAAAGGCAGCAGGGTAGCATGGTGGTTAGCATAAATGCTTCACAGCTCCAGGGTCCCAGGTTCGGTTCCCGGCTGGGTCACTGTCTGTGTGGAGTCTGCACGTCCTCCCCCTGTGTGCGTGGGTTTCCTCCGGGTGCTCCGGTTTCCTCCCACAGTCCAAAGATGTGCGGGTTAGGTGGATTGGCCATGCTAAATTGCGCGTAGTGTACTAATAAAAGTAGGGTTAAGGAGGAGGTTGTTGGGTTACGGGTATAGGGTGGATACGTGGGTTTGAGTAGGGTGATCATGGCTCGGCACAACATTGAGGGCCGAAGGGCCTGTTCTGTGCTGTACTGTTCTATGTTCTCTATGTTCTATGATTGGCAAGTTGGCTCTGATTGGCCATGATGAACCAGTCAACACCCCTTTCTCCTGTCGTATAAATTATTGTGAGAGTTTAAAATTTGACGTACTTTCATTTGTCCTGATTTTGTGCAGGACAAAAAACTTTGATACCATGTCTCTTTTTCAGCAACAGGCAATTCTCCTGGCCTCGGCACGACTGTAGCTCGGGGGTATTAGCCCTTTCCTGATCACTTGCGAAGGAGCCTGGCGCAAAAATGAACGCTTGGTGATTTGGGGCATGCGAGGGCAGAATGGAGGATGCCGAGTCAAATAGGTGGTGGTGCAAAGTACTGAGGCTTGTCAATAGGACCGGCTACTAGTTTGTTGGGCTGCGGGGGGGGGGGGGGGGAGGGGAGGGGGGGGGGGAAATAGAGCAAATGTTGACCAGTGCCCGTGAAAGGGTGTCATGTGAAGCAGTCAGCTTATTCCTCTTTAGGTGAGATGGAGAGATGCAAAATAGCCTCCACCCTTGTTACCCAAGAGCCTGCCAGACCTTTGAAAGTTTCAGTCTGTCAGTACTCAGGTGGACAGGAGAGGCTGGCGTCGCCTTTGGGTGTCAGCTGTGGCTCGGCTGAGTAACAACACTCAACTCTGGGTCAAGTGGGCGTAGAGTCGAAGCCCAGCTTCACAGAGAATTGTGCTGTCTTTAGGGTAAGCCCTGTCATGAGGGCCGAAAATGTCCCATGCCGCCATTTCGCAGATTCAGCAGCTCCGGAGCTCTGGGAATACTAATCCCCAGGCAACTCTTCCTCAAAAGCAAAGTGGTTATCCTTTCATGGTCACATTGCTAATTTTGGGATCTTGCTGTGCTCCAAGCTGGTTGTGGAGTCTGCCCCATTACAGCAGTAACTACACTCGGTGCCAAATTGGCTGTAAAGCAAGTCAATATGTCCTGGTGGTGGGAAGGGCGCTATAAAAATGCAAGTCGTTCTCATGGAACTTTTTAGTTGTAATGTGGAGATGCTGATGGATCCAATTGTGGGCTGTTCCCCTTCAATTAGCAGCTCCTCTTTCTCTGTGTTGCGACCGAAAGCTCTCACGGATCGAATTACAGACATATCTCTGGACACTCCCTCTCGCAAAGAATGTTCCATTGAGAAACCCTGGGGAAGGCCAAAACAAATGCAAGAATGCCAGATTTCAAACTCTCACAACAACATATTCTGCAGGAGTAAAGGATTGGCAAGTTGGCTCTGATTGGTCATGATGAACCAGTCAACACCCCTTTCTCCTGTCGTATAAATTATTGTGAGAGTTTAAAATTTGACGTACTTTCATTTGTCTTGATTTTGTGCAGGACAAAAAACTTTGATACCATGTCTCTTTTTCAGCAAGAGGCAATTCTCCTGGCCTCGGTACGACTGTAGCTCGGGGGTATTAGCCCTTTCCTAATCACTTGCGAAGGAGCCTGGTGCAAAAATGAACGCTTGGTGATTTGGGGCATGCGAGGGCAGAATGGAGGATGCCGAGTCAAATAGGTGGTGGTGCACAGTACTGAGGCTTGTCAATAGGACCGGCTACTAGTTTGTTGGGGTGTGGGGGGGGAGGGGAGGGGAGGGGGGAAAATAGAGCAAATGTTGACCAGTGCCCGTGAAAGGGTGTCATGCGAAGCAGTCAGCTTATTCCTCTTTAGGTGAGATGGAGAGATGCAAATAGCCTCCACCCTTGTTACCCAAGAGCCTGCCAGACCTTTGAAAGTTTCAGTCTGTCAGTACTCAGGTGGACAGGAGAGGCTGGCGTCGCCTTTGGGTGTCAGCTGTGGCTCGGCTGAGTAACAACACTCAACTCTGGGTCAAGTGGGCGTAGAGTCGAAGCCCAGCTTCACAGAGAATTGTGCTGTCTTTAGGGTAAGCCCTGTCATGAGGGCCGAAAATGTCCCACGGCCGCCATTTCGCAGATTCAGCAGCTCCGGGAATACTAATCCCCCAGGCAACTCTTCCTCAAAGGCAAAGTGGTTATCCTTTCATGGTCACATTGCTAATTTTGGGATCTTGCTGTGCTCCAAGCTGGTTGCGGAGTCTGCCCCATTACAGCAGTAACTACACTCGGTGCCAAATTGGCTGTAAAGCAAGTCAATATGTCCCGGTGGTGGGAAGGGCGCTACAAAAATGCAAGTCGTTCTCATGGAGCTTTTTAGTTGTAGTGTGGAGATGCTGATGGATCCAATTGTGGGCTGTTCCCCTTCAATTAGCAGCTCCTCTTTCTCTGTGTTGCGACAGAAAGCTCACACGGATCGAATTACAGACACATATCTGGACACTCCCTCTCGCAAAGAATGTTCCATTGAGAAACCCTGGGAAAGGCCAAAGATATGTGTTATGGGAGCGGCGTTTTCAGAACCCCAAAATGTATCATGGAGTTCAACCAACCTCTCCCTTTAATGTATTGTTGCTTTGGAAGCACACGGCTTGGTCTCCAGGTGTGGTATTACAATTATGGACACGTGGGTTTTTAAACACAAAACAATGTTTATTCCATGAATTCAACTGAACCTTTTTAAATAAACATTGGATCACTTACCACCCCTTACTTCAAAGATAACCCCGAAAATAATACAACACTAAATAATCCCTCAAAATGCTCCTTCAAACCTCCAAAGGCTTAACACCTTTAAACAGAAACACATCAGGCTAAAGACATTATTATTATGAGTTTAAATCATCCAAATGATTCAGAGATAGTCTTTCCTGGCAGAGATCACAGAAGATCCAGCTCACTGCAAACACAGGCACACCCAAGCTCCTTTCCTCAAAACTGAAACTAAAAGCAGAAGTGAGCTCAACTCAGCTACCCCCACCCTCTGACATCACTTCAGTAATATGAGCTGCTATATTTCTTAAAGGTACATTGCTTAAACAACAATTTCTTAAAGGTACTCTGACATGACACTTCCCTTGCCTGTGGATCAACGGATGGCTTCTCAATTTGTACATCGTTGTGAATGAGCATGAGATGTATCAATGGTGGTGTGCTGAGGATAGGGACTCTTTATTTCTTGGGCGCAGTCAGAAGTCTCCACCTGCCTGTTATAGTGGGACTCTGTGCTCAGGTAGCACGGAGTACTGCACTGCAACCGAAGGGTCTTTTTAAGTGCTGGACTGAAATTCTCTCTCTTCCCCCCCCCCTTGCTCGTTGACCCACACTGGCTTTCTCAGTGGCAACACCTTGATTGTGAAATTCTCATCCTGGCTATCGAATGCCGCCTGTGGCTCTTCACCCCCCCCCCCCCCCCCCCCCCCCCCCCCCCCCCATGATCTGCAGACCCGCGACCCTCCAAGATGTCTGTGCTCCTCTAATGCTGACCTTTTGCGCATCCTCAAGATTTGAATCGCTCCACCATTTGCGGCCGTGCCTTCAGCTGCCTGTGTCCCAAGCTCTGGAATTCCCTCCCTGAACTGATCCGCCTATCTATCTCTCTCTACCTCCTTCACCTTCAACACAGTCTTTAGGCTGAGCTCTGACTGAACCTGTTCTCATATCTCTGTATGTTGCTCGGTGTCAGACTTTCACTGAGCCCACCTGCGACATGCCTCGGATCATTCTGTTCTGTTAAGGGTGTTATGTAAATGCAAGTTGTTGTATTGCCCTGGTGTGCCTGCTGTTAATGTGACGTGACAACCAATTCATGGCTTTGTTTTCTCTCTCTCTCTCTTTCAGGATTCTCTAACACTAACATGTCGTTCCAAACGTGTGGTCCCAATGAGGCAATGGTAGTTTCAGGTACAGTAATGCTGTTTTCATTCAGTGCGTATCCACTCGGGCTCTTTGACCACAGCGGTGCCTGGTTCTCTTCTCTCCCAGCAATCCATCCCCTGTGTGATTCAGTGTGATTTGGACAAATGGATGGCAGACACAGTATAATGTGGATAAATGCAAGGTTATCCACTTTGGTAGCAAAAACAGGAAGCCAGACTATTATCCAAATGGATTTGGATTGAGGGAGGGGAATGTGCAATGAGACATGGGTGTCCTTGTACACCAATCGCTGAAGGTAAGCCTGCAAGTGCAGCAGGCGGTTGTTGGGGGCAGCACGGTAATGTAGTGGTTAGCGCAATTGCTTCACAGCTCCTGGGTCCCAGGTTCGATTCCCGGTTTGGGTCACTGTCTGTGAGTAGTCTGCAGATTTTCCCCGGGTCTGCGTGGGTTTCCTCCGGGTGCCCTAGTTTCCTCCCACAGTGCAAAGATGTGCAGGTTAGGTGGATTGGCTATGCTAAATTGCCCCTCGTGTCCAAAAAGGCTAGGTGGAGTTACTAGGTTACGGGGCTAGGGTGGAGGTGTGGGCTTAAGTGGGGTGCTCTTTCCAACGGCCGGTGCAGACCCGATGGGCCGAATGGCCTCGTGCACTGTAAAGTCTATGACTCTGTGACTTATTCTATGACTCCATAGTGAGAGGATTTGAGCACAGGAACAGGGATGTCTTGGTGCAATTATACAGGGCCTTGGTGAGGCCACTCCTAGAATATTGAGGACAGTTTTAGTCTCCTTATCTGAGGAAGGATGTTCTTATCTGAAGCAGAATTTTCTTGCTCGAGATGGAGTTTAGCCAAGGTTCACCAGTCTGATTCCTGGGATTGAGGGACTGGCATATGAGTTGGTTAGGATTGTATTCCGAGGAATGAGGGAGGAGGATCCTATAGAAACCTATAAAATTGTAACAGGATTAGACAGAGAAGATGCAGGAAGGATGTTCCTGATGGGGGGGAGGGGGGGGGGGGAGGGGGGAGGGGAGGGGGGGGGGGGGGGGGGGGGGGAGGAAGACCAGATCCAGGGTCACAGTTTGAGGATACACATAGACTGTGTAGGACTGAGATGAGGATAGATTTCTTCACTCGGGGAGTGGTGAGCATGTGGAGTTTTCTACCACAGAAATCAGTTGAGGCCAACAATTTAATGTTTTCAAGAAGAGATATAGCTCTCTGGGCGGAAGGGATCAAAGGATATCGCCGGGAGGGGGGGGGGGGGGGGGGGGGGGAGGGGGGAAAGGGAAAGGGAGAGAGGCGGGAAGAGATTACTTAGTTGGATGATCGGCCATGAATGGCAAAGCAGGGCCCACCCCTAAGGCCCGAAAGGTGAAGATAAAGCGAAGGAAACAGAGATTGGGACTCAACCATTGAAGGAGCCAGAGGGAATAGAATAGAAGAGAAGGGAAAAAAGAACATACATTCATACGGTTCGTTTCACAATTTCATGCATTCTAAAACACTTTGTAACCAGTGAAGTACTACTTGAAGTTTAAGGGTCTCACAAACAGCAATAAAGTGATAACCTGAGAATCAGTTTTTAGTGACTTTGATTGGGGGATACATATCGGTCAGAACACTTGGCTAAACTCCTCTCCAAACTAATGGCCTATGTGGTTTGTTGCATCTACTCTGAGAGGGATTGATTAAGATATTGGCAGGTATTAGGACAGATGCTCAAAAGATCAAAGAGTTGGTCTTAAGGAGTGTTAGCGAGAAAGAGACGGACTGGTTTAGGGCAGGAATTCCGGTGCTCGGGACCCAGATAGCTGAAGGCACGACCGCCAGTGGTGGGGCGATTGAAATCGGGGATGCTGAAGAGGGCAGAATTAATGGAGCACTGATATCTCAGAGAGTTGTGGGGCCACAGGAGATCACAGACACAGTGGGGGGAGGGGGAGGCAACAGAGGGATGCAACAGGCAGGGTGAAAATTTTATAATGTAGGTGTTGCCGGACAGCATGCCAGTGTGGGTCAACCAGCACTGGGTGGTGGCGGATGAACAGAACTTGATGCAAGCTAGGTTACATGTAGCAGATTTGGGCAAATCGGGAATACGGAGGGTGCACGCTGAGACCACGGCAAGGACCAGGCCTGCCAGCATCTACACCGGAAGTGTTGAAACAGTGTGTTGTTGGAGAAAGTTGGTCCTAGCACTTAAAACACATCTGTTGCAGTGCAGAATTCCCAAGTACCGCCCAAAAGTGGCAAGAACCCATTACAATCACAGGATCAGAGAATTTACAGTGCTGAAGAAGGCCATTCGGCCCATTGAGTCTGCACCGGCCCTCGGAAAGAGCACCCTACCTAACCCCACACCTCCACCCTAACCCCACACCTCCACCCTAACCCCACACCTCCACCCTAACCCCACACCTCCACCCTAACCCCACACCTCCACCCTAACCCCACACCTCCACCCTAACCCCACACCTCCACCCTAACCCCACACCTCCACCCTAACCCCACACCTCCACCCTAACCCCACACCTCCACCCTAACCCCACACCTCCACCCTAACCCCACACCTCCACGCTAACCCCACACCTCCACCCTAACCCCACACCTCCACCCTAACCCCACACCTCCACCCTAACCCCACACCTCCACCCTAACCCCACACCTCCACCCTAACCCCACACCTCCACCCTAACCCCACACCTCCACCCTAACCCCACACCTCCACCCTAACCCCACACCTCCACCCTAACCCCACACCTCCACCCTAACCCCACACCTCCACCCTAACCCCACACCTCCACCCTAACCCCACACCTCCACCCTAACCCCACACCTCCACCCTAACCCCACACCTCCACCCTAACCCCACACCTCCACCCTAACCCCACACCTCTACCCTAACCCCACACCTCCACCCTAACCCCACACCTCCACCCTAACCCCACACCTCCACCCTAACCCCACACCTCCACCCTAACCCCACACCTCCACCCTAACCCCACACCTCCACCCTAACCCCACACCTCCACCCTAACCCCACACCTCCACCCTAACCCCACACCTCCACCCTAACCCCACACCTCCACCCTAACCCCACACCTCCACCCTAACCCCACACCTCCACCCTAACCCCACACCTCCACCCTAACCCCACACCTCCACCCTAACCCCGCACCTCCACCCTAACCCCGCACCTCCACCCTAACCCCCACCTCCACCCTAACCCCACACCTCCACCCTAACCCCACACCTCCAGCCTAACCCCACACCTCCAGCCTAACCCCACACCTCCACCCTAACCCCACACCTCCACCCTAACCCCACACCTCCACCCTAACCCCACACCTCCACCCTAACCCCACACCTCCACCCTAACCCCACACCTCCACCCTAACCCCACACCTCCACCCTAACCCCACACCTCCACCCTAACCCCACACCTCCACCCTAACCCCACACCTCCACCCTAACCCCACACCTCCACCCTAACCCCACACCTCCACCCTAACCCCACACCTCCACCCTAACCCCACACCTCCACCCTAACCCCACACCTCCACCCTAACCCCACACCTCCACCCTAACCCCACACCTCCACCCTAACCCCACACCTCCACCCTAACCCCACACCTCCACCCTAACCCCACACCTCCACCCTAACCCCACACCTCCACCCTAACCCCACACCTCCACCCTAACCCCACACCTCCACCCTAACCCCCACCTCCACCCTAACCCCCCACCTCCACCCTAACCCCCCACCTCCACCCTAACCCCCCACCTCCACCCTAACCCCACACCTCCACCCTAACCCCCCACCTCCACCCTAACCCCCCACCTCCACCCTAACCCCCCACCTCCACCCTAACCCCCCACCTCCACCCTAACCCCCCACCTCCACCCTAACCCCCCCACCTCCACCCTAACCCCCCCACCTCCACCCTAACCCCCCACCTCCACCCTAACCCCCCACCTCCACCCTAACCCCCCACCTCCACCCTAACCCCCCACCTCCACCCTAACCCCCCACCTCCACCCTAACCCCCCACCTCCACCCTAACCCCCCACCTCCACCCTAACCCCCCCCCTCCCCCCTAACCCCCCACCTCCACCCTAACCCCCCACCTCCACCCTAACCCCCCACCTCCACCCTAACCCCGTTAACTCCTAACCTTTTTTGTACACTAAGGGCAATTTAGCATGGACAATCCACCCAACCTGCACATCTTTGGACTGTGGGAGGAAACCAGAGCACCCGGAGGAAACGCACGCAGACACGAGGAGAATGTGCTGACTCCGCACAGACAGTAACTCAAGTGGGAATCGAACTTTGGACCCTGGAGCTGTGAAGCAACTGTGCTAACAGTACTGCCCCTTCGGCATGTGGAGCCATTTGACTGTCCTTCAAGAAGCCAGGACTTCCCCGCCCCCTCCCCCCACCATTGGCTATATCTCATAACTCCCTCAGATTGAAGTGGTTGATAATTTACTGGTTGTCGTACAGGCGAGGGAATCATTGCTGCCTGTTCCACTTGGTTGAACTCTCTTCTCATCTGGAAAACGGCATTTCCAATGGTGCAGCACGCTCACAGTACTGCACTGGACTTTCAGCATGGATGGGCTCAAGTCCCTGGAGTGGGATTGGAATCCACCCAGCATCTCCTGACTTGGGCAAGAAGGCAAGGCTTCTGGGCCATGAGGTGATGGTGGGTGCAGGCAGGTACAGTTGCTGCTGGGTCTCCCTCATGGGGTCACCAGCAAGGAAGGCAGGTCGGGAGTGTGAGATCCGATGGTCTTAGAAAAGTAAGCAGTCTTGTTCAATTGTCCCAGAATGGCGAGGATGCACTCTCCAGTTACGACTTGTGAGCTTGGGGAGAAAGTACTGTACCAGTAACCACCCCACTTCCTGTTTACATTGGTAGAGAGACAGTTGTCGTGTGACTCCATTGATGCATCTTGTACTAAAACCCATGCTTCCTGCTCACCTGACCCTGCTGCTCCTCTGCTAACTCACACCAAATCCTGTTTGCCCATCACCCACTGAGCTCTCTGGCCAGCGTTGCCCCCTCCTCCCCCAGAAGCTTTTTGTATGTATATCAACATCCTCTGGGAGTTACCACTGACCAGAAACTGAACTATACAGCCGTATAAATACCATGGTTACAAGAGCAGGTCAGAGGTTTGGAATCCTGCACAAGTAACTCACTAAGTCCTCAAAGCCTGTCCACCATCTACAAGTCAGGAATGTGATGGAATATTCTCCACTTGCCTGGATGAGGGCAGCTCCAACAACACTCGAGGAACTCGACACCATCCATGACAAAGCAGCGCCGCTTGATTGGCACTCCTT
Organism: Scyliorhinus canicula; assembly: GCF_902713615.1. Classification (NCBI taxonomy): domain Eukaryota; kingdom Metazoa; phylum Chordata; class Chondrichthyes; order Carcharhiniformes; family Scyliorhinidae; genus Scyliorhinus; species Scyliorhinus canicula. Next base: position 30,095,952 of record NC_052158.1, read on the forward strand.
CCACAAACATTCACTCCCTCCACCTCCGATGCACAGTAGCAGCCGTGTGTACCATCTACAAGATGCGCTGCAGTAACTCACCAAGGCTGCTTCGGCTGCACCTTCCAATCCCACGACCACTACAATCCAGAAGGACAAGGTCAGCAGATAGGGTAGCACAAGTGGTTAGCACTGTGGCTTCACAGCGTCAGGGTCCCAGATTCGACCCCCCCGCTGGGTCACTGTCTGGGCGAAGTCTACACGTTCTCCCCGTGTCTGCGTAGCTTTCCTCCGGGTGATCCGGTTTCCTCCCACAGTCCAAAGACATGCAGGTCAGGTGGATTGGCCATCATAAATTGCCCTTAGTGACCAAAAAGGTTAGGAGGGGTTATTGAGTTACGGGGATAGGGTGGAAGTGAGGGCTTAAGTGGGTCGGTGCAGACTCGATTGGCCGAATGGCCTCCTTCTGCACTGTATGTTCTATGTTCTTGTATGTTCTAGATACATGGGAACTCCACCACCTGGAGATTCCCGTCAACGTCACTCGCCACCCTCCCTGTCGCTGGGGCAAAATCGGAAACTCCCTCCCTAACCACATACCTACACCACAGTGACTATAGCGGTTCAAGAAGGAAATTCACCATCATCTTTTCAAGGACAATTAGCTTCGCCAGCAATGCCCATATCCCATGAGTGAAGTAAAAAACAAATATGTGCGTGCAAATGTGACAGTTGAGACCGTAACCTGAGAGGGTTATTGAAACTAGAAATCTGGGACACTCAGTCCAGGAGCTTCCAGCTGTGCAAACCCTTGTTAACTGCGTTCCCAGCAATGAGATGGTTCTTGGCAAGTGCTGACCTATTTACGATTTAAAAAAAAATGACTTTTGGTTTCAAGTGCCTTTTGAAGAAAGGGAGAGCGATTGAAAGAACTTTCATCTTTACGGCACGTTACAGTGCGCCAGAGTGTTTTACAGTCCAGACACTGGCCAGACCTGTACTGTGTACTGTACTGCATTGATATACGGGGATCAGGGGTTATAAGGAGAAGGCAGGAGAATGGGGATGAGAAAATATCAGCCATGATCGAACAGCGGAGCAGACTCGATGGGCCGAGTGGCCTAATTCTGCTCCTATGTCTCATGGTCTTCTGGTCTTATGGTGTGTGGTGGGGGAGTGGGTATACAGTGCTGTTAGCGAGGGGAATTCCTGAATTTTGAAAGTAAAGGAACAGCCGACATATTTCTAAGTCAGTGTGTGGTTTGGCAGGAATCTACAGAACATGCGGCAGTATTTGGGTTCCAGCTTTCTCTGTCTATTGGAGATCAGTATAACAAATCCTGGGAATCGCTGAAATTAGAGAATGCCCGATCTCCATTCCAGTCCTGGATTGCAGGGGAAGGGTAGAGGGAGAAGCATTTCCCCCATCCCCACTCTCCGTCTTGCACTCGTTCACTCAACATATTGAACTGCAGAGAGTCAGGCCAGGGTGCAGTCTCAAAGCAGCTGCCTAAAATAATTTTCTGGTTGGGTTTAACTGTGGAGAGAATCCTTTTATCTGCAGTGACCCACCATCCTCGTAATATGTGAGGGAAAGTGTTTGCCATAGTCTTCCCGTAGCCCTACTAATATCGGGCAGCATCAAATGGAAATGGAGAAACTAGGAGCAGGAGTAGGCCATTCGCCCTGTGAGCCTGCTCCGTCATTCACTATGATCCTGGCTGATCCTCTATCTCAACACCTTACTTATATTCAGTGACTCGGCCTCCACTGCCTTCTGTAGTCGAGAAGTCTACAGGATCGCTGCCCTCGAGTGAAGGAATTTTTCTTTATCTTAGTCTATCCTGTATCCTGAGACTGTCATTCCTACTTCTCACCACCACCAGCCCACTGTCCCTTCCCCAATGAGGAAACAACATCCCTGCATCCAATGTCTGTCCAGCCCTTGTTGGAATTGTATACCTTTCGAGGAGCTCCCCTCTCATTCTTCACAGAGGCCCAGTTGACCCGATCTCTCTTCATACTACAGTCTTACCTAATCACTCCTAAACAGCTCTCTGCATTGATATAAGGAATTGTAGAATCACAATAGGGTTACATCACAGAAGGAGGCCATTCGACCTGTCATGGCATTGCTGACTCTCTCCAAGAGCAACTCGGCTGGTCCCATCTCCCCGCTTTTGCCCTGTAGCCCTGCAAGCTTGTTCTCCTCAGGCATTGATCCATTGCCCTTTTCGGAAGCCAAGATTGAATTTGTCGCCTCCTTAGGCGACATCAAAGACATCGTAGATCCTTGCCTCTTGCTGCATAAAATGTTTTTTCCTTCACATTCTTTGCCATTCACCTTAAATGTGTGCCTTTGGTTCTCAATCCTTTATCGATGATAACTGTTTCTTCCCATTTACACGAGCCCTGATCTCCCCCCTCCCCCCCCCCCCCCAACCGCGCTCCCCAAGCTTCTGCATCAGGTCCGCATGACTGATGTCTCTCAATCACGGAGCCATTCTCGTTATCCTTTGCATAGAATTCCTGCAGTGCAGAGGGGGCCATTCAGCCTATCGAGTCTACAGAGACTCTCCGAGAGATCACTCTAACCAGGTAACCCCACCGAAACTGCACATCCGTGGATACTAAGGGGCAATTTATCATGGCCCATTGTGGGAGGAAACCGGAGCACCTGAAGGAAACCCACGCAGACAGGTGGAGAAGGTGCAGACTCCACACAGACAGTGACCCTAGACCGGAATAGAACCTGGGAAACTGGCTCTGTGAAGCAGCAGCGCTAACCACCTCATCGCTCTCCCCAGTGGCTTTGAATCCTTTCCAAAGGGTGATGCCCTGAACTGGAGGTGGTGCACCATCGGAGGCTGAACCGGTGTTTTATCAAGGTTCACCACAATGTTTTTTGTGCCTTTGCCTCTTATTTATAAAGTCCAGCAACATCTATGCCTTAATAGCCACTTTGTTGACCTGCCCTGCCACCTTCAATAATAATCTTTATAATAATCTTTATTATTGTCACAAGTTGGCTTACATTCACACTGCAATGAAGTTACTGTGAAAAGCCCCTTTGTTGAAAGTCCCAAACAGCCACTTTGATGATCCGCCCTGCCACCTTCAGTGATATGTGCCAGCTCTGCACCCTGAGTACCTCTGCTCCTGCATCCCTTTTCTAATTGTATCCTTTTTATTGCCCTTTCCGACCAAAAATCGATCAGTTTTTTCCCTTATTGAACGTCATCTGCAATGTGTCTGCCCTTTCCGCCAGCTGGTCCCATGCCACATTGGGAATCTATCCCAATTTTCCACCTCACAGTACTTCCCAATTTTGTTTTGTTTTCGCTTCCTTGCAATCGTTGTGAGAAGTTGCATTCAAGTCCAGAAAGCATTGAAGTGGTGCGCACTCTGGTGTTCCTGCTGCTGTATACAGATAAAGGTAAAGTCGCCATAGTCCCAGATGACCAGAGGCTGCATTCCCCTTTGAAGGGTAGAGCTGACTGGTGGTGAATTAACCTGAGGATCACCACACCTCAGGCGATGGGAAAGGTCGAGAAGGCAGGGCCTTATTGCGGCTTAGCCGGCACAAGTCTTGGAAAGAGTGGTGACTGTATTACTGCGACCATTCACCATTGTATTGCATTACATTACATTGTATTATGTTGATGCCCTTGTGGGTTCCGCCCCTGGCTCCGCCCCCTCGGGAGATATATAGATCTGCAGCCTGTAGGCGGCTCTCAGTATTGAGCAGTCGCAGGCAGGCACGGTTCGAGCTGATTAAAACCACTGTTCACTTCAACTCTCCGTCTTGTGTGAATTGATGATCGCATCAATTTAATCAGCTACAACATCGCTATGGAAGCAACCCTCAAACCTGATTGACTGGAACTCGACCCACAGGCCGCTGAAGCCAAAGAGATTTTTTCGCACTGGCTCCGCTGTTTTGAGGCCTACCTCTATGCCCGGGTGAGCCACAGACTCTCCGTGCAGATCGAGGAAGCAACCATGTACGCAGACGCGATCGAGATCCTAAAAAGGCAGTACGTGAGGCCGGTGAACGAAGTGTTCACGCGGCATCTCCTCACCACTCGTCGTCAGCGCCTCAGGGAACCACATCAATTAATCAGCTACAACATTGCTATGGAAACAGCCCTCAAACCTGATTGACTGGAACTTGACCCACAGGCCTATGCGACCTGAAAGTACTCGCGTGAAACTGCAACTACAAGGACGTCACGGCCTCACGGCATATGGAACTCACCATCCGGGACATCTATGTGGCTGGAGTCCAGTTCAACTACGTCAGACAGCGCCTGCTCAAAAAGGGTGCCCTCAACCTGGAAGGCAGTAAAACTATCCACCTCCTGAGAAGTAGCTTTTCAGAGCCTCAATGCTTTCCCCTCCGACCATGTGATCCCCTCGTGGACACCTGACCAGAGAGTGCCCCAGGCCTGTGCTGCGAGGCTGCCCGTCCAACCTGGGGGGCTGCCCTGGTATTTCTGCAACCAGCACCAGCACCCCAGGTAGCGTTGCCCGGCTCGGAACGCTACCTGTAGCGACTGCGGCAAGAAAAGTGTCATGTGAGAGTGCCTTTAAGAAATGGATGTTTAAGCAATGTACCTTTAAGAAATGCAGTGATGTCAGAGTGTGGGTGGAGCTGGGTTTTTAGCTCAGCCATTTTGCAATGTTTTGGTTTCAGTTTTGAGGAAAAGAGCTTGGATGTGTCTGTGTTTGCAGTGAGCTGGATCTGCGGTGATCTCTGCCATGAAAGACTATCTCTGAATCATTTGGGTGATTTAAACTCATAATAGTAATGTCTTTAACCTGATGTGTTTCTGTTGTTAAAGGTGAAGTCTTTTGGAGTTTTGAAGGAACATTTTGAGGGATTATTCAGTGTTGTATTATTTTTGGGGTTATCTTTGAAGTAAGGGGTGTTAAGTGATTCAATGTTTATTTAAAAGGTTAAGTTAAATTCATGGAATAAACATTGTTTTGTGTTTAAAAACCCACGTGTCCATAATTGTAATACCACACCTGGGGAACAAGCCGTGTGCTTCAAAAGCAACAATCCATTAGAGGTGGGGGTTGGTTGAACTCCGATACATTTTGGGGTTCTGAAAACACCGCTCCCATAACAAAGAACACTTTGCCAAAGTCTGCCTGGGCAGATCCAATACTTCTAAATCACAGGCCCGACTTTCAGACTCACAGGCCCGCAGACCCCGCATCGTGGCAGCGTGCCTGCTGGCACCGCCCCCTTTGGACGCGTCATCTGCCTCGTGTTGCCCGTAGGGGCAGCCGTCTTTGACTCTACCCAACACGTGCGACTCACGGGGGCTGCCAGCTTGGCCGCCATCTCCCACACGGCCCGCCATGTGCGACTCGGGGGGCACCATCTTGGCCGCCATCTTCATCGCCGCCCGACACGTGCGGCCAACGGGAGCAGCCATCTTGGGACACCCCACCACCGCCGGCCAAGCCGGCTACCCGCAACTCGGCGCTGTCACCCTTGACCAGTCGCGGCCCGAGCACCTCAGAAACTTGATGACCGTCCGGGTCAATGGGCACGAAACGCCCTGCCTGTTTGACTCTGGGAGCACGGAGAGCTTCTTACATCCAGACACGGTAAGGCTCTGTTCTCTCCAAATTTCTCCCACACTCCAAACAATCTCCCTCGCTTCCGGATCGCATTCAGTGCAGATCCGGGGGTACTGTGTCGCGAACCTCGCGATACAGGGCGCCGAGTGCGCCAATTTTAAAATATATGTCCTCCCCGTTCTCTGCGCTCCTCTCCTATTGGGACTGGACGTCCAGTGCAACCTCAGGAGCCTGACCCTGAAGTTCGGCGGGCCCCTACCCCCTCTCACCATATGTAACCTCGTGACCCTGAAGGTCGACCCTCCCCGCTCTTCGCGAACCTCACCGCCGACTGTAAACCTGTCTCCACGAGGAGCAGGTGGTACAGTAACCAGGACAGGACTTTTATCAAGTCCGAGGTCCAGCGGTTCTTGAGGGAAGGGTTCATCGAGGCCAGTAATAGCCCCTGGAGAGCCCAGGTGGTGGTCGTCAGGACCGGGGAGAAGAAGCGGATGGTTGTAGACTATAGCCAAACCATAAACCGGTACACGCACCCTGATGCCTACCCCTTCCCCGGGTAGCGGACATGGTGAATCAGATTGTACACTGGGTGTTCTCCACTGTCGATCTGAAGTCCGCATACCACCAGCTCCCAATCCGCCTGGAGGATCGCCACTACATGGCCTTTGAGGCAGACGGCCGCCACTTCCACTTCCTCCGGGTATCCTTCGGCGTCAACAACGGGGTCTCGGTCTTCCAAAGAACGATGGACCGAATGGTGGACCAGTATGGGCTGCGGGCCACATTTCCGTACTTGGACAATGTCACCATCTGCGGCCATGATCAGCAGGACCACGACGCCAATCTTCAGAAGTTTCTCCAGACCACCCAATCCCTCAGTCTCACCTATAACAAGGAGAAATGCTTTTTCCGCGCAACCCAACTGGCCATCCTCGGCTATGTCATGGAAAATGGAGATCTAGGACCCTACCCCGACCGTATGTGCCCGCTCCTGCAACTCCCCCTCCCCCACGCACCAAGGCCCTGAAAAGATGTCTCGGGTTCTTCAGCCACATCAAGGCAGATATTGCCAAAGCCGCGATGCGCGCGGTCCCCTTCCAGGTGGAGAGCGACGTGTCAGAGGTCACCCTCGCCCCTACCCTTAGGCAGGCAGGCCCGTAGCCTTTTTTCCTGTACCCTCAACGCCTCCGAGATTCGACACTCCTCAGTCGAAAAAGAAGCTCAAGCCATTGTGAAAGCTGTGCGGCATTGGAGGCACGACCTCGCTTGTAGGAGGTTCACCCTCGTCATCGACCAATGGTTGGTAGCCTTCATGTTCAACAATACACAGCGGGGCAAGATCAAGAATGATAAAATCTTGAGGTGGAGGATCGAACTCTCCACCTATAACTTTGATATTGTATATAGTCCATCGCACATGCGCCAGCGCACAAGATGACCTACTCCGGGCCATCCACAACGACCTCTGTCACCCGGGGGTCACCCGGCTTCTCCAGTACATCAAGGCCCACAACCTGTCCTACTCCACCGAGGTAGTCAGGGCCATGACCAGGGACTGCCAAATCTGCGCGGAGTGTAAGCCGCACTTCTATCGACCAGATAAGCCCATCTGGTGGAGGCATTCCGGCCCTTCGAGCGCCTCAGCATCGATTTCAAAGGTCTCCTCCCCTCGACTGACCTCAACGTGTATTTTCTTAACGTCGTTGACGAAGACTCCCGTTTCCCCTTTACAATCCCTTGCTCCGACATGACCACGGCGGCTGTCATTAAGGTCCTGTATAGTATCTTCACCTTGTTCGCTTTCTCCACTTACGTCCACAGTGACCGGGGCTCCTCGATTATGAGCGATGAACTGCATCACTACCTGCTCGGTAAGGGCATTGCCCCGAGCAGGACTACCAATTACAACTCCCGGGGAAACGCGCAGATGGAGAGGGAGAACGCGACGGTACGGAAGGCCGTCCTCCTGGCCCTACGGTCTAGGAGTGTCCCAGTTTCCCGCTGGCAGGAGGTTCTCCCCGATGCGCTCCACTCCATTCGATCACTCCTTTGCACAGCCATGAACGAGACCCCTCATGACCGCCTATTTGTTTTCCCTGGGAAATCCACCTCCAGGATCTCACTTCCGTCCTGGCTGACGACACTGGGGCCTGTCCTCCTTTGATAACACATGAGGAGCCATAGGCCCGACCCCCTGGTAGAGAGGGTCCAGCTCCTTCACGCCAACTCCCAGTATGCCTACGTGGCGTACCACGACTGCCGACAAGATACTGTCTCCCTCCGGGACCTGGCACCCGCAGGTTCCCCTACGACCATCAGCTACCCCCCCACCCTACACCGAACATCGCCCCCACCTCTACATGGTCTACACCCCCCCTCCTACACCCCCTGCCCCCATCGCCAATCTACAGGGGTGAAGCTCCAGAACACAAGCTCCTGGAGTCGACACCTGTGCCCGCAGTGACGAGTTCAACACCTGTGCCCGCAGCGACGAGTTCAACACCCGTGCCCGCAGCGACGAGTTCAACACCCGTGCCCGCAGCGAAACCAGAGTTCAGGCGATCGCAGCGAACGATCAGGGCGCCGGACAAACTCAACCTGTGAGCCCAATTCACCCCCGCTGGACATCAATTTTTAACAGTGGGTGAATGTGGTGAATGTATTACTGCGACCATTCACCATTGTATTACATTACATTACATTGTATCAGTTGGTGTCCTTGTGGGCTCCGCCTATGGCTCTGCCCCCTCGCGGGGTGGTATGTAGATCTGCTGCCCTGCAGGCGGCTCTCAGTGCGGCGCAGGCAGGCACAGTTCTAGCTGATTAAAACCACTGTTCACTTCAACTCTCCGTCTTGTTTGAATTGATGGTCGCATCAGAAAGTTAATCTCTCTCCTTCCCCCATCCCCCCACCTCTGCTGCTTCCCATCACACACCTTTGGCAAACACGGTTGGTGAAGCACCATTAAAACATTTCAGCCTGTTGCTCAGACGCAGCCTCCCTCCTTATCATTTTTTACTTCCTCAGCTGCAAAAGTTACCAAAGTATAAATTTACATTCCAATTAAGGGGCAATTTAGCTTGGCAAATCCACTTACCTGCACACCTTTGGGTTGTGGGGGTGAGACCTATGCAGACATGGGGCGAATGTGCAAACTTGACGAGGACAGTAACTCGGGGCCGGGATCGAACCTGGATTCTCGGCATCGTGAGGCAGCAGTGCTCACCACTGCGCTACCGTGCTGCCCGAGCGAGCTTCTAATGATGGATTCATGCAGCCCAGAAGGTTACCATTCAGCCCATTGCACCTATAATAATAATAATCTTTATTGCCACAAGTAGGCTTCCATTAACACTGCAATGAAGTTACTGTGAAAAGCCCCTAGTCGTCTCATTGCGGCGCCTGTTTGGGTACACTGAGGGAGAATTCAGAATGTCCAAATTACCTAACAGCACATCTTTCGGGACTTGTGGGAGGAAACCGGAGCACCCGGAGGACACCCACACAAACACAGGGAGATCGTGCAGACTCCGCACAGACAGTGACCCAAGCTGGCAATGGAACCTGGGACCCTGAAGCGACTGTGCTACCCACTGTGCTTCCGTGCTGCCCCGCTATGCTGGCTCTTTCAGATTTACAGAATAATCCCATTCACCTCTTTCCCCAACAGCCCGGCAAGTGCTTCCATTATCTGAAGAATCTTTTTTTTGCTTTGTGTGCGCGAGTGTCGAATATATATCCACAGATACATATTCCTGTTCGGCCACTCAATAGAGATTATTAGAGCGCGTGACTCTGCAGCCTTGTTGCTCGTACCTTTTGAATACGCCGAGGAGGTTTCAGTGGCGCCAGGGAGGAAAGGGTTCAGTTATTGGGAGAGATTTCAAAGCCGGTCGTGTTCCCATCAGCGCAAAGAAGATTTGAGGGAAGGTTTAGAACATGTGGTTCCACTTGGGAACGGTGTTTGGCAGATTCAACAAGGAGAAATTGTTACCGGTGGCAGACAGGTCACTTAGCAGATTTAAAAAAAAATTTTTTTTTAATAAATTTAGATTGCCCAATTATTTTTCCAATTAAGGGGCAATTTAGCGTGGCCAATCCACCTACTCTGCACATTTTTTTTTTGGGTTGTGGGGGCGAAACCCACGCAGACACGAGGAGAATGTGCAAACTCCACACGGACAGTGACCCAGAGCCGGGATCGAACCTGGGACCTCAGCGCCGTGAGGCGGTTGTGCTAACCACTAGGCCACCGTGCTGCCCCCACTTAGCAGATTTAAGGCAAATGTCAAAAGAGTCTAAGGGTGAAGCAGAGAAAAGTATTTTTTACGTGGCCAGATCGGAGTCTGTTGTCTGAGAGGCCGATAAAGACAGATTCAAATATGAGGAAGTTCCAAATGGGGATTGGATAACTACTTCAGGGGCTTTGGGGAAGGGAGTAGGGTAGTACAATTAATCAGATCGCTCTTTTCGAGAGCTGGCAGAGGCCGGAGGGACTGAATGGCCTCCTGTCTTTGTTTAACTTGTCATAATCACATAGAAGCACGTCTATCAAATTTCCCTCAATATTCTTTGCACCAATGGGAATGCCATCATCTTTGAAATTCTCTCCAAAAAGCTTTGTTCTTCTTTTCTGGCACCATCCAAACCTCCACTCAGCATTCAAAAAATCTGAATAACAAGGTTACGGAGTCATTCGATCTAATAATCCGAATGGAGAAGCTGAATAGGAACATGTTCTGCAGATTGATATTCAGTGCACAACCGCACAGTGAGATATTGTGCTGCACCATTCTCTGCTGCAGTTCAGAGTTGCCGCCATGTCCTGTCTGTACCCTATTTTTTTCACGTACTTGGCAGTCGGTCGCCACAGTGAGAGCTTTTCTAACCGGATCCGTGGATGGTCGGTGTGGTGCTCATTCAACAATGTGAATACAGGGAGACATACACCCTCACCCTCTTTAACGTGCACTGATTTCCCTGTCTATTTCAGGATTCTGCCGATCCCCGCCGGTGATGATTGCTGGAGGGCGAGTGTTCGTTTTGCCATGTGTGCAACAGATTGAGAGGTAACAACCAGGAAAGAAGTTAACTGGGAGGGGTCAATGGATCAAACACTGTATTCCCCCACCCCTCTGGGACTGGTTGGGACAGCGGGTCAGACACTGTCCTTTCCCTCTCTGGGACTGGTTGGGACAGTGGGTCAGACACTGTCCTTTCCCTCTCTGGGACTGGGTGGGACAGTGGGTCAGACACTGTCCATTCCCCCCTCTGGGACTGGGTGGGACAGTGGGTCAGACACTGTCCTTTCCCCCTCTGGGACAGTGGGTCAGACACTGTCCTTTCCCCCTCTGGGACTGGGTGGGACAGTGGGTCAGACACTATCCTTTCCCCCTCTGGGACTGGGTGGGACAGTGGGTCAGACACTGTCCTTTCCCCCTCTGGGACTGGGCAGAACAGTGGGTCAGACACTGTTCTTTCCCCCTCTGGGACTGGATGGGACAGTGGGTCAGACACTGTCCTTTCCCCCTCGGGGACTGGGTGGGACTGTGAGCCAGACACTGTCCTTTCCCTCTCTGGGACTGGGTGGGACAGTGGGTCAGACACTATCCTTTCCCCCTCTGGGACTGGGTGGGACCGTGGGCCAGACACTGTCCATTCCCTCTCTGGGACTGGGTGGGACAGTGGGTCAGACACTATCCTTTCCCCCTCTGGGACTGGGTGGGACAGTGGGTCAGACACTGTCCTTTCCCCCTCTGGGACTGGATGGGACAGTGGGTCAGACACTGTTCTTTCCCCCTCGGGGACTAGGTGGGACAGTGGGTCTGATACTGTCCTTTCCCCCTCTGGGACTGGGTGGGACAGTGGGTCAGACACTGTTCATTTCCCCCTCTGAGACTGGGTGGGACAGTGGGTCAGACACTGTCTTTTCCCCTCTGGGACTGGGTGGGGCAGTGGGTCAGACACTGTCCTTTCCCCCTCGGGGACTGGGTGGGACAGTGGGTCATACACTGAACTTTCCCCCTCTGGGACTGCATGCGACAGAGGGTCAGACACTGTCCTTTCCCCCTCTGGGACTGGGTGGGACAGTGGGTCAGACACTGTCTTTTCCCCTCTGGGACTGGGTGGGGCAGTGGGTCAGACACTGTCCTTTCCCCCTCGGGGACTGGGTGGGACAGTGGGTCATACACTGAACTTTCCCCCTCTGGGACTGCATGCGACAGAGGGTCAGACACTGTCCTTTCCCCCTCTGGGACTGGGTGGGACGGTGGGTCAGACACTGTCCTTTCCCTCTCTGGGACTGGGTGGGACAGTGGGTCAGACACTGTCCTTTCCTCCTCTGGGACTGGGTGGGACAGTGGGCCAGACACTGTCCTTTCCTCCTCTGGGACTGGGTGGGACAGTGAGTCAGACACTGTCCTTTCCCGCTCTGGGACTGGGTGGGACAGTGGGTCAGACACTCTCCTTTCCCTCTCTGGGACTGGGTGGGACAGTGGGTCAGACACTCTCCTTTCCCTCTCTGGGACTGGGTGGGACAGTGGGTCAGACACTCTCCTTTCCCTCTCTGGGACTGGGTGGGACAGTGGGCCCGACTGTCCTTTCCTCCTCTGGGACTGGGTGGGACAGTGGGCCCGACTGTCCTTTCCTCCTCTGGGACTGGGTGGGACAGTGTGTCAGACACTCCTTTCCCCCTCTGGGACTGGGTGGGACAGTGGGTCAGACACGGTCTTTTCCCGCTCTCAGGCTGGGTGGACAGTGGGTTAGACGCTGTCCTTTCCCTCTCTGGGACTGGGTGGGACAGTGGGTCAGACACTGTCCTTTCCTCCTCTGGGACTGGGTGGGACAGACACTGTCCTTTCCCGCTCTGGGACTGGGTGGGACAGTGGGTCAGACACTGTCTTTTCCCGCTCTCGGGCTGGGTGGACAGTGGGTTAGACGCTGTCCTTTCCCTCTCTGGGACTGGGTGGGACAGTGGGTCAGACACTGTCCTTTCCTCCTCTGGGACTGGGTGGGACAGACACTGTCCTTTCCATGAGACCTTAAGAAATAGGAACAGGATTTGGCCCTTCGACCCCTCAACGATTCAATAGGATCACGGCTGATTCGACAATCCTCATGTCCACTTTCCTGCCCTTTCCCAGATACTCTTTATTCCCTTACTGATCATAGAATCATAGAATTTACAGTGCAGAAGGTCGTCGAGAATCGATCTATCTCATCCTCTGCCACCACAGCTCTCTGTGGCAAGGAGTTCCAAAGATGCTCAACCTTCTGTGAGAAGAAATTCCTCCTTCTCTTGGTCTTAAATTGGCACCCCTTTATTCTGAGACTGTGCCCTCTGGTCCTAGACACTCCCATGAGGGAAAACGTATTCTGTCAAACCCCTTAAAAACCCTGTATGTTTCTCCCACATCACCTCTCGTTCGTCTAAATTCCAATGAGTAGAGCCCCAACCAGTTTAACATTTGCTCAGAAGACAATTCCTCCATACTGGGGATCATCTCCGTGAACCTTCTCTGAACCGCATCCAATGAAATAATGTCTGTACTTAAGGGGAGCAAAACTGCTCACAAGTGCTCTGGATGTGGTCTCACTAGTACCGTGTACAGTTGCAGGGAAACGTCCTGACTCTTTTACTCCAACACCCTTGAAATAAGGGCCAACGTTCCATTAGCCTTTCTGATTAGTCGCTACACCTCTGTGCTAGCTTTCTGTGTTTTGTGCGAAAGTCTCTCCCCCCCCCCCCCCCCCCCCCCCCCTCCAAGTCAATCTGTGTTGCAGCTTTCTGCAGTTTTTCTCAATAAAATGCTCTCTTTTGTTCTCCCTTCCAAAAACGTCACTTTTTCTACATTATACCCCATTTGCCAACTTTATGCCCACTTGGCAGCACGGTGGCCTAGTGGTTAGCACAACCGCCTCACGGCAGTGAGGTCCCAGGTTCGATCCCGGCTCTGGGTCACTGTCCGTGTGGAGTTTGCACGTTCTCCCCGTGTCTGCGTGGGTTTCGCCCCCACAACCCAAAAATGTGCAGAGTAGGTGGATTGGCCACGCTAAATTGCCCCTTAATTGGAAAAAATAATTGGGTAATCTAAATTTAAAAAAAAAAAAAACTTTATGCCCACTTCACCTATCAATATCACTTCGCAACATGCCTTTCCACCTATTTTTGTGTTGTCTGCAAATTTGGCTGCAGTAGATTTGCTTCCTTCCTCCCAAGTCATTAATATATATTGTAAACAGTTTGGTCCCAGCACTGATACCTGTGGACCCCCACTGATTACAGGTCGCCAACCTGAAAAAGAGCTGCCCGTTAGCCAATTCTCTATCCATGCCAATGTCCACCACCACCGGCTTTTAATCTTATGACTTAACTTTTTAATGAGAAACAACGTTTTAATGAAAAACCTTGTCATACGCCTACTGGAAGTTCAAATACAAGACATCTACTGGTTCCCCTCCATCCTCTCTGGTTGAGACTTCCTCGGAAAACTCTGATAAATTAGTCAGACACGATTTCCTGTTCATGAAGCCATGCTGACTCTGCTTGATTAGATTATGAATTTCCAAATGTACTTCCTTAATAATCTACTCCAACATTTTTCCAACAATAGATGTCTGGTTAATCAGTCAATAGTTCCCCACTTTTTGCTTCCCTCCCTTTTTGAAGAGGGGTGTCACATTGGCAATTTTCCAATCCTCCTGTACTTCTCCAGAATCCAAGGATTCTTGAAAAATTACAACCAATGCATCCTTTATCTCTGCAGCTCCTTGTCGGATCCTCGGAGACAGTGGCCCTGACACTGTCCTTTCCCCTCAGCGACTGGGTGGGACAGTGGGTCAGACAGTAAGCTGACTGAATGAGTGGGGGGAAGGTAGCCGCTTCTGCACGCTCCTATAAAATTATTCCTTCAGTGTGATATCTTCCTGGAACTGGTGTGGCTTCTAACCTGTTCTCACTCTCTCTCTTCTCTCTCTCTCCACCTCTTCAGGATTTCCCTGAGCACTCTGACGCTGAATGTGAAAAGCGAGAAGGTGTACACACGCCATGGTGTCCCTATCTCTGTCACAGGAATTGCACAGGTACAGTACTGGAAGGACTGCCTTTCCCCTGAGGATAAAAGGGACAGTTTAGGGGATCTACCTCAGTTTGCTTCTAACTCATGCCCCTCCCCCATTGCAGCCCTAATTAAAATGGTGCAGCTTCAATGACAGGTCAACGAGGAATGTCTTCAACAGGGGAGCTGTTGTTTTACATATCGTGTGTGTATACTGCTGATATTAAAACATTTTTTTTGGCTGCGCTCTCCTGAAGGTGCTATCTTGCACTAATACTTCACATGAGCAAACACCGATTTCAGTTACTTCACCCAAGTAACCACAGCCCAGACTGTGCGTGTTTGCAATCTATTTCGGGTTGCATTAAAGGGCTCAGAAAATAATAACCCTTCCCAAATTTGTCAGCGAATAACCAGGTAATGATTTTTTTTCTCACAATGATAGATATATATTGACCAGGGCACTGAGTAGAGCTTTCAGCTCTTTTGCCAAATAGCGGCCATGGGATCTTTCGGATCCACCTGAGGGGGTAGACTTGGTTTAATGTCACGGTTGACTGTGCTGCATTCACTCAGTGCTGTTCAGTGGAATTGTCAGCCTTGTGAACGTACGCATGATCACGCGCAGCAGGAGCAGGAGTAGTCCACTCGGCCTCTTGAACCTGCTCCACCATTCAATAAGATCATCGCTGACCTGATTGCAACTTGAACTCCACATTCCCGCCTCCCCCGATAACCTTTTACTCACTTGCTAATCAATAATCTATCGCGCTCAACCTTAAGAATATTCAAAGGCTCGGTTTTCACTGCCCATTTGAGGAAGAGAGTTCCAGACCTGGGAACACCACCACCTGGAGATTCCCTCACTCACCACCCTGACTTGGAAATACATCTTCATCCCTTCACTGTTACTGGGTCAAAATCCTGGAACTCCCTGACGGCACCATGGCTGTCCCTGCACCTCCGGGACTGCAGGGGTTCAAGAAGGCAATTCATCAAGGGTGTGTAGGGTTGGGCAATAAATACTGGCCTAGCCATTGATGCGCATGTCCTGTTGACAAATAAAAAAATAAAATATCACCACCCTCTGAGAGAAAAAAACCTCATCATCTCTGTGTTAAGTGAATGATCTCATGTTTTTAAACCGTGACCCGTAGTTCTAGATTCTCCAAGAGGAAACATCCTCTCCACATTCACCCTGTCAAATACTCTCAGGATCTTGTTTCGGTCAAGTCATCTCCCACTTTTCTGAGCTCCAGCGGATACAAGCCGAGCCTGTCCAACCGTACCTCATAAGACATCCTGCCTATTCCAGGAATTAGTCTATAATCCTCCGAATTGCTTGACTTGAATTTGCACTCAAATCTCTGACATGGGACCCACTCAGTACATGTTGGGTGGAGGATGTTTCCACTCATAGGAGTGGGCATAGTTGTGGCATACGGGCATAAATCCTTTGAATTCTTTACCATAGGAAGCTATGGAGGCTGAATCCTTGAATATTTTCAAGGTTGGGATCGATAGGTTTTTAATCAATGGGCAGCACGGTAGCATTGTGGTTAGCACAATTGCTTCACAGCTCCAGGGTCCCAGGTTCGATTCCGGCTTGGGTCACTGTCTGTGCGGAGTCTGCACATCCTCCCCGTGTGTGTGTGGGCTTCCTCCGGATGCTCCTGTTTCCTCCCACAGTCCAAAGATGTGCAGGTTAGGTAGATTGGCCATGATAAATTGCCCTTAGTGTCCCAAAATTGCCCTTAGTGTTGGGTCGGGTTATGGGGATAGGGTGGAGGTGTTGACCTTGGGTAGCGTGCTCTTTCCAAGAGCCTGTGCAGACGATGGGCTGAATGGCCTCCTTCTGCACTGCAAATTCTATGATAAATTAAGGGTGGCGGAGAGAAGGCAGGAAAGTGGACTTAGCAAGTGTTAGATTAGCTATGATCTTATCGAAGGGCTGAATGGCCTGACTCCTGTTCCTATTTCCTATGGTCTTGAACCCAGAGGCTTCTGACATTCGCTGCCAACTGTACACTAGTACCAGAGCCTGTGTTGGCAGTGAGTGGATCTGATTTCCCAAAGGCCTTGCCTCCTGAGTATTCTCTCTGCACTAATGGCCTCCATCCTCTGTTGATGGATTCTCCTGACTGCTTTGAAGACTAAATTAAGATGCGCACAGGAAGCCTGGACAGTGCATTAGTGAGTATTCGATACCAATTCAAATAAAAATATCAGCCCTGGGCTGCTTCCTGCATTTCCTGCGCTGCCAGTTAATTGTTCTAATTTTAAGTTCCACCTGCATGAGTCCATGTGGGCTTGATGCCCCCACGTCCTGTTCTGCATTGGCCCTTTTCTGGTGGCAGCAGGAAATTTCAGATGTTCTCATTGTCTAGGTGGATCGAAGACTTTCAGGGAATTCCAAAGGAGAATTCCCCCTTTCCGATCATCATTTCCTGTTGCTACAGAATTCTAACGGATCAAAACCAGCTATTCAATCCCAGCTTTGCAGGCCTTTTCCTCCACTCGTGCAGCTGAGGGTCCTTTGCTGAACAGTCATTGAATTTGCAATGCAGGCAGTCCTGCTTTAGTTGCCAGTGTCCAGCCATTCATCGACACAATCCAAACAAGACCAGAATCGAATCCCTGGTGAACTCTTCATTCACAACACAGAATAGAACCCGTATTTGATACCAGCCAATGGGGTATTTGGACAATACGGCCAGGAGGATTTTCGAGGCATTGGAAGTCAGATATCTGCAGATAGATTGGGTTTGGATCACAAATTCACCATTGTACAGGTGCATGTAGGGATTTGATCCAGTCCATTAAGATCTGGGAATGAATGAGGAAGGATTTTATCCAATGGGAGCTGTACGGAGCTGGTGGATGGGAAGGAATTTGATCTACTTGAATCTGCACGGGAGGCATGATTGGACGTTGTAATAGTCTGCTGGAGTCTTGACAGTGGGAAAGGGCTTTGAACCATTGGGCATCTGCAGAGTGGAACTATAAGGAAAGAATTTCACCAATGGATTGTGTAAAGCGAGAGCGTTTAGGATTCATTCCAATTTGCACGACAGGAATGAATAGGTGGCGGGGTTTTGATCCATTGGAATCTGTTCCCGAGAGGTGAATAGAAGAGGGTCTGATTCATTTTTTAAGAAGAGTTCCTGAGCTCCGGTATGGTAATAGTCAACATGAAGATCTTTAATCCACTAGGATATTGTAAAATGGCCTGGCCCTATCAGGATTAATCCTCTGCTGTCCTTCTTCTCATTCACTGGTAAATGCTTGACTCTGGGGAACATTTCTGTTGGCTCTTTTGAGCACCCCCCCCCCCGCCCCCTCACGGAGCTGAACTCTATTTGGTCCCCTCACTCCCATCCCTTGTACTGTGACCTCTTCCTCTTACAGGTGAAGATTCAGGGTCAGAATAAAGAGATGCTGGCTGCTGCCTGCCAGATGTTCCTGGGGAAATCGGAGACGGAAATCGCACAGATCGCACTGGAAACTTTGGAGGGTCACCAGAGAGCCATCATGGCTCACATGACTGTGGAGGTAGGGTTGAACACTGAATTCTTGAAGGAGGAGGGGTATAGAGGGTGTGGGCGGAACGGGGGGGAAATGGGAGGGGGGAGGAGTTGGTGGGTTGGGGAAGGTGGAGGGTGATGGATGGATGGAGGGGAGGGGGAGGTGGGGGTGGCAGATGCAGGGGAGAGGGAATTTCCTGCCTTTCTCACCTGGGACTCTCCACTTGTGGAAAAGTTCCCAAGCCCCAACAAATTTGGCAGTTCGGCTTGGGACCAGACCTCAACACAACCTCGCTTGCCGCATAGAATTTACATTGCTGAAGGAGGCCATTCGGCCCATTGAGTCTGCACCGGCCCTTGGAAAGAGCACCCTACCCAAGCCCACACCTCCACCCTAATCCCGTAACCCAGTAACTCCGCTTAACCTTTTTTGGACACTAAGGGCAATTTAGCATAGCCAATCCACCTAACCTCATCTTTGGACCGTTGGGAGGAAACCGGAGCACCCGGAGGAAACCCATGCAGACACTGGGAGAACGTGCAGACTCTGTACAGACAGTGACCCAAGCCGGGAATCGAACCTAGGACCTGGAGCTGTGAAGCAACTTTGCTAACCACTATGCTACCGTGCTGACCATAGTTGGTGGAAAGCTGCAGAATTTGAATAGTGGTGAGACTTGATGCGGAGCCGGGGGGGGGGGGTGAGGTAAAGAGTGGGTGCCGTCTTGATTTTCACACTCATGGTTCTTTTGTTCTGGTCTCAGGAGATCTACAAAGACCGGAAGAAGTTTTCGGAGCAGGTGTTTAAAGTGGCTTCTTCTGACCTGGTCAACATGGGCATCGGGGTGGTCAGTTATACCCTGAAGGACATCCACGATGACCAGGTAGGGCAAGACCCTCTGTTAGCTAGTGCCCTTTAGCAGTGCAGTGTACGTTCACTGTGATATAACCTTTGCAGTGAATATCCACTGTTATACTTCTCACCTTTAATATCCTCTACATTGTACATTCAGTGATATTGCCCTCGCCTTTATACCCTTTCCCGTGTATGTTCACTGTGATATACACCTAACCTTTATTACCGTTCCAATATATATTCCCAGTGATATATTCCTTGTCTTTCGTACCCTCTCCAGTGTATATTGGTAATATTTTAGAGTCCATCATTAAAGATGAGATTGCGGAGTACTTGGAAGCGCATGTTAAAATAGGACTGATTCAGCAGAGATTTGTCAAAGGGACAAATCTGTTCTTTGAGGCAATACCTTGGAAGTTAGACAAAGGAGAATCAGTAGTCCTGATTTATCTAGGTTTCCAGAAGACCTTTGACAAGATGCCACATAGAAAACTATTAAATAAGTTAAGAGCCCATGGTGTTAAGGGTAGGATCCTGGCATAGATGAAGGATTGGCTGACTAGCAGAAGGCAGAGTGGGGATAAAGGGGTCTTTTTCAGGATGGCAGCCGGTGACTAGTGGTGTGCCTCAGGAGTCTGTGCTGGGACTACAACTTTTCACAATATACATGAATGATTTGGAAGAAGGAGCTGAAAGCACTGTTGCTAAGTTTGCCGATGATACAAAATCTGTAGAGGGACAGGTAGTATTGATGAAGCAGGGGCCTGCAGAAGGATTTGGTCAAGCTAGGAGAGTGGGCAATGGAGTGGCAGATGGAATACAATGTGGAAAAGTGTGAGGTTATGCACTTTGGAAGGAGAAATGGAGGCATAGACTATTTTCTAAATGGGGAAATGCTCACGAAATCAGAAGTACAAAGGGACTTGGGAGTCCTTGTTCACGATTCTCTTAAGGTTAATGTGCAGGTTCAGTTGGCAGTTAGGAAGGCAAATGCAGTGTTAGCATTTATGTCGAGATGGCTAGAATTCAAGACTAGGGGTGTACTTCTGAAGCTATACAAGGCTCAGGTTAGACCCCATTTGGAGTATTGTGATCAGTTTTGAGTCCCGTATTTAAGGATGTGCTGGTCTTAGAAAGCGTCCAGAGGAGGTTCACAAGAATGATACCTGGAATGAAGAGCTTGTTATGAGGAACGGTTGAGGACTCTGGGTATGTCCTCATTGGAGTACAGAAGGATGAGGGGGGGATCTTATTGAAACTTACAGGATACTGCAAGGCCTGGATACTTGCGGTATACTGCAAGGTCTGGATAGAGTGGACGTGGAGAGGATGTTTCCACTTGTAGGGAAAAACTCGACCCAGACTAAAGGGACGATCCTTTAAAACAGAGATGAGGAGGAATTTCTTCAGCCAGTGGGTGGTGAATCTGTGGAACTCTTTGCCCCAGAACGCTATGGAGGCCAAGTCACTGAGTGTCTTTAAGACAGAGTTAGATAGGTTCTTGAATAATAAGGGGATCAGGGTTATGGGGAGAAGGCAGAAGAATGGGTTTACAAAAAATATCAGCCATGATTGAATGGAGGAGCAGACTCGATGGGCCGAGTGGCCTAATTCTGCTCCTATGTCTTATGGTCTTATGTACCCCTCACCTTTGATATCATCTCCAGTGTATATTGACTGTGATATACCTCTCACATTTAATACCCTCTCCCATGTATATTCATTGCAATGGACGCCATATCTTTAATACCCTCTCCGGTATGTTGACAAGATGATGTACTCTAGATCCTGAACACTCTCCAGCACAACCAGTAAACAGAAGACCAATGACAGCATTGTGGTAAATTGTACGTGGAGTGTTCAGAAGAATTGCTCCCCTAACCCTCCTTTCTGTAACTTGCTTTTGTGTTTTACATTTCAAGTACTCTATCTCCCATCTTGGACTCTCTGTGTTGCTACTGTATCGGAGGAACTGTATTAATCATATTCCCTGAATCCACAGGGTTACCTGCATTCTTTGGGGAAATCCCGCACGGCACAGGTGCAGCGTGATGCCCGGATTGGAGAGGCAGAGGCCAAGCGAGACTCTGGCATTAAGGTACCTGTTTTGAATGCATTTGAGTAGGTGTGAGTGCAAGGGGGAAGTTCAGCTGCTGATTTGCCTTCCAGTAGAGGTCAGTGTGGATCGGTTTCGATTGAACATTGCCTATTATCAGCGGAATTTCTTGATATGCTTTGTGCTCGTTTGAAGCTCGGATTTGTACATTTTGATACACTGTTGCCTCAAGCACTCGCAGGGTAGGTGCGGAATGGTTTAGATATGGAGTAAAACTCCCTCTACACTGTCCCCCATCAAACACTCACAGGACAGGTAAGCATGTGGTTAGATGAGTAAAGCTTCCTCTACATTGTCACCATCAAATAATCCCAGGACACGTACAGCACTGAGTTAGATACAGAATAAAGCTCCACCTGCACTGTTCCCATCAAACACTCTCAGGACAGGTATAGAACGGAGTTGTATATAGAGTAAAGCGCAACACCGTACAGGCTGGTACTATTTTATTAATTAAGGTGACATGGGCAAGCATTTATTGCACATCCCTAATTGCCCTTGTACTCCCATTTCAGAGGGCATTTAAGAGTAAACTGTTATGTAGGACAGACCAGTTAAGATAGCTTGTTTACAGCACAGAAGGAGGCTATTCGGCCCATCGTGTCTGACCCGGCTCCCAAAAGAGCTATCCAATAGCTGCTCTAGCTGGAATTTGGGACTTTTTAATTCCAGATTTCTTTTTCAGTTGAATTCAGATTTTACCGTCTACTGTGGTTAGGTTTGGACCGGGCCCCCAGAACATTATCTTGGGTCTATGGATTACACGTCTGGATTACTATGCCACCGGCTCCCTATTTCACACTTCCCTCCCAAATTATGGTCCTTCCTGTGGTCAGAGAACCGTTTGAGTGAGCAAGATAAAGGAGGAAATCCTTGTTCCTCAATGACACTTCCTAAAACTCAGGACACAAACCATTATTTCAGATGTCTTTCACAACCTGTGATTTCCCAAACACTTTGCAGTCCAAAGAAGGACATTGTGAAATCTTTTCGCTGTTCTAGTCCTGAGTATTGCGGTGGGCAATTTTGCCAGAGCACAATCCCACAATTGGAGTTCTTCTGAAGCAACCAAACTGGTTTGGGAGGTGGTAGCAAGAGAATTGTTTGCAATCGAACAGAAGCGGCCCTTCAGGTAGATATTTTACAAGATTAACCATGGGGTATAATGCACTTGGCAGCTATCGAGCCCTGTGCCTGTTCTTGTTACTTTTGTTAATTCTTTAACAGGATGTGGGTGTCGCTCACTATGTTGGCATTTATTGCACATTTCTAATCGCTCTTGGGAAGGCGATGGTGAGCCGCCACCTTGAACTGCTGCAGTCCTTGTGGTGTAGGTAACACCTACAGTAACACTTGGGAGTCTTGGTAACATAGCTGACACCTCACCTTTACATCCCCTTCCCCGGACAGGAAGCCAAGGCCCAGCAGCAGAAGGTCTCGGCGCAATACGTGAATGAGATTGAGGTGGCCAAAGCGCAGCGTGATTTCGAGCTGAAGAAAGCTGTTTATGACACTGAGGTGAACACGAAGAAAGCTACCTCCGACCTCGCCTACCAACTGCAGGTCAGTAAGACCAGGATGGCAGGGGACAAGCAAACTTGGCCTGTCAGCTGCAAGTCAGTGAGATTGTGGGCCGGGGTCAGAGATCCGGCCGACCAACCACACGGCATTGAAGTTGAAAGGGTTGAGGGGTGCAGGCAGACCTGACCTGGCAATTGTAGGTCAGGTGGCAGGTGTCAAGCAGGTTTGGACTTCTGACTGCGTGTCAGGGAGTAGTAGGGTAAAGTAGGACTGGTGTGTGAGCTGACGGGCAATTAAGTCAGGGGTCAGGTAGGAATGGCCTGCCAAGTTTAGGTCCAGGAGTTCAGGGGTCAGCAAAGCCTAACCTACTGACTGCAGATCAGCGAAGTCTGGGTGATGGACCAATCAGGCTTAGTCTATAAACCGCAAGTCAGCGACATCCCAGGCGTTGTTTTGGGGGGCAGGGGAGGTGGGCTGTCAGGTGTTGGAATAGTCAAGCCAGGAGGTAACGACGGCAGGGACGAGGCTTTCAGCAGATGAGCGCGAGAATGGGTGGAGACAGTGGAGTGCATTGGGGTCAGGAGGGGAGGTTTGCTACGGATGGGGAGTGGGCCAGTAGCATTGATACAAGGTATAGACGATAATCCTGTTCCCCTCACCCCGTTCCCCCACAGGTCGCCATTACCAAGCAGCAGATCGAGGAGGAGAAAATGCAGGTCCAGGTGGTGGAGCGGAGCCAACAGATCCAGGTCCAGGAGCAGGAAATCCTCAGGAGAGAGAAGGAGCTGGAGGCCAAGGTCAAGAAGCCAGCCGAGGCAGAGCGTTACCGTCTGGAGAAGCTGGCTGAAGCTGAGAGGTAAGTGATTTGTTGGAGGGTGGGAGAAACGGGGTGAGGAGAGCGAGGTGTTGATCTGATCCATGCCGGTTGGTGAAGTTAAAGCTAAGACGCCGCTGCTATCTTTGCTGGACAAAGTTGATTGACTTAGTTCACAGTCAACGCTACTCCAATGCCCTACACACCCCACTGCCACCTCCACCCAGTGTCCCAGCTGTCTATATTTATATTATTTTGGGTTGAACAATTAAACAAACTGGACAAATTAAAGGAGCAGCCCCTTAAACGGATCCTGCATTAATCAAAAACAAATTGCAAAGGAAATGGGGCAGCACTGTAGCACAAGTGGATAGCACTGTTGCTTCACAGCGCCAGGGTCGCAGGTTCGATTCCCTGCTGGGTCACTGTCTGTGCGGAGTCTGTACGTGCTCCCCCCTGTCTCCGTGGGTTTCCTCCCATAGTCCAAAGGTATGCAGGCTAGGTGGATTGGCCGTGCTAAATCGCCCTTCGTGACCAAAAAGGTTCGGTGGTTATTGGGTTACGGGGATAGGGTGGAAGTGAGGGCTTAAGTGGGTCGGTGCAGACTCGATGGGTGGAATGGCCTCCTTCTGCACAGTATGGTCTATGTTCTATGAAACTTAAAACATGAAATTAAAATGTGATTAAAAGGGTCAGTAAAACTCCCCAGTCCCCACGGTGCCCACTGGGTACGAAAGGCCTCGAAGGAGCCAGCAAATCTCCATTTTTAGATGTACAAATACCCATCATCTGTTGAACAACGCAATTGCCATTAAACATTACCAGTAATTTTTTAAAAAAGCATTCAGGGGATCTGGGTGTTACTGGATACTCCATCATTTATTGCCCTTGAGCAGGTGATGATCAGCTGCCTTCTTGCACCGCCGCAGTCCACCCATTGTAGGTACATCCACAGTGCTGTATGGGAGGGAGTTCCAGGATTTTGACCCAGCGACAGTGGAAGCAACAGTGGTATATTTCCAAGTCAGGATAATGGGTGACATGGAGGGGAACGTCTAGTTGGAGGTGTTCCCAGGTATCTGCTGCCCTTGTCTATCTTGATAGTAGCAGTCTTATGTTTGGAAGGTTCTGCCTAAGGAGACTTGGTGAGTTCCTGCAGTGCATCTGGTAGATGGTACACACGGCTGCCACTGTGCGTCGGAGGTGGGGGGGGGGGGGGGGGGGGGGGGGGGTGAATTTTTGTGGAAGGAGGAGCAATCAAGCAGGCTGCTTTGTCCTGGATGGTGTTGACCTTCTTGATTGTTACTTGAGCTGCACTCATCCAGGCAAGTGGGGAGTATTCCATCGCACTCCTGACTTGTGCATTGTAGATGATGGAAAGGCTTTGGGGAGTCCCAAGATCAGCTACTCACCACATGATTCCAAGCCATTAACTTGCTCTTGTTAACACTATGTTTATGGCTAACCCAGTTCAGCTTCTGGTCAGTGGTAATTGCTCAGTAACTGCTCAGGGGATTCTACAATGGGAATGCCATTGAGAGACAAGGGGTGTTCAATAAGACATTGATGGGATGGAGAATGAAACGGGGATAAAAGGGCCTCAGCTAATTGGCATAGAGACTTGGGTATTCTCAGTAATGGGTTGGGGTTGGAGTTCCTCTTTTTTTAAGCAGTCTCTCAGGATCGAGGATGATTTATTTCCATTCCGGTTTGATGGGTTCGGAAGTCTAGTGTGGGGCAAGTGGTGCTTGAAGGGTTGGGTGGTTGGGCTGTTTGAAAGTTTGTGCCCCACCCCCTACTCACGACCCCTCAACTTGGCCTCTGTATGACTTCCGGTTGCGGCCATGAGTAAGTGAGCCGCACATTCGGGGGCTCTCACTCAGGCGGGATTTGAGGACCTGATTCCCCGGTTTTGCGGGACTGTGGGGCGGTAAAAGGACGGCCACAGAGGTGTGGAGGAGCGGGAAGAGCTGCATGGAACTGCAGGAGAGCAGGAAGCAGCGAAAATGGGAGAGGAAGGGACAAAGACAAGGTGCAGGGGAAGCTGACCCGGGCGCCAAGATGGCGGACCTGCGGACCTCAGACCCAGCAAACCAGCAAGCTCTGGAAAACATGCTGCAGGTTATTAAGAGCGGTTTTGAGTCGTTGAAGCGGGATAACCTGGACCGACTTCAGAAGGCAGTGGATCAGCTGAACCAGAGGCTGGATGCCCAGGACGAAAAAGTTAAGGAACTGGGAGAGGCGGTGGAGGAGCAGGCAGATGCGCAGACGATTGCGGCGCTAGAAGCCGACGGGTTGAAGGAGAGGCAGAGAAGACTGCTGGACAGAGTAGAGGAGCTGGAAAATAGAGCCTGCAGACAAAATCTGAGGATCATCGGCCTCTCGGAGGGGCTGAGGGAGCTGATGCCACAGCGTTTGTGGCGGACCTGTTGATGCAGCTGATGGGGGTTGAAGCCTTTCCACGACTGCAGGAGCTGGAGGGGGCATACAGAGTGCAGGCGAGACAGGTGCGTCCGGGGGGTCCCCCCCGTCTGATGGTGATTCGGTTCCACAGGTTTGTGGAAAAGGAGCGGGTGCTGCAGTGGGCAAAGAGCGCCAAGAGCAGCACGTGGAATAGCAGTGTTCGTCGCATCTACCAGGACCTAAGCCAAGAGGTGGCTAGGCGGTGAGCAGCCTTTAAACAAGTTAAGGAGGTGTTGTCAAGAAGCATGTGAAGTTTGATCTGCTCTTCCCGGCCCGTCTTTGGGTTATGCATCAGGGTCAACACCACTACTTCTCCGAGCCTGAAGAAGCGATGGACTTTGCGAGGGATCAGGGGCTGGTCCCGAAAAGAGGTCCCACGGACGCAAGCTAGGGTCCGAGAACTACCGTTTGAAGGGATGCCGACTGTGCCTGGACTGTTGGTCGACTGTTTACTGTTTTAAAGGTGCCATGTGGGGTATTTTTTGTGGGCAGTTTTTGCCTTGGGGGGGGGGGGGGGGGGGGGGGTGTTGGGGGAGGGGTTCCCCCCCCCCCCCCCCACCCCACCCCACCCCCCCACCCTCTTGTATTGTCTTTTTCCTGTTTGTGTTGCTTTTATATATTTTTTTTTCTTGGTCTTTCTGCTGTGGTGGGTACCTTTTGTTGGGCTCTCTGAGTGCACTGGAGCAGGTATTGCAGCGAAGGGGTGGCCGGTCAGCAATGGGGATTAAAGCCGTTGGTTGGGGGCTTTCGTTTCATTTATGTTTATGGTTTTTATGTTTGTTTCGGGTGGGTGTTTTATGGGTACTGGGTTATTGTGGTGTTGTTTTATCAATGCTTGGAAAGGGACGTGGGTTAACACTTTTCTGTGTGCACGGCGGGAACTGTATTGCACCTGGAGCAGCCATTTTGTTTGACCTCCCTGTGTTAATGAGATTGCTCCAGTGGGTTGTGCCCCCCAACCAGGCTGATCACCTGGAATGTCAGGGGACTAAATGGGCCAGTTAAAAGGGCACGTGTGTTCGCGCATTTGCGGGCTCTGAAGGCGGACGTAATTATGTTGCAGGAGACACATCTGAAAGTGTCTGACCAGACTAGGCTAAGGAAGGGCTAGATCAGCCAGGTCTTCCAATCGGACTTGGATTCTAAGTCCAGGGGGGTAGCAATTATGATCAATAAGCGGGTTCAATTTGAGGCAGAAGGCATAGTCGCAGACAGAGGGGGCAGATTCCTGATGGTAAGGGGCAAACTGGAGCGGAGAAGTGGTGCTGGTGAACATATTATGCTCTGAACTGGGACGACGTGGACTTTATCAAAAGAGTGCTGGGGAAGATCCCGGACCTAGACTCACGTAGGTTGATAATGACGAGGGGACTTTAATACGGTTGTGTTCCAGAACGGGTAGACTCCCAGCAATGACAAGGGAGCTGAAAGGGTTCATGGAGCAAATGTGGGCAGTGGACCCATGAAGAGCCAGATAGCCGACGGGAAGGGGCTACTCGTTTTACTCACATGTTCATAAAGTATACTCTAGGATTGATTTCTTTATCTTGAGCAGGGACTGTGTAGGGGAGGTAAAAAATACGGAATATTCAGCAATCACTATCTCGGACCATGCCCCGCACTGGGTGGACCTGCAGGTCAGGGGGGCGAATTACCAACGCCCGCAATGGAGGTTAGACGTAGGATTGTTGTCGGAGGAGGGAATATGTGAGAGACATCGGAGGTGTATGCAAAACTACTTGCAGGTGAACGATACGGGGGAGGTTTCAGCAGCGACCCTGTGGGAGGCGTTGAAGGCAGTAGTGAGGGGGGAGCTGATCTCAATTCGGGCTCACAGGGTCAGGGCGGACAGAGCAGAAATGGACAGATTGGTTAGGGAAATTTATCGGATAGACGAGA
This sequence comes from Scyliorhinus canicula, assembly GCF_902713615.1. Classification (NCBI taxonomy): domain Eukaryota; kingdom Metazoa; phylum Chordata; class Chondrichthyes; order Carcharhiniformes; family Scyliorhinidae; genus Scyliorhinus; species Scyliorhinus canicula. The sequence goes on from NC_052158.1 coordinate 30,123,776, forward strand.
AGTATGCGGGGTCCCCGGGTGAGGACCTACTCAGGGAGAGACGGAGATTACAGGCGGAACTGGGGGCGCTATCCACGAGTAGGGCCGTGGAACAACTTAGGAAGGCGAGGGGAGTGGTGTATGAGCATGGGGAGAAGGCCAGCAGATGGCTAGCGCAGCAACTCAGGAAGAGGGAGGCGGCCAGGGAAATAAGTAGAGTGATTGATGTGGAGGGGAGCAGAGTGGAGGACCCGGCAGGACTGAATAAGGTATTCCAGGACATCTATAGTAAGCTGTATACTTCAAAACCCCCGGAAGAACCGGAGGAGATTAAAAGATTCCTGGATGGGCTAACATTCCCAAAAGTAGGCGGGGGACTAGTGGATGGGCTGGGGGCCCCGATTAGAGCGGAGGAGGTATTGTGCGGCCTAAAGGCCATGCAGTCGGGGAAAGCCCCGGGGCCGGATGGATACCCAGTAGAGTTTTACAAGAAGTTCTCGGAGATAGTGGGACCGGTCTTGACTCGGGTTTTCAATGAGGCAAGGGACAGAGGGACCCTGCTGCCGCCGATGTCGCAAGCCACCATCTCGCTGATATTGAAGAGGGACAAGGACCCGGAATCCTGCGGGTCATACAGGCCAATCTCCCTGATCAATGTGGATGCCAAGCTCCTGGCAAAGGTCCTGCCGATTAGAATTGAGGACTGCGTACCGGAGGTGATTGGAGACGATCAGACATGGTTTGTGAAAGGCAGGCATCTGACAGCTAACTTGAGAAGATTGCTTAATGTGATCATGATGACGGGCAAGGAGGTGGAGGTAGTGGTGGCAATGGACGCTGAGAAGGCCTTTGAACGGGTGGAGTGGGGCTATTTGTGGAAGGTGCTTGGATGGTTTGGGTTCAGGGAGGGACTGGTTAACTGGGTCAGACTATTGTACCAGGCCCCAAAAGCTAGCGTTAGGATGAACAGGGTAATGTCAGATTATTTCAGACTACATCGCGGGATCAGACAGGGATGCCCATTCTCCCCGATGCTGTTCGCGTTGGCCATAGAGCCGTTGGCGATTGCGTTGAGAGCTGCGGAGGGGTGGAAGGGAATGACCAGGGCGGGGGGGGGGGGGGGGGGGGGGGGGGGGGGTGGAACATAGGGTCTCTCTCTATGCGGACGACCTGCTCCTGTACGTGCTGGACCCACTGGCCGGGATGGAAAATATACTGGAAACATTGAGGAAGTTCGGCCGGTTTTCACGGTACAAATTAAATATGGCCAAGAGTGAGATGTTTGTGGTGCAGGCAAGGGGCCAGGAGAATAGACTGAAGGAGCTGCCATTTAGGCTGGTTGAGGAAAGTTTCCGGTACTTGGGGATACAGGTGGCAGGAGATTGGGGCAGGTTGCACAAGTTAAATTTGACCAGAGTGGTGGAACAAATGAAGAGGGAGTTTCGGAGATGGGATGCACTCCCGCTGTCACTGGCGGGGAGGGTGCAGACTGTGAAGATGACAATCCTCCCTAGATTCCTGTTCATCTTCCAGTGCCTCCCGATCTTTATCCCATGGTCCTTCTTCAAAAGGACTGGCAAAATCATCATGAGCTTTGTCTGGGCAGGAAAATCCCCTCGGGTGAAGAAGGCGATGCTTGAAAGGAGCTGCAGCGAGGGAGGGCTGGCATTGCCGAGTCTGATCAACTACTACTGGGCGGCTAACATAGCCATGATAAGGAAGTGGATGGTGGGTACGGGGTCTATCTGGGAGTGGGTGGAGGCGGCTTCGTGCAGGGGCACCAGTTTGGCAGCCCTGGTCACGGCTCCCCTACCGTTGTCGCCGGCCAGGTACTCCACCAGCCCAGTAGTGGGGGCGGCCCTGCGGATATGGAGCCAGTGGAGGAGGCAGCTAGGGGAGGTGGGTGCGTCTGTCTGGACTCCAATATGTGATTATCATCGATTTGCCCCCGGGAACATGGATGGAGGGTTTCGAACATGGCGGAGGGCGGGGGTGAGGAGGGTGGGCGATATGTTCCTGGAGGGGAGCTTTGCGAGTTTGAGGGGCTTGGAGGAGAAATTCGGGCAGGTAAGGGGAAATGACTTTAGGTACTTACAGATGCGGGACTTTGTCCGCAGACAGGTCCCATCCTTCCCACGCCTCCCGCCAATAGGGATCCAAAACAGAATAGTCTCTGGAGGAGAAGGAGGAGAGGGTAGAGTCTTGGATATTTACAAGGTGCTCATGAAGGAGAAAGAGTCCCAAACGGAGGAACTGAAACTCAAATGGGAGGAGGAACTTGGCGGGGAGATGGAGGACGGTCTGTGGGCAGAAGCCCTGAGTAGGGTAAACTCAACTGCAACATGTGCCAGGCTCGGCCTGATTCAATTTAAGGTCGTTCACCGGGCCCACATGACGGTAGCTTGGATGAGTAAACTCTTTGGGGTAGAGGATAAGTGCGCTCAATGCGCGGGAGGACCAGCGAACCACGTTCACATGTTTTGGGCATGTCCTAAGCTTAGGGGGTACAGGGAGGGATTTGCGGGGATCATGTCCCGGGTGCTAAAAACAAGGGTGGTGATGAGTACAGGGGTGGCAATGTTCGGGCTTTCGGAAGACCCGGGAGTCCAGGGGGAGAAAGAGGCCGATATTTTGGCCTTTGCTTCCCTAATAACCGGCGGCGAATACTGCTGGCATGGAGGGACTCAAAACTCCCGAAGACCGAACTATGGCTTTCGGACATGTCAAGTTTTCTGGGTATGGAAAAAATTAAGTTCGCCTTGAGGGGATCTGTACTGGGGTTCGCCTGAAGGTGGCAACCATTCATCGACTTCTTCGTGGGAGAGTGAACGTCAGCAGGGTGGGTGGGATTAGAGTAGAGTAGGAGGGATAAATAGGGGGGTAGTGTCTATGGGAGAGGAGCGGGCTTGTGCAGTATGGTTTGATTGAAGTATTGATTTCACATTGATGTTTGCACATTTTTGCTTTTTTTAAAAATCTGTAACTGTTTACAATGCCGAAAAATACCTCAATAAAATTGTTTGTTTAAAAAAAAAGGAAAGTTGAAAAGGTGATAAAACAAAGAGTTCTGGTTTGTCATGCCAAAAAAAAACTTGGCCACTGTATGCTCCCCAACAAGACCCGGCTGTGAGGGGGGAGCAGGAGGGGGAGGGGGGAAAGGTCATATGCAGGAATATTTGAAGTGAAACCTCTTTTTACCCCCTCCCCCACTTTCTCATGTTCACCGATGATGCAAAGTGCAGGGTCAATCAGGAAACACACAGGGTAAGAGTGAGTGAATCAGGGACCCCCTCTTAATTGGCCAAAGCATCAGAAATGGAGGGGGGTGTTGCGAGGGGGGGATGTTACCTGTTCCTCTTCAAATCGTGTGTTGGGATCTGACTTTCATTCACCTTCAGAGCTGCACTGAAGAGGCAGCTTTGATATTTCTGCTCGGATCTCTGGAGTGGGGACTTGAGCCAAAGCGGGAAGAGATGGTTTGCATCAGCTTCTTCCCCTCGGTATGGAATGGGAGCTCTTGGTCCTGTTTTACGTTCTGCCGTGTCTGGCTCTCCTCTCGCGGGAATCCCCTTCTCACCTTCCTTCTGCTTTGTCCCTTTTCTTTCCAGGTTGAAGCTCATCATGGAGGCCGAGGCAGAGGCTGAATCCATACGAGTGAGTAATGCCCCCCCTTCGTGTCATACAGAGCCTCGCTCGGGCACCATGTGGAGACTGCATTCTGCTGTGACACTGCGCCACAGGAAGGAGGGACTAGCCTTGGAAGAAGAGCAGTGCAGAGTCTAGAAAAGAGTCTAATTATTGCGGACTGGTTGCAGAGACTAGACTTTTGTGTGGGGTGAACTGCAAGGAGGAGTGAGATTAGCTGAATATCTCAAAGAACCAACAGAGACAGAATGAGCCAAATGGCCTCCATCAGTGCCATTTAATGACACGGCTCCCGAATTGCAGTATTTAAAATTAGATTTGTTTTCACACGGCGGGTAGTGAAAATCTGACATTTATTCACCCCCATCCTCCCCTCTAAAATCAGAGGAGAGGGTGATGTTGTTTCCATGTTTTAAGGGCGTAAAGTAAAAGCACAATACTCCGGGGGCTGGCGATCTGAAGTGAAAAGGGAAAGTTCTGGAAAGACCCGGCAGGTCTGGTGGCACCTATGGCGAGAGGAACAAGAGTTAACTTTTCGAGCATGATATGACAACCTAACCTGCACATCTTTGGACTTGTGGGAGGAAACCGGAGCACCTGGAGGAAGCCTACGCAGACACGGGGAGAATGTGCAGACTCCACGCAGCCAGTGACCCAAGCCGGGAATCAAACCTGGGACCCTGGAGCTGTGAAGCCACAGTGCTAACCATCAGACTCCTCGAAATGTTAACTCTGTTTCTCGTGCCGCCAGACCTGAGTTTTTTTTCCTGTACTTTCCGCTTTCAGTCATGTCTCAGAGCAATTGGAGATGGGCAATAAATGCAGGCCTAGTCAGTGATGCCCACGCCTCATGAAAGAATTTAAGACTAGTGTCACTGGACTTGTCATCCAGAGGGGCCCAGGGCACACGGGTTCAAATTCCACAACAACAGCTGGTGGAATTTAACTTCAATTTTAAAAATCGGCATTGAAAACTAGTGTCCGGAATAGTGACCGCAACAGCCATCATCCATTGTAAAAAAAAATCCATCTGGTTCACTGACGTCCCCTTGAGGGAAGGAAATCTGCCATCCTTACCTGGTCTGGCCTACCTCTGACTCAAGACCCACAGCAATATATTTAACTCTGAACAGCCCCTCTCTGACTACGGCCTCACAAAACACTCCGTTCAACGGCAAATTAGGCTTTGCCAGCAAAGTCCACACCCGTGGGGAACAAATTAAGATAACACTGGGCCCGGGGAGAAGTTCCAGATTAAAATTAACAGATCTTTTAAAGGGTAAGGCTATCTGGGAGTACAGGTTAAAGATGGGCAAATGGAGTTAGCTACGGACTTGCATGATGAAGGGTCGGTATGGGGTTGGGGGGTTGGTGGAGAGGAGGAGGAGGGGTGGTGGTTTGGGGGTGATGGCTCATTGTCGGTGGGTAGTTTGGGTTGTCTCTGAATCTGTGCCCTGTGCTCCGTTTCTTCCCTAGGTCAAGGGAGAGGCTGAGGCCTTCGCTATTCACGCCAAGGCCAAAGCCGAGGCTGAGCAAATGACCAAGAAGGCGGAGGCTTTCAACGAATACAAGGACGCCGCCATGGTCGACATGGTGCTGAGTAAGCTGCCTGAGGTGAGTGCTCTCAGCTGCCAAGACAGTGGCAGAGTTGTGGCTGCGGACTTGCCCGAAAGCCTGGAGCTGTTGCCTGGAGAAGAACCTGTCTAAAATATTCTATCAATCATGCCCCCCCACCCACCCCCCCCGCCACCCCTTCCCCCATGCCCCCTCCCTCCTCACCAACTGATCAGAGGAAAGATGTGAGGCTGCAGAAGAGATTTACGAGAATGATTCCAAAGATGAAGGACTTCACTAAGGTGGATAGATTGCAGGTGATGGGGCCATTCTTGCTGAGAAGAGAAGGCTGCTGGGAGAGTTAGTATAGGCATTCATAATCGAGAGGGCCGTAGACAATCGGTGGGAGAGAAACTGTTTCTTTTGGCAGACCAGGTTAAGGCCCGTGCGACTTGCAGAAGAAGCGACAGGGGGAACGTCATTTGTACTCAGCGAGTGATTAGGATCTGGGACGCGCTGCTGGGAGCATGGTGGAGGCAAATTCAATCATGGCTTATTCCAAAGGGAATTGGGTCAGCACCTCGAGGGTGGGGGTGCGAACAAAAACTGTGGCATACAGGGAAGGGTTGAGGCAGGCTGAGTTCTTGCAGAGAGCCATCATGGAATCGAAGGACTGAATGGGGTGTTTTGTGTTGCAACACCTGCATTCTCCTGGGCGACACTTGCCAGAGGTGTCATCAGGGCAGCACAAGTGGTTAGCACTGTGGCTTCACAGCACCAGGGTCCCAGGTTCGATTCCCCACTGGGTCACTGTCTGTGAGGAGTCTGCACGTTCTACCTGTGTCTGTGTGGATTTCCTCCGGGTGCTCCGGTTTCCTCCCACAGTCCAAAGATATGCAGGTTAAGTGGATTGGCCATGCTAAATTTCCCTTAGTGTCCAAAATGTTAGGAGGGGTTAATGGGTTACGGGGATAGGGTGGATGTGTGGGCTTAAGTGGGTCGGTGCAGACTTGATGGACCGAGTTGCATCTTCTGCACTGTATGTTCTAGGTTCTAAGGTTGTTGCAAAAGGTTAAATCTCGGATTCAGGGGCGAGGTGGCCAATTGGATTCAAAATGGCTTGGTGTCCGAAGTCAAAGGCTGGTTGTGGAGGGTTGTTTTTCAAACTGGGGGACTGTGACCAGTTTGTTATATACATATATATATATAATATATATATATATATGATTTGAATGAGAATGTAGGAGGCATGGTTAGTAAATTTGCAGATGGCACCCAAGATTGTGGTATAGTGGATAGTGAAGAAGGTCAATTAAGATTGCAACAGGATCTTGACCAATTGGGCCAGTGGGGCGATGAATGGCAGATGGAGTTTAATTTGGATAAATATGAGGTGATGCATTTTGATAAATCAAATCAGGTCAGGACCTACTCAGTTAATGGTAGGGAGTTGGGGAGAGTTACAGAACAAAGAGATTTAGTACATGTTCATAACTCTTTGAAGGTGGAGTCGCTGGTGGACAGGGTGGTGAAGAAGGTATTCAGCATGCGAGGTGTTATTGGTCAGAATATTGAATACAGGAGTTGGGACGCCTTGTTGAAGTTGTACAAGACATTGGTGAGACCACACATGGAATACTGTGTTCAGTTATGGTCACCCTATTACAGGAAGGATATTGTTAAACTAGAAAGCGTGCAGAAGAGATTTACGACGATGCTACCAGGACTTGATGGTTCGAGTTCTAAGGAGAGGCTGGACAGGCTGGGACTTTTTTCCCTGGAGCATAGGAGGCTTGGGGTGATCTTATAGAGGTTTATAAAATAATAAGGAGAATAGATAAGGTAGATAGTTGACATCTTTTCCCAAAGGTAGAGGGGTCCAGCACCAGAGGGTCTAGGTTTAAGGTCAGAGGGGAGAGATACAAAATAGACCACAGGGGAAATCCTTTCACACAGAGGGTGGTGAGCATCTGGAATGAGCTGCCAGAGGCAGTGGTAGAGGCAGGTATGATTTTGTCTTTTAAAAAGCATTAAGACAGTTACATGGGCAGGGTGGGCATTGAGGGATATGGGCCAAATGCGGGATAGTGGGACTAGCTTTGTGATAGAAACTGGGTGGCATGTGAAAGCTGGGCCGAAGGGCATGTTTCCATGCTGTAAACATCTATGACTCGAGTGTCCGAAAGATTGATCTTTGAATTTGCCAGGTTAGTTTTGGGGAGTTGACAATCCCCTGCTTGCACCCCGCAGCATAATGAGCGTCCATCTCTCTCTCTTTCCTGGACATGATCTTTCCCCTACACCACCACCACCCTTTGTCATAACCATCCCGAATTCTTGATGATTGAATAATATCTTTGTGTGATCTGGGAAGTAGGTGCAGTGAAACTTTTGCGACTGGAATCGGATTGCAGCTCTTCTTCTTGTTTTCCAGGTAGCAGCTGAGATCAGCCAGCCCTTCTCCAAGGTTAACAAGATCACGATGATCAGCAGTGGGAATGGTGAGGTGGGAGCATCCAAACTGAGCGGTGAGGTACTGGACATCATGACCAGACTCCCGGAGACCATCGAGAAGCTCACCGGAGTCAGCATTAATCAGGTGAACAGCGTGGCTAGTTCAGGTCCATGACCAGAAAAAAACAAATAATGTCTATTTTCTGCCTCTGGGACGGGTGGGACAGTGTGTCAGACATGGTCCTGTCCCCCTCTGGGACTGCCCCCTCCCCACCCCTTCCTGTAATTCAGTGGGACAGTGGATCAGACACTGTCCTTTCCCCCTCTGGGACAGTGGGTCAGGCACTGTCCCTTTCCCCTCTGGGATTAGGTGGGACATTGGGACAGACACTGTCCTTTCCCCTCTGGGACTGGGTGGGCCAGTGGATCATACACTGTCCATTGCCCCTCTGTAACTGGGTGGGACAGTGATTTGTATAATGGGATTTGGCTATCTGACAATGGTTTGTGATCGTGAGTTTTGTGGAAGTAAGTGACAGTGTTTAACATCAAATTCTCTCTCCCTCTCTTTCCCCACATCCCGTTCTTTGTGCAGGGATCCACAAGACCCGCCCGGATGTCTTAAACTAATGGGACGAATGAGCGAGAGTGTACGGAAGGGGTGTTTTGGGACATCCGAAGGAAGTGTGGCCTGACTTGGGCCCGTTGGTTGGGGGGGGGGGGATCCACTTCTGCATGCATATTCATGTGTCTGTCACTGTTTAGTCCGTGTCTAACCTTATACTCCTGCTTAGTGTTGCCCTGTTAGTAAATCTCAATTGAAGGAAAAATGACAGATTGGACAGTCATCCCTGTGGGTCATGTGATCTAACTTTGCTTTTCTGAATCCTGCACCTGGTTTTGAACAGTCTGAGCTGCTCTAACCTGTGCGTTTACTGCTTTGTCCTCTTTCTGAGGGGCAATGTGGTCAAATGCCCCGCACTTTGTGACGGGAATCTTACCCATTTGGATTGTGGGAATAAGTCAGGGTAGTGAGCACCGTGTTCACAGTTCGAGATGCTGAAAACTGGCTTCACCTTATTGAAGACTCGGGTGGGGAAGGTGTAGCAAAGACTTGTACTTTAACAGGAATTCTTTTCTTCAAAAGGGGCAGTGCCTTACTGGAAAAACTTCTAGCCTCTGACCAACCCCAGATTTTAACCAGTTGTGCCATTCATGGGATTTTGTTTTCTTTGACAATACCCTGTTGGTGCGGCCCTGTAAGATTTTCTCTCCACCGCTGTTTAAAGCATTTAATCTCCCTTTCTAAAAAAAATGACTGTGATCAAATTAGCTCAAAAATGAGACTGTTACATGACTTTCAACCCCCTCGTGATCATTTGTTGCGTATGTATATATTACATGGAATCACCCTGTTGCCTAATCCTTCTTGGAGCATTGATTACTGAGACTCCTGAGGTTACTGACAACATGTTTAACACAAAAACTGTCCAGCTACTCTGACAAAGTGAAATAAAATATCTCACCTGTCTTTGTCTGCTTCTGCTGTTTATTCGCTTGAGGTGGACGGCATTCTGGAGTTTTCTTTCCCGCCCCAGCGCAGGGTTAGATGGCGACAAGAGATTTTTTTTTTTCAGAAACCGGGGGCTGGATTCTCCGCTCCGTCGTGCCATATTTCTGACCCGACCCACCAGCGGGATTCTCCGTTAATCTGACCGGTCAACGGGGTTTCCCATTGTGGGGCAGCCCCACCCCATTGGGAAATCCCTGGACGCCGACAAAACGGAGAATCCTGCCGGCGGAGAATCCCACCCCCTATTTGTGTTTTCCAGAAAGAAGGAAGGGGTTGAAGGGCAATTTGATTGAGATCTTCTGGATGTTGAAAGGAATGGGACGGGAAGTGGGAGAAAGACCATGTTCCACTTTCGGGGTCAGTGGTGTGGGTGAGTCTAGGACAAGGCGACACAGGAACAGGAGGAGGCTGTTTAGTACACATACTGTTCTCCCCCCCCCCCCCCCCCCCCCCCACACACACACACACACACACACAACTAGCCTCTTGACCCTGGTCAGCCATTCTGGAAGATCGTGGCTGGTCTGCTGTCCAACTCCATGTGAGTTTCCTCTTGAATTGATCCAGCACAATCTGCCCGTTTGCAAAAGACCGCCAAATTATCTGCAAGCTTGCGAGTCGGCAGCACGGTGGTTGGCACTGCCGTCACACAGCGCCAGGGACCTGTGTTCGATTCCGACCTCCGGTGACTGCATGGAGTTTTCACTTTCTCCTCTACGTGGGTTTCCTCCGGATGCCCATAGTGCAAAGGTGTACAGGTTTCGTGGATTGGCCATGCTAAATTGCCCCTTAGTGTCTTAGGTGGGGTTATGAGATAGAGTGAAGGAGTGGGCCAAGTAGGGTTCTCTTTCAAAGGGCCGGTGCAGACTCAATGGACTGAATGGCCTCCTTCTCCACTGTATAGATTCTATGATTCTGTTTTTTTTTAAAAAAAGTTCAGTGTACCTAATTAATTTCTTCCAATTAAGGGGCAATTTAGCTTGGCCAATCCACCCAGCCTGCACATCTTTGGGTTGTGGAGCATAACCCACGCAAAGACTGGGAGAATGTGCAATCTCCCCGCGGATAGTGACCCAGAGCCGGGATCGAACCTGGGACCGGTGCCGTGAGGCAGCAGGGCTACCCCACTGTGCTGTCCCAAGATTCTATGATTCTTAAGTACGAGCATCCCCAAACGTCACTCTGAAAGGAGCCTGTTGGTGATCCTTTGGGTGATTCCCAAGCTGGCATTTTATCTCTACCTAGTCGCTAGTTCCCTCCTCCAGAACCTTGTAAAGGCCGGTTCAATGGTTTTCCTGAGAAATACTTGGGAAGACGACCCTGTTCTGTGCAATCTCTCTTTGTAATTTAATCTTCCGAGCCCTGGGAAACATCCTGGTAAATCTTCACTGGGCACTCCCTTCCTGGGTCAATATATCCTCCCCCAGGTGGTGCCCAGAACTGCTCCCAGTATTCCAGGTGTGGTCTAACCAGCGCTTTTGTACTGCTGAAGTGTGTCGTTCAGCTCTCTCTCCCCACCCCACCCCCCCCCCCCCCAATTCTAGTCCTCGAGATGAAAAAGGTGAGCATTCCATTAGTTTTTTAAAAACCGTTGTTTCTCTACCTGCCTGTGATATTTTATTGATCCGTGTGACATGAACCCCGAAGTACATTCGATCGTCCACTGTTCCTAGCTTTTCACCATTCTGAAAGTAACTTGAGTGTTTTGTTTTTCTTGTGCTCTAAACTGTGCCTATATTTGAAACTATTTGCCACAACACGGGCTGAGTATCTTCCTCCTGTTCCTACGCTCCATTATTTTGTGGCTGTATATCTTTGTGTTGGGAGGGGTCTTGAACTTTGGAAGGCATCTCAATTGAGGCTGCTTTCAGGAACGCATTGGATGTTCTCACACGCGCACACACACACAAATGCAGAAATATACACCCGCAATCACACACATACATACACACAAACGCATACTACACATACATACATATACACACATGCATACACATATAAACACACACATATAAACACACACACACATATATACATACACACATGTATGTATATATATATATACACGCACATATATACACGCATATACATATATACACGCACATATATACACGCATACATATATACACGCATATACATATACACGCATATAATATAACACATATACATACACACGCATATACATATATACACGCAATATACAACACATAACACGTAACATATACATACACATACATACAAACGCACACCACATACACCAATACATATACACACACGCATACACACACCATACACGCACGCGCACACACATACCACGCATCAACATGCACACATATACACATGTGTGCACATGCACACACACCCATTAACATACACATATATACACACATACAAACTCATGCACATGAACATACACATATATATACATACATACACACACTCATATACACACACATACACATTTGCCCTCCACCTGCTACCTGTGTGAATGTCTATTTAATTCACTTATCTATCAGTCCGGAAGAAACATTCTCGAACACGCTCGTACTTAGAATATTCTTTATTGGGCAGCCCTCTAGGTATTCCAAAGAAACACCTCTGAGTGTGCCAAAGTTTTGCCCAAAGCATCCTATCTTTATATATTTTTTTAAGGGGCTGTCCCTTACATTCACTTGAACTTGCCTCCAGTACAGATTACAGCTTGTTTTTACCAAATGTTTAGTACATGATTAATTTGTTATTGTCATATTTTCAATACATAATTTTACAGACATTGAGGTTATCTATTGGCACATGAGCGTATAGCAATTTTAGTAAAACACCAGGTGTCCAGCCATGATTTATCAATGGTTCTTACATTTCATATTCCGTCATCCAGCCATCTTCCTTGTTTCTCAAGGCTATTTGGCTTACAGTCATGAATCGGCTCACAAATTCAATAATAACTCCCTCCTTAGTAAATTTCCATTAATGTGTCCCATTAATTCTAGATGGTTCTAGCTATTAACCCTTGCTTCACATTCTCATTCCCCCCTGTGATCATTCTATGATCACACAGCCCTCAGGGACTTATTCTTGAGAGTCTGAGGAATTCCTCCGGGAAATCATCCTTTGGTCCAGTGTCCTCATACACATTTGCGATATCTACTAAGTCTTGCTTGTCTAACTGGGAAAGCTGCTGCAGCATCTGTGGCATGACAGAGGCGCCTAAATGATTACAAAAGCATTTAACACAGGTTATAATTATACATAGCAAAAGGCAAATAGCGATAAAGATAATAAATCCATGAAACAGATAGGTGGTCCAGGAACTAGACCACAGTCCTCCCCACCAGTCGTCTGAGGAGAACTGGCGGAGTCTCTTTACCCCATCCCTAATGTGGTCCACTAGGTGAGTAATGTTCTCTGAGCTATCAGGGATATAAGTACAGCACTCAGAACCCACTACAGCACATGTACCTCCCTCGTTGGCGAGGAGGTAGTCTAGAGCCATGCGGTTCTGTAAGTCAACAGTCCGAACAGCTACTAACTCTGTGTTGAGCTCACTGAGTCCTTCCGCGGTATCATTGGCCATCTGCTCCAATATATCCCGGAGCTCTAATACTGCCGAACTGCGGCCAAAGGACAGTAGCTATTACCTCCCAAGGCACAAGGGACCTAGTGGTTCGGGCATGGGGATGTTTGGATAGATCTGTATAATGGGTGATACCAGGGACTACAAAGCCCATATAGCAAGAACCTGACCGATTTTCCGGCAACCAGGGATATGCTTTATGTCCGCATATAAAATAGGTATCATTGTATGAGGTCAAGTTCCCCTTGGCGTCCGTCATCATGATTCTAGTCGGCTCTCCCCTCCAGGGGCCACCACTTGTATGGTTTTCTATTGCTGACCAATTAAATGTGAACAAGCCTTTTTGTGTAAGATTAGTTTTGGGTGGTTGCCAAATCAAGGTCTGGTTACATTGGCTGGTGCCTACCGGGTGGGTCCCATTGGCATGATCCTTTTTAAAACATATACTACCTTTTGGAAATTTAGCATACTTGGGAAGGATCAGGTAGGGTGGCTGACGGGTTGCAGTAAATTTTGGCCACCACCATCCTTTAAATCTGCTCATATTGAACCCGGCCGATCGCCAATCTATCATATCTTGTGTATCATTATCAGGGTCGGTACGATTACATCGCAGAGCCCATTCTGCGACCTCCTCGATCAAATAAGAAAGAGGGACCAAAGGAATACCCCCATGGGCATGGCTAGGAACATGCGTACATACCCAACAAGAGGAGACATTCAATTTCTTTGCATAAGTACAAGACATAAAAAGGAATGAATTCACAGTCACATGGTGCGTTGCCCGCTTCCTCCTGGTAGGCGGGTGAGTATGAATAGTCTTATACTCAGGAACTCGTGGCTTGCCTTTCCCTCGTACACCGGTAGTCCCACCGGCAAGCGTAGCGATCGCAGGTCAGGGATCCGCGGATAGTCAGGAACCAAGGCTTCTGCTCGTCTTGATGAATGATGGTGGTACAAGTATCCACCGGAGTTGCTGTCCATAAGGTCTCATCTGTGGTGCTGTTGGCACAGCTAAAAGTGTCCTTACGGCAAAGGTGCAGGATTCTTCCACCGGGTCCACATCGCCGGTTTCTAGTAAATGTAAACTGGATGGCGCTGGCGAGGATCACTAGTTAAAAGAGCAGCTTCATCGTGGGGTCCTGCTCCTATTCCGAGTAAGGTCGTATGTACCTAAAACTTAAAACGAGAGTTAATAATCACAAAAACTTCACTACCTTACAGTGGTGGGTGTGAATCCACGCATTGCGTTCTTCAACTTTGACTGCCGTGGGGGTGGTTAGGAGAACTTGGAACGGTCCTTCCCAACGTGGTTCCAACCCCTTCCGTGTCCAATTGCAGATCATCACATGATCTCCTGGTTGTACAATATCAGAGCTAGCTAAGGGTGGCACTTCCTCTTGTGTGGCATGTACTCATAAGTGGAGACTCTTTAATACTTTAGTCAAGGCTATTATGTAATTAGCCATTTCTGTAGTCATGTGGTGGAACTGGACCTCTTGGGGAATCTCACAATCCCATGGAGTGCGGAGTGCAGTAGGTAATAGTTTGTAATTTAAAAAGCTTAGTCTTTAAAGTCTGGTTAGCTCTTTCCACTATCCCAGCTGCCTGGGGTCTGTAGGCGCAGTGTAACTGCTGTTTAATTCCCAGTTGAGTGCAAAATTCTTTATTGATCTGTCCCACAAAGTGAGGTCCATTATCAAAGCTTAAACGATAGGGAATTCCAAATCTTGGTACAATTTCATGCATAAGAACATTTACTACAGTTGAAGCCTTATTATCTACAGTAGGATAGGCCTCTATCCATTTACTAAACACATCAACAATCACTAATACATGCTTATAACACTGGCATCTTTCCAACTCAATGTAGTCCAGTTGCAGGGTCTCAAAGGGACCCTTGGGCAATGGTGTTTTCCCCTGCTCACAGGGCACTGCCTTAGCAGGGTTATACTGCTGGCATATCAAGCAGTGACTGCTAGTTCGTTGGGCTATCTCCTGCAGTCTGGGATGCCACCAGGTTTTTAACAATATATCACCCGTAGCATGAGCACCACAGTGAGTTGCAAAGTGTACACATTCGGTCACCCAGGCTGCCAAAGCATCGGGCATACATGTCTGCCCTGCTGGGGTGACGCACAGCTTACTTTCTTTATCATATGTACATCCTAATTCTTCCCATAACTTTTTATCGCTAGCAGGAGCGTCCTCCTGTAGCTGGATTACATCAGTAATGGTCGGCATAGGTTTTTTTAGAGGGAGACTTGTCTTTTGAGCTTTTAGTCTGGCTCATCATTTTAGGCACTACCATGACTTTTGACTTTGAGGCTTCTTTTGCTTGGTGGTCTGCCTGCCTATTTCCTTCATCTACTGGAGTTTTACCTTTCGTATGGGCAGTACACTTTATCACTGCTACCTTTTCTGGGAGCATAAGAGTTTGGAGTAATTGGGTTACTAGCTGTTGATGGGAAATTGGGGTGCCAGCGGATGTTAAGAATCCTCTGTCCTTCCATAATTGTCCAAAATCATGTACAACTCCAAAAGCATATCTGGAGTCTGTATAAATATTTACTTTTTGCCTGCTCCTATTGCGCATGCGCGTATTAGTGCGAACAATTCTGCTTGCTGTGCTGAAAACGGAGTCTCAAATGCTGCTGATTCTACTGTCTCCCCACCCTGGTTGATTATAGCATATCCTGATAACTGCTCCCCCCTTTCACCGATGGAAGCACTTCCATCTGTGAACATGGTCAGGTCTGGGTCGTTAAGAGGGTGAAAATTCAAAACTTAAGATTTGTAAGTTCCAATTAAAATGCATCTTCAGCTGTGTGGACTGTTCATTACTTTATCAGAATTTAAAAGCCAGAGCTCACAGGCAAACCAGCATGGGAGTGTCAAGACATCTTCTGGATTACACACAAAAGCTTGTTGAAAGGGTTAATTGTCTTGCAGAGACAAAAAGGGGCGTATAGTGGGTGGATAAATTGGAATGATGCCATTTGCATCTCAAAACTTGTTTTTATATTTTTCACTCAAATGGCTGGGAGTAAAAGTTGGAGTGCTGCCAAATTCCCATTATCAAGTCTTTCAAGGAACACAATATGTTATTGAAACTCATGGGCATATTTCATTTACCCATCAGTTGTTTATAAGTAATTCTGCAATCTCATAATTAAAACATCTGCGTTGTGAGACAGTTTAGTTTCACCCTACTGAAGATTATTTGTGTCAGGGAAGTTTTAACCCTGAACTAATGAAACACCGGCTTGACCATATTTGTCATATGTATTTCAACTATCCTAACCTCCACTGAACACCATAAAACTAATATTTTCTTATTCTTACATACGTGATTTTGCACCCTGATTAAAATTCCCTGTGTATCAAAATTACCCTTTAAAGACAATGCGTAGACAATTTGAAGCTTTCAAATAATCACAGCTCGTAAAAAGTCAAAGTCTGAAGTCAAAGTCTGAATACAAAGACAGTGAATAGTTTAGAACAAAGTTTAAATGCCTAAAACTCTCTCTCTCTGTCTGTCTCTGGAACTCTTGTCGCTCTTTCTCTTTATCTAACTACCCCTCCCCTTCTCTCTCTCCCTGGCTCGCTCTCTTTCGCTCTCAACTTTCGCTGTCTCTATCAGTCTCTCTCTTTCTACGTAACTCTGTCTGTCTCTCTTTCTCTAAAATGGAACAAAATTAAAATACTGAACAAAATTTTTCATTCTCCTTCGAAAACTTTATCTGTGTCATTCCATTTAAGTCAATTTTCACTGATTA
Source organism: Scyliorhinus canicula (assembly GCF_902713615.1). Lineage (NCBI taxonomy): Eukaryota > Metazoa > Chordata > Chondrichthyes > Carcharhiniformes > Scyliorhinidae > Scyliorhinus > Scyliorhinus canicula. The sequence continues at coordinate 30,140,334 of NC_052158.1, forward strand.
ATTTTAGAGGCATTAGCTTTTCTTAGAGATGTATATTTCTTTGTGCAGATGACCTGCTTGCTGAAATGGTTAAATTTTTGTACAGAATCAAAAGTGGTGGAGAACTTGGCATGATGCCATCTCCATCCGTTATGTGACCTTAGACATTACCTATCCTTTCTTTCAATTTTCAATGTTCGTTATTTAACCGGTTTTTGGAAAGAGACATTACTGGATGTTTATTTTTCTTTTATTTCAAATGAGTTGAATTACTGCTGAATTTATCTGGACGGCTTGAAACTATCTGAAGTTATTCTCGACATGTATCCATTCTTAAGTTTCTAACCGTAACCTTGTATTGATTTTCCTCCCCATTTTTTTCGTTTTGGGAGGGGGGGTTAGTCATCCTCCGATATTCCTGAACAAAACTAATTGAGTGTTTTAGCCCCTTTCTGATCTTTTGGACTTCACTTAATTTGATTTTTTTTTCTCTCCTTGAGACATTCCAGGACAGTCGTTAGCCGTAATTGTTGGCAGTTTTGTGAGGTCTTTATGCTATCTTTACCCACTTGATTGCTTTGCTTAAAGGAGTTAGAGCTCAATTCCTTTAAGCCAGCCTGTCTTCCAAATGGTGTGAAGGTTTAATTTATATAATTTGTGCTTAGAACTTTATTTGTCTTATCTTTACTTCTGTGTATCTCACCATTTTTCTCTGTTCCACAGAAATCACACCCATCTTTGATCATTTTTTTTTATTACCAGAGTATTTTGCTCTTCAAAAACCAAAAAAATGTTTTAAACTGACTTTTTTACTCATTTGGCCTTGATACTAGATTTATTGGACTTTACCTCACCGTGTGTCCGCCTTGCCAAGTGATTCTAATTTTAGGCGGTCAAAGGTTTGACTACTCACCTTGTCCACCGGCTCGAACGGCGTCCAGCTCAGCAAATCCTTCCAGACTTACACTAAATGTTAGGGTTGAAAATATTCACACAAAGGCCTGAATATCAGTAACAAAGCAGTTTACTATGTCAGAATTCTGGGAGATAAGATTTGGGAACTCCGCAGTCCCTGACAGCACCTTATCTCACTTAAGCTTAAACTCACATGAATTAATATACAGATTCAAGGCGGATAGCCTAATGACTTGGTTCTTTTCCCATATGTGCCTTCCTTTTTTTTTAAGACCTTGGCTGTTTTAACTATTTCTTTCTCTGTCAATTTTATACCCAATTTTAATGCATTAGTTTTCCCCCAGTGGCCATTTTTCTTCTAAATTTTTATGCAATTCTTCTGACAATTGTCTCATTTGCTTGGAATATTCCGGATATTGTTCTCACAAGGTTTGAAGCGCGCTTCCACTATCAGAGGTTGTATCTAACGTGTTACCCATCTTTAACACTATTGGCAGTTAATGATCCTTGCGATTATTGTTTATTTAGCGAAATGGTCCTGGATCACTTTATTCAATCATAAATTTAAACGGAGTTATCCTGCTCCGTTGCCCAATTCAGGCAGGCTCATCCGTGCCTGCAAGCCTATCTAACTACAAGGTTATAACGTCCTTGTTATATTTTTATCACGCACCCTTCTAAAGCCTCTTATCGCGGGGGCACTTTTAAACAAAAGCAAGGATCATGATAATGCCGAAACCTCTTCTGTAGCTATTACTGTAGGGGCTACACTCCCTCCCTTTAAAGCACTAGTCCCTGACTATGCCTATAGCTATTACTGTAGGGGCTACACTCCCTCCCTTAAATGCACTAGTCCCTGACTGTGCCTGTAGCTATTACTGTAGGGGCTACACTCCCTCCATTAAACGGGTTCGCCGGACTGACCTGGATTTCGTAGGAGCGTCCCTGAGCGCTGACAGCGGGGCCGAATTGTGGACTGTACAGTGGAGGGGAATACCAAAGTGGCAAAAGTTTTACTCACAATGGTGGCCCAATTCCTCCTTCGCTCCCGAACTCGATCAGTCGCTTATGCCGCCAGGCCCAGCGGAGACTCTTTGAAATCCCACTTCTGACACCAAATGTGAATGTCTCTTTAATTCACTTATCTATGAGTCCGGAAGAAAGTCTCGAACACGCTCGTACTTAGAATATTCTTTATTGGGCAGCCCTCTAGGTATTCCAAAGAAACACCTCTGAGTGTGCCAAAGTTTTTCCCAAAGCATCCTATCTTTATATATTTTTTTAAGGGGCTGTCCCTTACATTCACTTGAACTTGCCTCCAGTACAGATTACAGCTTGTTTTTACCAAATGTTTAGTACATGATTAATTTGTTATTGTCATATTTTCAATATATAATTTTACAGACATTGAGGTTATCTATTGGCACATGAGCGTATAGCAATTTTAGCAAAACACCAGGTGTCCAGCCATGATTTATCAATGGTTCTTACATTTCATATTCCGTCATCCAGCCATCTTCCTTGTTTCTCAAGGCTATTTGGCTTACAGTCATGAATCGGCTCACGAATTCAATGATAACTCCCTCCTTAGTAAATTTCCACTAATGTGTCCCATTAATTCTAGATGGTTTTAGCTATTAACCCTTGCTTCACATTCTCACCTGGATCAGGGCTTCTCGTCACTAGGATTAAATCACCCCATTGATATCCTTAAGCCAGGTTTGTCAGGACCATTCAATATCCCTCCCGTCTGATATTACTTGACGGGCCTTGCTGAATAAAATACCTCCCTAGTTTCCAGCGTCTAGCATCTCTAACAGAATGTTCAATTACTCGGGCCTGCTTTTCTTCAACAGGTTCATGCTATTTACCCTATTTTAGAATGCATAACTATTTAGGTGTCCTAAACAAACTAAAGAGCACCTCTGAAATCTTGTGCTCCCTTTAGGTTGTTGGGGCTGTTCTGGTGGTGCAGGTCCCTGTTGGACAGGTCTGGTGTTCGAGAGTCCCTTTAAGTGGTGTTCTGTTCTGGTGGTGCAGAGTTCCTAAGATGTTGGGGCAGCTCTTGTGGTGCAGGGTCCCTTTAAGAGATTGGGGTGGTTCTGGTGGTGCAGGCCCCTTGGAGAGGTTGGGGTTCATCTGACGTAATCTCAATCTAAGTGGAGGAAAGTGAAAGTCTGATTTGACGGTGGGGAGAATGAAAATAAAAATCAGTGGTTTGAAGGGCTTTGTGGAGGTGTGCGGAATGTTCTCTCAGGATCCTGCACCACCAGAACTGCCCAACCCATGTGACCAATGGGCATCTTGTCCAACTGTGCGTGATTGTGGGGGCCGCAGGCTGCCATTGATGCCCATCCATTAGCACAGTCAATAGAAACCGTTCAAATAAAGAGGGATCACTCAACAGGGGAGGACACTATCTAATATTTCAGATCAAGATGACTTGTCACCAGAGCTTTCTTCGCTTTTTCCTGCCCGGTTTCAGAATTGAGGTTGAAGCAGGCTTTCTTTGCAGCATTTGTACCAAACATGGCTAGGTTCACTTGCATTTATGCCCCCAGATGATCACACTTGTACCCGTACACTTGACTTTCGTTGTAATGAATGCCTGGTGACTTTTACTCTAATCACGTTGTACCATCCATCCACCAGCAGAGGGTAGTGCTGCATCATTTTAATGGCAAGGTAAAGCAACAGGTTTGAGGAAGAGAACATTTGACCCTTTTTTATTCATTAATCCAGAGGTAAAAGTTCTCCCATTGCAGCCTCTGAAATGACTCTATGGGCAGCATGGTAGCACAGTCGTTAGCAGAGTTGCTTCAGAGCTCCAGTATCCCAGGTTTGATTCCCGGTTTGGGTCACTGTCTGTGTGGAGTTTGCATTTTCTCCACATGTCTGCGTGGTTTCCTCTGGGTGCTCCGGTTTCCTCCCACAGTCCAAAGATGTCCAGGTTAGGTGGATTGGCCACGATGAAATTACCTCTGTGTCCAAAAGGTTATATGGGTTTACGGGGATAGGGTAGGAGGAAGTTGGGCCTCGGTAGGGTGTCCTTTGAGAGGATGGTGCAGATTTCCTTCCCGAAAGGGACATTAGTGAACCAGACGGTTTTTATGACAATGATTTCATGATTGGTAGACTTTTTTTTTAAATTTAGAGTACCCAATTATTTTTTTCCAATTAAGAGGCAATTTAGCATGGCCAATCCACCTAACCTGCACATCTTTGTGGGGATGAAACCCATGCAGACATGGGGAGAATGTGCAAACTCCACACGACAATGATTGTTAGATTTTTAATTCCACAATCTGGCATGGAATTCAAACCCTCCGGAGTCCCCAGGGCATTTGCCTTGGTCTCAGAAATACTAGTGCAATGACTGATACCACTACTCCACCCCCTCCCAGATGGGTGGGATACTCTCAGTTGTGGCCTGGAACTTACCCAGTGTTCTCAGTTGGCCCAATTGACACTTTATTCAGTGTCTTTAGGCGGCAGGCTTGGAAGTCTGAATGCTGGCCGCTTCCAGGTGTGGAGCACATATGTTGCGCCAACACTTCACTTATTAATCATTCCCCATCTCTCCCTTGCTCCCTGACTCTCGCTCTCACTGCCCCAAGAGTAGCAGACTTTTGGATGAGCTGTGGAATTTTCCTGTCCGCCAGCCGCGGCTTTCCGGCGGTGTGCTCTTCACTGGCGACATGATTCTATACCACCTCCCCCCCCCCCCCCCAATGTGTCAATGGGATTTCCCATTATAGCCAACATACAGTAGGCCAGCAGCACGGTTAGATTCCTGTAACAGCCTCCCCAAACAGGCGCCGGAATGTGGCGACTCGGGCTTTTCACAGTAACTTCATTTGAAGCCTACTTGTGACAATAAGTCATTTTCATTTCATTTCATACCCCGCTGGGGAACCCGCTGGCGGGAGTATGTTGACGGCAGGAAGTGAATTGTAACGACTCGAGAATTCCAGTCAAATCAGTAATTAGGTGAGGTCATGCCCATGAAACAGGAAAAGATGAAATTACAGATTTTGCTCACTGGTTGTGGTTGGTGATCAATCCTCCGTGGAACCAGCAGGGGTGAGGAGGTTTCGCAAGTTGTCACTGAGAAATCTTCAGAGAATGTTGCTCCTGATTTCCAAGTGAACGTGCCTCAACAGTCCCTTCTTTGCAGAAATAGCCTTACAGTACACTTGGAGCACTGAGCTCTGGTCTCCAGATTATTGAAAGGATGCGGTCTGAAAAAGGTTTAATAAAGCAGTACAAAAACTGAGAGCTTATACCTATCAGGAGGAGGTCTTGTGGCACAGTAGGTGGTGACCCAGCCTCTGCCAGAAGCTCTGGGTTTGAATCCTATCCCCAGGACTTGATGGTTAAAGTCCGAATGAAATTGTTGAAATACAAAGTATATGGTCCCTACATGTGTTAAACAAGGTCAAGCAGGCTGGGTGTGTCAATATGCAAAAGTCCTTCCAACATGCCAATAGTAAGAGTGTGGGAGACCCCTAGTCAGCCAAGCTTGATATGGAGTGGTGCCACTCAATCTATAAGCTGTGCACTAGCGACCTGCTCTGGGAATTATTAGCTATGGGAACGGATGAAAGTCTGCCTCACCAAGAAGAATTGGAATTGACATACCCATAAGGAAAGATTGAACAGTTCGAGGCACTTTTTCTCTTGACCTGATAGAGGTCTTAAAAATTATCTAAGGATTGGCGGTGGAAGTAAAGAAGATGTTTTCACTTGCGGGTGAGGCCAACACCAGAGGCTATAAATGAAAGATGACCTGTAATAAATCCAATCGGGTATTCAGGAGAAACCTCTATCCAGAGAGAGGTGCGAATGTGGAAATTGTTCCTGCAAGGAGTAGTTGAGATGAAGAGCCTCATTCAGTAGCATTTACCAGAAAAATGGTCAGTACCATTTGGGATATTGGAACATTTTAATTGGGTCACAAATATAATTTGAAAAATATTAAAGAATTAATTGCAATTTATTTCACCAGTAAGGCATCTTTGGTCTGATTCATAAAAAAATGATTACAAAATAATCAAACAAATGATTACATTAGTATCTGTGTACAGTACCCTTGTCCAAAGACGTGCAGGTTAGGTGGGGTTATGGGGTTGCGGGGGAATGGGCCGAAAAAAGGTACTCTTTCAGACGGTCAGTGTAGACTGCATGGGATGAATGGCTTCCTTCTGCACTAGGGTTTCCATGATTCTATGACCCGCTAAGCTTCAATAAGGCTGACCATTGCTCCTTCAGCAGCACCTTCCAAACCAGTAGCTGCTACGATATGGAAGGGCAGATGCATGGGAACACCACCACCTGCAAGGCCCCGTCCAAGCCCCATACACCATCCTGACTTGGAACTCATTTTTCATCTTTCCCAGAATGTGGGTGTTGTTGGCTGGGCCATCGTTTGTTGCCCATCCCTAATAGTGCCTGAGCGGGATGGATTTCCAGGTCATTTCAGAGGGCAGGGAACCGTCAACAACACTAAGTTGGATGGAGTCACATGCAGACCAGGCCAGGTACGAATGAGAGATTCCCTTCTCTTGATAACATTAATGGACCAGATATATGTATTTTTCTGGAATTGTTGATAATTGCATGCTCGTTACTGAGATGAGCTTTCAATTCCAACTGCTGTGGTGACATTTGAATCCAGGACATGATTCTGGGTCTCTGATTGGTGGTCCAGTGACATTACTACCATACCACCAGCTCGCCAATTGATCACTTTTCAAAGAACAAAGAACATTACAGCACAGGAACAGGCCCTTCGGCCCACCAAGCCTGCACCAATCCAGATTTCTTCTTTAGACCAAATCATCTGTATCAATTCATTCCCTGTCCATTCATGTGTCTATCAAGATGCATCTTAAACATTGATGTCGTGCCTGTATCCACCACCTCCACTGGCAATATGTTCCAGTCACCCACCACCCTCTGCGTGAAAAAATTTCCCTGCACATCTCCCGTGAACTTTCTCCCTCTCGCCTTGAACCTGTGGCCTCTTGTAATTGAGTCTTCCCCCCCCCCCCCCCCCCCGGGGAAAAGCTTCTAACTATTCACCCTGTCATAATTTTGTAGACTTCAATCAGGTCCCTCCTCAGCCTCAGTCTTTCCAACGAAAAGAATCCGAGTTTATTCAACCTCTCCTCATAGCTAACACCATTTAGACAAGGCAACATCGTGGTAAATCTTTTTTGCACTCTCTCCAAAGCATCCAGGTCCTTCCGGTAGTGTGGTAGCCAGAACTGTAAGCAATATTCCAAATGTGGCCTAACTAAAATTTTGTACAACTGTAAAATGACCTGCTAACTCTTGTACTCACTGGCCGATGAAGACAAGCATGCTGTATGCCTTCTTGACCAAACCTCTGACACTAAGGGATGCCTAATCAATATGGGGGAAATTAAAATCACCCACAACTACCCTACTATTTTCACACGTTTCTAGAATCTGACTAGATATCTGTTCCTCTGTGTCCCACTGGCTATTGGGAGGCCTATAGTACAACTCCAACATTGTAATTGCACCCTTCCTATTTGCAAATTTGTGAGCTCTACCCAAATGCGTCACTGCAGGATCCTCCAAGATATCCTCCCACATCACAGCTGTGATATGTTCCCTAAACAGAAATGCAACTCCACCAGAGGGGGCAGCTTTCTGCTACCCCCTCTGTTTCATCTAAAACATTGATGTCCCGGAACGCTAAGCTTCCAGCCCTCTCCTTCTTTGAACCATGTCTCCGTAATAGCAACAATATCACAATTCCCCACATTATTCCAAGCTCTAAGTTCAACCATCTTAACTTTTATGCTTCTTGTATTGAAGCAAATGTACTCCAGATTATCAGACCCATTGAGATCAGCGACTTCCCTCTGCCTGCGCTCTCTCTTTGCTACATTTGTCTTTGTCTCAAGCTCTTCCTCAGACTCTACACTTGCTCGCTTGCTGCTCTGGTCCCCCCCCCCCCCCCCCGCCCCCGTTCCAAACTGGTTCAAAACCTCCCAAGCCACATTAGCAAACCTCTCGGCCAGGATTTTGGTGTCCCTCCAGTTTAGGTGCAACACATCCTGCTTATGTAAACCCCAATTTCCCTGGAAGACATTGCAATGATCCACATATCTGAAGCCCTCCCCCCAACACCAGCTCTTTAGCCCTGTGCTCAACCGTCGTGTCTCTCTGCTCCTAGTCTCAGAAGCACTTGTCACCGGGAGTAATCGTGAAATGACTACCCTAGAGATTCTGCTAGTGAGCTTACTACCTACTTCCCTGTAATGTCTTTGCAGGACCTTGTTGTTCTTCCTGCTATGTCATTTGTACCAATACCAACTTTGGCATCTGCCTGTTTGCTGTCCCATTTCAGGATGTCCTGTACTCACTCAGAAATATCCATGACCTTGGCACCAGGGAGGCAACACACCATCCAGGAGTCTGTTTCAAGACCACAGAAGTGCTGATCTGTGCCCCTATCAAATCCCCAATTAGTATTACTGTATTGTTCTTTGCCCCCCCCCCTCCTCCACTGTAGGGCCAGCCATGGTGCCACCACCCTGTCGGCTGATGGGCTATCCCGTTCATCAAGTATGCAAAAGAGTATACTTTTAGAGAGGCGCTAGCCACAGGGGCCTCCCATAGATTCTGAACGGAGGTAAACCAGAATAGCCTCTGCTGTTTCAAGGGGGTGGTACAGTTTTGTTCTGAACCAGTCAGGGAGATCTTTAATTGCGTGTCTCAAACCAAAATAATGCCTCCCCCATTCTGACCACCCCACCGATTGATTTGGATGGCTCGGAGGCATAGTGGTTAGCACTACTGCCACACAGCAATAGGGACATTGATTCCATTCAGGCTTCGGGTGCCTGTCTGCGTGGAGTTTGCACTTCCTCCCTGTGTCTGCGTGCGTTTCCACCGGGTGCTCCGGTTTCCTCCCATAGTCAAAAGATGTTCAGGTTAGGTGGGTTGGCCATGCTAAATTACCCCTCAGAATGCAGGGATGTGCAGGTTACGTCATGGGGTTAGAGGTATAGGACAGGGTGGAAAGGGGAGTGGGCATAGGACAGGTGGAGTACTCTCCAGGGGTCGGTTCAGACTCGATGGGCCGAAAGGCCTTCTTCTGCATTGCCGGGAATTGGATGAACGACCGAGAAGCAAAGAAACGTGTAAGGCTGATGCTATTGGCTGGGCTGAATAATGAGCAAGAAGGGACCCGCCCACCCGGAAGGGTATAAAGAGGGAGGTGAGGCCTGGGCTGGACATTTCAGAGCGGTTCCAGAAGAACCTGCTGCATTCTTTCATTAACAAGCTAGAGAGGAGCATGTGTTTGGCCACACCTTGTCCCGTGAGACTGAATGGAAAGTTCCCCGGCAGCTCAAGCCAAACCAAGCCTCTGGTTTTCACCTTCGAGCCTATCCCAGAGCGGCTGTGCAACGTCCGAATCCAGAAAAAGCGACCGTGCCGAATCATCTATCCGCCGCCGCAGGTACCTCTCCCTCCCTCCCACTCCCTGCAGCCCAACAAGAACAGAAATAGACAATGAGATTCCTTCCGAGCGCTTCCCTCTCAGTACCTCCTCGACCCCAGCAAAGAAATCACTTTGCATCCTTGAAGTGCAGTCACTATTTGCAATGTGTGTGTGTGTGGTGGGGTGGTGAACAGAGGCGACTAAATATGCGCACGGTAAGATCCCACAAATAGCAATGCGATATAACGACTAATTATTCTGATTCGTGATAAATACTGGGCCACAGCACACGGGTCGTCGTTCACAAAATATTTTGTGAGTCTGATGCCCACAATATCCCACTGCGCTAAAGTGCGACATCACGTCAATATTTGCTTCCTGCCTGCAATATCTCACTTGTTAGTGTAATGTATACAATATAATTACATTTCTTTGTTACTGTCTGCAATATCCCGCTCAGTCAGTGTGGTGTGTAGAATATGATTTGATTAATTTGTTACTACCTGTAATATCCCACCTAGGGTCTGGTTTAGCTCACTGGGCTAAATTGCTGGCTTTTAAAGCAGACCAAGGCAGGCCAGCAGCACGGTTCAATTCCCGTACCAGGCTCCCCGAACAGGCGCCGGAATATGGCGACTAGGGGCTTTTCACAGTAGCTTCATTGAAGCCTACTCATGACAATAAGCGATTTTCATTTCACCTAGACGGGTGGCACGGTGGCACAGCTGCCTCAGTGCCAGGGGCCGGGTTCAATTCCGACCATGGGTCACTGTCTCGCCCTGTCTGCAGGGTTCCCTCCGAGTGCTCTGGTTTCCTCCCACAGTCCAAAGATGTGCTGGATTGGCCATGCTAAATTGCCCACTACGTAAGTGTGAAGTATCAAATTTGTTATTGCCTGCAAATTCCCACTATATCAGTATAGAATATATTTTGCTTTGTTGCCTGCAATGCATATAGTATACATAGAACATAGAACAGTACAGCACAGAACAGGCCCTTCGGCCCTCAATGTTGTGCCGAGCCATGATCACCCTACTCAAACCCACGTATCCACCCTATACCCGTAACCCAACAACCCCCTCCTTAACCTTACTTTAATTAGGACACTACGGGCAATTTAGCATGGCCAATCCATCTAACCCGCACATCTTTGGACTGTGGGAGGAAACCGGAGCACCCGGAGGAAACCTACGCACACAGGGGGAGGACGTGCAGACTCCACACAGACAGTGACCCAGCCGGGAATCGAACCTGGGACCCTGGAGCTGTGAAGCATTTATGCTAACCACCATGCTACCCTGCTGCCCCTTATATAAATTAATTATAATTAATTTGTTATATAATTTTATGTTTAAAATTAATTTTGGGACGATTGTTTGACTTTAATAATATCTCTAGTCAGTGCAGTCCAATAATATAGCAGTGTTGCTGTTCTCTGGTCTAACAGGTTCTGATTTCTCCCTCTCTCTCTAGGCGAGGAAGTCAGTTCCTAACAAAAAGGATATGGCCAAGAGACTGTTCCTGTTCTTCCTCTCCATCGTCATCTTCCAGGTGCACACCACCGTGGAAGATGGAATGAATCTGCCCACTCCGGACCTGAGCGTTGCAGAGCCAGCCTCAGTACCTGCCCTGCCCCCTTCCTCTCCAGACGTTGGTGCGTTACCTGACATGTATCTTCCTGCACTCCCAGCAGTGGGACCTAACTACAACAAGCAGCAACCTGCAGGAGGACACTGGCTCCAGGCTGCAAGAGTCCTCCCCTTCTGCATGATCAGAACTGTGGTACGGAAGATCTCTTGTGACAGCTATGGTGATATATAGACGGAGTACTGACTCCGTTAAAGGAATTGTTTAAAAAAAGAACTGACCCATGTTTTCTCCTTGTTGAAATATTGCGCATTGGGAGTTCTTCCAATTTCTTATCATGGGTTTTGGAAAAGCATCTGAAGACTCATTACAAGAGACTGACATCTGAAACCAAAGGTTTTAAGGAACTCCAGAGTTAAAGTAGCATCTGATCCTGTTGCTGGTGCTACTGCCATGATGGGTCCATTTGTTTCTCAACCATTGCAACGTCTATGTAATATTTAAATATATCTATTATTGCATCTTATTTATTTAGTTCTAAGACATATTTATAAAGATTTAAACTGTCTTGACATGTACATTTAAGTTTTCCTGTATGAAGTCTACCCCGAGTACACCCAGTCGGGTGGGAACAACCTTTGTATCAAAGTTTCTGTTGTGGATGGCTCAACCACGCATGTCCACATATGTTTGATGTTTCTGTCTGATAGTATCTTCCATGAACAATACGACTCGTTGCGGTAAAATAAAGTGTGGTGATGCTGTAGTGGCATTGTCACTGGACTATTAATCAGAGAACCAGGGTAATGCTCTGGGGACCTATGGTTCGAAACACACCATGGCGGATTGATGAAATTTGAATTGAAATTAAATTGCGTTAAAACTCTGATGATGAAACCATTGTGGAAAACAAAAAAAAAAAACACCTGGTTTACTAATGTCCTTTTGGGAAGGAAATCTGCCACCCTTCCTTGGTCTTGGCGGGTCTACTTTTGACTCCAGACCTCCAGCAATACAACAATGTGGTTGATTCTTAAATGGCCACTCAGTTCAAGTGCAATCATTCAATTCAAGTTATGTGTACAAGAATTAAAAAAAAATAAAGATAGATTATAATTCTAAAGTCTACTCTGTTCTGTAGAAACGACCTTCAGTTGCTTATTGAAAACATATATATTTAGTGTGGCCAATCCACCTACCCTGCACATCTTTGAGTTGTGGGGGTGAGACCCACGCAAGCACTGGGAGAATGTGCAAACATCACACGGACAGTGACCCGGGACCAGGATCTAACCCGGTCCTGGTGCCGTGAGGCAGCACTGCACTGCCCTATAAATTTGCAAATGAATACCATACATAAGGTAAGTAACAAATACTGGCTCAGTGTACATAGGCATAGCAACTGGCTCAGTACAATCATTAGGTGATGCTGAATATTCCCATCACCCCACCAGGAAGCAAACGAAGAACAGGGGAAAGTCATAAAACATGACTGGATGGTGTGCACCCTCCCACGCTGCACTCTTCTCACTAGATCGGGTGCCCACTCACTGCAGCAGCACCACAGGCAAGCAGAATTCCAACTCAGTCGTCTCTTTCCAATGTCAGACCTAACTGCACCCATTCTAACCAAGGGTCTCCAATAGAAGAGAACGAAGAGACCAGAGACACCAAAACTGACCCTCCGGATAACAAGAACTCAGGACCCATCCCAAGTCCTGACTCATTGCTGCACTGTGGAGGAAAAATCAACTGAAGGGGAGTGGACCACTCGATTGACAAGCAGACAGAGGGAGCAACAGGTGGGGAGGGGTAAGGGGAGGGGGAAGGGGTGATCCATGGTGGGTAGGGGGCTGCAGCAGCATTCTGACATCGGCACCCTGAACTCTGAGCGGAACCTGTCAGAGAGATCAGGCACTCTCCCTTTGTCCAGCTAAATCCCCGATCCTCTTTAAAATCTTTTACTCTGTGCCATGGAATGGCATGGACACCCCAATTGTATAAGCACCATTGCATGGCACGGCACATTCACTCCTAGCACTAGCAGGAATCTCACATGTTTCTGACTGGCAGGTACATTATGTGAGTGATTCTCTGGCCTCATACCCTCTCACTCAAGTGAAATGAGGCTGGTGAATAGTGGGAGAGGCAAAAAATGATATCTGCGCTGGGCAGCAAACAGTTTGCGATGCAACTGGCTCACTCCTGTAGGCAAAATCAGGATCTCACCGTAGTGTGGTGAGAAACCAATTATCACACTTAAGCTCCATTTCCATACAATCAACGAGAGCCACCCCATATCAAATGGCCTCCCATCAGTCAGCCGCCTCCCCACTGCTCCTCACTGGGACATGCTCTGCAGTGCTGCAGCAATGCCCACCTGCGACTGCGATGAGCTTCGGAGCACCTCGGCCATGCCCATCTGAGAGTGGGCCATGTCCCACCGAATCTCAACAAGGTCGGCATGCTACTGGGTGACATCCTCCAGCGAGGCGGTCATTCTGCCGAGGCCCGAGAACATGGCCGTCAATGACTTTGGACACCTTCACTCACTTAGGGCAGCACGCTAGTACAAGTGGCTAGCACTGTGGCTTCACAGCTCCAGGGTCCCAGGATCCATTCCCCCCTGGGTCACTGTCTGTGCAGAGTCTGCACGTTCTCCCTGTGTCTGCGTGGGTTTCCTCCAGGTGCTCCGGTTTCCTCCCACAGTCCAAAGACGTGCAGGTTAGGTGGATTGGCCACAGTAAATTACCCTTCATGACCAAAAAGGTTAGGAGGGGTTATTGGGTAAAGGGGTAGGGTGGAAGTGAGGGCTTAAGTGGGTCGGTGCAGATTCGATGGGCCGAATGGCCTCCTTCTGCAGTGTATGTTCTATGTCTGTGGTGTTGATGTTGTGCACCAGGCTCTCCACTGCGGTCGCCACTCTCCCAGTGTTGGCCTTGGTGCCACTCATTGCCGGCACCATCTCATGCACCTGTAGTCTCTGGGACTCCTACAAGTGGTTATGGATCTGCTAGAGTGACACTGACATCTCCCACTGAACATCCCGGCCGCTCCCTAAGTCTCCATCAGCTCCGGGTAACAGAGGCTCAGCATCACGCTGGGACTCAGCTGGGTGTCGGGATCCAGCAGCCTTGGGATTCCTGCCTCCACCTGATGTACATCTTCAGGTGCGGTGCTCACCAGATTGTGGCCCAGATGTGCAGGTTAGGTGGATTGGCCATGCTAAATTGCCCTTAGTATCCAAAATTGCCCTTAGTGTTGGGTGGGGTCACTGGGTTATGGGGATAGGGTGGAGGTGTAGGCTTGGGTAGGGTGCTCTTTCCAAGAGCTGGTGCAGACCCAATGGGCCGAATGGCCTCCTTCTGCACTGTGAATTCTATGTTAAGCCTGACCACTAATATTTCCCAACAAGGTGCATGTATCTGTGCTGGTGGAGGGTGGAGATGACAGCTGTGCCACGACTATAATGGTGGCATCCTTGGAGCTCTTCTCCAAGGTGTTCTCCTCAGAGTCTGGGTGGGGGGGTGCGCCTGGGATCGGCTGGCTCCGTTGTCTGGAGGACATGCAGGAGAATGGACATGTGGTCAGTGGGAGGGATGGGTCAGTCAGTATGGAAGTCATTACTCAAGTTTGACACTTCCTCTGGGTGGAGCCCGGAGGGGGGGGGTTCCTCACCTTTGTGGCATCCACTAGTCTCCGCGTGGGTGGCTGGCCTGTCCTTGGCCACCCCAGTCACTTCCTGGGCCCACTCCTCGAAGGAGGTGAGGATTCGTATGTCCGGCACCACACTCCAGTCGGGGCCCTGACCGCCGATTGTGGGAGAGCTTCTCAGTGGAGACACAGAGAGAGCATCGTTCGCCCAATGCATGGCTCACAGTGGTGGGGAAGGGGTATGAAGGCAAGTTGCGGAGTGGCACTGAAGGCCAATCTTCCTGGTCAGATTCCCTGAGTTCCACAGCTGCTACCCCCCACTCCAGGCAGCATTGGCTGCCTTGTAGCTCTCCCTCCAGGAGTTTTGTGCCCAGGGGTAATGGGACATCCCTCCTGGCCTCCACCGTGTCCAGGAGCCTCCCCAGGTCAGCGTCCCTAAATCTTGGGGCTTGTTTTCTCGACGCCATTATTGTGAGCTGGCTGGGGATGGCTGAGCTAGTGCAGTTTCAGTGTTACTCCACCCCTTGCCAAGTTGACCAATTAATGTTGAATTGCATTGCCTGTCTCGCTGGCCCGAGCACCAGGAAGTTCACAGCGATTCCTGCTCACTTGCACACTTAGGAACTGGAGAATCCTGCCCATCTCAGGTTCCTTTGATAGTGATCTGTATTCTATGGTAATTTTCTGCCTCATCCAGAAGCTTTGCCCTCCATTGAAACCACTCAAAATCTTGGACACCCTTACCATATCTCCCCTTCATCTTTTACTGCTCAAAGACGAACAACTCCAGCTTCTCCAGAAAACTCGGCTCCTGCATTTCGGTAAATTGCATTTGTACCTTTCTCGAGGCCGTGACATCCTCCCAGGGGTTTTGTGATCAGAACTGAATGCAGTACTCCAGCTGTGGGTCTAAACAGTGATGTATAAAGATTTAGCATAATTCCATGCTTTTGCATTCCACTCCTTATTCATAAAGGCAAAAGAGTCTATGTGCTTCTTATAAAAAAAAGCAGCCTTCTCATCTCGTCCTGCCACTGACAAAGAATTGTCAAAGTATAGGTTTCTCTGTTCCTGCACCTCATTTAAAAACTGCCCAGTGCTGTTCGGGAGGGAATTTTAGGATGTTGACCAAACAATAGTGAAGGAACTGTGATATATTTCCATGTCAGGATGGTGAGTGGCTTGCAGTGGAACTTCCAGGTGGTGGGGTTCCAATGTATCTGCTGCCTTTGTCCTTCTACATGGAAGCAGTCATGGGTTTGGAAGGTGCTGTCAAAGATGCCATTGTTAGTCCCTGCAGTACAAACAGCTGCCACTGTGTATTGATGATGGAGGGAGTGAATGTTTGTGGTTCGGGTGCCAATCAAGCGGTTTGTCCTGAATGTCCTGGACAGCTGTGACAAAGAGTCATCCCGACTCGGAATTTTATCTCTATTCTCACTCCAGATTCTGCCCGATCTGCTGAGCTAGTCTAGAGTTTTTTGTTTTTGTCCTGGATGGTGTTGGGCTTCTTCAGTGTTGCTGGAGCCGAATTTTCCAGGCAAATGGAAAGTATTCCAGCAGCCTCCTGACTTGTATCTAATAGATGATGGACAGGCTTAAGGAAGTCAGGAGGTGTTACTCGTTGCAAGATTCCTAGCCTTTGATCTGCTCTTGGAGCCACATTATTTATATGGCTAATCCATTTCAGTTTCTGGGCAATGGTAACCCCCAGGTTGCTTTGGGGTGGTGAACCCAGTGATGATAACGTAATTGAATGCCAAGGTTTCATTCTCTATTACTGGAGGTGGTCATTACCTGGCACTTCTGTGGTGCGAATGTTACTTGCCGCTGTCAGCCCAAGCCTGGATAGTGTCCAGGTCTTGCTGCATGTGAACATGGACTACTTTAGTATCTGAGGAGTCGTGAAGGGTGTTGGACATTGTGCAATCGTCAGCAAGCATCCCCATTTCTGCCCTTATAATGGAAGAAAGGTTATTGATGAATCAGCTGAAGATGTTTGAGATCGAAAATTCCCCCAAGGAACTTATCTTACATTCTCTCCGGATGTCTTTGTTCTCAAATGCACTCAAAACAAGCCTTCGTTACACCAGCACCCATTTACAGCTACTCTTTTTTTAAATATAAATTTAGTGAATCCAATTATTTTTTCCTAATTAGGGGGCAATTTAGCGTGGCCAATCCATCTACCCTGCACATTTTTGGGTTGTGGGGGCAAAAGCCACGCAAACACGGGGAGAATGTGCAAACTCTACACAAACAGTGACCCAGAGCCGGGAGCAAACCTGGGATCTCGGCGCTGTGAGGCAGCAGGGCTAACCCACTGCGCCACCGTGCTGCCCTTACAGTTACTCGTAAAGACCAATGACATCCCTCCCATTGATTTTGTCAGCCTCATTGCGCAGGTCATGGGCACAAATGGTTCATTATCCTTGTGCAAGCACAACTTGCATTTATATAGAGCCTTTAATGCGGTAAGTGCCAGCCTGAGGCAATTTGTAAAACCAATTAATGAACAAAATTCGATACAGAAGGAAGTTCGGACAGGCAACACAAAAGTTTTGGTCAAATAGGTGTATATTGAAGAGCATCTTATGGAAACAAGGTGAGGTAGGGGGAAAAGGGGTGTAGCAAAGGCATTCCAGATCTTGGGGTCGAGCCAACTGAAGGCCACTAATGGTGCAGCATTTAAAGTCAGGAAAGCTTAAAATGCATGGGATTGGAGGAGTGATGAATTTGAGGAGGGTGGCAGGGACTGGAGGAGGTTACAGAGGTTGGAAGAAGATAAGGCTGCAGAGAGATTTGAAAAGAAGGGCGAGGGTTTTAAAATTGAGACATTGCAAGACCAGGAACCAATATAGGCCAGCAAGCACAGATAGCGTAATCTGTTGGTCTTTGTATCCATCCAACTAATTAACAGGAAATTACGCTTTCAAGATTCATATCTTTTTCTTCAGAAGAGTTGACTAATTTCCAGCCTTACGTCACTCGATAAGACAGTTCCAACACAGTCATCTACATCTTGTAATATGTAAACCCAGAGGGCTGTAGTGGATTCATTGTAGTCAGGAATGTGTGAGCTTAGAAAATCTACGGCTGTGAGAAACCAGCAGGGAGTCATCAGGTAGGACGATGTGAAGAAGCTTGCTATTCAATTAAGAATCCAACTCTGACTCTCCAACTTTTTTCTCCCCCCTTCCCCCCCAACTGATTATGATCACTCTTTCCAATTGTTTCAGTAGCTCAAAAATTCTGATTTCACCTCAAACAGATCCTTGGTTCCAAATATGAAATCAACGCCAAACTTTTGAATCTCCAAATTGATACCTTCAATATGTACAGCACACAAAGAGGCCATTAAGATCAGCGGGACGCACGCTGTCTGAGAAAGTGAGAGGGTTCCTTCTTGAGGGATTGTTCGGGAAGCCAGGTGAAAGCAGGAGGGATGACAAATACTCGGAACGTGAGTGAAAGACAGAAAATGCTGGAAAGCCAGAGAATGTGCTTCAGGAAGCTTTGAGCAATGAACTGCTCCCGGGGATCTGGAAACGTCATGGGAAGGAGAACCCATGGTGACAGTATTTTTCTGTTCTGCAGCCTGGGTCAGCTGACTGTGAATCTCTCCTGGCCGTGCGCTTCTTCCCCCCTTAATTTTGCTATAATCCCTTCTCAGGCAACTCGACCCCCCCCCCCCCCCCTCCCCCCCAGGAAAATCCATTCTCGGGAATCCAAGGTACAGATTATACAGTTCCTGGAAAAGTGGTGCAATAGATGAAATTAGACTGGCAAATGTCATGGTTGAGATCCAGAAACTGTGGTGATATGCCTGTAGAAAATATCAGCAGTGTGACCTCCCACCAGCAGGTGGGCATGTACTGGGCAGGGTGACCTCCCACCAGTAAGTAGCATCCGATATAAGTCAGGTGGCTCCTGGCTACCAGCAGAAGGTTGTAAGGGGTACTTGAGAGTAGTTCCAGGGGAGTCCAATGTTACTCTATGATAACTTGGTCTGTATCTGGTTGTTACCTGCCATGTATGCATGAGTAAATCCCAGTTCTGGCTAAGTTACAGGCAGTTCTGTAGATTCATTGCAAGATAAATAACACAGAACACAACAGGAACTAGGAACAATTCACAATGGAAAAGGGAGATCAAGAGGGGTATCCAGTGGAAGTCTGATTTCATATCTCTGTACGCATTAGCGACCAAATTGAACATTGTCTCCATCGCAATTTACAATATTAGATGTGAAATGAAAAAAAGAGACTCTGTCCTATTGTGTAATTTGGAACTTTGGTCCTGATGGAATTTGGGGAGCAGATGGTTCTGTCCTCCTGAGAATGAGAGAAGTTACACTTGGAGACAACCTCCATCTATCTTGCGCCTTCTGTGAACCTGAGCTCAATCAGAAATCTGCCGCCTGTAACCTAACTCAAGCAAATCCTATTCGCCAACCATCAAAGGTGCTCGCTGGCTGACATTGGCTCGTGGCCTGGCAATGTCTTGATTTTAAAACATTCACTCTGGCTCTCAAATGTCTCCATAGCCTTACCCTCCTCCCTATATCTGTAACATCTCCCAATCCTGTGACCTTCGGAGACCTCTGCACTCCTCAATCACGGTTACTGGGTTATGGGAATAGAGTGGAGGGGTAGGGGGGGTTAGGTGAGATGCTCTTTCCAAGGGCCAGTGCAGACTCGATTGGCCAAATGGCCTCCTTCTGCATTGTATATTCTATGATCCCCATCTTTGCTCCACCGGAAGGGCCATGTCTTCAGCTGCCTGGGGCCTTAGCCCCGGATCACCATCTCCGCCTCTCTATATTACTCCTTTCTTGCGATATCCTTAAATCTTTGTCCAGAATTGTGGCCACAGGTGAATTTGTTTGACAATTGCATTCCTGAAACGGATTGAGATGTGTTACTAGCCTAAAAGATTTGGTGTCAGGGGACTGGTGTACATTGATGTGATTCCTACATTTAAGAAGAGAAAGACAGAACAAGTCTGTGAAAATATAAACAAATTAACCTATCATTGGTGATGGGAAAAATAGAATCAAATATATGATCATAAAAACACCGAGAGTTTAATTGTCCAGTCCCCCACCACGTTGGGTTTTCATGTAGTGTATGCGGCTCGACATTGGCCAGCGGCAGGATCTTCCAACCTTTGCAAGGCTTGCCCATCCCAAGGCTTCTGGGGGTCATGTGGCGGGTCCGGTGTGAAGAACCAGAAAGTCTAACCCCTTCAAACTGGAAATAATAGTCAGTGTGGATTCTAAGAAGGAAGGCCAGGCTTAATTGATCATATTGCGTCTTTTTTAAAGAAAATCTGAAATTATCTGCTCAGTTTTTATGCACAGTGACAAACAGGCATGGCTGTCATTCTGCATTTCCAGTATGTGATTGCCATTGCAGATAGGTTGCCACATATTGCGCACGAGCATCAACTGCAGTCTGGAAGGCTAGTAATTGTGGGAAGTGGTGTAACTGATCGGTTAGCTGTGTGTGGCCAAGGTTTCCTGTTTTTATGTTAGCAGTGTCTGCAATTTATGGGAGGCAATGAGCAATGACAAAACCTACAACACTGAAAGAGGTCATTCGGCTCATCAAATTTGACACCGATTTCAGAGTTGGTTAAGTGTGTATGGAGCTGAAGTTCTTTTTCATTCCCTGTGTTCACTAACGTACATTGGCTCTGCCTAACACCTCGATTTGAAAATTCCTAGCCGAACCTACTAATCGCTTCTTGGCTTCATACCTCCCTATCACTGAAATCCCCTCTAACCCTCCAATCAGGTGATATATGCCCTCATCTAATTCTGACCTCATGCACATCCCCCTTTGTAATCATTCCACCAGTGGTAACCATTCCTGCCCTGGGCCTAAACTCAAGAATTCCCTGCCATAACTCATCTGACCATATTTCCCTTTAACTCGATTTTAGTAACTTACCTACCTGGCCAAGCTATTGGTTATTCATTTTTCATTCCTTCACCAAACCTTTCCAAGTTATCCTTCAGAAGGAAGTGGTGAGCTGCCTTCCTAACCCACTGCCATCCATCTGATGTACGTGTATCCAGCGGTGCTTTTAGGGGCCTGGGGGGGGGGGGGGGGGGGGGGGGGGAGTTTGAGGCTTTTGACCAGGCGACAGTTAATGAAAGGCAATATAATTCTGAACGAGATGATGTGGGGCTTGGAGGGGAACTTGCAAGCGGTGGTGTTCCCATGCTCCTGTGTCCCTTGTCCTTCGAGGCCGTCGAGGTCACGGGTCTGGAAGATGCTGTCGAAGGAGTCTTGGTGAGTTGTTGCAGTGCAACCTACATATGGTACACATTTCTGCCACTGTCAGCAGTGATAGAAGGAGTGAAAATTGTGATTGAATTTTTAAGGTGATGGATGAGTTGCCAATCCAGCAGGCTGTTTTGCCCTAGATGGTGTAAAGCTCCTTGAGTGTTGTTGAAGGTCCATTCATGCAGGCAAGTGGTGAGTATTCCATCACACTCCTGAATTGTGGCTTGTAAATGGTGGACATGTTTTTGGCAGTCAGCAGGTGAGCTACCCGTTGCAAAATTGCCAGCCTCTGACCACCTTGACCAGCCATAATATGTATATGGCTAGACCAGTTGAATTTCTGGTCAATAGTAACCTCAAAGAACAAAGAGCAAAGAAAAGTACAGCACCGGAACAGATCCTTCAGCCCTCCATGCCTAATTAACCATGCTGCTGACAAACCTAAAACCTCTACACTTCCGGGGTCTGCATCCCTCTATTCCTAGCCTATTCATATATTTGTCAAGACAGCTCTCAAACGTCACTTTTGTACCTGCGTCCAATACCTCCTCCGGCAGCGAGTTCCAGGCATCCACTACACTCTGTAAAAACTTCCCTCGCGCGTCCTCTAAACTTTGAACTCCACCCCCCCCCCCACCCCTCCCCAACCCCTCCCCAACTATGTCCCCTAATATTTGACTCTTCCACCCAGGGAAAAGGCTTCTGACGACAAACTCTGTCCATGACACTCATAATTTTCTAGACTTTTGTCAGGTCGCCTCTCAACCTCTGTCATTCTAGTGAGAACAAACTGAGTTTGTCCAACCTTTCCGCATAGCTAATGCCCTCCATACCAGGCAATATCTTGGTAAACCTTTTCTGTACCCTCTCCAAAGCCTGCACACCCTTCTGGTAGTGTGGGAACCAGAATTAAACACTATATTCCAAGTGTAGCCTAACTAACTTTCTATACAGTGGCAACATGACTTGCCAATTTTTATACTCAATGCCCCTGCCGATGAAGGCAAGCATGCCTAATGCCTTCTTGACTGCCTTCACCACCTGCATTGCCACTTTCAGTGACCTGTGGACCTGTACACCTAGGTCTCTCTGCCTGTCAATGCTCTTAAAGGTTCTGCCATTTACTATATTTCCACCTGTATCAGACCTTCCAAAATGCATTGCCTCATATTTGTCCGGATTAAACACCATCTGCCATCTATCTTCCTAAGTCTCCAACCGATCTACATCCTGCTGTATCCTCTGACAGTCCTCACTTATCTACAATTCCACCAACCTTTGTGTCATCCACATAAACTTACTAATTAGACCAGTTCAATTTTTCATCAAATGATTTATATATACTACAAACAGCAAAGGTCCCAGCACTGATCACTATGGAACACCACTAGTCATAACCCTCCATTCCAAAGAACACCCTTCCACTGCCCCCCTCTGTCTTCTGTGAGCGAGACTTCTGTATCCATCTTGCCAGCTCACCTCTGATTCCGTGTGACTTCACCTACTGTACCAGTCTTCCATGAGGGACCTTGTCTATATAGACAACATCTACTGCCCTATCTTCATCAATCTTCTTTGTTGAAAAACTTAAAAAACTCGATCAGTTCAGTGAGTCACAACGTCCCCTTAACAAAACCATACTGCCACTCGTTAATACGTCCGCATGCTTCCAAGTGGGAGTAAATCCTGTCTCGAAGAATCCTCTCCAATAATTTCCTTACCACTGACATGATGCTCACAGGCCTGTAATTTTCTGGTTTATCCTTGCTATCCTTCTTAAACAAAGGAACCACATTGGCTTTTATCCAGTCCCCTGGGACCTCACCTGTAGCCAGAGAGGATACAAAGATTTCTGTCAAGGCCCCAGCAATTTCCACCTTTCTTCCCCTCAGTATTCTGGGGTGGACTATCGGTCCTTGGAGACTTTTCTACCTTAACGTTTTTATGACACCCAAAACCGTCCATTTTTGATCTCAATGTGACCCAGATTATCTACACACCCTTCCCCAGACTCATTGGCTACCAAGTCATTCTCTGGTGAATACTGATGCAAAGCTCCTTTGGTACCTCACCCTCTGGCTCCATACATAGATTCCCTCCCCTGTCCTTGAATGGGCCAACCGTTTCCCTGGCTACCCTTTTGCTCTTTGTATGCTTATCATACGCCTTGGATGTTTCCTTAATCACGTTTGGCAATGACTTTTCATGACCCCTTTTAGCCACCCTGACTCCTTGCTTAAGTTCCTTCCTACTTTCCTTACATTATGGCGAGGCAGTGTAGTATTATGTTATGGGGTGGCGTAGTGGTGGACTAATAATCCAGAGTCGCAGGGAAATGCTCTTGCCACCTGGGTTCGAATCCCACCATGGCAGATGGTGGAATTTGAATTGAATAAAAATCGGAATTAAAAGTCAATGCTAACCATGAAACAATTGTCGATTATCGTTAAAACCCATCTGGTTCACTGATGTCCTTTAGGGAAAGAAATCTGTCATCCTTATTTGGTTTGGTTTGCATGTGATTCGAGACCCACAGCAATGATACTGGGGGAAAGTCAGTGTCATGAACCACAGTGATGGTATCTGTGAGAGTATCCCAATTTGAAACAATGGGTCATGGGGGTGTAAAGTTTTGTTTTTGGAATGGTGTGAGGCGTCTGTGGAACCCCAGTGAGAATAACCCGTCCAGTCATCATATCAAAGACTATTTCTCAAATGAAATAAAAACAAATACACATGAATGGATTGCAATACTCTAAGACAATTAAGTATATGAATCACTAAACACACACACAGTTTGCATAGAATGCAGTCCTTGGTCCAAACTATACCTACGATCCCAGAACTTTGTGAGTTCTCTTTTCCCCAAACATTATCCAAATTAACTAAATCTATAAGTCAAATCCAGTTTTTAGTTACCACACAATGCAGCTCTGATAATCAAGTCTGGGAGACGTATTTTCCTGCTCCAGTGAAGGTATTTAAACTGCCTGTACAAAGGTTTCTGCACAGACTTGGCGCTAAGACGTGGATGCGGGTCTAGTCTCCTGGTTATGAGGTGTGGGCTGGTCTCTCGGGTTGTTCAATGTAAACTGGTCTGTCTGCTTCTGAGGGTGCCGGCAATTATGCAATTTCCTTCTTTGATTTTTCATTCTGTGTATTTAGCTGTCTATGTCACTCAAATTAATTTAGTCTAGTAATTATCATGTGTACACCTCCACTGATCTCTCAGATATCTAGGTAAGCTGTTTCTACTAATGTCCGATGTACATCTGAATCCGCCCATATGCCTACTGATCTCATTAGTGCAAAAGTTGCTTGCCATGCAGTTTGAATGTTTGCTACTACTGTCGCTCGGAGAGTTTTACCTATTGCTTGGCAGATCGCATCCTAAGATGCTTTTTTGAATTCATTTTATTTCTGTCACTCGGCAAATCCAAGACAAGTGATTGTAATGCTGTTAAGTAACATGGTGACACAGTGGTTAGCCCTGTTGCTTCACAGCACCAGGGTCCAAGGTTCGATTCCCGGCTTGGGTTACTGTCGGTGCGGAGTCTGCATGTTCTCTTCGTGTCTGTGTGGGTTTCCTATCGGTGCTTCGGTTTCCTCCCATGTCCAAAGATGTGCAGGTTGGGTGGATTGGCTATGCTAAATTGCCCTTAGCATTCAAAAGGGTTGGGTGGGGTTGTTGGCTTGCGGGATGGGGTGGAGGTGTGGGTTTAAGTGGGGTGCTTTTTCCAAGGTCCAGTGTAGATGCGATGGGCCGACTGGCCTTGTTCTGCACTGTAAGTTCTATGATTCCATGAAAATGAGATGGTTCGATTTTATATTCACTTGTCTTCATGTGGCTCAGTGTCAAATTTGGGCTAATTGATCCTCACCTTTGAAGCACCTGAGATATTTTAAAATGAAATAAGACACTATCTAAGTGTAAGTGGTTGTTGTTTGGGGACAGAGTCTTCTAGTTCCACGTCCAGCATGGTTAACCTTTAACTATCTACGAAACTTCACATGGGAACCGTTTGAACACTTCTCTTTCAACTCTGGGGTAAGGGTTGAATGCAAGACCAGGGAGCACCAAAGGGCATCTTGTTCTGGGTTTACATGATCGATATGATTGATTCCGTAGGTCACACAAGCATGAAATTGCCATAAAACTAACCTTCCAAACAAGCCACAGGATGGAGAAATGTGCAACCGCCACATCCCCCGTCTCCAACCCGCCTGGTTTGAATTACACACTGTTCCCAACAAAGAACCAAGACATTTAGCCCAACGGGACTTGCCCTGATGACTTAACTTTATCTATTTTGTTGGATTCTACCTCCCCTGTGAGTGAATGAATGATTATACCACTGAAACTAGTGACGTAAGAAATTTCTTTGAACAGGATTAACCTAAACCAATGAGCCAAGTAAAAAAATATTTTTTTTTCTTAGATTTTTTGAAGAACAGGAAATGAGGTCATCTCTGATGATTCATACGGGCTTGCAGCATCGGCTGGCAGCAGACTCAGCGATTGAAATTTTCAGATTCTAAAGGACCCATTTATTGAGGTCAGAGAGTGACCTGTGTGTTTGAAACCTCGCAGCTTAAATGTCATTGAGCTTTGCAAAGAGTCATCGGACTCGAAACGTTAGCTCTTTTCTCTCCCTACAGATGCTGCCAGATGTGGTGAGATTTTCCAGCACTTTCCCTGTCATTCCAGCTAAAATGTAAATTCGCTTACAATCTGTGTGCTCATGATTCCAAGAATGAATGCGTTATTTTATGGCAATTGTGAATAGGCAATTGCATAAATAAAAGAAGACAAACTTGTATTTCAGTAATGCCAGGTAGTTTTCATTGCACTCAAACAGTCAACCCAGTATGGTCCAGGCTTGAGTTTCGACTCCACACAAGTCCTTTCCTCTCATCCACCTTCACCTACCTGTATTAGGTGAATATATCTGTGTATTATATCACAGAATCACAGACTCAAATAGTGCAGAAGAGGCCCTTCGGTCCATTGAGTCTGCACCGACACGTGAAAACCACCTGACCTGCTTAACTAATTCCATCTACCAGCACTTGGTCCACAGCCTTGAATGTTATGACGTGCCAAGTGCTCATCCAAGGTACTTCTTGAAGAATGTGAGGCAACCTGCCTCTCCTACCTTCCCAGGCAATGCATTCCAGACTGCCGGCACCCTTTGGCTAAAAAGGTTTTCCTCAAATCCCCCTTAAACCTCCTTCCTCTCACCTTGAAGCTGTGTCCCCTGGTGACTAACTTATCAACAACGGGGAACAGCTATTCCTTATTCACCCAGTCCATGCCCTTCATCACCTTGCACACCTCGATCAGGTATTTGTGCATTATTTTCTCCCTTATGTAAATTTCTATATTCCTTTTAAACAATTTTTTGCTTTTTGCCTCAAAAGATCCTTGAGAATGCTGGCCCTTTGATATGAACTGTACCCCTCTCTCTTCCTGCCATGTTGAAGCCCTGAATAATGTTAAATGGTCACCCTCAACCTTCTCTTTTCCAGCAAAAATAGCCCCAACCTCTTTAATCTTTCCAGTTGGGCATAACCTGTCAGTTTTGGCATCATTCTGGTAAATCATTTTGGACCTTCTCCAGTTTTTCTCTCCTGTTATTATAATATGGAAACTACAACTGCTCACAGTGTGACAAGCGTGCTCCAATTAAGGGGCTGTGTAATTGTTAAAATCAGTTCTCTGATTTTCAATCCTGTCCCTCAGGAAACGAAACCTGTGCAGTTCTTTGTTTGCTTTTGCTTTTTATGGTTGTTAACTTGTCGCTACTTTTAGTCATTTGTGCATCCGTATCCCGAGATCCCTTTGTTCCTCTACTCCATTTGGACACAAATTTTAAATGCATTTGTGGCCTCCTCATTCTTCCTGCCAAAATATACCGCCTCTCACTTACTTATACATCGCAAACCACTTTCTTACCCTTCAGTTCTATTAATGTTTTCCTACATTTCATCCCAGTTCTCCTCTGATTTAAGTGTACTTTCCAATTTGTGTGTTATTAGTGGGCCTGACCTGATATTCTCTGGGATCTCTGCGATGCTCCACCTCCAATGGGCTGAGTTCCCGATGGCACTGTTCAGTTGTGCTTTTAAAAATCGTGAAGCAGGTGTCATGGATGATGAGGGAGAGAGAGTGAGTACGGAAAGTGTTCACCATCACCATAGTTTGCTGACAGTTGTGCCACTAGCCCGGGGTCTTCTGCCAGGGCCAGGGGGAGTAGTGGGAGGTGGCCTGGATGTGGGCTCTGGAGTCTGGGTGGATGGGCTTGGAGCATCAGTGCCATAGCCTGCCAGGCAGCAATGAAGCTGTGCACGCCGCTGACTGCCCACTGTGCACTTAGGGCCATAGATCATATGGATGCCTTCCCTAAGTGCCCTCTGGCCCCAACCGACTCATCGGCTGTATGAGCGCGCTCCAGCACATCTATCTTGTTAGCTGGGATGACCATCTCCAATGAGTGAGAATCAAACCATCACTCCATGACATCCAATGGCATTACTATCACTGAATCCTCCACCATCAATGTCCTGGGGGTTGCCATTGACCAGAAAGTGAGCTGGACTAACCATATAAATACTATGGCTACAAGAGCCAGTTGGAGGCTTGGAATCTTACAGCGAGTAACTCAAGTTCTGAATCGCGAAAGCCTGTGCATTACCTACAAGGTTCAAGTCATGTGTGATGGAATACATCCCACTTGCCTGGATGAGTGCAGCTCCAACAACACTCAAGAATCTCAACACCATCCAAGACAAAGCAGCCCCACTTGAGTGGCACTCCTTCCACAAACATTTGCTCCCTCCATCACGACGCACAGTGGCAGCCGTGTACCATTTACAAGATGCACTGAAGGAACTCCGCAAGACTCCTTAGGCAGCACCTTCCAAATTCATGACCACTGCCATCTAGAAGGACAAAAGCAGCAGATACATTGGAACAGCAACACCTGGAGGTTCCCCTCGAAGTCACTCACCATCCTGACTTGGGAATATATTGCTATTCCTTCACTGTCACTGGGTCAACATCTTACAACTCCCTCCCTAACAGCACAGTAGGTGTACCTATGCCACCTGGACTGCAGCGATTCAAGCATGCAGCTCACTACCGCCTTCTCTAGGACAATTAGAAATGGGCCTATAATATTATAATGTTGGCCTAGCCAGCGAAGCCCACATCCCATAAAATGAATTTTAAAAACCTTAAGTTAACTGGTCTAGGGCAACAAAGTGGCCTAGTGGTTAGCACAGCTGCCTCACGGCGCTGAGGTCCCAGGTTCGATCCCGGCTCTGGCTCACTGTCCGTGAGGAGTTTGCCCATTCTCCCCGTGTCTGCGTGGGTTTCGCCCCCACAACCCAAAAATGTGCAGAGTAGGTGGATTGGCCACACTAAATTGCCCCTTAATTGGAAAAAATAATTGGGTAATCTAAATTTAAAAAAAAGTTAACTGGTCTGTATTTCTTTGGATTTGTTTGTCCTTTTCAAATATAGGAATGACATTAGATATCCATCTGTCCTCTGATGCTATGTCCTTGATACAGTGACAGTAACAGAGCAAAACATCTCAATGTGATTAAAACCAAGACAAGGAAGGAAATATCAGGACATGTCGCCAAAGGCTTGGTGAGAGAGATTGGATTTAAGCAGCGTTTTAAAGGACGAGGGTGATGAGAAATCTGAAGTGCAGGAGCACAGATATCTCCGAGAGGTGTATTGATGGAGGAGGGTACAGAGATAGGGGAGATTGAGGCTATGGAGTGGGTAGACAACACAACAGTTCCAGATGAATATGCCTCCAACAAACTTTCAGGCAGTGCAATCTCAACCCTAAGCACCCACAAGAAGAGATTGTTAGGCTAACACCTTAGCATCCTATTCTTGACCCACAGTGGGAAGAGTAGACCATTTAATTGGCACCCATCCACCACCTTCACCATTCACTCCCTCCACCACAGATGCACAGTGGCAGTGTGTGTACCAACTACAAGATGCATGGTAGCAACTCATTAAGGCTCCTTCGACAGCACTTTATTAACCACCTGGAAGGACAAGGGTAGCAGATACATGGGAACCACTAATTGCAAGTTCCCTTTTAGTCGCACACCATCCCAACTTGGAATTATATTGTGACTCCTTCACTGTCACTGGGTCAAAATCCTGGAACTCCCACCCTCACAACAATATGTGTGTTCCTGCATCAGATGAAACACGTCGGTTGAAGAAGGCGCCTACCACCATCTTCTTAACGGGCAATTAGGGATGGGCAATAAATGCTGGGCCTAGCTAGCAATGCCCATATCCTGTGAAAAAATGAATATACACCCTCAACCCCTCACAGTTTTGAGCATAGTTATCAAATCTCCCAATGCCCCGAGGAACTACTGCATTGGTATTCTGGGGCTAAGATGAGAGGTCTCCAATACTGACCTCAGTCTTGCCAGAGATCCTTCATGCCACACTCTGGCAAATGCTACTTTGATGTCACGAAGAGTCACACTAATTTCACCTCTGTTGTTTAAACATTTTCTCCCTTTTCGAGCTAAGACTGAAATGATGTCTCAGATCCAGTGATCTTGGTGGAACCCAAACTGAGCATCAGCAGGTGAAGGTTGTAAGTACCACCTGATAGATAGCGCATTCAACGCGTCATTTTGCTGATGTTTGAGAGTTGGCATTGTGTGAGTGGCAATAATTGGCAGGGTTGGGTTTGTCAGGCTGTATCACATCTCCACCTGCAGGTGCAGCTGGTACTGCAGGTCAACATTGAAAGAAAGGCCTACACTTATTTTTGTCTCCGTTGTATCTGCCCCTCAAAACATAGATGACGTCGACCAGGCTTTGTCATTTGTTTGTCTTCGGATGGCTCAGCACGCCACTTCCTGGAGCCACAGGTCTTTGAAATGGCAGAACTGGTCTGAGGACCGAGAAGTTCTCATGGGAGGATTCTGCTCTCTCTTCCACATTTTCCATTTCTCTGTGGCGGAGTTTATGCAGCCAAGCTGCACTCCATTCTGACTTGGAACTGCATCAGCATTTTTCTTTTCAATGTCTCGCAGCTTTAGAATCCCGAAACACCCTCCCTAACTCCACTGTCAGTGTACCCACACCATCGGGATGGCTCAGAACCCCTTCGCTCGGGCAATTAAGGATGGACAATAAATGCTGTCCCAGCCACAGATGCCCAGGAATGGGTGAACGGATGTTGAAACAAATTGAGCCATTTTCCCATCTCCTATTTTACACTTGGATTTGGATTTGTTTATTGTCACGTGTACCGAGGTACAGTGAAAAGTATTTTTCTGCGAGCAATAAAATAAAAGAAAATACATTTCATCATTTAGAAGTTTATTTCCCCTGTTTGCATGTTTTTTTTCTGTTGTGGTGATCTACCAGGGCCTAGCTTTGAGCCCGATTAAAATTTGGAATCCCTAAATTAAAGAATTGATCACTTTAAATTAAGTACAGTCTAACCTCGGGCAACTGTTGGAATTCAGACAGATGAAAGTCAAATACACAACCAACAGAGAAGCTGCCAGAACATGTCTGAACCTGTCCGGTTAAGCTCCCATCAGGAGATCATCACACGCTATTGATATGCACAGGTCGATTGTCAGTAGCCCAGATCGAGCCAGACAGATGCCCAAACTATCCGCTGTTACCTTATATGGGAATAGGTTATGTGCAGCCCACACCACCAGAGATGGGAAATGGGGGCGGGCTCAGAAATGCTGTCACATGGTCATCAACCGAATCATTGGCTGATAAGACTCCCTCCCGTGGCCTCACCTGCAGAAAGCCAGAGGAATTCCAAAGATGTGCAGGTTAGGTGGCTTGGCCACAGAGAAATGGATAAATTGCCCTTAATGTCCAAAATTGCCCTTAGTGTTGGGTGGGGTTATGGGGATGGGGTGGAGGTGTTGACCTTGGGTAGGGTGCTCTTTCCAAAAGCCAGTGCAGACTTGATGGGCCGAATGGCCTCCTTCTGCACTGTAAAAAAAATCTATGAAATGGCAAAAGTGCGTAAAGGGATGAGGTAAAAAAACAGGTACCCAAGGCACATCAGCAGCGAAGACTCGATGCAGAGGCAGAACAGATACTGGCCAGAGAAGGAAGCAAGGAAGAAACAGCATGCAAACCTTCATGATGATGGACCAGAAGGACTGAAGAAACGCATCCACAGTTCAATCAAACCATCTTTGCAGGTAGTATAACCGAATCTTTGGTGTTTCTAGTATTATATATTTTGGGTTAATTTATGGGTTAATTTTGTGTTTAATAAAGATTGTTGAATTCATATTCGTGTTTTGTCCTTTGTTCATCTCGCAACTAAGGACACCTGGGTAAAACTTTGTTTAATAAACTGGTCGAAGTATCTGAGAATTGAGCAGATATATATATATGCATATGATTTTCAATCCCCTTCTTTTCATTCTACCACTTGTAAATATTGTACTCAGTAATGTGGACATTCAAATTAAGAATTTGTGCTGAAGAAATTATCCTTAAATGGCTGATTGTCCTTTTCCTATCCTTAACTCTCACTCTATATCGACAGATCTCACAGTGAATTGATGGTTCAAGAGCTGAATCTGACACCTGAGAATTCAGGGGTAGGGCGCTTATTTCCTGTACATAAAAACATAAGAACTAGGAGCAGGAGTAGGCCATCTGGCCCCTCGAGCCTGCTCCACCATTCAATTAGATCATGGCTGATCTTTTGTGGACTCAGCTCTTCTTTCCTGCCTGAACACCATAAGCCCTAATCCCTTTATTCTTCAAAACACTATCTATCTCTATCTTAAAAACATTTAATGAAGGAGCCTCAACTGCTTCACTGGGCAAGGAATTCCATAGATTTACAACCCTTTGGGTGAAGAAATTCCTTCTAAACTCAGTCCTAATTCTACTTCCCCTTATTTTGAGGCTATGCCCCGTAGTTCTGCTTTCACCCACCAGTGGAAACAACCTGCTCGCATCCATCCTATCTATTCCCTTCATAATTTTATATGTTTCTATAAGATCCCCCCGCAACTTCTAAATTCCAATGAGTACAATCCCTTCTACTCAACCTCCCCTCGTAATCCAACCCCTTCAGCTCTGGGATTAGCCCAGTGAATCTCCTCTGCACACCCTCTCAGGTAAGGAGACCAAAACTGAACACAATACTCCAGGTGTGGCCTCACTAACACCTTATACAATTGCAGCATAACCTCCCTAGGAAGGAAAGGGTGGACCATGGGAGGTTTATTCAATCCTGTGGAAAGATATCTGCTCCGATGTTACAATGGAATGGATAATCACCATTAGACAGCTATTTCTACTGATGGTGAAAATACGTACAATAGTATATATTCAAAACTTTATTCTTATTAGTATTGTTTAAAATTATGTTCCTGTTGAACGCAAGGATGGCGGCCACAAGTCACATGACCACATGGTTGGCTCTTTGTTTTGGGAACTACCAGCAGAAGTTACAAGAGTTGTTATTGATATGGGGATTGATATATTTGTTACTGATTATTGTTTGTTGTTGGTGGGTGGAAATTTGGGAGAAAATGTGAAAAAGGAGGAGAATAAAAAATATTTTAAAAAAAATTCCTTGCCTTCATTGTACAGACCCTTCATAATCAATGAAAGCAGAGGAAGTTCAGGTAAACTGGCTCCCAATGGAATTAGCACAAAAGGGAGAGATCAAAACTCATTCATAGAATCATAGAATCCATACAGTGCCAAAGGCAGCCATTCGGCACATCAATTCTGTACCAAACTTCCAAAAGAGTACCGTAACACGGTCCACTATCCCGCCCACCCTGCCCTATCCTCAAAACCTAACCTGCACATCCATTGACACTAAGGGGCAACTTAGCATGGCCAGACCACCTAACATGCACATCTTTGACTGGAAGAGATGCTAATAACCATTTTGTCTTTCTCGTCAGGAGATGTGCGGGTTAGGTGGATTGGCCATGCTAAATTGCCCGTAGTGTCCTAATAAAAGTAAGGTTAAGGGGGGGGTTGTTGGGTTACGGGTATAGGGTGGATACGTGGGTTTGAGTGGGGTGATCATGGCTCGGCACAACATTGAGGGCCGAAGGGCCTGTTCTGTGCTGTACTGTTCTAAAAAAAAAAAAAAAATTTGAATCTTGGCCAAAAGCACAGAGCTGATTGTAAAGCTGCAATCAATCATTAATGTGACATGGCTTATGACCTCTGCAAATTTTGGATAGTTTTAATGCCACATCTTTAGTCTCATAGGCAGTCCACTGTTTGACATCCAACTGGTGCACCAACAAGAATCAGGTCTACCGACAGAACAACAGCTGTCTACTGCTTGAAGCCTGTCTCTGCTTGAAGATTTCCTACAATCGCCGGCAGAACTGACTTAGTTTCTGTGCATCTATTTCATCTTACAGTATCATAGTATCATAGAATCATAGAATTTACAGTGCAGAAGGTGGCCATTCAGCGCATCGAGTCTGCACCGGCACTTGGAAAGAGCACCCATACCTGCCCCATACCTGCACCCTATCCCCTTTATCCCTTCAACCCCACCTATCCTTTTTGGACACTAAGGGAAATTTTGAATGGCCAATACACCTAACCTGCACATCTTTGGACTGTCGGAGGAAACCAGAGCACCCGGAGGAAACCCACGTATTAGTGCCAACTGTAAAGCGAGTGCCAGAACCAGCTGAATTCACATGAACATTTATTTCTGTCACTCTTATCCTTTCGCTATCCGTTGTTACAAAACGCCATTCAATATCAGATCCCTCCCCACACCCACTCCCACTTCCACTTAACTGTGTATGCGAATGCATTTGGAGTGGAGCGGGAACTTGAGTAATCTCCTCCACTGGGTTTTGAATGTGAAACAACTAACCCTCTGACTCAATTTAATGTCTGTTTGCTGTGGGTTATTAGTAATTTGGACCACAAAAAGATGGCTTGTGAAAATATGCCGCAACATATTTAAAAAAGAATTCCTTACACCTTCTGGGTACAGGCAGGTGGTAAGAGAAAAATGAGAACAGTTTGATTGTCTTTCTCTCCAGTCTGTAACAGTACTAAAATTATATTATTTTTGGTGTCCTCGAGCAATACAAAACTTTGAGGGGCAGACAAACCTTTCCTGGTTTTGAACCGGTTGTTACAAGTGATGTGAAACAAAGAAAAGACAAATCCTCAGACTTAACAGTATATCTGGCATCCTTATAACCCAGTGCATTACCCATTTCAAACTACATAATGACACCACACCCAAGAAGGGGGCAGTGATACTGTGCTCCAGCAGGAGTCCATAATACGGCACTCCAGCAGCAACCAGTGATACTGTACCCAGCACGAATCAGTGATACTGTTCCCTAGCAGGAATCAGTGATGCTGCACACTAGCAGGAGAGAGCAATACTGTATTCCAGCAGGAGTCAGTGATGCTGTACCCCAACAGGAATCAGTGATGTCTTATCCCAGCAGGATTCAGTGATGCTATACACCAGCAGGAGAAAGTTGTACTGCACCCCAGCAGGAGTCAGTGATACTATATTGTAACGAGTCAGTGATACTTCACCCCAATAGGAGTTAGTGACACTGTACCCAAGCAGATGTCAGCAATACTGTGCACCAACAGGAGTCAGTGATACTGTATCCCAGCATGAGCGATTGATATTGTACCCCAGCAGGACACAATGCTCCTGTACCCCAGCAGGACTCTCTAGTATATACCATAGCAGGCGTCAGTGACAGTGTACCTCAGCAGGAGAGAGTGATACTGTATCCCAGCAGGAATCACTGATATCTTACCCCAGCAGGAATCAATGAAACTCTATAAGAGAGAGTGATACTGTAACAAAGGCTGGGGCACCTTTGCATTAATTGAGGCCCATAAATGGTCAATTACCCTTATGTGGTCAATAATTGACCATTTATGCACCTCAATTAATGTAAACATGCACCAGCCTTGGCATCGTCCGTCCAAGCGTAAAATTGTGCAAATGTTGGGATAGGCAGGAACCGGCAGGTTGTCTATCCCAAAAAAATCTTACAACCTCACCACCAACAAACCTGTCAACGGGGGAAAGTAAATTGTGTCTTATCACACCATTTATAATAGATTCCAGCATTCTCCCCACTACTGAGTCATGTAGTTTCCATGTTTTGTCTCTTCCTCCTTTCTTGAATAGTGGGGTTACATTTTCTACTTTTAAATCTGAAGGAGTTATTCTAGAATCCATAGAATTTGGAAAGGTGTTCACCAACGCATTCACTATCTGTATACAGTAGTCACCTCTTTTAACACTCAGGGATGTTCCAGGGGACGCGTCTACATTCAGTCCCTTGGATTTCTCCCGTAATGCATAGAACATTACAGCACAGTACAGGCCCTTCTGCCCTCAATGTTGTGCCGACCTGTGAAACCACTCTAAAGCCCATCTGCACTATTCCCTTATCATCCATATGTCTATCCAATTACCATTTGAATGCCCTTAGTGTTGGCGAGTCCACTACTGTTGCAGGCAGGGCATTCCACGCCCCTACTACTCTCTGAGTAAAGAACCTACCTCTGACATCTGTCCTGTATCTATCTCCCCTCAATTTAAAGCTATTTCCCCTCATGCTAGACATCACCATCCGAGGAACAAGGCTCTCACTGTCCACCCTATCTAATTCTCTGGTCATCTTGTATGCCTCAATTAAGTCACCTCTTAACCTTCTTTTCTCTAACAAAAACAGCCTCAAGTCCCTCAGCCTTCCCTCATAAGATCTTCCCTCCATACCAGGCAACATTATGGTAAATCTCCTCTGCACCCTTTCCAATGCTTCCATATCCTTCCTATAATGCGGCGACCAGAATTGCACGCAATACTCAAAATGCGGCTGCACCAGAGTTTTGTACAGCTGCAACATGACCTCATGGCTCCGAAACTCTATCTCTCTACCAATAAAAGATAACACACCGTACGCCTTCTTAACAACCCTCTCAACCTGGGTGACAACTTTCAGGAATCTATGTACATGGACACCGAGATCTCTCTGCTCATCCACACTACCAAGAATCTTACCATTAGCCCAGTACTCTGTCTTCCTGTTATTCCTTCCAAAATGAGTCACCTCACACTTTTCAGCATTAAACTCCATTTTCCACCTCTCAGCCCAGCTCTGCAGCTTATCTATGTCCCTCTGTAACTTGTAACATCCTTCCGCACTGTCCACAACTCCACCGACTTTAGTGTCATCTGTAAATTTACTCACCCATCCATCTACGCCCTCCTCCAGGTCATTTATAAAAATGACAAACAGCAGTGGCCCCAAAACAGATCTTTGTGGTACACCACTAGTAACTGTACTCCAGTCTGAACATTTCCCATCAACCACCACCCTTTGTCTTCTTCCAGCTAGCCAATTTCTGATCCAAACTGATAAATCACCCTGAATCCCATGCCTCTGTATTTTCTGCAATAGCCGACCGTGGGGAACCTTATCAAGTGCTTTACTGAAATCCATATACACCACATCAACTGCTTTACGCTCATCCACCTGTTTGGTCACCTTCTCAAAGAACTCAATAAGTTTGTGAGGCACAACCTACCCTTCACACAACCGTGTTGCCTATCCCTAATCAAATTATTCCTTTCCAGATGATTATACATCCTAACTCTTATAAACCTTTCCAGGACTTTGCCCACAACAGAAGTAAGGCTCACTGGTCTATAGATACCGGGGTTGTCTCTACTCCCCTTCTTGAACAACGGGACAACATTTGCTATCCTCCAGTCTTCTGGTACTATTCCTGTAGACAAAGATGACTTAAAGATGAAAACCAAAGGCTCAGCAGTCTCCTCCCTAGCTTCCCAGAGAATCCTAGGATAAATCCCATCTGGCCCAGGGGGCCTATCTATATTCACTCTTTCCAGAATTGCTAACACTTCCTCCTTATGAACCTCAAGCCCTTCTAGTCTAGTAGCCTGTATCTCAGTATTCTCCTCGACAACATTGTCTTTTTCCTGCGTGAATACTGATGAAAAATATTAATTTAGCACCCCCTATCTCCTCAGACTCCACGCACAACTTCCCACTACTGTCCTTGACTGGCCTTACTCTTACCCTAGTCATTCTTTTATTCCTGACATATCTATAGAAAGCTTTAGGGTTATCTTTGATCCTACCTGCCAAAGACTTCTCATGACCCCTCCTGGCTCTTCTTAGCTCTCTCTTTAGGTCCTTCCTAGCTAACTTATAACTCTCGAGCGCCCTAACTGAACTTTCACGTCTCATCTTTACATAAACCTCCTTCTTCCTCTTGACAAGTGTTTCAACTACTTTAGTAGTCCATGGTTCTCTCGCTCTACCACTTCCTCCCTGCCTGACAGGTACATACTTATTCCTTGAACATGCTCCACATTTCCATTGTGTCCATCCTCTGCAGTTTCCCTCCCCATCCGATGCATTCTACGTCTTGCCTCATCGCATCATAATTGTCTTTCCCCCAGATATAACTCTTGCCCTGCGGTATATACCTATCCCTTTCCATCATACTTTTTACGAATACCAATTTATTTCAGTTCCTCTTTCTTGCTAACCTCATGTTTCTTTTTAATTTCTGAGCATTTTTTTTGGAACCTTGTCCGTGAAGATAGACACAACACATTTGGTTAGTTTCTCTGCTCTTGTCAATGTATAGTGTGCAACGGCTGGCAGGAAATAATTCACCCCCACTTGGTTGATGATGGATGCTCGCCTGTTGTGACTACAGCGCTCCCCCTCCCTCCCAAGGCCAAATAATGTCCCGGCAAGTCTCATTGAGAGCAGGATAAATGGAAAGGCCCATAGTGTTGTGCTTCCTGCTTCATCAGCGAGCACCAGGAAATCTCCAGCAGTCCTGGAAAGACCAGAGAGATGTCACAAGGCTGATGCACCAACTAGCCTTCAGAAATCTGCAGATAGAGCCCTTGTACTGACGCATGGCCCTATCATTCCATAATGAAGTTGAGCATTTGGATCTTACAGCAGGCAAGGAGACCATCTGATCCCTTATAGATTCATAAAGTTATTGGGCTTTACAGCACAGGGTGAGGCCACCAAGCACCGATCTACCCTAATCCCATTTTCCAGCACTTGTTTGTATGTCATTTTTAAAGTGCTGATTGAAATGCTTCTTAAATGTTGTGAGGCTTCTCACCTGTAACACTCTTTGAGACAGTGAGTTCCAGATTACAACCACGTTCTGGGTGAAAAAGCTTTTCACCAAATCCCCTCTAAATCTCCGTTCATTGCCTTAAATCTATGCCCCTGGTCATTGTCCCATCTAGTG
This sequence comes from Scyliorhinus canicula, assembly GCF_902713615.1. Lineage (NCBI taxonomy): Eukaryota > Metazoa > Chordata > Chondrichthyes > Carcharhiniformes > Scyliorhinidae > Scyliorhinus > Scyliorhinus canicula. The sequence continues at coordinate 30,178,588 of NC_052158.1, forward strand.
AGGAAAAAAGTTGCTTCCTATCTACCCTACCCATGTCCTTCATAATTTTGTACACCGCGGTCATGTTCTTCCTCAACCTTCCCTGTTCTAAGGAGAACCCCAGCTTAAGCAGCGTCTATTCATAACTGAAGCGCTCTAGCCCAGGTAGCATTCTGGTGAATCCCTTCTGCGCCCTCTCCAGTGCAACCACATTCTTCCTATAGTGTGGCGACCAGAGCTGCACACAGAACAAAACAAAGAGAACAAAGAAAAGTGCAGCACAGGAACAGGCTCTTCGGCCATCCAAGCCTGTGCCAACCATGCTGCCCATCTAAACTAAACTTTTCTACACTTCCTGGGTCCGTATCCCTCTATTCCCATCCTATTCATCTATTTGTCAAGATGCCCCTTAGAAGTCACTATCGTCCCTGCTTCCACCACCTTCCCCGGCAGGGAGTTCCAGGCACCCACTACCCTCTGTGTAAAAAACTTGCCTCGTACATCTCGTCTAAACCTTGCCCCTCGCACCTTAAACCTATGCCCCCTAGTAATTGACCCCTCTATCTTGGGAAAAAGCCTTAGACTGTCCACTCTGTCTATGCCCCTCATAATTTTGTAGACCTCTATCAGGTCGCCCCTCAACCTCTGTCATTCCAGTGAGAAAAAAACGAGTTTATTCAACAGCTCCTCAAAGCTAATGCCCTTCATACCAGGCAACATTCTGGTAAATCTCTTCTGCACCCTCTCTAAAGCCTCCACATCCTTCTGGTAGTGCGGCGACCAGAATGGAACACTGTACTCCAAGTGTGGCCTAACTAAGGTTCTACACAGCTGCAACATGACTTGCCAATTCTTATACTCAATGCCCCAGCCAATGAAAGCAAGCATGCCATATGTCTTCTTGACTACCTTCTCCACCTGTGTTGCCCCTTTCAGTGACCTGTGGACCTGTACACCTAGATCTCTCTGACTGTCAACACTCTTGAGGGTTCTACTATTCACTGTAAATTCCCTACCTGCATTAGACCTTCCAAAATGCATTACCTCACATTTGTCTGGATTAAACTTCATCTGCCATCTCTCCGCCTAAGTGTCCAAACGATCTAAATACTGCTGTATCCTCTGACAGTCCTCATCACTATCCGCAATTCCACCAACCTTTGTGTCGTCTGCAAACTTACTAATCAGACTAGTTACATTTTCCTCCAAATCATTTATATATACTACGAACAGCAAAGGTCCCAGCACTGACCCTGTGGAACACCACTAGTCACAGCCCTCCAATAGAAAAGCACCCTTCCATTGTTATTCTCTGCCTTCTATGACCCAGCCAGTTCTATATCCATCTTGCCAGCTCACCCCTGATCCCGTGTGACTTCACCTTTTGTACCAGTCTGCCATGAGGGACCTTGTCAAAGGCCTTACTGAAGTCCATGTAGACAACATCCACTGCCCTACCTGCATCAATCACCTTTTGACCTCTTCGAAAAACTCTGTCAAGTTAGTGAGACACAACCTCTCCTTCACAAAGCCATGCTGCCTCTCACTAATACGTCCATTTGCTTCCAAATGGGAGTAGATCCTTTCTTGAAGAATTTGCTCCAGTAATTTCCCTACCACTGACGTAAGGCCCACCAGCCTGTAGTTCCTTGGATTATCCTTGCTACCCTTCTTAAACAAAGGAACAACATTGGCTGTTCTCCAGTCCTCCGGGACATCACCTGAAGACAGTGAGGATCCAATGATTACTGTCAAGGCCTTAGCAATTTCCTCTCTAGCCTCCTTCAGGATTCTGGGGTCGATCCCATCAGGCCCTGGGGACTTATCTGCCTTAATACTTTTCAAAACGCCCAACACCTTGTCTTTTTGTATCTCAATGTGACCCAGGCTATCTACACACCATTCTGCAGACTCAACATCCACCAATTTCTTCTCTTTGGTGAATACTAGTGCAAAGTATTCATTTAGAAACTCGCCCATTTCCTCAGGCTCCACATATAGATTCCCTTGCCTATCCTTCAGTGGGTCAACCCTTCCTTGGCTACCCTCTTGCTTTTATGTACGTGTAAAAAGCCTTGGCATTTTCCTTAACCCTGTTTGCTAATGGCTTTTTGTGACCCCTTTTAGCCCTCCTGGCTCCTTGCTTATGTTCCTTCCTACTTTCCTTATGCTCCACACAGGCTTTGTCAACTACTAGCCTTCTAGCCCTGACAAATGCCTCCTTTTTTTTGACGAGGCCTCTCTTCTTATCCAAGGTTCCCAAAATTAGCCGTATTTATCCTTCTTCCGCATAGGAACATGCCGGTCCTGAATTCCTTTCAACTGGCATTTGAAAGCCTCCCACATGTCAGATGTTGATTTACCTTCAAACATCCGCTCCCAATCATGGTTCTTCAGTTCCCACCTAATATTCTTATAATTAGCCTTCCCCCAATTTAGCACATTCATCCTAGGACCACTCTTATCCCTGTCCACCAGCACTTTAAAACTTACTGAATTGTGGTCACTGTTCCCGAAATGCTCCCCTACTGAAACTTCTACCACCTGGCCGGACTAATTCCCCAATACCAGGTCCAGTATAGCCCCTTCCCGAGTTGGACTATCTACATATTGTTTCAAGATGGCCTTCTGGATACTCCTAACAAACCCTGCCCCGTCTAAGCCCCTAGCACTAAGTGAGTCCCAGTCAATATTGGGGAAGTTGAAGTCTCCCATTACAATTGTTGTTTTTACTTGTTTCCAAAATCTGTCTACCTATCTGCTCCTCTATCTCCTGCTGGCTGTTGGGAGGCCTGTAGTAAACCCCCAGCATTGTGACTGCACCCTTCTTATTCCTGATCTCTACCCATATCGCCTCGCTGCCCTCTGAGTTGTCCTCCAGTAGTACAACTGTGATATTCTCCCTAACCAGGAGCACAATTCCGTCACCCCTTTTATATCCCCCTCTATCCCGCCTGAAACATCTAAATCCTAGAACATTTAGCTGCCAATCCTGTCCTTCCCTCAACCAGGTCTCTGTAATGGCAACAACATCATAGTTCCAAGTACTAATCCAAGCTCTAGGTTCATCTGCCTTACCTGTAATACTTCCCGCATTAAAGCATATGGACTTCAGGCACCAGACCTGCTGGTTTCAGCAACATCTCCCTGGCTGCTCTTCCTCAGAGCCATCCTGGCCCTATTCCCTCATTCTCCCTCAATGCTTTCACCTTCTGACCTATTGTTCCGGTACCCACCCCCTTGCCATACTAGTTTAAACCTTCCCGTGTGACACGAGCAAACGGGAAGGTTTATGCACTGTAGCTGTGGCCTAACAAGTGTTTTTTACAGCTCCATGATAACCTCCCTGCTCGTATCTCCAAAGTCTGGGCTAATAAACGCAACTATCCCGCATGCCTTTTATCCACCATATCTGTTTGTCTTGCTGCCTCCAGGAATCTTTGGACATGCACCCCTAGGTTCCTCTGCTATTCCGAGCATCTAATGTTCATTGTGTATTCCCTCGCCTTTTTAGTCTTCCCAAAAGCAGCACCTCTCACATTTTAGGGTAAACTCCATTTGCCAGTGTCCTGTCCATCTGACCAGCCTATCTATATTGTCCTGTAATCTAACGCTTTCCTCCTCGTTGCTTACCATAGCATCAATTTCCTGTCATCTGAGAATTTATACTGCGATTATACTGGCGCCATTTCTTCAATTGAGCTAGCCGATTAGCTCCACACCCTTTTAGTGGGAGTTCAGGAAGTCTGTCGTTTAGTCTGGGGAGCTGGGAGAGCCAGAAGACTGGTCGCAGGGAACCACCGTTCGTGGGAAGTCTGCATTTTGAGGTGGACGTCGAGATATTTTTTTGGGCGGGGTGGGGGGGGGGGGGGGGCAGTTGGCAGGCAGTGCGACAGAAAGAGTGGCATGGGTAATGGCAGGCAGCCCTGAATCAACATGGTGGAATGTGCAAAGGGTCCGCCGCGTTGCCACTACTGGTGTTCCTATTAAAGTGTTTTTCATTATTTGAAATTAATTTAAGGCATCTTCTTTATAGTTGTACACCTTCAGCACATATCCCCCGACACATTAGCAACAGACGTACTGCAGGCACTAAAACAACACGAAGGGCACATTAAAGTTCAACGTTTATGAGAAAGGACATGATGAAACAATTGGGTGCTGCAAATGAATCAAACATTGCTTTTATACAATAGCTGTAATCGAATGTCATTTTTCTCGTCAAACAGGTTATCGCACGGAACATACACCTTGCAGCGGCGAAGAGCTCAAAGGAATGTACTTATATTTGGCATCCTTCTATTTCAAGGTCCTCAACGAATTTGTTGAATTCCTGGCAGCCTTTTCTGAATCTCGAGCCTTTGCATCCTTCCTCAGACGGAACGTCCTCAATCCAAGAGTTGGAGTCAAGGATATACTGCATGCTATTTGTGCGGGGGGGGGGGGGGGGGGGTGGAATATGTGGGGTGGGGCAGATAGTGAAGGAAAGAATTATGAGAACAATTTAATGAGCGCCTCCTTCTGACTAACACTTACAATGTATGCTAGGAGAGGAGGCAAAGAAGATTTTAAAAAATAACTCGCATTTTGGCAGCACTTTTCATGACACCAAGGCATGCCATAAGAGGTCACGGTCAATGGAATACATTTGACGTACAGTCTCCAAGAACATAGGGAATCGCATTAAGCTATTTGGCCCACTGAGCCTGCCCCGCCAATCAAACAGATCGTGGCTGACCATCCACCTTGCCGCCATTTTCCACTACCAACACAATCCTTTGACATCATTGGCATCCAGAAATATAGAGGCTCAGTTAGAACATACAGTGTAGAAAGGAGGACATTCGGCCCATCGAGTTTTCACCGACCCACTTAAGCCCTCACTTCCACCCTATGCCACTAACCAACAACCCCTCCAAATCTTTTTGGGCACGAAGGGCAATTTAGCATGGCATCTTTGGACTGTGGGAGGAAACCGGAGCACCCAGAGGAAACCCACGCAGACATGGGGAGAACTCAGCAGTGACCCAGCAGGGTCCCAAAATTGAAATTCAGTAGCCAGTGAGCGCTCAGCAAACTGCCTTCACCCCCCCCCCCCCAAATAGCAATGGAAATGAGAATTAGATGATCTGTTTTTATAATGTTGGATGAGGGACAAATATTGGCCAGCACTCACGGGTAACAGGCTTGCTCTTTTTGCAATTAGGAATGCTTTAACTCTCCCAAAAGACAAGGTGGGAATTTTCCAGTCCCGCTGATTTACGACCTCCTCCCCATCCCCCCTCTGTGCTCCCCGGAGGCAGAGGGTGTGAACAATGGGAAGCTCCTTTGACAGTGTTGGGACTGGAAGTTCTGCATCCAGCCAATGGCCGGCCTCCTCCGCCACCAAAATACATGCGGCGCGGCGGGGGTGGAGAAAATCCTGCCCATTGCACCTCCAACTGTGCTGCACTCCCTCGGCATTACTCAAGATTCGGTGCCAAGACTTCTGGGGTGGGTGATTTGAACCTTCACTCTGCTCTCTCAGAAGTGAGAATGAGCATCAGGGCGGACCTCAGTATTGTGAGATATTTCTCTTTTTTAAAAATAAATTTAGAGTACCCAATTCATTTTTTCCAATTGAGGGACAATTTTCGTGTGGCCAATCTAACTACTCTGCACATCTTTGGGTTGTGGGGGCGAAACCCACGCAAACACGGGGAGAATGTGCAAACTCCACACGGACAGTGACCCAGAGCCGGGAGTTTTGGGATATTTGTCGGCTACTTGCAGCCCAAGCCGAAAGGGAGATGCTGCAGCACTGTGCAAAAAAGAAATCCCGGCAATCTGGCACCGTCATTTCCGTCTAGCGACCTTACTTACTTCCGGCTTGAATCTTGGGTCTTGCCATCATGTCCCATTAACAGGTACGATTTACCAATCTGCAACTCCATCGGGCAGGATTTCCGTTTCAGCAGATAGCGGATATCATTGGCCAATATGTTCTCATCCTTCGCTATATTTTAAAGATGAGGAGAGAATGTGAGATATTTTATGCCGTCCTCTTGTAGCACCACTGAGTGAACATTTAACATGAGTCACCTCAGCTAATTGCACTTATGCAACTCCATAAATGTATGGTTCATCATAAACTTGCTCCAACGTTATGACTAAGAGGCCAATTTCGTTTGGCAAAAAAAAAATAATTTTTGGACAAAACAAAATCAGAAAATTTGTTCCATGAAAGGGAAGTTTCTGTTTCTCTGGTCTGCAGTTTTCCTCTCCTTAGGATGACAGGCTAGGGAGCAAAGTCATCTTGCGCGGTATTGGATCATCTGTCCATTATGTACAGCACCTGATATCAGGTTTCAAAGCAGTCCATGAGGTTAAATATGAGGCGTTGCACAGGGCGACCAGCCGATTCTGTGCGTGGAATATGAAGCCGTCCTCCTCTCCTGCCGGAGGTGACATTGGAGGAGGGAAGGAATGGTTTGGAGTGGAGCCCCGTCCACCTTCCTAATTGGTCCTCTCCATCCCCGGATCAAGATATAGTCAGGGAGAATTTGGGAGCGGATCCTTGCGCAGATATCAATGGAGGGCCGTGGATCATGGAAAGCCATTTCATCATTCATGGTCCTTTCCCCTCCCAGTTCCCATCTGAACTCTCACTCCCTTCTACCCCTAACCCACCCGCATGCATTATCTTTGGGGATTCATCATCAAGAGCCTGACTGTAGCACCAACAGTGACCACTATTCCAGATGGCGCTGCTAGCATTGAAGTGCCACTGATCTGATTTGGTGGCATCTCGTTGGGGGCTGGGAAAGTGGGGGGGGGGGGGGGGGCAGTGGCAGAAATTCCACATTTCTCTCATTTAATTCGACTGGAGGCTCGACTCCACCTCGGCCTGACTGTCGGGGAGTGGCGGTGGAGCCTTCCAGAGAATAGGCACCAGTGGCTCCCATCGGTCCTGCCACTGGTGGACCGGCCATCATCAACATTGCATTCTACTGTTTTGCACCACTTACTGGGAGGAATTCATACACCAAGATATCGGACTAATGAGAGAAAAATACCGCAAAACCTAAATACTGGACCATGAGCTGCAAGGGCTACAGTTTGGGGTTCTAATGGGAATATGAGTCACCACTGGACCCCCGACTCGAGAAAGCACTGGGGCGGAAATGTTTAATTTACTTACATTTTTTGATGGGCCTTATGATGGAGATTGCGTAGGCTGTGAAGCTTCCAATTGTATTTGTTGCGATTACCCTGGCCATGTAGGCTGACAAATTGGAACAAATCAACAGTGAGAAAGCTAGTTTCAAACTTTAGATCTTTACCAAAATAGAAATGCAACAGAACATTGATTGCATCTTATGCAAAAGAATCTTCTGAATCATTACAACAAAAGAGGGAGCATTCGGCCCATCGTCTGGGCTGGCTGCAAAAAAGCTGTCCAGCTTCATTCCACTGAAGCTCCAAGTCCATAGACATGTTTTTCTTCAAATGTAGTAGGTGTTTCAGCTTCCATCTTTTAGATACTGAATTCCAGCCCTCCAACACGCTCAGGGTGAAACAAATACCCCTCAACTGCCTGTAATCCTTTCAATAACTACTTTAAATGTCTTGAAGTGTTGCTGAAAGAAGAAAGATGAGCCATAACTTTTCCGCTCCCTTCACTGGTGGTTTCCCAGGCCGGAGGTTGCGAGGGAGCATGTGGAGCAAAAGATAGCATGGACAGAATTGCCACCGAGATCGTGCTCTCCCTGACAGGGCGCAATTTTACTGTGGAGTGGACAGGGCCTTGGAGGGGAGCACCCTCATGAAGCAATGAAGGACCTCACATGGCCACATTTCGAGCCCAACTTCAATTTTAAGGGGTGGGGACGTTTCCAGCGGACGGCTCATTCAGACGGGGCAGCCCACCCTTCACCGAATAGAGATCTCCTCCCGTTTCTATCCCTCCCCATCTGGGCCTATCCAAATGTCAGTGAGATGACCTCCACCGCCACGTGCATCCTCTATCCTCCCCGACACTACTAACCCCGTGGTTCTGGGGATTTAGTCTCAGGCACTGCGCTGGAGTACCTCTTCAGGCCTCTGCGGCGCTGTGCCCGGATGGGTTGGAGACTGTCGGTCAATCTGATTGACCGAGGGCTCTCGTTAGCGGGACCTCCTCCCAAGTGCGAGCGGATGTACAGCCTTGCGCCGGACTTGAAGGAGGTTGAAGTTCTGTCGAAGCATCATTTAGATCAGAAACGTTAAGTCTGTTCCTATCTCTCCATGGATGAGTGAAATTATTATAATAGTTGGTCCAGATTCCATTTTCAGTGAACAACGTTAGAATCTGATAGGCCACAGAGCTCCTCGTTTCGCTCCCACATCAACCGGCTGATTAAACAGCCTATTCCCTCAATATGAATCTTGCCACAAACTTTGTATCTATGATTAATTTCGCCGTTTTATTTATAAGTCCGGTTTTTTGTAGGATAGTGCTGAGAACGAAATCGTACACCCTCTGATAAGATACTGCAGCATCATCTGAACCTTCCCAAAATGGAGGAATCGGAAGCATTTACCGTATTCTACAATCGGACTGTAGCATGCAAAATCCATCCGCGCACCTCCGGTCACATCTGGGGTAAATGCTTTCTTCTTTCGAGGGCAGCTACCTGAGAGAGAGGACAAAGAGATTCATCGCTACAGCCCAAGGGGCAATGTGAAATGGGATAGACTTTAGGGCAAATGGCCAGTGTTTGGGAAAAAAAATCGTAATTGAAATAAATAGGACATATTGCGATAGAAAGAGAGAATTGTCAGTCAGGATGACAGTTACTGCCCCATACTATCCATGGTGAAGAATATTCCCTATTTTGATCTGGGTTCCATCAGTGTTGTGTGACTGATGCATCTTATATTAATCTAATATAAATTAATTTATTAGGGATAAATCGATCCCCAAGGTTGGATCCGTGTAATGTTAACATCGCCCCTGATAATTATTTATGTCTAATGCCATAGAATCATAGAAAAAGACCATTCGGCCCGTCGTGCCTGTGCTAGATAAAATGGTCTTTGAAAAAACTGCCCAGTGAATCTACCTGCCTTGTTTGCCTTTTCACCCAAGCTCTACAGTTAATCCACACAAGGAGGCAGTAGTATGCCAGTATTGTCACTAGACTAATAAGTCAGAGGTCCAGGGCAATGCTCTGGGGACCCGGGTTCGAATCCCAACATGGCAGATGGCGAAATTTGAATTCAAGAAGAATCTGGACTTTATATGTTAAATCCGGATTATTATTGTGACAGGGGCTGAATGTGGCGATGAGGGGCTTTTCACAGTAACTTCATTTGAAGCCTACTTGTGACAATAAGTGATTTTCATTATTGAATTCATATTTTACCATCTGCCATGGTGGGATTCGAATTAATGTCCTTTAGGGAAGGAAATCTGGCCATTTAGCCCATCGAATCCGCTCCGAGAGCAACCTGCCTAGAAGCACTCCATCACCCTATCTCCATAACCCCACCTAGCCTGCGCACCTTTGGACTCTAAGGGGTGATCTAACATGGCCAATCCACATAACGTACACTTATTTGAGAGGAAACAGGAGCACCCGGAGGAAGCCCACGCAGAACGTACGAATTCCACACAGACAGTCACCCAAGGCAGGAATTTAACTCGGGTCCCTGGCATTGTAAGGCATCCGTGCTGGAGAGTACCCCTACTTCCTGGTCTCGTTTGGAGGAGGGGTCTCCAGCAATGCTGAAGGTGTAAGAGGGCCCCGATTGTACACATCAGAATCAGCCAGCAGGTTAAATGCAAGTATTGGTAACCTTTTTTTTTATAAATGTTTTTATTCAGTTTTCATATTTTATATTGAACAAATTACAAATTGTTAGGGGAGAGAGACAAAACAAAAAAAAAAAAAAACCAAACACGCAAAATTAACATACATATTTACAGGTAAGCATCTTCGTAGTAGTAACTGCGCCCCCCCCCCCCCCTCAACATGTTTATTTAGCTTGGTTTTGGGCCTTAGCTAGCCATCGAACCCCCGTAACGAACCTGTAGCCCCCCCTCCCTCCCGCTACCTTCCCCCGACTATTCTTCCTCTTGTACATTGGCCACAAATAGGTCCCGGAACAGTTGCATGAATGGCTCCCACGTTCTGTGGAAGCCGTCGTCCGACCCTCGGATGGCAAATTTGATTTTCTCCATTTGGAGAGATTCCGAGAGGTCGGACAGCCAGTCCGCAGCTCTGGGCGGTGCTGCTGACCGCCAGCCAAACAGGATTCTACGGCGGGCGATCAGGGAGGCAAAGGCAAGGGCGTCCGCCCTCCTCCCCAGGAATAGATCTGGCTGGTCTGAAACCCCGAAGACCGCCACTATCGGGCATGGCTCCACCCTCACCCCCACCACTTTGGACATAGCCTCGAAGAAGGCTGTCCAGTACTCCACAAGTCTGGGGCAAGACCAGAACATGTGGGCGTGGTTGGCCGGGCCTCTTTGGCACCGCTCACATCTGTCTTCCACCTCCGGGAAGAACCGACTCATACGGGTTCTTGTTAAGTGGGCTCTATGTACCACTTTTAGTTGCGTCAGGCTGAGCCTTGCGCACGTGGAGGTGGAGTTGACTCTATGCAGTGCTTCGCTCCAGAGTCCCCACCCTATCTCCATCCCCAGGTCGTCCTCCCACTTCCTCCTTGTTGCGTCCAGTACGGTGTCGTCCCTATCTACCAGTCGGTCATACATGTCACTACAGTTCCCTTTCTCTAGGATACTTGCGTCCAGTAGGTCTTCCAGTAGTGTCTGTCGTGGCGGTTGTGGGTACGTCCTTGTCTCCTTTCGTAGGAAGTTTTTGAGCTGCAGGTACCGTAGCTCGTTCCCCCCAGCTAGCTGAAATTTCTCTGTCAGTTCGTCCAGTGTTGCGATCCTGTCGTCCGTGTATAGGTCCCTGACTGTCAGTGTTCCCCCGTCCTGCCTCCACCTTTTGAAGGTGGCGTCGGTCAGTGCTGGTTTGAACCTATGGTTGTTGCAGATGGGAGCCCTGTTCGACATTTTGGTCAGGCCAAGTTGCTGCCGCAGTTGGTTCCAGGATTGGAGGGTGGCTGTCACCACTGGGCTGCTGGAGTGTTTTTTGGGTGGGGATGGGAGTGCTGCCGTGGCGAGGGCCCGGAGGGAGGTTCCCATGCAGGAGGCCTCCTCCGCACGCACCCACTCAGCTTCTGGCTCCTGGATCCATCCCCTTACTCGCTCGGCTGTTGCTGCCCAGTGGTAGAATTGTAGATTCGGGAGGGCTAACCCTCCCCTGGTTTTTGTTTTTTGTAAGACCTTCTTTGGGATCCTAGCATTTTTACCCCCCCATACGAACACCATGATGAGTTTGTCCAGCGCTTTGAAAAAGGCCTTGGGGATGTAGATCGGAATGGATCTAAACAGGAAGAGGAACCTGGGCAGTACGTTCATTTTGATCGTCTGAACTCTCCCCGCGAGTGAGAGCGGGAGTGTGTTCCATCTTTGCAGGTCCTTTTTAACTTCCTCCGTCAGGCTGGTGAGGTTCCATTTGTGGATCCCTTTCCAGTCATGGGCTATTTGGATCCCCAGGTAGCGGAATTTATGTCGGGCTTGTTTGAACGGCAGCCCCTTTAGTGCTGCCCCCCCCCCCCTTGCGGGTGTAATGGGAAGATCTCACTTTTGCTCATGTTGAGTTTGTAGCCCGAGAAGGCTCCAAACTCTTTCAGGAGCGCGATGATTCCGTCCATGCTGCTTTGTGGGTCCGAGATATAGAGGAGCAGATCATCCGCATAGAGTGAGACTCTGTGCTCTCTACCTCCCCTTCGGATCCCCCTCCAATTTTTTGCTGCCCTGAGCGCGATTGCTAGCGGTTCAATTGCTAGTGCGAACAGCAGCGGGGACAGTGGGCATCCTTGTCTGGTGCCCCTGTGCAGCTGGAAGTATTGGGAGTTGGTATTGTTGGTCTGTACACTCGCCATGGGAGCGTTGTACAGGAGCTTTACCCAAGCGGTGAACCCTGTTCCAAGCCCGAACCGCTCCAGTACCTCTATGAGGTATTTCCACTCGACTCTGTCGAAGGCCTTTTCTGCGTCCAGGGAGACGATCACCTCTTGTGTTCTCTCCCCGGAGGGGGTCATTATCACGTTCAGCAGGCGCCTGATGTTCGCGGTCAGCTGTCTACCTTTGACAAAGCCCGTCTGGTCCTCTGTGACCACCTCAGGTACACAGTCTTCTAGCCTTTTGGCTAGGATTTTGGCCAGTATTTTGGCGTCTGCATTCAGCAGAGATATGGGTCTGTATGACCCACATTCCGTTGGGTCTTTGTCTTTCTTAGGTATCAGCGAGATTGAGGCCTGTGCTAACGTGGGTGGCAACGTGCCCCTAGCTAGCGAGTCTGTGAACATCTCCCGCAGGTGCGGGGCCAGCGCTGTCGCAAATTTTTTGTAGAAGTCCGCCGGGAATCCGTCCGGTCCCGGCGCCTTCCCCGCCTGCATGGAGCTAATGCTCGCCATGATCTCTCCCAGTGCTAGTGGTGCTTCCAGATCCCGTTTTCTGCCCTCTCCCACAACTGGTATGAAGTATTGGTAACCTTGAACATTTCAGATATACATTGATGGAAACTTACCTTCCGCACATTCGCAAACATCATCCTGGCACAGCTTTGATAGAATGGTACTTTGCTCCGGAGCATTGTAAAATATGGTGCACTTGGTCCCTGTAACCCAAGCATCACATCATCAGAATACCATCACTGACACAATTTTCATTAGTGAAGCGCAATGATTAGAAAATCTAAATGTCAATCATAATTGAATCAAATAATTCCCGCAGTGCAGAAGGAGGCTATTTGGCCTATCGAGTCTGAACCGACTCTCTGAAAGAGCACTCTGCCTAAGCCCACTCCCCGCTCTATCCCCATAACCCAGTAACCCATATCTAACCTCCACATCTTTTGGACACTTTAGGGCAATTTTAGCGTGGCCAATCTGCCTAACGTGCATATCTTTGGACTATTTACCAACCGTGTATATTCACTTATAAAAGTCGCCATGGTCCCCGTGGACCATAGGCTGTTTTCTCCTTTGAGAATGCGAGCTGACTGAGGATTGGTCCTGAAGATCAGCACACCTCAGGTGAAGGGCAAGGGTGTGAAGGCGGGGCCTTCACTGATAACCTTCAGCCTGTACGGGAATTGAACTGGAGCTAGCCGCCCAGCCGATATTCACTTATCATGGTTGTTCAGCAACCAAAGCGGAAAAGCATCACCAATAATCAAATAGGGTGAAAAGATTCTTCAGTATATTTTGCTGTTTGGCTCAAATGCCTCTGTCAGCTCCTGAAGCATGAAATGAAAAAATGAAATTAAAATCGCTTATTGTCACAAGTAGGCTTCAAATGAAGTTATTGTGAAAAGCCCCGAGTCGCCACATTACGGTGCCTGTTCGGGGAGGCTGGTACGGGAATTGAACGGTGCTGCTGGCCTGCCTTGGTCTGCTTTAAATGCCAGCTATTTAGCCCTGTGCTAAACCAGTATACATAGAAACATATATCGAAACATAGAACAAAGGAGTAGGAATAGGCCATTCGGCCTTTCGAGCCTGCTCCGCCATTCAACATGATCATGGCTGATCCTCTATCAAAACGCCATACTTCTGCACTCTCCCCATCTCCCCAGGCGCATTTAATATCTAGAAATCTATCTATTTGCTTCTTAAATATACTTAGTGATTTGGCTTCCGCAGCCTTCTGTGGTAGAGAATTCCACAGGTTCACCATCCTCTGAGTGACGAAATTTCTCCTCTCCCCAGTCTCTATTGGCCTACCCCATGTTTTGGAACTATGAGCCCTGGTTCTGGATTCTCCACCCCAGCCAGAAAAACACTTCACTGCCTCCAATGTGTCCAGCCCTATCAGAATTCAAAACGTTTCAATGAGATCCACTCTCATTCTTCTAAACTCCAGTGATATAGGCCCATAACAGGTCATAGGGCATGATTAATGATGAACTCGCGTTGTACGGTCTGTGCGTGACTCTCTGTTAGGTGCACTTCACGAAGAGTGCACACTAGGTAATGATTCACTCTACTCCGATGACGTACAGCCACGTGCGCGTCTCGCTGTCAACGTGGGACACATACAGTGCACAGCGATTAGAAAGAGAATGATGGCCTCTTCTATGGTCATGTACAATGCATGGGTTCCAGCGTCAAGCCCTGTACGTTTACCGTGCAGGTGAAATGGAACAATCCACTCCTGTCTGACAACACACAGCCTGTCTGCTTCAGTGTCAGCTTTTGGGTAGCATGGTAGCACAAGTGGATAGCACTGTGGCTTCTCAGTGCCAGGGTCCCAGTTTCGATTCCCCGCTGGGTCACTGTCTGTGCGGAGTCTGCACGTTCTCCTCGTGTATGCGTGGGTCTCCTCCGGGTGCTCCGGTTTCCTCCCACAGTCCAAAGACGTGCAGGTTACGTGAATTGGCCATGATAAATTGCCCTTAGTGACCAAAAAGATTAGGAGGGGTTGTTGGGTTACCAGGATAGGGTGGAAGTGAGGGCTTAAGTGGGTCAGTGCAGACTCGATGGGCCGAATGTCCTCCTTCTGCACTGTATGTTCTATGTTCTGTGACATTCACCGTATAACAGCAAGTAAAGAAGAATGATTCACTACCGTCTGGTAATGCTCAATCCAATTTCAGTGTTCGCACAAATATCTGCTCGCCCACAGGAAATGATTCACCCTAGGAGCATCAGCCTGGGGAAACTCCGAGCTCATGGCACATTCAAATCAGACCAGTAATCAGATTGAAGCAGAACCTCTACTCACTGGGGTTGTAATAGTCGTAAAGTGTTGCGCTTGCTGGTTGTATTAATCCAACGGGGATAATTTGTTTAGCACCAAATACAAAACATTCTCTGTGGTCAGTAACCTATTGAGGGGAAACGGTCATCAAAACAGATTCAGAAACGGGCACATGAAATATACCATTTATGATTTTAATCAGGATTTTGAGAGACTTAGCCACAAGAGGCGACATATTATCCCTTGATCCCACTGCATTCAGATGACAGCGGATTGAAATTTTAACCTCATTTACCCATCTTTGCTCAAGATCCCTTGATATTTTTACCCTATAAAAATCAAATCATCGCAGTCTTTAAAGTTCAATTTCTCACCAATATCTATAGTCTTTCGGGGTCAGATATTCAGCCATCATACTATGTATGATAAGCTTCATTCTGGTTTCACATTTGAATCTAATATGTTACCTGGTCCTTGAGTCCCCCACGACAGGAAGCCACGTTTCTATTTCTACTTTATCTCCAGCATGCTAAACATACACATATTACCCTTTTACGAACATAGAAAATTAATTCCTTCAACAGTTTGCATTCTCGGCACTGGCCATTACAATGTTTCATATCAACTGATGATTCCTGCATCCTGGCTGGAAAGTTTTAGCCATGAAGGGATATTTGATAGACTGTGGTTATTTTCCTTGGAACAGAGGCGGGGCATGGGGGGGGCGGGGGGGGGGGGGGGGCGGGGGGGCATGTCTGAGATGTATAAAATTATGAGGGGCAGAAATAGAGTAGACAGGAAGAAACGCATCGCTTGGTGGACGAGTCAATGACCAGGAGGCATTGATTTAATGTAAGGGGTAGTAGGTCCAGAGGGGATGTGAGGAAAAAAACGTTTTTTACCCAGAGGACGGTGGGAGTTAGGATTTCGCTGCCTAAAAGGGTAGAGGAGGCAGAGACCCTCATGAAATTTAAGAAGCATTTAGATGTGAACTTGCGATGCCAAGACTGTGTAGGCTAAGTGTTGGAAAATGGGATTACAATAGTTAGGTGGACGTTTTTAACCGGGGCATACGCGATTGCCCGAGAAGGGTTTTATATGCTGTAGACCTCTATGACTGTGACTTCAAATAAAGTACCATTTGCTTTCAGGGAGCCAAAGATGTCCTTGGCATTCTCGTGTACTACTGGGAAGACAAGGGGTATTTTGTTACTTGTTTCTGAGTGACGTTCCAGTAAACCTTCCGAAAAGTGGTATAAGGATGTGGGGTGGTAGTGTGAGGGGCGAAATATAGCTACATGTGATAGGATATCCTTAAGCAGCGGAGGCCTTGTCCAAACCTCTCAAGTGCAATAGCTTGGGTTCATACTGCCTGATCACCCAGGTCTGGTAAAGGTCTTTCAGAAGTGAAGGAGGAATAGACACTTACAACATAATTTAACAAAGGAAATGCAAATAGCGCAGTTACCGTCTCCAGATAGAGGAGCACTCTCCCATCTTTGAATTCGTACGAATCGATGTACCTATCGGCAAGATTTTTTAACTGCAAAGTAAACATATTTCCAATTACAATCATTACAATCAGTTTCGCTCTATTGATAGCGACGTGATGAGGCAATGAAAGCTTTTGGTCCACGTGATTGCGGCCTTCCTTGTATCCAACTGAAACCCTTCATCTGGCGATGGAACATTTATTTAATTTGTTTTATCCCTTTTGCAAACCTACCTAAGAATTATTAATGATCACTTTCCGCCATTGCCCGGATTGGGTTGCGGAAACTTGCACCAGAAGAGACCAGAGAAATACCAGAGAAAATTGGGCGACTGAGTGACCCAATTATAGAACTGGATGTTGCGAAGACCGTGCACTATTTCACCTCACCATACCTTTTCTGTGCCTATGTTAATTAGGAATCTCAGGACTAAGTCTGCTTTGCAACTTCACCCTTTTGTTGTGATTAATCAAATCTTTGATCACACAGATGCTATTTCCGTAGCGAGTTTTTTCCCTGGAACAGGACATTCGGCTGTCGTCAGAGTATAGTAAATCCTCGGAAACGCATCCCCGTTCTTATCCGAAATCTATGTTTGCTTTCGCAATATGTAGTCAAAAGAAGTGAAGATCATGAATCACGCACCCTCCATTTTCAATCAGAGCTAGTCGAATCAGACCTTGCCACCTTAAACCCGAAAGCATCTTGGAAATTAATGACTTTAAATATTTCATGTTTCCATCTACGATTGAAAGCCACAAACTATTAATAACGCATGGAAAGAACCCCTTTTGTAATCCGGGATTAAACCAGCCTCCGGGATTAAACCAGCCCTACCAGCCTCTCCGACAGGTGCCGGAATGTGGTGACTAGGGGCTTTTCACAGTAACTTTATTGAAGCCTACTCGTGACAATAAGCGATTTTCATTTCATTGCATTCATTTTTTTTCATTTCAAATGCGCACGCAAGCAATAACTAGGCTATCTGACAACAAATGGATACTTTAGAGACATTATATGGCACTTCGGAACATTGAGTAAATTCTGACCACAATCTCACCTTTCTACAGATATCACTTATCACAGCTTCATGAGAAAGGTCATGGCTGAAAAATCATCTAAACTCAAACACACCAGGCAGTGGGGTGTGTAAATGGAATGTCAAGATAATCTACCCTCAGGCATTACAATTTGCAACGATATTTATTGTTTGCTATTAGATATGCTTATTTGGATAATAGTCACTTTGATCCGACCCCTTCTCTTTCTAGCGATATCGTTTTGGTCAATGAGTTAACCTGTGAGCACCAATTACCTGCTCACTGATGCTCAGATGCCTCATTACAGCCTTGACTGTGAAGTGGACGGAAGCACTGTATTCCTGCAGTGAGAGTGACTTCTCATAATGCCGCCTGTGGCATCATGGAGCCTTGTGTTAATTCAAGCTAATGTGAGTCAGGGGAAATCATCCTATTTGAGTCAGGTCCAGCCGAAAAAGGAAGATGGTTGTGTTTAATGAGGTCAATCTCAGATTCAGGGCATCGCTGCAGTGGTTCCTCCGAGCAGAAGCCCAGATCCCGCTATCTTCACAGCTTCATCAATGACCTTTCCTCCACAATGAAATAAGGAGGGCGGATGTTCGCTGATGATTGCAATGTCCAGTTCCATCCACACCTTTGTCTGATATTGACGCAGTCTGCGCCCACATGCTGCAAGTCAGGGAACCACTGGGCTGACAAGTGACAAGTAATATCATTGCCACACACTTCCCAGGCAATGACCAGTAACCAACGAATCGCCAATAGGACAAAGGCTAGCTAGGCTAACTGTCCCTATCAGTTTGGCGTAAAGAGCTATGAGTAGTTTTATCCCATTTATAATTTCTAGCTTACTTCGACATAAGACACCAAAAAGATATTTTCCAACGCCCAAGTTGATTTTGAGAGTTCGCAATTAACGCACTGTTTTGTAAATTGATTCAAACCCCTCCCCAACAAATTGTGATAATAACATCGGGAGGAAGGTTCTGACCTTATCCAAATCGGCTTGGTCTGGCTCGAATCCACTGAGAAGGCTGATATCCACAATGGCCATTCCAGAGGGTTTCTGATTGTTGCCACCACTTGACTTATGCCTTCGAGAAACAGACAAGTAAACTTTGAACCAATGCAATAGCAACGTGCATCAACCGACATAGTCCAGTTGGAGTAACTCTAGGTGCTGTGAACGCGAAGGAAAGCAAATACCAAGTTTAATTTTTCACAACACAAACGCCAAGATTTTTTGAGCGGTTCCACCTGCGGGATCGTCCGTTCCCACGAAGACAAGCCACCGCATCCACACTCCCACTCCGAGGCCGGCGAACAAAGCAAATACCCATGGCCTTCGGTGAGAGTGGAAGATCCCTCCGGTGGCCAATGCAGGCGTGCATCTGCCGCCGAAAAAACCACCGCGGGCCCCCAGGATAATGCTGGCCACGTGCGTACACCTGCAGGAAATTGCTTGATGAGTTAGTTGAATAGAGATGCTCTTTTATTAAATCCAGGAGCGTTGGCAAATGATTGAAACTGAGGACGGAAGTATCACCTCAGCAATTTCTAGGCTTATCAATGACAATGTTTCCCACTTAACGTTCCAGTTTCCTGTTTAGCCTAATCCAGCGCCTGACAAAGAGGCTGTTTAGCACAGGGCTACTTCGCTGGTTTTGAAAGCAGACCAAGGCAGGCCAGCAGCACGGTTCAATTCCCGTAACAGCCTCCCCGAACAGGCGCCGGAATGTGGCGACTAGGGGCTTTTCACAGTAACTTCATTTGAAGCCTACTTGTGACAATAAGCGATTTGCATTTGCCTGCGGTAAATCACATTTGTGTTTGGGAAAGAGAACAGGGAACAGAGGAAGAAAACGGGATATGCAATAGTCAGTTTAAAATGGTGCCTGTGAGATGTGTTTTTAGAGAAATGCTTGGCCACGTTTAGGGCCAGGGCCAACTCATGCACGGGCTGTGTTACTTTCCACACAATGGCTGGATTCTGAGGGCAGGGGTGAAGCAGCAATACTCGCCGCTGGCCTTGAGGAAGACGACACAGGAGGATCTACCCATTCTCGTGGTCCGTCTCCCCCGCCCTTTCTTCATGGGAGTGCAAACCTGACACCCAGTCAGCGGGCGCCCCTTGGTGTGCAGGAGTGGCCACCAGGTCAGCAGCCAATCACGTTGAAAGATGCTCGCACAGCAAACTCAGACTGAACCTCCTTTAATTTACACTGTCAGGTCGCGCGAAATTAACGACAGTGATTGGATTTCGATAGCAGCTCGAATATTAGTACACCTAACGTTGAAGCCATTTTTCAAATATGTGGAACTGTTCAATCAAAATGGACATATTGGGCCTTCAACGACAATAAAATTAGCTGTTTAGGTTGCACTGAGGCTGTTCAGCTGTAAGAATAAATTTAATATCCTGTTCCATAGGTCTTGTGACACAATAGGTTGAGATCGACCTTTGGCTAAAAACCCCTGGTTCAAGTCCCGCTCCAGGAAGCGATGAGCAGTGAACGTGTATTCATAACATGAATAAGCAAGACGACTGTCTGACTGCAAATGTTGACGGGTGGGACAGTTTCCTGGTAGGCCACAGTGTGCGCAGTGACATACTGCTGCCTGGGCTGGTGGGTCTGAACTCTGGGCTATGAGGGACGACTGGATTGGCCCTGGCTGTTTTCCTTCGAGCATCGAAGGTTGAGAGGGAAGCTGATGGAAGTCTATAAGATGTCACAATGGATGTCTCGGCACTCTACACCAGCATCCCCCATGACGACGGCATTGCTGCAACAGCCTCAGTCCTCAACACCGACAACTGCCAATCTCCAGACGCAATTCTGCAACTCATCCGTTTCATTCTAGACCACAACGTCTTCACCTTCGACAACAAATTCTTCATCCAGACGCACGGAACAGCCATGGGGACCAAATTTGCACCTCAATATGCCAACATCTTCATGCACAAGTTTGAACAGGACTTCCTCACCACACAGGACTTTCAACCGATGCTATACACCAGATACATCGATGACATTTTTTTCCTTTGGACCCACGGCGAGACATCACTGAAACGACTACACGATGACATCAATAAGTTCCATCCCACCATCAAACTCACCATGGACTATTCTCCAAATTCAGTTCCATTCTTGGACACACTCGTCTCCATCAAGGACGGTCACCTCAGCACCTCGCTTTACCGCAAGCCCACAGATAATCTCACGATGCTCCACTTCTCCAGCTTTCACCCGAAACACATTAAAGAAGCCATCCCCTATGGACAAGCCCTCCGTATACACAGGATCTGCTCAGACAAGGAGGAGCGCAACAGACACCTACAGATGCTGAAAGATGCCCTCGTACGAACGGGATATGGCGCTCGACTCATTGATCGACAGTTCCACCGCGCCACAGCAAAAAACCGCACCGACCTCCTCAGAAGACAAACACGGGACACCACTGACAGAGTACCCTTCGTCGTCCAGTACTTTCCTGGGGCGGAGAAACTACGACATCTTCTTCGCAGCCTCCAACACATCATCAGCGAGGATGGACATCTTGCCAAGGTCATCCCCACACCCCCACTACTGGCCTTCAAACAACCGCGCAACCTCAAACAAACCATTGTTTGCAGCAAATTACCCAGCCTTCAGAACAGCAACCACAACACCACAAAACCCTGCCAGGGTAATCTCTGCAAGACATGCCAGATCATCGACATGGACACCACCATTACACGTGGAAACACCACCCACCAGGTACGCGGCGCATACTCGTGTGACTCGACCAATGTAGTCTACCTCATACGCTGC
This sequence comes from Scyliorhinus canicula, assembly GCF_902713615.1. Classification (NCBI taxonomy): domain Eukaryota; kingdom Metazoa; phylum Chordata; class Chondrichthyes; order Carcharhiniformes; family Scyliorhinidae; genus Scyliorhinus; species Scyliorhinus canicula. The sequence continues at coordinate 30,199,712 of NC_052158.1, forward strand.
AGGAAAGGATGTCCCGAAGCGTGGTACATTGGCGAGACCATGCAGACACTGCGACAACGAATAAACGGGCATCGTGCGACTATCAACAGGCAGGACTGTTCCCTTCCAGTTGGGGAACACTTCAGCAGTCAAGGACATTCAGCCTCTGATCTCCGGGTCAGCATTCTACAAGGAGGCCTTCAGGAGACGCGACAACGCAAAATTGCTGAGCAAAAACTTATAGCTAAGTTCCGCACGCATGAATGCGGACTCAACCGGGATCTGGGATTCATGTCGCATTACATTCGGCCCCCACCAACAAGCCTGGACTTGCAGAGGCCTACCGACTGAACTGGCTTGGGACAATTCACACCTCTTTAACCTGGAGTTACCTCTCTCTCTGCATCTTTGATGATTTGATTGCCTGCAGGTGCTCGCATTCCGGGGCATCTCTGACTGTGTCTATATAAACATTTCTGGAACAAGCCTTTCCATTCACCTGAAGAAGGAGCCGTGCTCCGAAAGCTCATGTTTGAAACAAACCTGTTGGACTTTAACCTGGTGTTGTAAGACTTCTTACTCTCTTCATAGCAGAAAGGCTCCAGCCCAGTCAACATCTTGGGGAATCTCCTCTGCGCCCATTCTTGTGCAATCACATCGTTCCTATAGTGAGGCTACCGTAACTGCACACAGTACTGTCAGCTATGGCCTAACAAGCGTTATATCCAGTTCCATCATAACCTCCCTGCTCTTATATTCTGTCTTGCTAATAAAGGCAAATATCCCACATGCCTTCTTAACCACCTGTCTTGTTACCTTCAGGGAACTATGAATATGCACCCCGATATTCCTCTGCACTTCATAGCATTCTATCATTCATTGCATATTCCCTTGCCTTCCTAGTCGTCCCAAAATGCAGCACCTCACATTTTTCAGGGTTAAATTCGATCTGACATTGCTCTGCCCATCTGGCCAGCCCTCTATATTGTTGTATAGCCTAAGCTTTTCCTATCCGCTATTTACCATCCCAATGGTTTTTGTATCATTTCCGAATTTATTGATCACACCACCCAAACCCCGGTCTCGATCATGGACATGCACTACAAACAGCAAGGGACTCAACACCGATCGCTGTGATACACCACTGGCCACAGGCTTCTGTCACAAATATAAGCTTCGACCAACACCTTCTACTTCCTGCCACCAAGCCAACTTTGGATCCAATTTACCATATTGCCCTGGATCCCATGGGCCTTTACCTTCTTGATCAATACCTATGAGGGATCTTGTCAAAAGCCTTACTGAAGTCCATGTAGGTTGCATCAGCTACACTACCCTCATCTACACACCCAACCACCTCCTCGAAAAATACAATCAAATTTGTCATACATGAGCGCTCTTTGACAAAGCCATGCTGATTATCCTTGATTAATCCTTGCCTCACCAAACTGAGATTAATGCTATCCCTCAGAGTTTCCCATCCCGCCCAATAATTTTGCTCCCACTGATGTGCGACTCACTGGCCTGTACTGACTTGGTTCTTCTCTACTTCCCTTCTTGAATAATGGTATAACATTATCTGTCATCCAGATCTCTGAACCTTACCTGTGGGCAGAGAGGAGTGGGAAATCGGTGTCAGATTCCCTGCAATCTCCTCTCTTGTCTCTCAGAGCAGCCTAGAATACATTTAATCTGGGCCTGGGGATTTTCTATGTTTAAACTGGCTAAAACCACTAACAACTCCTCGCTCTTAATCCTAATCTGTTTAATTATATCACTCCTTCATGCTTTCTATACCCACATCATCCTTCTCCATTGTTAACACAAGTTCAAAATATTTATTTAGCATCTCACGTACGTCATTCGGTTCCACACACAGGCTGCCACTTCAGTTTCTAATCATGGAATCAGAATTCCTACAGTGCAGAAGGAGGCCATTCTGCCTATCGAGTTTGCTTAGACTCTGTGAAAGAACATGCCATCTGGGCCCATAACGCCATCTAACCTTCAGACACTAAGGGGCAAATTTGCGTGGCCAATCCACCTAAATTGCACATCTTTGGACTGTGGGAGGAAAATGGAGCACCTGGAGAAAGCTCCTGCAGACACGGGGAAATCCTGCAAATTTCACACAGGCAGTTACCTAAGCCTGGAATTGAACCTGTGCCTCCATACTCTTTCCCTGGTTAACCACTTGCCCTTAATATACTTATAAAGCACCTCAGAATTGTCGTTTCTTTTCCCCGCTAGTGTTTTTCATGCCACCTCTTTGCTCTCCAGAGTTCATTAAGTACCCCATATCTGCACTTTCTATCCTGCTCCAAGGCATCCACCGTTTGAACCCCCCTGTATTTGACATCAGTCTCACCTTCATTTCTGATCCAGTCCTGTATTTCCCTTGACATCCAGGGTTCTCTGGAATTTTTGGCCCCAGCCTCTACCTTTCCAGGAACATGATGGCTTTGTATTTCCTGTTTGAATGACTCCCACTGCTCTGATGTGCACTTTCATAAAAGTAGCTGCTCCGAGTTCACTTTGGCCAGATCCTGTCTTATCCTATTAAAATCGGTCTGCCCCCAATTCCAATGCTTTATTTCAGGTACATTGTTGTCCTTTTCCGCAATTACCTTAAATCTTACTGAGTTTTGTCACTATTGCCAAAATACTCCCACTTTGACCACCTATCTGGCTTCATTACTTAAAATTAGGTCAAGTGCCCCTTGTAGGAATTTCTCCGTGCTCGCTCAGAAAGCTGTCTGGATGCACTTTAAGAATTCTGCCTCCTATGAGGAGAGTGGATAATAAGCAAATTTTTCCATTAAAATAGGGGTCAATAACCGGGGGTTATTGACGTAAGAGGTAGAAGACTAAGGGGGTGTTGACGATTAGCATTCTCATCCAGAGGGTGCTAGGATTTTGGAACTCGCTGCCTTAAACATTGGCTGAGTCAGAATATCTTGTAACATTTATGAAGTATTTCAACATTTACTTGTGTTGTCAAGGCCTCCAAGGACATGGGTCCAGCATTGGAAATGGGGTGAGTGTAGTCGGATATTTGTTGCCTGGCCTGGACACGATCGGCTGAATGGCTCCTTCCGTGCTGTAAACGTCTATGAATCTATGAATCTGTGCTGTACTTAGCCAAGCATAATCATGAACCAATCCAAGGGTTGGATAGATGCCCTCTTAGGACCTGCGGCAGAGATTAAGAGTTGATGCCGGGACAGGATTCCTGGAAGTCAATGACAGCAAAACTGGTGCCGCACTTGAACAGATTCAGCGACCATTGAGGGGCTAGCATTGGCGCCATGTGGAACACAATTGATTTCAATGAGAAATTGTACGGGTTTAACTGTATTCACGATTGACAGTCAAGAGGCTGACACACTGCAGCTGCATATCCACAGTGCACTCCCTACACACACAATCCCAGCCAACAAGATGGCATCAAGGAGAGTGGCCCCTAGATCCACGGACACTGAGCTTGAGATGCTGCTGGATGTCATGGAGGATAGATGGATGACCCTGCTCCATGGCTCTGGAAGGAGACTGCCAGCTGCCACCATTCACCGTGGCAAGGCACAGATGGCAGAGGCCGTCAGTGCCATGAGCAACAGTATCAGTACCAGCTAGCAGTGCCGGAAGAAATTGCACAGCCTCCTCAGGAAGGTAATGGTAGACAGCCTCTTGCCCCTGGCACCATCCTCCATCCCACACACCCATAACCCATCCCCCACCACCTGGATGGTGGTCGAACCCTCACCCTGCACCATGTGCCGCCACCCATACCGGATGCCATGGCCGGGTGCCCTGGCCACTGAAGCCACAAGCTACTCAGCCCCTAGGCTGCATGCATTGGACTGTCTAACACTGTATGTTTCCTGTTTACTCGCACCCCGCAAGAAAAGGCAGTGCAGAACTGCCGGGAGCGGGGAAAGACTGGTAGAGCACCGTTGGACCCGCAGCACCCTCAATACAGAAGAATAGAGGGCCCTGGATGTTAGACAGCCGGCTCTCTTTCCTCAGCAGCTGCCTCCTGTTCCTCTGGGGCATGCTCCCCTGCAGCAGCCTCCTCCTCATCGAGAAACACCAGCTTTACAACTGCAGTGCATCCCCCGGAGCTGTGCTGACTAATAGGAAGGCCACGGCTTCTGGTTATATTGCAAAATACATTGTCTGCAGGGGGTGAAAGGCTGATATGTTAGCATGGGCTACACAATGGCCATAGCTGGCACTGTGAACTCTGTCTCCACATGTCCCCCCTCTCCCCCATCCCCACATCCCTGGGCCCATTGGTGCCGGCACATGGGTGCTTCTGGCCCTGTCGTCCAACCTTGCTGCCAAGGGTGCCATTGGCCGACATTGGCCATGCAAGTGGTATGCTCCATGTCCCCATCTGGTGCCTTTCTGTAGGGGCTACTGTGGGCTTTGCCCTTAGGCGGGCCATGTGATGCCCCACAGGCAGGTGGCAGCCATAGAGAGTGTGGAGGATGGTGGGGTGTGGGAGTGGAGGGTAGAGGCTGGAGTGAGGGGTGGGAGGGATGGGGTGGGAGAGTGGGGCTGGGGTGTGGGGTGGGGTGGGGTGGGAGACTGAGGGTTGGAGTGTGGGGGTGGGAACACCCATACAGCGGTGTTACCATGCAGAACCAGGGGCAAGGCGGGTGGTCAGTGCGGTGGACAGCAAGATGGCTTCTTTGCAGACTGTGGCAATGGCAGTCCATGCCTGAGCATGCCCCAGTCTCTTGAGCGGTAAAACCCCTCACCCTGGCCCTTACCTCCCCATTTGCAACCCTCCCCCCCCCCCAGCCAGCTGGCAGCCAGGGTCGCGCCTCTCCATGTCCTTACTCTCCCGTATCAGCCAAGGCACCTGTTTCCAGATTTTTGAAAGCACAAGTGAACCTCGCTGTTGGGAATCCATCCCAGTGCAGGCGGGACCAGTAGAATATGGTGTCATGCTCGCTAATAATATGCAAACGGCGTTTACAGTACGTGCGGTGTGGAGCTCTTTGAAGTCACTGTGGAAGCACCGGAGAATTGCGATTTGGCCTGAAACTGGCAGCCGCCACAATTTTGGTGGCATAACCAATTCCCCACCCAATTGCGTTTCCCGCTGTTGTGTTGGAAATGCCTCCACCTTGTATCTCTGGGCAAGTGTGACATCCACCTGACAACAACCTGCGCAATTTCACGTTATTCTATACAAATGCGGACTCAGGACATTGTTGTCAGTTTCACTCGCGTAATGCTAATGGGCGTTGTTTGTTTGGCCGATCAACAGCAACGTGCAGGAACCGGGCTTGAACGGATTTCATGCGGAAGAAGTTATTAGCACTCACCGCGCGCAGACCTCGTAGTAAAGAGTCTCGGCGTTATCCTCCATTGGGGCATCCCTCCTTCTCCGGGATCGCAAATCGAACCAGCCAATCGCACCCACTGGCTGGTCCGCCGCTAAGGGCAGGTCGTAGTCTTCATAGGCGGAGTAATCAGGGCCATCTGCAAGAACGGGGAAATCTCATTGATATTCAAATCCTTTTAATGTACGTTGAGCAGTAGCCAGCTGTAATTGTTCAATGGAAAAAAAATAATAAAAGTGTAACCTGTTCTGTTGGCGCGATCTTTTGGTCCAGCTAGTGGCACACCCCGGCCGTGGGATTTTCCAGCGATGGAGATGCAGAGAATGGGAAAATCCCGCCCATTAATTTACGTTATCATGTTATTGGACTGGAGTCTCCGATTCTGAGACTACGTGCTGACGCTGGCATGTGAACGATGGCGTTTAATACTGAAAAAACGGCACCAAATGGCCACTGATCCTCTGCCTGGTGGGGGGCTAACAGGCAGGCAGTGTATGCACACAGTGCTAGCTGAGGATACGGCAGGCGAATTGCCTGGTCCGTAACTGCGCATGCGCACAATAATGGCCTGCAGTGGCCGCGCCATATAACATGGCGCCGGCTGCGCGTGGACCTGGCCAGCCCAATAGTGACACCCCTTTGGCCACTCTCGCCACCCCTGGAACACCCCCCAACAGTGCCACCCAACCCCCGCTGAAGCACACCCCCCTACCTGCGGATCGGCTCCTCCCCGACTGTGACCACGCTGAGTTCCCGAAAATAAATGCCACACGCGACCATGAGTGCGTCGTTTTGGAGGGGTTGGAGCATTGCAAAAGTGGTGTGGCCTCCGATTTCGGCGACAGCATGGATTCTCAGGCCGATCGACGAACGCGGTTTCAGTGGCGGACACCGGAGAATCCCGCCCTAAGGTCTATTATGGAAAGCCACACTAGAAATGGCAGGATGATGAAAAATGTGAAATCAAAAATACCTTGATATTTAAATAGGCAAATCCCTGGAGGCATTATAGCAAGTTAGTCAAGGTAGTCAAAGACGTGTATTGTTTACTTGATTTTAGAATTGAAGGGATATAATGTGGAAAACAAAAATATCATGGGCATGGGAGAACTTTGTAAATCGCTGGCTCGGCCTCGGCAGGAGAACGGTGGAGAATTTCGGGCCACTTCAACAACGGTGTAATGACCTTGGAAAGGATTACAGAGGGGGTTTAACAAGATTTTGCAGGAAAAGTTCTGGACAGAGTAGATCAGGAGAAACTGACGCCGCTCGTGAAATGATCGACAATGAGAAGGCACTGGTTTAAAGTAAATTGCAAGTGGAGCAAAAGGGACAGGAGCGTGGGGAAAAAATGTTTAGTGGTTAAAGTCTTGGAACTGACATTCAAGGGAGCATGGCCGGAGGACGGTTGGATGGATACATTCATACGGGAGTCAGACTGTGAATGCAGAGAATCATAGAATCTCTACAGTCCGGAAGGAGGACATTGATTCTGCACCGACCCTCCGAAGGAGCATCCCACCCAGGCCCGAGCCCCGCCTAACATGTGGACATTAAGAGGCTATTTAACTTGGCCAATCCACCTAAACTGCACATCTTTGGACTGTGGGAGGAAACCAGAGCACGCTGAGGAGACCGACAGGGAAAAATGCAATCTACAAACAGACAGTCACCCGAGGTTGGAATCGAATCCAGGACCCTGCACTGTGAGGTAACAGTAGTAACCACTGTGCTACCGTGCCGCCCTAATTTGAAGGGGATATGAAGGGAACGGGTGGGCAGGGTTGTGGAGAAAAGACGGGAGAATGGCTCTAAGTGAAATACTCATTCGGATAAACTGTCCTGACATGATGGGCTGAATGGCATCCAACCCAGACCTCTGCGATTCTGGTAAAACATTAAGACGCAGGCCACTAAGGTATAAATATGTTGAAGGTGTTTGCTGGAGCATATACTGAGAAACCATTCACTCGGATGAGTGTGTCAACAACAGAAGATGTCAGATTTTTAAATTCTTGGTAAAAAAAGCTCCCGGTGAGTTATTGGAATCTAAACACCCTTCCTTTGAACGGATAGCTGAAGTTGGCGCTGTGAATAATTTTAAAAGCATTTGAGGAATGGAGAATATAGAGGGTTATAGATAACTCTGGGCTTATTTCGGTCTGATCTTTCACAGAATCAGTATAGACAGAATGAGCCGAATTACTACCTGGTATCTGTATCCATGGAATCAGTGGAATCCCTTTGTTGCAGATATCTTGTTACATTTCCATGATTCTATGATTCAGTGAAGCTGCGTTGTCTAACAATACTCACTCGAATATTCCACCTTGCCTTTAACTGCAACTTCAAGTATGAAATAATCACAGGTGCCCTTGGGTTCCTCCAGAAGGTGGTACGTTTTCAGGAACTGCAATTTTTATGGGAAAAAGGTATCCTGGTTAAAACGGAGCTAGAAGATCAGGAGTTGTAAAAGGGTTCTGGACAACAGTAATGCTTGTTGATGCACATAGAAGGAATAAAATGATCAATGTTTTACAGCCTGGAGAGATTGAAACCTCTGAATGGCGATTTGTTATACGATCATTCAAGCCGATGACATAGGCGTAGTAGTAGGTTATTCGACCCCTCGAGATAGCTCTGCCTTTTGATAAGATCATGGCTGATATATTTGTGTTTCAAGTTCCACAACCCCATCTACCTAGATAACCTTTTACCCCCTTGTCTAACAATAATCTATTCACCTCCACCTTCAAAGGTTCAGTGACCCCCACCTCCATCACCTTCTGATGCAGAGGTCCAAAGTTGCACAACCCTCTGAGAGGCAACAGTTCTCTTAAGCTCCGTCCTCCAAGGGGGACCCCGAATTTTGAAACAATCCACCCACAAGAGGAACCATCCTTTTCCTGCCCAGCTTGTCAAGACCTTTCAGGATCTTAATTACTTACGCTCCATAAGTGTCTCCGCCATAATCATCTTACTCTATATGTATATCCCTCCATTCCTTTCTCCCTCGTGTGCTTATTTAGCATTCTCTTGAACGTTTATATGTTTTCTTTAAATCTCACCTACTCCATGTGGTAGCGAGTTCCACTTATGACCACTCTCTGGGCAATGAGGATTCTCCTGAATCGCTTTTCAGATTAATTGCTGAATATGTTATGGGCATGCCCTCAATTTTGGAGTTGTCGGCTGATGGAAACATCTTCTCCGTGGCTTTCATGATATTAACGCCTTCCAGTGGGTCACTCCCCTCAGTCTTCTGTTTTGCAAAGGAAAGGGTCCCAATGCAATCTTCATCGACAATGTTTAATCTCACCATTCTGGCACTCTTTTTTGGAATAGGTTTTGCACTTACCCCAGTGCCTCGATCTTTCTAATATGGACACCAAGGTTGTGCTCAGTGCCCACGTGTGGTCTAATTAACGTTTTGTGTAAGGGTGCGTGTGGGAAGGGGGAAGGTATGGTTTGGGGGGGGGGGGGGGGGGACGACGACGACGAGGGACTGCGATTGAAAATCACAGGGTGAGGGACAGGGCTCAGTTTGGATTAAAGAGGCAATTTCAGTTGTCCTGGATTGATCAAGATCTGTAATAGATTAGCAACAGCAGATATATAGATATGTGAAAACGCGTAATTATATATATATATATATCATAGAACATAGAATTTACAGTGCAGAAGGAGGCCATTCGGCCCATCGAGTCTGCACCGGCCCATGGAAAGATCACTCAACTAAGCCCACACCGCCACCCCTATTCCCGTAACTCCATCTAACCTTTTTTGGACACTAAGGGCAATTTAGCTATATATACATACACACACACACGTCTACAAATATCTATATATTGGTTATGTACACATTATAATATACATACATATACATATATATACTATATACTCTTTGTATTGCACGTTTATGCCAAATTATGTCTCATTGATATTTAGCAACAGCATTTGCACTTATAGCGCAACATTAGTGGTTTGGGGGATGTTGGTGCAGTGGTAAAGTCACTGGGCCAGTAATACCAAGAGCCCGCCTCATACTGCAGGTCGATATGTTCAAATCCCACCATAGGAGTTTGTGGATTTTAAATCAAGTTAATAAATCCGGAATATGAAGATAGCCTCAGCAATGGCCAGCGGGTTGGGGAGTGTAAGACAGGGAGGAAAGAAGAGTTAATGCCAATTAGAGCAGCCATGATCTTATTGATTGTGAGGAGGGAGATTGGAGGCAGGGTTAAAGGGCCGAATGTCCTACTTCTGCTCCTAGTTCCTCTGTCCATCTGTTCTTATATTTACTTACTTAACCAAAAGTATTTACTCACAGTCAGTGTTCCATTCCCGCTGCCCGACAGCTCGATGTCAATGCTTTCTCCCAGGGGAAACTAAAACGAAACAGGAATAAGCTCCGTGTTATCGGCCAGGATACTCTTTATTGTTCCCATTTCAGGGGCTGGATTCTCCGACCACCGCCAGGTCGGAGAATCACCGGGGGCCGGCGTGAATCCCTCCCCCACCGGCCACCGAATTCTCCGGCACTGGATATTCGGCGGGGGCGGGAATTGTGCCGCGCCTGTCAGCCACCCCCCCCCCCCCCCGGCGATTCTCCGGCCTGCAATGGTCCGAAGTCCCACTGCTGTCATGCCGGTACCATCGGCGGGAATCGAACCACCCACCTTACATCCGGGACCAGGTGGCGCGAGCAGGCTCCTGGGTCCTGGGGGGCGGGGGGGCGCAGGGTGACCTTGCCCCAGAGGGGTGCCCCCATGGTGGCTGGCCCGCAATTGGGGCCCACCGATCCGCAGATGGGCCTGTGCCATGGAGGCACTCTTTTTCTTCCGCGTCGGGCATCAGCCTCAGCGATGGCCGACGCGGAAGTGACCCTCTCCTTTGCGCATGTGCGGGGATGATATCAGCAGTTGCTGATGCTCCCGCATAAGCACATTTGTCCGCTGCCTTCAGCCCCAGCTGGTGTGGCACCAAAGGCCTTCCATGCCAGCCGACGGGGTGGGAACCACTCTGGCGCGGGCCTAGCCCCTTAAGGTGAGGGCTTGAGCCCGAAAAGTGCGGAGAAATCCGGACTTTTGGGGCGGCCCGAAGCCGGAGTGGTTTACGCCACTCCACCCGCTGGGACTCCCGGCCCAGCAGGTATGGCAGAATCCAGGCCCAGATCTTTGAATGTTGTTCTTCAAAGAGTTTTTGCTTGAGATTCATGAACTGGCGTCACTACCGTCCTACCCATTATCTGCTTACGATCCAACCATCCAATTTCTTCAGCATTCCTTGGGCCTCAGTTTTGACCTGCGCCAAATGACGTGAGCTTAAAGAACCATGGGCGCTAAATTGGAAACGGGCAGGATGGCAAAACGGGCCACATCGCATCTGTTATACATTCACATCTCCCGCCCAATATTCAGCCCCATTCACTTCAATCGCACTGGATTTCAAGCGTGTCGTATAACGGTGGGCACGAATGGGAATTCGGCCTGCTTGGACTCTCCAGCCCCTTCTATTTTAACCTCCTGTATTCAAGGACCTTCCGTGTGTTGGACCCCCAGCTATCCCATGTGCGAACTTCCAGGTAAGAAAACCCCACTCTTTTCCCCACACATTCACCCCCTGGATTTGCGATTGATAAAATAATCCCTCACGAAATGCATCTCTCAAGACGACAATTGTGCCTGCAAGTTGTAGACTATTTTTGGAACGCATACTTCATTCACTGTTATGGGTATATTCCCAGGGTGATTACATTATGCAGATAAATGTGTACTCCCATTATCAAAGGTGAGATATTCTCTCGCGCGATGGACGGGGTTTTTGGCTCTTCCCGCTAAAGACACAAAACGCCGCTGACTTCGGCGGGACCGGAAGATCTCACCGGTGACCAATGCGAAGCCGACTCGGTTGCCGGAAACACGCCACTCAGTGCCCAGTAAATCCCGCCCATAGATAGAACTGTCTTTCGATTCAATTCTTACTCTTAACTCGTCCTGTATTAAAGTGTTGTTTCCCTTTAGGTTAAGTTTCTCCTTGCCACTTCGACTCGGGCTGCTGAATACAAACTGAATATCGATGTCCGCAGGCTGAAAGGTTGCAATGCTATATTCCGACAGAGCTTCCAAGGCAATAACCGTATCCTTATGAACAACAAAAAAAGAGGGAATACTTTGAAATACTCTCGCTCGCCATTGGATGGACGCAGGAACCCGTTGACTGAATGATATGACTGCCCTGGTTTATACAATGAGCAAAATTATTTTTCATTACATGTGGGTGTCCAACTCACCTGGGACTCTTTGGATATGGGGCTCCCATTCAGACAAAATACTGCCAAGAATTTCCGTTAGATCAAATCCCCTTGCGCTGGATTATCCCCAGCCGCGTGTTTCTCGGCGGCGCGTGTTTAGCTGCCGGCGGGATTCTCTCTCCTGCCGCTTGACATTCCACCCCCACGCCGCCGGGAAACCCACGCATGGGGCTGTGCTGCCGGCGGGAAAAGTGAATCACAACGGGCGGGATGTGAGCGCACCTCCAACTCAGGGACTGCAGGGGTTCCTGAAGGGAGCTCGCCAGCTTATCCTCAAGGCCAACTAGGGATGGGCAATAAATGCTTGCCTAGCCAGCGCGAGACCCACATCCCGTAAATCATTTAAATGAAATCTAAGTGCCGTCAGGAATATTAATGGACGAAGAATGAGGGGCTTTTAGTGGAATGTTATTCGGAAATAATTTTAATTTCATTCTCTTGGCGGGGCAGAACAGTGTGTCAGAAAACTAGTAGGGTAGTCGTGATGGCATTGGAATAGCAACCCAGAGGCCCAGACACTTGTTGTGGTGACATGAGTTCTAGTCCCAGCGAGACTGTTGGAGGAACGTATATTCAATGGACAGATTCCGTGATGGAGCCATGGGAGTTTCAATGAGAAACCGCGCATCTGAACCTCGTGCACATTTCTACTCAACTTAGCCAAAATGCAATCAACTAAATAATTGATGGAAATGTACCTGGGTTGAGCGGAATCCTCCACCATAGTTCCTTTGCTCAGTTAACCATTTGACAATGGTATTCGCATAATGAAGTTTCTTCCTGATCACAGCCTGAAGCAACGCGTATGAAGTAGCCTCCACTGTTATCGCTGATGCTTGGTCTTCTGAACTGCGCAATATTGTGCTATCAGCTTTCCAATGACGGACATCATTTACTATTAGAGTGAACGTGATAGAAGAGAGGTATAAGTAATGTGGTAAATGTAGGAGTTTCTTTGTATTGTCTTATATGCATTTGGTTCAGTGCGGGTTGTAATCCTGGGTTGGTGTGTGTGGGGAGCCTGCAGTAGTGTTTCGAAAAATCCTGGTTGGAAATTAATGGAATGTTTTTTTGGGATTCAGTGGTGCAATTGAAGATCCGTAAAAGTTTGGGTGACTGGATCTTTGTTTGGATTAAGCCGGTTCTTTGTGGAGCAGTTAATTATATGTGTTTCAGCTTAATAAGGTGATGTAACTAATGGAAGGAGTTAGAATTTCGAGCATTTTAGCAGAGAAGCAGGAATTTATCAGTTTATCCTGAAAGTCAAACCGAGAAGACAGTTTCTGAAAACTTCAGCAAGAGATCCTTCCTTGTGACAAGATTCAGGTCCATCTCTTAAAACAGCCTCAAAGAACCTCCCTTAAGCAAGTATACCTGGGCCTGCCAACTGTATTTTAAGGTGGACTGAGGGGTGAGATGGTTTAATTGTTTGAGGAGGAATAAAGATAGCAGTTAAGAGCATTGTGTCACTGTATTGATTAACAATGTTTTAATTATAAGTTATTTTTCTTGGGTAATGTTAATGTGGGCTGCTTTAGCTCACTGGGCTAGACAGCTGGTTTGTGATGCTAGCAGTGCGGGTTCAATTCCCGTACCAGCTTACCCAAACAGGCACAGAAATGTGGCGACGAGGGGCTTTTCACAGTAACTTCATACTTGCGACAATAAATAAAAGGTTAAATATATTGTTAAACTGTGTAAGTAACAAAGTTTGTTTTAACATACCATATGCCCATTTTGTGTGAAATCACTCCTGGAGGGAGTTATTCTTTCCACGCAGTTTCACAAAATTAAAATGAAATATTGGGGTTACTGTCCTGTATCCTAGCCACTATTGGGGTTTGGTACAGGATCACAATTGTAAACCAACCCAACTCAGTTAGAAAATAATGGAACCGAATTGCTCCATCTTTCCAGAAGAGTAACACACATAAGCTGTTACCAATTTCTCACTAACTTATCTCAGAGAGGGATGCTATCAAACTAAGAAGGTAAGGATGCGTGGGAATCAATGAGAGGTTTAAAACTTAGATAAGGGTTGCAGCATGAGGGAAGGGACTGATTGCTGAGTATCTTGTGATGGCTGTTTCGTTTGTATCATGGAAAACACAATGGGAAGCACGGTAGCACACTGGGTAGCACTGTTGATTCACAGCTCCAGGGTGCCAGGTTCGAATCCCAGCTTGGATCACTGACTGAGCATAGTTTGTACGTTTTCCCCGTGTCGGCGTATGTTTCCTCTGGGTGCTCTGGTTTCCTCCCCCAAGACCCGAAAGACATGCTTGTCAGGTAATTTGGACATTTGAATTCTGCACCGTGTACATGAACAGGTGCCGGAATGTGGCGACTACGGGCTTTTCACAGTAACTTCATTGCAGTGTTAATATAAGCCTACGTGTGACAATAGAGATTATACAAAAATAGGAGTATATTTCTCGCAACTGAAATGCCCATCCTGCACGAGGGAACTCCAGGACCTTCGGAAGTTCTGGACAGCTGATTTTCAGGAGGTCTTGATAGCTGAAGGATCTCACGGTCCATATTACTACTAGTGCCACAAGCCAATGAGTACATAAACAGGAGAATAGTGCAAAGGGATATGTTATTGAGGAAATGACACAGTAGCACGTGCTTTAGATTCGTGCAGCACTCGGGCTGCTTCTGGGTGAGATGGGCTCTTGACAAGCCGGAGGGTTTACACATCAACTGGGCCGCGATCAAGATAATTGCAGGGAGGCTTACTCATTAATTTGGAGGGTTTAAGCTAGGTTGACAGGGTGGCGAGAAACTGAGAGAAAAGTTAAAAAGGAATAGAAGTAGAGCTGTAATTTAAATACAGAAATTGCAATTGGTTATGCATGGTCAAGATGACGAAGACTAGAAAATTGGTAAAAAAAAGATTTGTTCAATGATTAGTGGTAGGTACTTTGACGTCAGTAGCCTAGCGAACACGATAGATGAGCTGATGACACGGATTGAGGCTTAGAAACATATGACAACTTTCACTTCAACACTGCACAAAGCAGGGCAACAATCGAATAACAACATTTCCAGGTAGATGCTTTTCAGGTGGGAGAGCGCAGAGGATAAAAATGGGGCAGTGATGCGGTGCGTGTGTGTGTGTGTGTGTGTGTGGTGGGGGGGGGGGGGGGTCGCAGTATATGTTAACATGTCGAAACAATTGCAACTGTAAGGATGTGTTAGAAGAATCATCAAATGAGGCCACTTGCATTCAACGACAAACGAAAGAGAGAAGACCACACGGCTGCGAGCAACCTCTGTACCAGCCGTACAGTCAGAGGGGTAGGAAGTTAGGTGCCATTCGAAGACACATTTCTCATGGAACTCAAAAAGATATTTTGCAAGAGCCGGGCGTAAAGGGTATCCCATAGCAACATCACCTACTTTGCGTACACAAGCTGAACTCAACTTGAGTTTCTGGGTTCAGAAGATCAATAGACACTGATCCCCGCAACGACGGCGGGTCTGGATTTCCCCGATGTAATACTGCAGTACCAATATCCGTGACTTCGTTAAGTGGAACATTGGTGGATAGGCTAGTAAACGTCAAATGAACACGCGGACACAGCACTTTTGTGTTTCTTAGGCAGCCTATTCATACGTTAGCACAACCAAATCTGAGGATGAAGCTGTCATATATATCACGTGGCTTCTTATCATTCTTGCATAAACCCAGTGAACTCTTTTGTAAGTTTGTTTTCCAGCAAGGCCCTTTTGAGTGGCAGATTCAATTGATACAAATTTGGACCCGTCATTAAGAATGGCGTGCATTTTGTTGATATAGTCACACTTGTGAAGGAGATTATTTGTGAAGGAGATTATTTAGGTTGTCTGGTGTGCATGTTTGCTTTTGTTTTGAGGCCTTGTAGTGCTGCAATTGCATGTGAAATTCACGAAAGCCACGCGGAATCCAGAAAAATACGTATCAAATAGAATGTGCCTATGCTCTTCACATTATGCAAGGTATAGACTATACCCAACCAACCCTGAACTTGCAACATTCAACACACAGTGTTCAATATTAGACTTGATTCCGCGATCACGGACAACATTTGTTAAATAATGCTTGGTGTACTAAGCATTATGCTGTCAACCAATTTAAGATGACAGTCAAGCTCGCAACATGACACATTTTCGTGCACTGAAAGCTACATATATTAATAGTGAGGGCCTATTCTTTGCAGACAGAAAAATACATTTACACACATTGTGTCTGCTTCATATAAACAAATTACGTGTCAGCCATTCGCTGGTTCATTCCTCAGGGCAATGCCTGGACTACTCAGTTGTAAGATGCCTGATTTAAAGTTTCAAACAATATTTGGCAGCTCACTGTTACCATCAACTGTAATTTCCTTAATGGCAACGCCTTTACTAACCAGAGTTACTTGTTAACCAAACAGCACTCTCTCCCCTAACAATGCAAAGTGACTGTTTCAGCCCGCATCGTATTCTGGTGAATTGCACTAATGTGTGTCAGATGAGAAACACAGCAAAACGTTTTGATTCAGTAATACTCAAGTCCTGTATCATGGTAAGATATATGAAAAAAATAACATTGCATTTAAATAAGACTTGAATATGCACTTACGATGCCTCATAAGCCTCATTGGTCCGAAACTGGGAAGTTTGATCTAGCTGCAGAGCTTATTTCTGGCCGACACAGAAATGATGAGCAGAATCATCTCCTATCGTGCTATTATTTTAAATTATTTTCGGACTTTTTTGTTTAGATTGTGAGATCGGTTTGTGAATGGGTACTAGATTTGAAAAACCAGGTGGAATTTTTTTTAATGGTTTGTTTGCATTGACATTGCTGTAAGAGAATGGACGGATTAATGGATGAAATGAAATGAAAATCGCTTATTGTCACGAGTAGGCTTCAAATTAAGTTACCGTGAAAAGCCCCTACTCGCCACATTCCGGCGCCTGTTCGGGGAGGCTGTTACGGGAATCGAACCGTGCTGCTGGCCTGCTTGGTCTGCGTTCAAAGCCAGGGATTTAGCCCTGTGCTAAACAGCCTCATACACATCGCCATACACTATGTTATGATTTCTTGATATGGTTCAATCAGCTGAACAATGCTATTTACGACATGGATTCGTAATGACTAAATCACACCATGCAGTGGAATTAAAAGAAAAATTGCAGAACAACAGACTCCTTACTCAATATGCTTTGCTAATTCCTCCGCCATATTGAATACTAAATGTTTACCTTTATCATAAACTTCCATTTGTTTCAGTTTGCTATCAGCCATGTGCGTCTCAGAACTATCAGGGTCCACGAACGCAAAGGCATATGCGGTGATAGCCATTACGTAAGGTCGCTTAATATTGTCAAGTTCCTTGGAAAGATACTTTACTGCCCTTGCAATGCTTTCTCTCTGAAAGGACAAAAAGTTTGATATCGATGAATGAAACAGAAGTAGGCAAAGATAAACAACTCTCATCGCGGGAATGCCCTGTGAGGGCGGGCGCTCTGACTGTGTCCTGAAATCAAAGTGATTTGGCTGAGATTTAACATTCCCCTGTAACTTCCATCAACAAATGGATGATGTGAATGCTTCCATTTCTCTCTCAGCTTCTGAACTTCATTATGTCAGCATGTTCTCATCTGCAACGACACGAGAGATCTTGGAAACTTGGGGGAACACGTGCCAGAACTCCGCTGTCCTTCTGCAGCTGTGTTTTCTAATTCGCGATAGGAAGGCCAGATTGCCTTGCCGTGAAGACAGAGTGTTTTCAATCCAAAGAAAGGCCCCTGGCCAATCACTTTGACTTCAGGACACAGTCAGAGCGCCCGTCCTCACAGGGCAGGCATGAGAAGCATTTGCAAAAACAGAAAGGTTAACAGTGACGCATTCGAAATTCCACTCTGCACGCAAGCTACTCTACTGAATTCAACTGTTTATAACATACAACCATGATTGACAAGTGCGACCCAAAGATCACAACTTTTATATACGTTAATTATGCACGATGCTTTACACTTATTGAGAAAAATGCAGGTCATGTGAAGAATTCTATCCTAGGTCCTAAATGAACAGGTGGCATGATAATTGTTAAATTTCAGACGGAAGCTATCTTTGTGACTTGCTTGAAGGGTTTAATGGATTCTCCAGGCCCCGACCGCGTGTTTCTCTCAGGCGCACCGTTAGCTGGACCGAAGCCACCGGCGCCGCATGGAAGGAAGATAATCCAAACCAGCCCGCGATCTTATTGTAATGTGTGCAGGGAACGCAACAAAGTTGGAACCTAGCATTTGTAGCTTGTTATCAAAGGTTACATAAATTCATTTACGGGATGTGAGGTTTGCTGGCTGTGACAACATTCATTGTCCCTCGTTAATTGTCCTTGAAATGATGGGAGTAATCTAACTCCTTGTACGTCTGCTGCCCTTGAGTTGTAGGTACACCCACGGCGCTGTTCAGGAAGGCATTTCAGGATATTGACTAGCGACTGGGAAGGAACGGTGATCTAATTCCAGTCAGTTGGGCAGCACGGTAGCACTGTGGATAGCACAATTGCTTCAAAGCTCCAGGGTCCCAGGTTCGATTCCGGCTTGGGTCACTGTCTGTGCGGAGTCTGCACATCCTCCCTGTGTCTGCATGGGTTTCCTCCTGGTGCTCCGGTTTCCTCCCACAGTCCAAAGATGTGCAGGTTAGGTGGATTGGCCATGATAAATTGCCCTTAGTGTCCAAAATTGCCCTTAGTATTGGGTGGGGTTACTGGGTTATGGGGATAGGGTGGAGGTGTTGACCTTGGGTAGGATGCTCTTTCCAAGAGCCGTGCAGACTCGATGGGCCGAATGGCCTCCTTCTGCACTGTAAATTTGTGAGGATGATGAGTGACTTGGAAGGTAACTTCCAGTTTGTAGTGTTACTATGTGCTGCCTTTGTCGTTCCAGATGGTGGTCGTCGTGGGTCTGGAAGGTGCTGCCAAAGGAGCCTTGGAGAGTTTCTGCTGTGCATCTTGCAGATGGTAGACATGACTGCCACTGTGTGTCGGTGTTGGAAGGAGTGAATGTTTGTGGAAGGAGTGCCAATCGAGCGGGGTGCTTTGTTTTGGATGGTTCGAGTCGTACTCACCCATGCAAATGAAATGCATTCCATCACACTCCTAATTTGTGGCTCGTAGGTAGTGGACAGCGTTTGGGGAGTCAGGAGGTCAGCTACTCGCCACATGATTCCTAGCCTCTGACCTGCTCTTGCAGCCACAGTATTTATATGGGTAGTTCGGTTGGGTTCCTTATAATTGGTGACCCATCGGATGTTAATAGTCGGGGCTTCAGAGATGGTAATGTCCCGGAATGTCAAAGGACAATAATTAGATTCTCGCTTGTTGGAGAAGGTCACTGTCTGGCACTTCTAAGGCACACATTTAACTTTCTACTCATCAAGCCAAACCAGTTCTTGTTGCATTTGAACATGGATTGCTTCAGTGTCTGTGAAATCGCGAATGGTGCTGAACATTGTGCAAACACACTTCTGATCTTATGATGGCAGCAAAGTCGTTGATGAAGTGACTGAAGATGATTGGGCCTGGGCCACTCCCCTGATGAACTCCTGCAGTGCTGACCTGGAATTGAGATGATTTACCTCAAAACACCACCACCATCTTCCTTTGTGGCTGTATGTCTGCAACCAGCGGAGAGTATCTCCCCCATTCCCATGGATTGCAATTTTGCAGTTCAGCTCTTTTGTCCATGTCTGAAGCTACGCTTTCATGAGGTCATGAGCTGAGTGGCACTTGCAGAGCCAAAACTGGGCGCCAGTACGCAGGTTACTACTAAGCAAGTGCCGCTTGAATTCACTGTTAATGACCCTTCCCATCACTTTACTGATGAACGGGTGTAGAATGGTAGGGCAGTAATTGATCTGGATGGACCAGTCCTTTTTTGTGTACAGGAAATACGTGAGCAATTTTCAACTTTGCCGGTTAGATGCCAGTGTTGTGTGTGTACTGGAACAGCTTGGCTAGGGAATCAGCAAGCTCTGGAGCAGAGCCTTCAGTGCTACTGCCGAAATATTGTCAGGGTCAATAGCCTATGCAGTATCCGGTGTCTTCAACCATGAAAGGACAATTGCTTTTTCTGGCTAAAGGGACGACACCTTTTTGAGGCGCTGAGTCCAATTGCCCTTGAATTAACTGTCATTCTAGAGCATTTCGAATGGCCATTAAGAGTCAACCATAGACTGGCATCTCTGCAGCTGGGGACCTTTGGTGGAGACCGCGATGGATCATTCTCTACTTATGGTTTTATGCAATTGTGTATATCAATAGAGGCACACATTAACATATACCTACTAGCAATGACAATGCTGGAATGATTGTAGAGTTCCCCTTCTGGACGCTTTATAAATAATGCATAAGAACATTCTTAAATAGTGAAATGGTTTTGAAGATCTGAAGTCAATGACACGGAAGGAAAATTGGATGCAGTTTAGATGAGGAAGCTATAGCCTCTACCTCCCTTTCTGGAGTCTCATTCAGAGTTGAAATTTACCCTAACGCTGGGCAGGAATTTCTATTTGCTGGGAAGGAGGAAAAGAACTATGACAGTGGATTACAACTCTCTCCGGATTGTTATCTCCATTCATCTCATTGCAATAAGACACACATGAAATATTTAGATGGACAGGTCGCATTGAGCCTTACCACTTCTTGCCCTTTTTCAAATGGAGTCTCGAACGAAGGCAATGAATGCATCAATGCGATGGTAACAAAGGCCGTCGTGGATATTTTACTTTCTACTCCGCCAATTCCACCCTAAAAATTAGTGAATCACAAGAGAAAAGTGTGGAAATTAGTTTAATTGACCAATCCACCTTTATTTGGAAGAGTACAGCGCGATCAATGTGTGAATGGTATCTGAGATTAACAGCGCGCATGGACAGCCACATGAACGTATTTGCTCCCCTTTCCTCAACTGAGATTGTTGTCCGTTTGAGAAAGGTTGAGTAAAGTGGATCTATTCTCTCTGGGCTTCCAAAGGATTAGAGATGCTAATTTTGAAACTCATAAATTGCTCAGAGGCCATAACAGGACAATTGCTTTTCCTGGCTAAAGAGACGAGGACCGATTTGAGGTGATGGATCAAATTGCCCTTTTAGTAACTGGCTTTCTAGAGCATTTCGAAAGGCCGATAAGAGTCAACTATAGAATCGTAGTATCCCTACAGTTCAGAAGGAAGCCATTCGGCCCATTGAGTCTGCATGAACCCTCTGAAAGAGCGGCCCTACCTTGGCCTACTCCCGTGCCCCATCCCCATTTCACTACCTAAACTACACATGCTTGGGACGCTAAATGACAGTTCAGTATGGCCAATCCACCTAACACACACATATGTGAACTGTGGGAGGATACCGCAGAACTCGAGGAAAACCCAGGGGGATACTGAGAGAATGTACAAATCCACACAGGTAGTCACCCAAGGCTGGAATCGAACCCAGGTCACTGGCGCTGGAAGGCAGCAGGGCTAACCACAGTGCCATCATGCAGCCCACGTTGATGTGAGTTGTGAGATCAGATGTGGGCAGGTGGCCTTCTGGTGAAAGCAATGCCGCTCACCCCCAACAGGCGATGTAAGTTTCTTGGTCACAATCACTGTGATTAAGTGATCTCCCCATCTCCCGCCCCGCTCCCGGCCGCCTCCATAATCCTGATTCAAATACAACGGTCAGCAGCAGTGAGACCTGGACACATACTCTCGGAATATTAGTTCAGTGAAAACACTATTTGGTAGGCTCATTCGGAAAGTTAGGGGGCATGGGATACAGGGAAATTTGGCTGTCTGGATACAGAATTGGCTGCCCGAAAGAAGACACAGCGAATGGTAGTGGATGGAATGTATGCCGCCTGGAGGACGGTGACCATTGGTCCCGCAAGGATCTGTTCTGGGACCTCTACTCTTTGTGGTTTTTATAAATGACTTGGATGAGGAAGTGAAAGTTTGCCAATGACACAAAGGTTAGTGGAGTTGTAGATAGTGTCGAGGGCTGTTGCAGGTTACCACAGGACATTGACAGAATGCAGAGCTGGGCTGAGAAGTGGCAGATGGAGTTCAACTTTGATAATGTGAAGTGATTAATTTTGGAAGGTCGAATTTGAATGCTGAATACAGGATTAAAGGCAACATTTTTGGAAGTGTGGAGGAATAGGGGGAGCTTGGTGTCCAAGTACATAGATCTCTCAAAATTGCCACCCCAGGTTGATACGGTTGTTAAGATGGCATATGATGTGTTGGCTTTCATTAACAGGGGGATTGAGTTTAAGAGCCGTGAGGTTTTGCAGCAGTTTTATAAAACTCTAGTTATACCACACGGAATATTATGTCCAGTTCTGGTTGCCTCATTATAGGAAGGATGTGGATGCTTTGGAGAGGGTACAGAGGAGATTTACCAGGATGCTGCCTGGACTGGAAGGCGTGTCTTATTAAGAAAGGTTGACGGAGCTAGGGCTTTTCTCACTGGAGCAAAGAAGGAAGAGAGGTGACTTGACAGAGGTGTACAAGGTGATGGGAGGCACGAATAGAGTGGATAGCCAGAGACTTTTCCCCAGGGGGGAAATGGCTGTCACGAGGGGACATAATTTAAAGGTTATTGGAGTAATGTATGGGGGAGATGTCAGAGGTAGGTTCTTTACACAGAGAGTGGTGGGTGTGTGGAATGCACTGCCGGCAGAGGTGGTGGAGTCAGAATCATTAGGGACATTTGAGCGACTCTTAGACAGGCACATGGACAGCAGTAAATTGAAGGGGTGTAGTTAGGTTGATCTTAGATTAGGATAAATCGTCAGCACAACAGTAGTGGGCCGAAGGGCATGTACTGTTCTATGTTCTATTCTATGTTCTATTACTTCACCATCTCCTCACTGATGGATGAAGTTCGTGCTCAGTTGATGAATGTAATCGTAACTGAGACCGATAGATTTTTAATACTCCAGTACAATAAAGGTGACTGATTTTCGTGCAGGGAAGCAGAGTTGGGTTCAGGTCAGCCATGATCACACTGTCTACTTCGGCAGGCTAGAAGAAAGGATCTGAGCTATGTCTGCCCCCAAATTGTATACAAAGTGATTTTTATTTTGCTGCTGGCCAACTCTTGCTGCATATACTCAAGCCTGAACCCTCCGGTTTCCCGTCAGGGGGTTGTGCCAAGGTGCAGGTGGTTGGCCATTGCCCGCTGTCTGGAGTTTCCAGTCTCCCTGAAGTTAATAGCCATATCCGCTGCCCGCGGGGCACGCCGTCAGGGAACCTGTCTGGGATGGGTGTGCAGTGACATCGGGACCGGAAGATCATGCAGGTGAGAAGGACGGAAAGTCCCGCCCATTGTTTGGATGATGTGGTTAAACATGTACAGCCGACTTGATTAACGTGATAAAAAGCTAAGGAAGAGATGATGACCTGTAATGCAGAAAAGCTTCAAACACAACTGATGAATGCGAACATAAAGTGGGCCGTTAGTGTACAAAATTGCCCTTAGTGTTGGGTGGAGTTACTGGGTTATTGGGATGGGTGGAGGTGTTGACCTTGGGTGGTGTGCTCTTTCCAAGAGCCGGTGCAGACTCGATGGGCCAAATGGCCTCCTTCTGCACTGTAAATTCTATGATCTATAAAGGCCGCCATATTGCCACTGGGTTAAATGTCTTGAGCTTTCGTGGAAACTGGGGAATTTACCACAGACTATCCGCCTCGAAATAAAATGCCACGCTCCGTTTGTATCCACGCTGTTTTATACTTGGTTGAAGTCAAGGGAGATAAATACCCAGGCTCGAAAAATAAAGGGGACTGCGGATGTACATGGATGTAAATATTTACGTAACCTGCATTTCTCTGTGTATCACTGGATGAGGATCCAAAAAGTACCCAGTTGACCTCTGACTTCCAACCAAATACAAGGCGGATTGTTGAATGTGCTCAGGTTTAACGTCAATCTGACTCCGAACCATCGAGAGTATCTTAACAATAAATGCGGTTAACCTGGAATGTGAAATAATAAAAATATTGGAACGACATCGAAAATGAAAGAGCACGCTGAATCACTCAATTATTGTTACAGACCCATAATTAAAAGATAACATGCAGAAAATACGATGATTAGAGGCTGGCCAGAAAATTGAACAATCTATTGAAAAGGAGGCTGGCTAGAGATATGACAACAGCTAGGAAGCGTTTCCACAGGTTTTAAAAGCAGCTATAGTGAGTTTTCTGGAGCGAGAACGTGGGGAATTTATCATGAAAAAAGTAATTGTAGCTGAGTTGAACAGATTTCTTGTTCCTGTCTTCACTGGAGAAGACATAACTAACATCCTACAGAGAATTATCAGTCGTGAGGTGACTGGGAGGGAGGAACATAACGAAATTGCAATCATCATTATTAAATTATTGGAACTAAGTTGGCAATACTCCTCATCCTGATGGAGTTAATTCTAAGGATTCAGGACGGCCAGGCTTGCGATCGGGGGCCACCAATCGGTGGGTCCACGCGGTTTGGGGGGGCCTGTATTGTGGGAGCCGATCCACTGTGTGGGTCGGCCATGTTGCCTCGCGCATACACGGACCTGCGGCTGAAAGTGCAGGGCCCTGTATCAGCAGCCGGAGCTGCACTGTGCTCTCCGGCACCATGCTGGTCCCCTGTGGGCCACAGGATCGCTGGGCCAATGGGTCCGTTGATGGCGTCATAAAACGCTCCAGTGTTTACCGCGGTGTCAACACTTAACCGCTCTTTGGAAGAATCCCGCCCACCACCTTTTAGACTTTCCCTTATTCTGCCACCATTGAACCCAACAGCCAGGGCTTGGGCTTATTCCACGCAGCATGTGTAACTCCTCTATTCTTGATCGGGAACAAAGAGCTGAAATACATTATTAAGCAGGTTATTGCAGGGTACTCGGAAAATCGCAACATGATCGGACAGAGTCAATTGGGCTGGATCTCCGGTCCCCAGATACGTGTTTCTCAGGGGCGCACCGTTTGCTGGTGGTGGGATTCTGTCTTCCCGCCGCTTGTCAATGGGTTGTCCCATTGAAGCTACACCAACTGCCGGGAAACCCATGGATGTGTGTGCGCAACCAGCAGGAAAAGCGAATGCCAACATGGTTTTGTAAAAGGAATATTGTCTTCGACTAATTTCGTAGATTTCTTTGAAGAAGGAACAAGCAATGTGGATAAAGGACAAAATCTAGATGTGGTGAGCCTAGATTTGAAGAAGGCATTTGGCAAGGCAACTCATCAACGGTTACGACACAAAATGAAAGCTTATGGTGTAGGGGTATTATCACAAGTATGCTTACATTAACACTGCAACAAGGTTACTGTGAAAAGCCCCTTGTGGTCACATTCTGGTGCCTGTTTGGTTACTTAGAGGGAGAATTCAGAATGTCCAAATTGCCCAACAGCACGTCTTTCGGGACTCGTGGGCAAAAACCGGTGCACCCGGAGGAAACCCATGCAGATACGGGGAGAACGTGCAGACTCTGCAGATGGTAACCCAAGCTGGGGAATCAAACCTGGACCTTGGCGCCGTAAAACAACAGTACTAACCACTGTGCTACCGTGATACCTACAGTTATTTGATACCTGCAATCAAATTGGCCCTCTGGTTGACAGTAAAGAAAAAATATATTGACACCGAGAGGGATCAGTGGACTAGTCATTTCGGTTTAAAAATTGCACATGGATTATAATATGGAGACGTTTGAGGTATTGTAGTTGGGAAGGACAAACGGTGCAAAGAAACACGCAATGTATGGTAGGATTCTGAAAAATGCAGATGACCAAAGTGAAGCACACGTCCACATGTTACTGACATTGGCTGGACAGTTAGATAAGATTGTCAAGAAGGCATATAGAGACACGTTCCTCTATTCGTTGATGCCGAGTGTATTAGAGAAGGGGGCTTAGTCTAGAAATAGCACCTTGGTCACAGCTAGATTACTCTGCACAGTTTCAGTCACCACATTATTGGAACAATGTAATCACATTCGAAAGAGGGCAGAGGAAATATACAGAGGGGATTAAACTCTCAGGTCTTTGAGATTCTCTTTTCCTAATGGCAGCGTTCCCCTACCCGTGGGATTCCTGGAGGCATGGATGGCTTCAATGGGACAGTGACAAGCAACGGGAAGATATAATCCCGGCAGCAAATGGCACGCAACCGAGAAATACGCAGCTGGGGAACAGGGGTAGGATGTTGCCGGAACTGGACAATCTTAGGTACGAGTAAAGGTAGGAAGGACTGGATTTGCTTTGTTTGGAACAGAGAGGTTAAGAAATGATTTGTCTGCGATTTCTAAATCCATGGGGGGCCTCGATGCTTCGTATATATCAATACACGTAAACAGGGAGCTTGTCGACTCGTGACTCCTCAGATATTGAAACAGTCTGTGCCCATATGCAACAAGATCAGGGCAACATTCAGGCTTGGATTGATAAGTGGCAAATTACATTCTCGTCGGATCAAGTGTCAGGCAATAACCATCTCTAACAAGAGAGAATCTTACCATTGCCCCATGACATCACTTAATCTCCCACTATCACGAACTTGGAGTTACCATTGACCAGGAACTATGCTAAACCAGCCATATAAATGCTACAACGCTGGGAATTATGTTGTGAGTAACTCACCCCCGTCTAACCTTCATCTACTACAAGTCAAGAGTATGATGGAATGCTCTGCACTCTTGATGAGTGTAGCTCCAACAGTAATCAGGGAGTTTGACACAATTCAGAACAAAGACGTCCGCTTGAATGCCACCCCATTTACCACCTTAAATATTCACGCCCTCCAGCACTGGTGCACGGTGGCACCTGTGCATACCATATCCAAGGCGTACCATAGCAACTCTCCAAGGACCGTTTAAGAACATTTTGCAAGCCCGCAACCTCTAGTCTATTGAAGAACAAGGACAGCAGATGCATGTGAATACCACCGCCTGCAGGTTCCTCTCCCAGACATACACCATCCTAGCTTCGAACTATCTCAACGTTCCTTCACTTCACTATTATTGGTTCAAACTCTTGGAACTCCATATCTAACAATACTGTGGGTGCACATATACCACATGGGCTGCTGCAGTTCAAGAACGCAGTTCATTGAAATTGCATTCAAATTAATCCATGGAGAATGTAAAGTCGTCATTGTTCCAGATGATAACAGGTTGCTTTCCGTTTGTGGGAGAGAGCCGACTGGTGGCGATTTAACCAGAAGATCACCACACCTCAGGTGGGGGGCGAGGTCGAGAGCAAGCTTTCATGAATCCCATTCGGGACGGGTTTGAACCTGTGCTGCTGGTCTTGCTCTGCATCACAAACAAGCTGTCTAACCAAGTGAGCTAAACTGACCCCAATAATACCAATCTACGGACAGTATACCTGGATGGCACTGTCACAACAGCTGATGTGAATGTATTTTAGTTTGGATGTGTGCAAGTCAGCCCAAGCTTGTGATAATAAAATTTCAATCCCAATGCATAGATTTTAAAAAATGTGTTGGATATTATCGCAAAATGAATGAAAATGAAATGAAAATCGCTTATTGTCACGAGTAGGCTTCAATGAAGCAACTGTGAAAAGCCCCTAGTCGTCACATTCCGGCGACTGATCTGTTTTCAGGTTACTCAAGGTCATTTAAGTCATCTGTGCTGAATTCCAGACTGTGAATGCAATGAATAATGGAGGCAAGTATATTTGTATTGCAAAATAAACGAGAAACATGTCAAACCCACCATGTGCTGCTTGGACGATTTAGCCATGCTCCGTATGAACCATCATTCTTTTTGTACTCCAGTATCCTATTGTACCCTGCAAATAAAATGGTAAAATTGCTACAGGAACTAAGCGGATAATGGCATTTTTTATTAATTCCTACTTTTCTTTTACTCAATGTTCTATTTTGTGGTTGTTCCAGTGAGGTCCAAGGCCCAGACATCTTCAGCTGCTTCATCACTGGCCTCCCTTCAATTATAAAGTCAGAAGTAAGACTATTTGACGATGATCGCTCAATGTGTAGCATCATTCGCCACTCGTCAGATACTGAAGCAGTCCATGTCTGAATTCAGAAGACCTGGCAACTTTCAGACTCAGGTTGACAAATGGCAAGTAACATTTACGTCAAATAAGTGCTAGGCACTGACCACCTCCAACAAGAGATGATCTAACCATCTTCCCCTTGATAGTCAATGGCACTAGTATCACTGAATTCCCCAAAATCAACATCCTGTGGGTTACCATTGACAAGAAACTGAACTAGTCTAGCATTGCAATTCCTGTGGCTACACGAGAATGTCAGATGCTTGGAGTCCTTCTCGTGTAACTCACATCCTGACTCCCCAAAGCCTGCCCATCATCTTCAAGGCACATGCCACGAGTGTGATGGAACACTCTCTACTTGCCTGGGTGTGCGCGGCGCCAGAAACATGAGAGAAGCTTGTTTTAACCCAGGACAAAAGACCCGCTGCATTTATCCATGAACATTCACTCCCTTCACCATTTACGCACAGTGACAGCAGTGTGTATCATCGAGAATTTGCACTGCAAGAACCCACCACAGTTCCTTTGGCATCATCTTCCAAACCTATGATCACTAACAACCGTCGAAGGCAAGGCAGCATAAAGATGGGAACATCACCACGTGGAGTTTCCCCTGCAAAACACACACCACCCTGACTTGGAAATATATCGTTGTTGCCTCATCATCTCTCTGCCAAAAATCAGGAACGCCCTCCAAAAGAGCATTGTTGGTGCACCTACATCGCATGGACTGTATGCAGGCATCACCATTACCTTCTCAAGGTAAATTAAGCATGGACAATAAATGCTGTTTTTTCCAGCAAAACCCATATTCCTTCAGGAAACGAAGAACATATATCTATGCAGCATGTGTGATAAAGCTCAATTGTGACTCATTTGTTACAGAGGAGCAATTGTGTAATCAGATACTGATAAGGTGTGAAGAAAGTAGGGTAGATGTGATGGGTGACTAACTTCTCCCATATTGTCTGGGAATCCCTTGCAGCCAGGAGCTCGGATGGAGAGCAAATTGTTAGATGTGTGCAGGAGGGCAACATACAGTATGTTGACAAGCCAACGAAGGAGGGAGCCATATTAGTCTAAGTATTGGAGAATGAGCCAGATCAGGTGATTGATGTTTCATGTGGGGAGTATTTTGGGCTTAGCGATCATAATTCCATAAGATTTCGAGTCGTCATCGGTAAGGACAAGAGTGGCCCGCGGGTGAGGGTGCTTAATTGGGGGAGAACTAATTACATCCAAATTAGACAGGAACTGGGGATTGTGGATTGGGACCAACTATTTGGGGCAAATCCACGTCTGACATGTGGTAGGCTTTGAAAGGCCAGTTGATTGAAGTGCGGGACAAAACCTCTCAAAATGAAGGATAGAAAAGGCAGGATTCTGGAACCATGGGTGTCAAGAGAAATTGTAGGCTTAGTCTAAAGGAAAAAGGAAGCATGCAATTGGTCTAGGTATCTAAAAAACTGACGAAGCTCTTGAGGGGTACAAGGAAAGTAGGAAGGAACTTAAAAGTGGAATTAGAAGGGCTACAAGGGGCCATAAAATGTCTTCAGCAAACATGGTCAGGGAGAATCCCAAGGCTTTTAAAGCATAAATTAGGTGTAGGAGTGTAGCAATAGAAAGAGCAGGCCCACTTAAGGACAATTAAGGGAAGTTATGCATGGAACAATAGAAAATGGGTAAAACCATCAATGAGTACTTTGTATCCGTATTCATCAGGGGGAAGAACATGACGGATGTTGAGGTCAGGGACAGGTGTGTGAACTTTCTTGAGAACGTTAATATATCAAAGGAGGAAGTGTTGAGTATCCTAAATTGCATTAAGGTAGACTAATCCCTTGGCCTGGATGGGATCTATCCCAGGTTGCTGCTGGAGGCAAGGGAAGGAATAGTTGCGGCCTTAACAGATATCTTCACATCCTCTTTGACTACAGGCGAGGTTCCAGAGGACCGGAGAATATCTAATATTATTCCCTTCTTTAAGACAAGAAGCAGGAACATTCCAGCAAACAGTGAGCCTGACATAAGTGGTGGGAAGCTCTTAGAAAATGTATTGAAGGACAGGATATTATGCACATTTGGAGAAAAATCGACTAGTTAGTGACATTCAGCATGGTTCTGCTTGGGGAAGGTCATGTCTCACCAAAGGGTAAGGTCATGTCTCACCGAGGGGCCTCACGGTAGCATGGTGGTTAGCATCAATGCTTTACAGCTCCAGGGTCCCAGGTTCGATTCCCGGCTGGGTCACTGTCTGTGTGGAGTCTGCACGTCCTCCCCGTGTGTGCGTGGGTTTCCTCCGGGTGCTCCGGTTTCCTCCCACAGTCCAAAGATGTGCGGGTTAGGTGGATTGGCCATGCTAAATTGCCCATAGTGTAAGGTTAATGGGGGGATTGTTGGGTTACGGGTATACGGGTTACGTGGATTTAAGTGGGGTGATCATTGCTCGGCACAACATCGAGGGCCGAAGGGCCTGTTCTGTGCTGTACTGTTCTATGTTCTATGTTCTATAAATCGATTCAGGTTTTTGAAGAGGTGACAAAGAAAATTGATGAGGGAAGCGCTCTGGATGTAGTTTATATGGATTTTAGAAAGGTATTTGACAAGGTCCCACGTGGCAGACTGGGATAACAACAAAGATCACATGAGATTCGGAGTGGGCTGGCTAGATGGATACGAACTGGCTTGCTTATAGAAGACAGGGAGTAGCGGTGGAAGGGTGTTTTTTCTGAATGGAGATCTGTGGCTAGTTGTGTTCCGTAGGGATCAGTGCTGGGACCTCTGCTGTTTGTAGCATATATCAATGATCTGGAGAAAAATGTGGGAGGTCTGATTAGTCAGTTTGTGGAAGGCACGAAGCTTGGCGGAATTGCTAATAGTGCCGAGTGTTGTTAGAGAATACAACAGGATATATATAGATGGGAGACTTGGGCACAGCAATGGTAGATGGAGTTTAATCCGGACAAAAGCGAGGTGATGCGTTTTGGAGGATCAGACTTAGGTAAGAAGTATACTGTAAATGGCAGAACCCTGAGGAGCATTGCCAGACAGAGGGCTCTTGGCGTGCAAGTCCAGAGTTCTCTAAAAGTGGCAACACAGGTGGCCAAGGTGATTGAGAAGGCATATGACATGCTTGCCTTCACCTGCCGGGGAATTGAGTACAGGAGTTGGGAAATCATGTTGCAGCTATACAAAACCTTCTTTAGGTTGCATTGGAGTATTGCGTGCAGTTCTGGTCACCACATGGAAGTTTTAGAGACGTGGAAGTTTTGGAGACAGTGCAAAGAAGGTTCACCAGCAAGTTGCCTGTTCTCGAGGGTGTTGGCTATGAGCAGAGGTTGAATAATCGAGGATTGTTTTCACTGGAAAGACAGAGGCCGAGGGGACAACTGTTAGAGGTTTATAACATTATGAGGTGCACAGACAGGATGGATAGTCAGATGCTTTCTCCAAGGGTGGAAGTGTCAATTACAAGGGGGCAGAGGTTCAGGGTGAAAGTGGCAAGGTTTAAGGGAATGTGCAGGATAGGTTTTTCATGCAGAGTGGTGGGTGCCTGGAACGCTGCCAGAGGATGTAGTGGAAGCAGGCACATTAGCAAAATGTGAGATGCGTCTGGATGGATACATGAATGGAGAGGAAATAGAGGGATACCATTAGAAGAAGGGCAGGTTAGGACATCATGATCGGCACAGGCTTCCAGGGCCGAAGGGCCTGTTCCTGGGCTATCCTTTTCGTTCTTTTTTGTTAGTTATTGTTGTAAAATACTGGCCCAGGTTTGACACGCGAAAAACACATCGTGAGCTTTTGCGTCCTGAGCAATCCTCCATTATAGGCAGGAGCAGAAATCCTGGGGGCGGTCACGGAATCCGTTCCTCCATCCAATTGGACTTCTACTCAAATAGATACATAACGCATAATGTTCTCATGTAACATAAATAAAACAATAAGTTTCAATCTGGAAATTTTCAATAGCGATTTGAGGCAAACGATTACAGATTTTCACGGCATTTTTATGTGAGGAAGTTTTCCCTTCTCAATTAAAATACTAACATGGCCACTCTAATTAGATACTCCTATGTTGAATTTTGGATTCTGACTGAGCAGTAGCGTGCACGCCAAATCAATGACAAGGATGCCCAATCACAAATAAATATGAGAGTACACGCTCCAATTAAAATGTAAGCCTGCCTATATTGTAAGTGATCTTCAAAAATGTTTTCTCGGGGTGTTAAGGAATATCTCATGGGCAGCACTCACCTGCTTCAATAAACTGGATGGCTTCATCTTTCCGTTCTGCTTTCAGAGCAAGCCATTGCTCGCTTTTGTCCAGATATTTAACAGCAAACACAGTTGGTGCCATGGACATCGATGTTTGCTCGGCGCACCCCGTTGGCTGTCTGATGAGGCTGTCAATTCCTTCTGGCGTCAGGCAGTTTTCAACTGATTGTCCCATCACCTCACCTCCAAAACAAAACAGCTTTATAGAGTCAAAGAATGGCATTGGAAATAAATAGTTTCCGACTGCTAAACTGAAACATGAGCATGAGCACTAGGTATCTTTCCGAGAATCATACCATCCAGGTCAAACAGGCGATTTGATTGACACCAATTAAACATTCGCTCCCCCGAGAAAGAAGGACGGTGGCAGTACAGTCGAAAGATGTGAAGGTTGGGTGGAATGACTGTGTTAAATTGCCACTTAGCATCCAAAGATGTGCGGGTAATGGGCTTTTAGGGATGAGGCTGTGTTGGGGGGAGGGGGGAGGGGGTTGCGGAGTGGGCCAGGGAAGGGTGGTTGCAGATTCGATGGGCTGAATGGCTTCCTTCTACATTTTACGGATTCTATGATCTGCAAGATGCACTGTAGCAACCAACCAAGTGTGCTTTCTCAGTGCTTTCCGAACTCCAAAAGTTGGAGAGGTTCGGTTTGGATCCACTCGGGTTTACTAGGAAGAGGCCACGGAGAGTGAGAATAAAGGTGAAAAGGTGGGAAAAAAGTAGGGCCTTGAACTCTGGACAAGAGAGCTGACGACCATGATGTTTACTAGACTAATATCAAGAATTAATCTTATGGGGAAAATTTCGAGAGGTTGGGTTTGTATCAATTAGAGTTTAGAAGAGAGGCCACTTGATGGAAACCTTTAATATCTTGAGGGGTACTGACAGGGTGAATGTATCGGAGAATGTCGAACTGGAGGTCACTGTTTAAATGTAAGAGGTCGCCATTGAAGGCATAGATGAGGAGAATGCGTTTTTTCTCAACGGGTCGTGAGTTTCTAGAAGTCTCTTCCTCACAAGGCGGTGGAAGCAGAGAACTTGACTACTCCTGAGACAGAACTCGATAGATTTTTGCTTAACAATCAAGTGAAATGTTATAAGGGGTAGGCAGGAACATAGGCATGATTCGAGGGTTAGCTGTGGAGTTACCGGGACTTAGAGTAAGTTTTAATCTGCCTAACATTTTGTGGGAAAGTATTCAATAAGTTCCGCGAAACTGCCCTGTGACCCTGACAGGAGTTCAGAGTCAGACATTCACGGAGGGCCAGGAAAGTAAGATAATTAGCCTAAATGGCAATTCCCACATCGGGCCGGGTGTTAGGTCTTCTACAGTGAATGGACACTCTTCTGGGTCGCTCATCCGATACCCGAGGACAGGCAGACCAGAGGTTTTTGTCCATTGAAGCGCAGATTCCGGAGGAAAAAAAAGCCAGGAACATCAAGATGATGGAATTTACGGGAGCAGCAACAATCGAGTGGCCACTGCTACTGCTCGGAAGATCAGGGAACATCTTCGCCGCAACATTAAGTCGAGAGACGGGATTTTCTGGTTCCATCCCCGCCCAAAGTCAATCAACCAAACCCGAACGACCACTCGCAGTGGACAAGACCGAAACACCTCGGCCGAAGTCTTTATTTGAGCCCAACAGGAGACACTGTAGCTCATTCTGCTTGGAGTGAAGAATTCAAAAAAATGTCAAAATCTAGAATCGCCAGGCTTTGAGAAGTCAACTGAGGATCAGGCATCCTAACAGCGAATTACAGTGATATGACCGGAATTGAGAGTGCTACAAGAAAGTAAAACTTCAAATATAATCGAATTTTCATCACTAGTCACAGGGAAACAAATAACACATAACTGATCTCAGGGTCCTTCGGGAGGAACGTGTGGGTTACCTCTTGCAAGAATGTAAAGGTAGGAGTCGGTGTCTGGAACCATGTTTGAAGGTATTTGTTCAATAATCTGATAGGAGCTCTTCCCTAATAATAAAACATAGTTTTAATATCAGCAATTGAATCAAGATGAAAAAATACAGCTACATGCATATCATTGCCTCATGTTTTGATTTCTTGCAATGGCGATCCAGATATTTATATTTGCTCATGGGACGAGAGTGTCAATGGCAAGGTCGCCCAGGTCACTCGCCTCCCTGACCTGGAATTTAATCGCTGTTGCTTCACTGACGGAGGGTCAACATCCTGGAACTTCCTCTCAATCAGCCCTGTGGGTGTACTTACAATACGGTGACTGTAGTGGTTCAAGAGGGCAGGTTACCACCATCTTCTCAAGGAGCAACTCAGGATGCGCAATAAATGCTGGGCCTAGCCAGCGATGCCCTCATCGTGTAACTGAATTACAAAGAATAATTACAAACACACCCACATACTCACCACGTGGATTAACGGCAATGCTTCTTTCTTCTGTTTTCAGAACACCTTCTCCCTATATGTAGAAAGTGAACAGGCACAATTAAGCGGTGCGAAAGTGTGACACCATGTAAAGTAGCATAAATTGCCCAATTTTCACCTAGTGTTCCAGCCTTGACAGAAACAAATTCCTCTTTACTCATAATCCCCGTTCTTGCTGACCTACATAACCTTCTGGTCCAGCAATGTCTCAACGTTTTGTACAATTCATTCAAAGGATGTGGGCGTAGCTGGCTGCATCAGAAGTATTGACCATTCCTAATTGCCCTTTAACTGAGTCGCTTGCAAAACTGTTTCAGAGGGAATTTAAGAGCCAACCACATTGTTGTGGGCGTGGAGCCAAATGTAGGTCAGAAAGGATAAGGACGGTAGATTTTCTTCCAAAAAGGACATTACTTTAAAAAAAAAATTTAGAGTACCCAAATACTTTTTTCCAATTAAGGTGCAATTTAGCGTGGCCAATCTACCTAACATGCACATCTTTGGGTTGTGGGGGCAAAACCCTCACAAACACGGGGAGAATGTGCAAACTCCACACGGACAGTGACCCAGAGCCGGGATCGAACCTGGGACCTCGACACCCTGAGGCAGCCTAAAAGGACATTATTAAGCCAGCTGAGTTTTTATGACAATCGACAATGGTTCATGTTCATCATTAGGCTTTTCATTCCAGATCTTTTAGACTTCTTTTTTATATAAATTTAGAGTACATAATTATGTATTTCCAATTAAGGGACAATTTAGCGTGGCCAATCCACCTAACTTGCACAGCTTTGTGTTGTGGGGGTGAAACCCATTTAGATACGGGAAGAATGTGCAAACTCCACATGGACAGTGACCCGGGGCCTGGATTGAATCTGGGTCCTCAACACCATAGGCAGCAGTGCTAATCACTGCGTCACCGTGCCACCCAAGCTTTTAGCATTCTCATAGTCCTGGACAACTCCCTCCATAGCATTGCCGCTACGATGATCTCTGTAATTGCTCCTATGACCACACAGACAATCATGTAAACCTCTTTAATTCTGACCTTTTGCACACCTCAGATTTTAATCTCTCTACTGCAGCCAGTCGTACCTGGAATGGCTTTGAACTGGAGGGACCTCGGTTCCTTACCTCTTTCTTTACGGCGTCTCCAAAAAACCTAAAGCGAAAATACTGGAAAATCTCAGCATGTCTCATAGCATCTGTCGTGGGAGAAAATGGCTAATGTTTCGAGTCCAGATGACCCTTTGTCAAAGCTACCTAAAAACATATGCACTTGACAAATAATGTTATCATTGTCCTGATATATCGCTGCATGGCTCAGAGCCAAATGAATTATGGCTACCTTCTTGTGAAGGGCTTTGCGACATCATGCAATGTTACAGCTGCTGTATGAACGCTTATGTATTTCACAGGCATTGCTTTGATTCATTCATAAAGTATGATTGCAGCATGCCATCTGTTAATCAATTGTACACCACATCACATTTCGCAAACAGCAGATTGAGAATGTCATACATTCAATAAATGTTTACTTTTCCATAAGAATTGCAGAATTAAATATATCAATTGTGCTGCCTTGCTTTCACTCTGGACTGCATTGAAAAAAAATAAGTCATGAACCAATCATTGAGGAAACCTTATAATGCAATGATTCTTAGATGCCAATGCTTTATAAATTGCAATTTAAGTGAGCGCTGATAATTAAGTAAACAAAGCTGCCATAGTCTCCTTTGATGGAAAAGGTAACTGTGGGTGATTTATTCTCAAAGTCACCTAAGGTTGACATGAATAACCTTAGCCGGGTCGGGAATTTAACTCACGCTGTTACCCGCACTCAGCAGCACTAGCCAGCCACCCAGCCAACTGAGCTGAACGGGTCCCATGTAGGTGCGTGGAAGAAATAAACAGAACATTTTCGAAAGATCAAGCATTTCTGGTCGCACCTGGGGAGGGAGAAACAGGAGGTAACATTTCCAGTTCGTGTGACTTCTTCAGAGTTCAAGAGCGGGAGATATGTATAAATGCAAAATATTGCATATGTTAGAAATCTAAAATAAAAACTAGCTAAACTCAGTTTACACAGCATTTTCTGTATTATTGAAGGGGGAAATGTGATGGATTTTATGCTGGTTAAGACGAGTTGGAGCAGGTGGAACTAAATGCAACGCCAGGATAGGTGCGTGCGAGGTAAAGCTGGGCTGTCTGGGCGTAGTTGGGGGGCAGCATATATTTGACTTTCCCGCTGAAAGGAGTTTCCATTCCCATCAAAGGGATTGTCCAGTGCCGCCAGTGCGCCCTGCGCAATGTTCCTCTGTGGCATGTTTTGCGAATAGAGCAAACGGCGTTGACAACTTCGGGACTGAACGATCCCGCTGGTAGTCAATGGCAAGCTGCCCCCGCCGCCGGAATACAGGCTACCGCGCGAGGAGTGGAATCCCCGCCCAAATGAAGTGTACGTGGCGAAAGGGAAGTAGAAATAGCAGTATTGAGGACTACGAATTGGCAGGTTGCCGAGGAATTAAGTAAATAAAGCATTGACGAGTCTGGGTTCCAATGGCACTTCAGGTAGATGACTGTGCAAGTGTGCAGGAATTGATGGAAATATGCAATGAACGTGAGGTCAAATTGGCCTCTGAAAACTGGAAAACAGCCTCAACGCTAGCACAGAACATGCTCTTAAGTAAATAATAAATAATCAGTTATTGTCAAAAGTAGGAATCAATGAAGTTACTATGAAAAGCCCCTAGTTGCCACATTCCCGCGCCTGTTCTGGGAGGCCGGTATGGGAATACAAAACCATAAAATGCAGGAAATGCTCAATACTTCAGACAGAATCCTGGATGAAGAATCAATGTTAACGTTTCAGTTCGAGGACTTCTTCCTGTTCATTTCAGATTTTCATTATTTGCAATGGGGTGTGGGTGGGGGTGAAAGAAGAAGGGGCCAGCAGTGACAGAAGAAGGGGCCAGGAGAAGAAATGGCTGCATTTCATTCATTCAAAGGATGTGTGCTTCTTCAGCTAGGCCAACATCATTGCTCATTCCAAATTGCCCTTATGAAGGTGGTGGTGGGCTGCCTTCTTGAATCTCTGCTGTCCACGCAGTGTAGTACACCCGCCGTGCTGTTAGCGAGGGAGCTTCAGGAATTTAACCCAGCGACAGTGAAGGAACAGTGATATAGTATGGCCTCTTTCTTCACTGAAGGGATTGTATGATGATTGTAGTGGTCGTGGCTAATCAAGGTGTCTTTCACGACGCACCAAATGGTTCACTGGTGCAAGGTGACTGCAGTTCCAGCCATTTTATGCACAGCGGGGATGTGTTATCTTTTAAGGGGAAATACCACCTACCCTGCACATCGTGGGGGGGGGGGGGGGGGGGGAGGAGGGAGCGGTGGTGAAATGTATGCAGAATTGGTGAAAATGTGCACAGACAGTGACAGGGGCCAGGGTCGAACTTGGGCCCTCAGCGCCGTAGGCAACAGTGCTAACCACTGCACTACCGTGCCGCCCATATAGCGAGGATAGTTGCGCATACTGCATTGGTCCACGAGTGAATTCGCCTACTTCAGTTGATAAATGTAAGAGAAGAGATGGGGCCGAAGTTGGGAGAGCATTTTCAGAAACTCACTGAGCAGCGCAGGCTACTGGCGAGAGTATGCAGGTACACCATATTAAGGGAGGGCAAACTCACGTGCGTTTGACGATGCAATTCAAAATGATATAAGTTGCCAGTGAAGTGTGGCCAACATAGAGTACAACATTCAGAGGTAGGCATAGCGCCTCGTCCAGAAAAATCCGAATGATACATAAATACATGCCAAAGAGAGGAAATTTACACTTTATAACATGGACTCACCACTACTTTGAGAGGTTTTGTAATGGCGTCAGTTATTAGTTGTTCGCTGTTGTACGCAACCACGGAAATGGGAATAGTGCTAATGGCGAGTGGAACAATAGAGAAGTATATGGAATAGGCTGAATTTGCTTCAACAGTCACAGTTCTTGCGTTCTTCTCGCCTGTGGCAGGGCTGCAAATCGAATCTATAGGCTTCATGTATACCTTCATCTGGTTGCCATATATATGTATAAAGAAAGGGTGAGTAAGATGGAACGCAGGCAATCAAAAACAAATCATGCATTTTGGAAATAAGACAATCTATATGGCAGCATGGATATTTTTGAAATAGGACCACTAGGCTTGGAATAGTTGTTTTGTGCTGCAAATTCGAAGATAACCTCCACTCTATTCGCAACCCCGCTGTTCGCTCAAGCAACACGTCAAATTTAAAATTATCCTCCTTGCTTTCAAGTCCCTCCACGTTCTCGCCCTTCCTTATCTATGCATTTCCCTTTAGCCCGAACAATCCCGATAGACGCGCTACTCCAATATGGGTCTCTTGAGAACAATACATTTTAACTGCTCCATCATTAGTCGTGTGACACCGAGGCTTAAACTTTGGAATTCCTCCCCTAAACCTCTCTGCACGCTATTAAAACCTTTCAGTATAGTGTCTTGAGACGGTTCATTACATTGAAACTCTTAAATAAGAAAATATTGTTATTCATTGTGAAACGCACATTGCTTTTCTTTATTCATTCATGGGATGTGCATCAGCATGGCCAGTGTTTATTGCTCATTCCTGGGGCCATTCTAAGAGTCAACCACATTCCTGTGGATCTGGGAGTCACATGTAGACCAGACCAGGCAATGATGACCGATTTCCTTCCCTAAAAGGCATTAGTGAACCAGATGGGTTTTTACAACAATCGAAACGGTTATTGTTGGACTTTTTGTTCAAGTTAAGTTTCACTATCTGCGATTTGGGATTTAAACCTGGGTCGCTGGAACATTGCTCTGGTTTCTGGATTACTATTTCAGCGACAATACCACTACACCACTGCCTCCCCCTATGTACCACCTTACTCTGGATTGGCTTCTAATTTAGAATACATACATCTGCCATTGTTAGCAGTTTAATTAATGTTCTTTAGCCATATTTGTCACATATTTTTGTCGTGAGAGACTTGTTAGCATCCCGACACGTTATGTGCTTTACTTCATAGTTATAAAGAATATTGTTTTTATTCTCCCATGGGATATGGGCGTAGCTAGCATTTGTTGCCCATCGGGAAATTGTCCTTTAACTGAGTGGCTTGCTCGACATTTGAGGGGACAGTTAAGAGTCGACCACATTGCCTTGCTACGGAATCACATTTAGGCCAGATCGGGTAAAGAATGGCAAATTTCCTTCCCTATCCTAAAGGGGCATTTATTGGTCAACCAGATGGGGCTTTCACGATAAGCATTCACCATTACTGAGACCAGCTTTCAATACCATGTGGATTAATTTAGTTTAAATTACACCAGCTGCCAAGTTGGGATTTGTACCAGTGCCGTAAGCGTTTCAGCCATCTTGAAATTCTTAGTCCAGTGATCTTACTGCGACACAACATTCGCCACAACATTATGTCACCTATTTGGGGGTTGACATCGCGATGGAACACAATAGTCTATCTCATCCATTACATCTTTAATATCTGAATATCGAATTAAAACTAATAGATACTTTCTGTTTTATATCTTACCTTGATAGGGCTTGGGAAATAATTGTACAATATTGCTCTCACTTCCAGTTGTTCATTTCTTTTGACTGAATATGGTAGCCTCAAAGATATAAAAAATGGTCTGAAGACTTTCATTTTCTTTGGCTCCGCAACACAAAAACCTTAAAATTAAAACATACATGTATAGGTATAGAAATCATAGCGAGTACCGTTATTCCCTGTCATGTCATATGTGTTCTGCCTCAACGCAGGTGATTGATTCATTGCCCGTTGAAGCTTTGCCCTGTCTGTTTTTTTTGTTTCGCCAGTACTGATTTGCCATTGCCTTACACTCCCCAAAGGTGCAGGAAAAATTCTTTACATTGGCTGAAATCGGTGCATCAGAAATATTCTCTTGATGAAATTGATTAATAATCCATTTTACTGCACCTCAAATTTTGTCACTAAATTCATTTTGGATTGTGCCAAACTCAGGGTAGGGTTTTCCAAAAATGGTTCCAATATTAATCCTTTCATCTACCCGGCTCTGCACAAGCAGGAACTCGAGTTGACTTGCATTCAAACTTACACGGAAAATTGGTCTCGGACAGCGGTGGGCAACCGGCGGTAGCAAATTGGCATTCAGTTATACACAGTGCGCGATTGCATCGAATTTAAGGGAGAGAAATATGGATCAGGATGTAAAGCGAGACATTGACTCACTGTTGCAATTCACGCCCCATACCCCGCCCTGCTCCACTCCATACCACTGCCCAATCCCCTCTTCCATCCCCTCTTCCTTCATCCCAATTCCTCCCCACCTCCACCCTTCCCCTCCTCCAACTCAACTCCTCCCCAGCCACACATCTCACCCCTCCTCCATCGCATCCGCTCCCCGCACCCCTCCTCTATTCCCCTACAGCCACCGCATCCGACCGATAACCTCCGCTTAAATTGTCAGACATAGAACTAATTTAAAATGCTTCCAATTAATGAATTGTTTGGAAAATAATACAAAACGGCTCTGTGAGTCAGACGGCGATGTATTCAGCCGAGTTGCATTTTAAACAGTGTCCTCATTAATTCAATGCGATCATCATTTCGCAAACTGATAATCACACAGGCGAAGTTCTTTACCTTTTTCCTCAAACATGCCAACTGCTTGAATTTCCCAAGTTGTTATGGAATCTGGAATGTTAAGTGGGAACCTGGAATGCGAATAGAAATAACCACTGAGTACCCGAAATGATGGATCTGGAAAACGTGTACGAAGGTGTTCAATTGCTGCTGAGGTGTGGCTGAAAATCTTACACTAGATCTGCATGTGGCACCGTAGTGTTGGGTGCACTCAACTACACCTGGTCAGTCGTGAGTAGAATTTTCTTTTGAATCCTCACTATATCATGGTGGGTAACCGGAGTGTATGTCCAATTGTTCTTCATTTCAAAACTGAACGTTGACTCTCCCATTGAGG
Source organism: Scyliorhinus canicula (assembly GCF_902713615.1). Classification (NCBI taxonomy): domain Eukaryota; kingdom Metazoa; phylum Chordata; class Chondrichthyes; order Carcharhiniformes; family Scyliorhinidae; genus Scyliorhinus; species Scyliorhinus canicula. The sequence continues at coordinate 30,241,123 of NC_052158.1, forward strand.
CGGAAGCGCAAATGCACTAACTTTCGTCACCCCCAAATATTTGCCCTTTCCTAAATTCTCACCTGAGCAAGCATTGCCACAGAGGGAGCTCATACAGTGGAATCAATGGTGTAATTGATTTAAACAAGTGTTATGAACGCCCTATCAGGCGACCCTCATTTTATAATAGTGCTCCCTATTTCTGGACTCATCCACAAGAGAAAACATCCTTTCCAAGTCCATCCAATTGTGACATCCTTATATGATCACTGTAAGTTATGGAGCAGGATTCTCAGTTGCCCGACAACTGTATTCTAATCGGCGATCCGCCAGAGAATACCTTTTCACAGCCAAATCTGGGTCGTGCCGGTTTGACGTCGATTTTCGAATCTCCGCACCTCTGAATTTGCGTCATCGTATCACGCACCGCAGGCCGTTGCAGTGGTGTTGGCGCGTCAGCAGAAGGTCCTCCCCATGCTACGCCCTGTGTGGTCTGAGTAATAGGGAACCGGGCGTCGTGGCTGCAGACTCTGTCCACCGTCGCGGCTGGGCTGCAGAGTGTGTCCAGCGTCCCCACACTCGTACAAGATCCATGCACGTTGGCCTGGTGTCTTCTGCTGGGCTGGGGGGGGGGGGAGGGGGATCTTGTGGGGGGCGGGGGGGGGGGGGGGGCGTGGGCGTGACAGCTGCATGTCCTCGCCGTACGCATGCTCAACCAGGCACCCAGCCATTTTCTGGCGGGCGCTGGAGCAGGAAGTTTCACCGGGCGCTGCTGCTCGCCCCTCATCGGTGACGGCTCGGCGCCAATAAACCGCTCGCGAATTTTCCATTTCAGCCGGTACTTAGCCTCTGAAACGGAGAATCCAGCTCCTGGTATGGGGTATATGAACGGGGGGGGGGGACAGAGGGAAGTAGACCTTGGAAAATAGGAGACAGGTTTAGATAAAGGATCTGGATAGGTGCAGGCTGGGAGGGCCGAAGGGCTTGTTCCTGTGCTGTAATGTTCTTTGTTCTTTGTTCTTTGGTCACTCAGGGTAATTAGGGATGGGCAGCAAATGGTGCCAACATCCGGTGAAATAATACAAAAAAGGAAAGTAACAGGTACCTGAACTAATTTCGCTCCTCTTATGCTGTCACAAAAAGTTAAAATGGGCCCGTTCCCCGCCAAATGTGTGTGTGAGGTGCCTGGACCTGGCGATATGGTAAATTAAGTAATCTTACTTGTGCTCTCCTCTGGATAGAACACGATACTTTGACCATTGCCAGCTCTGTGGAAAGTTGCTTCGAACTCGGACAGAGGACTCGTCGAAGTACTCTTCGTCCTCATTCCCTGCCGCTAAAAAAGAACAGAAAGTTCGGTGTTCCGGAATTCCGAATCCTGACAACGGCCCAAGCAGGTTCATTTCACCAAGCTCCAAGCAAAAAGAAGAGTTTCCCCATGTTATCTATTTGGAAAATTGTCCTTAGTCATAAGTTCCTGAGGAAACTGGTAACTGTATACAGTTTATTCGGGCATGGGCTGTGAGCCTCGCTGACTGGGCCAGCAATTGTTGTCCATCCCTAATTGCCCTTGCGAAGGTGGTGGTGACTCGCCTTCTGGAACAGCTGCTGCCTATACAGTATATATTGAATCAACAGCCCGTTTGAAATATCTCCCGAAGTTAATTCCATTGACTCAGTTATGAGGAAATCAATAGATTGTAAGTGTGCCTAACACTCATTACGCGGAATAGTAACTGAAGCAGGGCGGTAACGTCCCAATGCTTGGCCGTCCCGGTGATGCACGCAGTCTCCATGAAAGAGTCTGAACTGTACCCGCCGAGTCGGCAAGGCACCAAATCAAATGCAATGTCGGATTTACCCTGCCTTTGGTGACTGTAAGAGTCCTTCAGTTATTTCCTTTGTTACTATTTATTTCACTTTACTACTTTTGGTCCCTGGACCCGTAATGGGAATGTACGTTTAAGCAGAAAACTCAAGCTGAAACAGCCTGCTTATTAGGCTATTGTGTTCTCAGGTTTTATGTTTGGAGAGAGGCCAGACTATTTGGCACCGACTGAATCTTAGGAACCAGTTTTGGAGACAGGCAGTTACATTGGTTAACTGGTAGGTTGGACAGGGACGGTGTTCTGCCTGACAACACTCAGTAATTGCCACAATTACTGACCACAATTCTGTGCCTTTCACGTTAGTAATGGAGAGGGATAGGTGCGTGCAACAGGGCAAGGTTTACAATTGAGGGAAGGGTAAATACGATGCTGTCAGGCAAGAATTGAAGAGCACACGTTGGGAACATAGGCTGTTAGGGAAGGACACAAGTGAAATGTGAAACTTGTTCAAGGAACAGGTACTACGTGTCCTTGATGTGTGTGTCCCTGTCAGGCAGGGAAGAGATCGTCGAGTGAGGGAACCATGGTTGACAAGAGAGGTTGAATGTCTTGTTAAGAGGAAGAAGGAGACTTATGTGAGGCTGAGGAAACGAGGTTCAGACAGGGCGCTGGAGAGATACAAGATAGCCAGGAGGGAACTGAAGAAAGGGATTAGGAGAGCTAAGAGAGGGAAGGAAAAATCTTTGGCGGGTAGGATCATGGAGAACCTCAAGGCCTTTTACACATATGTGAGAAATATGAGAATGCTTCGAGCGAGGGTACGTCCGGTCAAGGACAGTAGCGGGAGATTGTGTATTGAGTCTGAAGAGATAGGAGAGGTCTTGAAGGAGTACTTTTCTTCAGTATTTACAAATGAGAGGGACCATATTGTTGGAGAGGACAGTGTGAAACAGACTGGTAAACTCGAGGAGATACTTGTTAGGAAGGAAGATGTGTTGGGCATTTTGAAAAACTTGAGGATAGACAAGTCCCCCGGGCCTGACGGGAAATATCCAAGGATTGTATGGGAAGCAAGAGATGAAATTGCGGAGCTGTTGGCAATGAACCTTTCGTCCTCACTGTCAACAGGGGTGGTACCAGAAGATTGGAGAGTGGCAAATGCCGTGTCCCTGTTCAAAAAGGGAATAGGGATAACCCTGAGAATTACAGGCCAGTTAGTCTTACTTCGGTGGTAAGCAAAGTACTGGAAAGGGTACTGAGGGATAGGATTTCTGAGCATCTGGAAAGACGCTGCTTGATTAGGGATAGTCAGCAAGGATTTGTGAGGGGTAGGTCTTGCCTTAGATGTCTTAATGAATTCTTTGAGGTGGTGACCAAGCATGTGGCTGAAGGTAAAGCAGTGGATGTAGTGTACGTGGATTTTAGGAAGGCATTTGATAAGGTTCCCCATGGTAACCTTGTGCAGAAAGTAAGGAGGCATGGGATAGTGGGAAATTTGGCCAGTTGGATAACGAACTGGCTAACCTATGGAAGTCAGAGAGTGGTGGTGGATGGCAAATATTCAGCCTGGAGCCCAGTTACCAGTGGTGTACTGGTGAACCTGTTACATTTTTTTCCCATTTCTGATTAAACATTACCGACCTGATATGTTAATTGTATTTTGCTCTCCACAGTGGGTTAAATAGTTGGTTTCAATGCTGAAGAAGGCCAGCAACACGGGTTCAATTCCGGTACCAGCCTCCCCGAACAGGCGCCGGAATGTGGCGACTAGGGGGTTTTCACAGTAAATTCATTGAAGTCTACTTGTGACAATCAGAGATTATTATTATTATTATATGTGACCCTGACCTCCTGAAAGTTTCCACCATTTTCTTTTTAAAAAAATTCGGTTTAACTGCATCCACGATATATTATCTCCTGTGTGTAATGTTGAATAATTGTCGTAAATCTGCTTCTTTAGTGTTTCTGTGGGCCATAGTCATAGAATCAGAGGGTTTTATAGCAAAGAGGCCCTTCGGCTCATCGTGTCATTGGCGGCCGATTTATTCTACTCCCATTTTACAGCACTTGGTCCGTAACCTAGTTATGCTATGGCATATCGACTGCTCATCTCAATGTTCATTAAATGTTGTGAGGATTCTCGCCTCTACTCACCCCCCCCCCCCCCACCCCACCCCGCCCGGTGCTAGTTCACCGAGCTACGTATTGCCAGCCAATACACCTTGCCTCTGCCAGCAGTCACTTACTTCTTCCCAATTCATCAAGAGTCGCTGATTGGTTATGCCTCAGTTCCACGCCAAACTCGCAGCAAGTGAGAAAAACCTTCCTACATTCCTCCTCTTTGACTCGCTTCGCTCGATCTTCACAGTTACGTTTCATTGGGATTGTGGTTATTCCATCCGTACAGCATTTCATCAAACTGCTATTGGTATATTGACTTACTGAAATGCAAACGGAGACAAATGAAGTGCTAAACTGAGTATGGTTAAGCAACACGTTATCCAGTTCAAATTGCAGATAATGGTTGACGGCGATCGCACTGTTGCTGCACAGAGATATAAAAGGCAGGTCCAACAATGTAACAATGAGCAGCGCAATTGCCAATCACGTGCCATTCTGTCCCTTTCACCAGAGCACCTCAGCAGTCGACCTGCTCATCCCCTGCCGCAAAGAGTTCCTGGACTAGTTGGAGCTCTCACCTCACTTTGCCTGCCGTCACGTTTGGCGCAATGGAAACAACGAAAACCAATTATTTGAATGTATTGTCTCTAGGTGGACTTCGCTCTTTCAAAAATTAAAGTCAACCCGATTTCACCTCCAAACCTCATGTCCTCAGTAAATGCTGGCAGTCCATTTCACATACTGAGGGAGTAACACTGTCGGATCAGTTCCACTGCTAGTGTTGCAGCTTACTCCCCAGGTGAGAACTGAATTCCAGACAATATTGGATTTGCAAAACAGGCGTTCCATTCATGCAGATTGCTTGACCTTATCAGCCAAAGTCAAGTAACGACCTCTGTCCAACATTCCTCTATCTGTTATTTTGCGAAGTTTTTTAAATGTTGAGCATCTATCAAACATTGGTTTTAAGGGGGACTTCGGTGTCCCTGTGCAGGAAACACACGACGTTTCAACAGACGATGAGGAAGGTCATTGGTACGTGGCCTTATTGCAATGGGATTGTTGCAAGTGTGAGAAAGTCCGGCAAACACATGGCAGATGCAGTATAAACATGGACAAATGAGAAGTTAGCCACTTCGGACACAGAAACAGATTGACGGGGTATTATTTAAATGGTAACTGATTGATGTACAAAGGGACCCGGACGTTCTTGTGTACCAGACATTAAAAGCAAGCATGCAGGTGCAGCAAGCAGTTAGGAAGGGAAATTGTATGTCGGCCTTTATTTCAAGACGCCTTGAGCACAGGAGCAAGGATGTCTTGCTGCATTTGTGTAGGGTCTTGGTGACACCACGTCTGGAGCACTGTATGCAGTTTTACTCTTGTACAGTAAAGAATGTACTTCCCACAGTGAGCGCAGCAAAGGTTATTCAGATTGCTTCTTGGAATGGCAGGATTGCGGATGAGGAGAGGCTGTGTCGACTGGGCCTATATTTATTGGAGGTTATAAGAATGAGAGGGGGTTTCATTGAAACATACAAAATTCTGACAGGGATGGGCAGACTGGAGGCAGGAAATTTGTTACGTCTGACCGGGGGATGGGAGAATCAAGGGCTGCAGTCTCAGGATACGAGGTGGGCCATTTAGGACCGACATGAAGAGAAACCTGTTCACAGACGGTGCTGAACTTGTGGAATTCTCTACCACAAGACTATGGAGGACAAGTCACTGAATACATTTAAGACGGAAGCATATACATTTGTAGACTCTAAAGGCATCAATTGACACGGAGAGAGCACACGAGAACGCTTTGAGCCAGAGGATCAGCCATGGGCACATTAAATGGCAGAGCAGACTCGAAGGGCTTTTGGCGAAATTGAGAGACAGAAAAAACAGTGATCAGCAAGGCTAAAATTTCGAAACTGAGCTGTGTCAACGCAAAGGCAATAAATTGCTTTATCCATTATCGCAAGGGCAGTGGCAACAACTTTACTTTCAAATGGATAACTGAAACATTCTAACGAGTAATGGAAAATCACGCGCAATAAGCGACCGACACAATTTCCAATCTTTGACAGCTGGAAACATTTCTAAACAGACTGTTGCTTTCGTATTAAATACATTGAATATCGGCTTCATTTCTTACATTTTCCCACAAACTGCGCTTGAATATTCAATGATCTTTTCATTCTACCACCATCCGTTTTGCAGGAATGTCCTGTAAGGAAACAACATTATTCAATAAGGACGAAACGTTTCTAACATGTGACCTTACTGGGCCAAAACAAAAAGACCATTATTTCTTTGCATCCTTCTTGCTAGTGACAGTGCAGACTTGGGGTGAAAGCAAAATATGACTTGCTGTTCCTGAAATCCAGTGATAGTTTACATCCCTGGTTCTATTCTGAACTCAGGGAAAGGCAGATTATTAGGCGTTGCTCAACGAGAGTTTGTTAACTTGCTCGTTGACGCCATACTGGAAAAGATACAACGACCAGAGATTCAAGTGAATCAAGTCAATTTTTTCCCCAGCTGCACACATGAGAGTGATTTTGATTCAGAGCTTTGTCTTGGGTAAAACATGAATTTGGCATATGAACCAGCCAGGACAAATTCGGCTATTATAAAGTTTTTTTGCTTGTGGGTGGACCTTGGTAATCAAGTCATATAAAGTTAGTCACTCATTCTAAATTTCACTCAATTTTCACTTCCCTTACCACTGTTAGAAGTCTTACAACACCAGGTTTTAGTCCACTATTTGGAATCACTAGCTTTCAGAGCGCGGCTACTTCATCAGGTGAGATTCATCAGGTGAGAGATTACTACATGTCCATGTAAATCTCAGGCCTCAAAACGTGGACCCTGGGACTCCCACAGAGACTTATGAAAAGAGCAAGGAGCGAGATATGATGATCCGAGTTATCACGCTCCACCTATCTGGTAAAACACCCAAAAAGGGAGAGCCATATTATAAGAAAAGACGAATTAGCCCGAAGGAAGAATCAGATAAACCAGATCCTCACCGGGATAACATCCGTTATGTCCGGGCCCAAAACGGATAATCAAAGACAAAATGAAAAGTAAACGGTTTACAAAACTCCAAAGCTGATTAGTTTTAACTGGGGAGTCCTTCCTCGACCATAGCAAGGACAAACTACCCTTTCAACCCCAAGCTGCAACTCCTTACCCAGCTCTGGCTCTGCTCACCTTACTTTTATACAATTAAGATAAGGACTGTGCACAAATTCCGAATTCAATATTCATGATATGAACTGATCGAGTCAGAATAACACACGGTACATTCCACATCACCCATATTATACACCTCCCTATAAAAATGAATAAAAAATGACACCATCAAGTAGTCAGCAATTTGATCAACAGGGAGCCAAGTGCAGGAAAACAACTAAGACTGAAGGCAGTTCTCAGGGTAAAGACGCCTTGACTAGCACACAAAGAAAGCATAAATGTACGATGAAGCAAGAGCAGTATCAATGAGCACTCAATGAATACTCTTCATCATCTCCCAAGGATCCCAAAGGTCGAAGCACGAGGCATCATAACTTCCGCCATGTCATCTCACCAGAACCCAGGACGTAACTAACCCAGACTCTAGCGACGGTTTGGATGCCCAACAGGCTCGGCCTCCTCCTAACCCTCAAGACCAACATCCGTAAAGGACAACATAGAACCAATGATTATAATGTCAAACCGACCCCAGTCCTGGAAGACGGGATTACATGTGCTCCGTCGAATTCAGGCGGGCTCCCACGAGCGACAGTGCTCGTTTCACTGCAAGAACCTCCTTGTGCGCCTCCATAAAAACACATCTACCTATTAGAATTAGTCCCTGATGACTTGCACAGTGAAGCCGTGACTTTCAAAAAACAGTATCTTCGTTGGAAGTCATAATTCACCCCTGTACACCGTGCAATCCTGAAGGGCACCCGCTTAAAAGCAACTGTACTACAAAAGGAAGGATCGCACTCAATTCCTTCCAGCCATCAGGAACAAGGATGATTCAAACAATCTGTTTGGTCTCTATCCGCAGAAGTATTAGACGGTAATTCTCGGAGCATAATAAAAACCACATGCACCAAGAAAAGACAAACAAGAAATGTGCACAAGGATGAAATGATCGATTAAAAGACGAGCAGTGATGGAGCTCGCGAAAATGCAGTCACATCCGCGCGCACATAATGTGACCCCTTAATTATATATTTTGACCACTCCCTTTCGCCACATCCAGTACCAAGCCCATGGTTAGTACAACTGACTTATTGTTGCTATTTGTCATAAAGTTGTTTCAAGGACCAAAGCTACGTTGCAGGTATTAGCAAGGAATGTCTTTCCAAACAGAATGGTAAAGCATTTGTGTGAGTCCTAAACAAGCCAGTCTGTTGGACAATAACTTAAGCCCATGCGTAAATGGAGCAGTGACATCCTGCTGTTAGCTCTTGGACTGATCGGGGGACCCAAGTTCGAATCGCACGATGGCTGCTTAATCGAAACAAAATTTCAAAGTAGAATGATGGCGATGTAGGCATTGTTGTAAAAATTCATCTAATGTCCATTTAGGACATCCTTCTCTGGCATAGTCAATATGTGACTCCAAATCTACAGTAGCAAAGTGACTGACTTCCCTTCCAGCCACTCAGCCAATGGACAGCCGATGTGGAACACCCACATCGATGGAATAAAATAAATGCTGCAGATAGCATGTGATTGATAAAAGTAAGTCAAATCCGTACCTCATCTAATAGAATACAATTATTTAACCATGTACCCTTTGTAGTCTCTTTCAACGTACCCCGTCTAGTATAAGAAAATAGTTTTCAGAATTGTACATTCATGAATTTTAGATAACAGGTGGTGCAAAGAGTGTTGTAGGCGGCTTTACAGCTCAACAATTCTTTACTTGCACTTGTTATTTCCGTTTTCTATAGATCAGAACCTGCACCTAATTTTGAATGTTAAGCTTACCGGTCCGGACTACTGCCTTTTCCACATTCGAAATGAAAGACAACCCAGCATCCGCGAATACATGAACGTTATCAGCGCCACCTCCAAATGTGCAGCCAAGGTCGTAGGCATTCATTTCTTGAAAGACCTATTCACAGACAAAAGTCAAATCGGAAAAGTGCATATTTGTGCAAAAGCAAGGAAAAGAATGTTTGTTTTCTTTCTTCTGAACCGCAGCTGCACAGAAAGATTTTTAGTTCAAGTTAGGATTCCAGTTTTCCGACGATAAAGCCAAACCACCATGAATGCATGTTAAAAAGAAAATGACATATATTGAGCCAATCCTCCCTTCTGACCATGGAGTTTCTCTATGCTGTTATTTGACATTAGTGGGAAAAGTACCAGGATGATATCGCCATATTAAGGCCCCGTGATCTAGCCATGGAGGCAATGGTCTTCAGTTGATGGTTGTAAGGATTGCGCGTTAGCACTGTGCACCATCGACAAGATCGACATCAGGAATTCGCCCAACCTCCTTCTACAGAACCTTCTAAATCCTGGAGAAGGGGAGTATATAACTGGAACTTCCCCTCCACGCCACTCACCTTCCTGACTTGGAAATATGTCGCCTTCCCTTCATTGTGACTAGGTCAAAATCCTCCCTCCCTAACAACACTTTGGGTGTACCTACACTATATGGCCCGCAGCTGCTCAAGAAGGCAGTTCACAACCACCTTATCAAGGGCGACTACGGATGGACAATACATGCTGACCCAGCTGGCAGAGCCCAGGTTCCTTGCATTAATAATAAAAAAGTACACTGCCAGTGTTCACCGCCATTATTGTTCAAAACTGATAAACGTGTCTCGCATCAACACATCCATGGTCAAAATGTAAAAGCTGAACGTTCTGAAGTGACAGCCCGTTCCTCCAGAGGACGCACAATTGCAGTTTTTCCAGATACAATCAACAAGGAATCAGTGATCAGACGAGAACATTAACCTTTTGGAGACCATTTTTGCTGTAAGAACCAATGTAATTGTTGAGCCTGGTTCTGTCCGGTATGATAGCATTAATTAGCGAGGTGGAAATGCAAACCGTGAGCAGGCAGCCGAGAGGCTGCAAAGTGACACAGACAGGCTTGAATAAATTGCCAATAAAACGACAGCTGGAGTAAGATCTGGTAATGTGAGGTTATTCATCTGGATTTTAAACACAAATAATGAATATTTTTGAAACATGTGAAACTTGTAAATGTTATAGCTCTGTGTGACTTGTGTGTGCTCGTACAAGGAACCCAGTGGCAAACAGGTCAGCAAGTAATTCGTAAGGCATATGACATGTCAGTTTCTATTGCACAATAATTTGAGAGCAGAAGTAAAATGGCCTTGCTGCAATGATGCTGGTCTTTCGTGAGGCACGTGGAGTACTGCGTGCAGGTTTGGTCTTCATAATTGAGGAAGGATGCAGCTTAATTTCAATTAGTAGAGTACATTTTCACTTGGCTGGCCCCTGGCATGAGGGGGTCGTCCTGTGATGAGAGGCTGCGTAAATTCCCCCCCTATTGTCTGAGGTTTAGAAGGTGGGTAGGTGATCCAGTTGAAACATATTCACTTCTGAATGGGGTTTCGTAGGTTAGATAATGAAAGGTTGTTTTCCCTGTCTTGGGAATCTAGAACAGCCTCCTGAAAAATACGACAATTATTTAGGGGTGAAATGGGGTGTTCTTCACTTAAGGGCTGTGAATCTTTGAAATTCTCTACCCCAGAACTTTATGGATGCTCCACCGTTGAATACTTTTAAAGCAGGGATAGGGAGATCATTTCTCTCTCTCATGGAATCAAACAATTAGTTATGATCAATTTCAATGGGTTAGGAAAACTAATTTCCTAAGCCTGGAGTCTCATTCTTTCAGTATATATTTTTTTAATTCCTAGATTTCAAAAAATATATTAAACATTAATTTTTAAATTTTTATTTCGAACATTTAAACTCGTCTCTTGATCCCATGTGTTTATCCCAATCATCATTTCACTTTCAGTACAATAACTAAAATGTAATTTACGATTCCTCGTTGTTCTCAAATAAAAGGCAGCATCTGTAGAAAGAGGAAAATGCGTTAACGTTTAGAGTCCTTTACTAATTTTGTTCAGGGCTGTTCAGAGACTTTACAGAACCTTATTTTTCTTCTTCCTCTTGTCTGCAAAGCTGCTTATCTGATTGGCTGATCAGCCTGCTTGAGGCCTGCAATGTTGCTGGACACCGTAGCCAACCAGTGGATCATCTTAAATTTAGGCTCAAGCTAGAAGAGTGGAAATCCACGCTCTCGATCCCATCTCATCGTTGTCCTCAACATTTGCCGAGGTCAGACTGCTGACCGTAAAATCCTCGCCAGTTGAAGCTGTTCCACAGCCCATGGTGAGTAGGGCCTCTGATGAGCCATAGAAGCTGAATTATCTGTGAGACATCCCAAATACACAGTCTATTGAGAACGGGACACCCAACATTTGGGTCGTTGTTATGACCCAATATTATGATAAACCGTTCAAACCTACCCTGGAATTAGAAGCTAAGTAGATGGGATGCGGCTGGAAGGAAAGTGTCACGTGTCATACCCCAGAAACAATCCAATTTTCCTTTGACCCAGTATAGTATATGTAATGGATATAATCAGAGTTCATGTTATGTCGTTTACCTACAGAGCTTTCTGAAGTTGAAGCTTGAATCCTGTCAAACATGAACTGTAAATTACTTACTTTGCCCGGTGTAAGCTTATTCTTATTGTTCAGTATATATACGGCTGTGTCGACGATGGCAAGGTACACACTGCCTACGTCTTCAGTTTCAATGTGCACATTAGTTGTCTCTGCTGGGCGATAATACTCCTTGCGCATATCTTTGATTGTGATCTGCAGAAAGCAACAACATGGGAGCAGAACATCAAGTAGCGAATTGCATCTTTTCCTGGAATATTCTGTGACAGCTTGGTGAATGGCAATATCCAACTTCTGAACAGCAAACCATAAATAAAAAGAGATCGTGACTGTCCAAACCAGAAAAACAAACGAGTAATAATCAACAAAGAGGATGTAATTTTTTATTATAGGGTAGTTAGTTGATAGTAATGGATTGAATTTTCCGATCAGCAGTGACATTGGTGGTACCTGTCATTGATTTGGCAGAAAATTCCAGTGCATCACCTTTTTTTTTCACTTTTGGTCCAATTTAGCAGAGACAAACCACCTACTCTGCACATATTTTTGGGTTGTGGGGTGAGACCCATGCAGAAACGGGGAGAACGTGCAAACTCCACATGAACAGTGACCAGGGGCCCGGAGCAAACCAGGGTCCTCAGTGCTGTGATGCAGCAGTGTTAACCACTGCACTACCGTGCCACCCCTTTTTTGCTGATTATAAAATATGTATCCACTTTTTGGTATTGGCGTGCCTCAAAAGCTTTGCACACCTGTTCTTGTGCCACCAAATTATCATTAGCCAATGGTATCACCAATGTATCATCATCCAGTGGTGTCACAAATTTATCATCAGCTCAATAGATCATCGAATTATCATCAGACGATGGTATTACCAATTTATCATCAGTCTATGGCATCAGCAAATTATCATCAGTTGAATATAACCAAATTATCATCAGACAACGGTATCACCAAATTATCCTCAGCCGATAATATCACCAAATTATCAGCAGCCAATGATATCACAAAAGTACTTAAAGCCGATGGTGTCTTCAATGTTTCATCAGCCGGTGGTGTCACCAATTTATCATCATCCAATGTATCACCAAATTATCATCAGGCGATTGTGTCAGCAAATTATCATTAACCGATGGTATCGCCAATTTAACTTCAGTTCAAGGAATCAACAATTCAGCATCAGCCAATTATATCATTAATTTAGCATCAGTAAACAGTATCAATAAATGATCATCAGTTCAATAAACAGCAAACTATCATCATATTTAGTGCCACTGAATTATCTTCAGTCAGTGGTGTCGCTAATTTATCATCACCTCAATGTATCATCAATTTACTACCAGCCAATACTATCACCAAAGTATCATCAGCCAATGGTATCACCAATTTATCATCAGCTCAATGTTTCACCAATATATCATCAACCGATGGTCACCAATTTCCCACCAGCCAATGGTTTCACCAAATTATCATCAGCCAATCGTATCACCAAAGTATCATCAGCCAATCGTATCACCAATTTATCATCAGCTCAATATTTCACCAATTTATCATCAGCAAATGGTGTCACCAATTTCCCAGCACCAAGTTATTATCAGCTCCATATAACACAAAATTGTCATCAGCGATGTTGCCACCAAATTATCTACATCCGATAATATCACCAAATTATCATCAGCCAATGGTATTACCAAGTTATCAGCAGCCGATAGTGTCACCAATGTATCCTCAGTCGTTGGAATCAGCAAATTAACATCAGTCGATGGTTTCACCAATTAATCATCAGCTCAATTTTGCACCAAATTATCCTCAGCTGCTGGTGTCACGATTTTACCACCAGAAGATTGTATTACTAATTTATGATCAATGCTTTGTGTCATTCATTTATCATCAGCTCATTGCATCAGCAATTAATTATCATCTAATTTTGTCATCAAGTTATCATTAGTAGCACATTGTATCAGCAATGTATTTATTTATTTATTTATTTTATTTAAATTTAGAGTACCCAATTCATTATTTTTTTTTCAATTGAGGGGCAATTTAGCGTGGCCAATTCACATACTCTGCACAACTTTTGGTTTGTGGGGGCGAAACCCACGCAAACACGGGGAGAATGTGCAAATTCCACACAGACGGTGACCCAGAGCCGGGATTGAACCTGGGACCTCGGCGCCGTGAGGCAACAGGGCTAATCCACTGTGCCACCCTGCTGCCCGTATCAGCAATTTATAATCAACCCATTGTATTATTAATTTGTCGTCAGCCAGTTGTGTCATTCAGTCAATGGTATCACCAAATTATCATCACCTCCATCGTATCGCCAATTTATCATCAGCTTAATGTATCACCAAATCATTAGCAGTTTATGGCATCAACAATTTATCCTCAGCTAATTGCGTCACCAAATTATCATCAGTTGTTGGTAACACCAAATTATCATTGCCGATCTAATCATCAAATTATCATCAGCTCATTGTATCATCAATTTTTCATCGGTTCTTATATCAATAAGTTATGATCGGCTCATTGTATTGTCGACTTATCATGAGCTAATTGCGTCACCAAATTATCAACAGTCAATGGTATCCCGAATTTATCATGAGCTCATCGAATTACCAATTTAACATGAGCTAATTGTGTCAGCAAATTATCATCAGTCCATGATATCACCAATTTATTGTCAGCCAATTGCATCGCAAATTATCATTAGCTAATGGTATCATCAATTTATCATCGCCGATGGAATAACCACCTTATGCTCAGCTCATTTGTATCTCCAATTTATCATCAGATAATTGTGTCATCAGTTTATCATCAGTTAATTGTCTCATCAATTTATCATCAGATCATGTAAATTAAATTATGATCAGCTCATTTTATCACCAATTTACCACCTAATTGCATCACCAAATTATCATAAATTGATAATATTACCAATTTATCATCACCGACGGGTTCGCCAACTTATCCAACATGGTCCATCAGTGAAAGAGTCGGAAACAGCAAAAAAATGCATGCCTAGCCAGAAGGACCATTTTGCAATATTTATGTATAAAGTAGAGAGGCGTGATGCCTCGCGCCAGCTTCTGCTTTCTGCGTTTGGGGAAACGATGCCATAGCTGGTAATCCAGAGGTGCGGAATAATACTCTGGGGACAGAATTACTGCCAGTAATGGTGACTATGAATCTATACTCAGTTGTCAGAAGAAAATCCGACTTGGTTCACAAATGCCCCTAATCTGCCCCGCATGAGGCTCCAGACCCACGGTAATATGATTAAACTTAAGTGCCATCTAAATGGCCCAGCCAAGTACTTTGTTCAAGTGCAATCGGTGACGAGTAACACATGCTAACCTTGCCAAAGATGGCCACATCTCATGACAGAATCCCACGATAAAAGACAATTCTCCTCAACAGTTTGTCTTTCCTCCTTACAAATGAAGGTTCCACTGCAACTTAATTTAGTTTCAGAATACCAGAATATGCAGGTTACATCTGGGTAATCAGCTTTTATTAAACAAGAATGTTGAGTTGGAATATCCCCAGCGGCCGCTTTTGATACAAAACAAGTTTTTATTGAAACCTTTGGTGTAAAGTAACATAATTGACCGCCATGTCGGCTGTTCAGGGGAGAACCACAATTCCAATAATGTTTCGAAAATAGATAAAGACATCCATACCTTTCCTTCGCAGACATCCTTGACATCAATCCACGCCGCATTTGCCACCATTTCTGTGTTGCCCCCGACATTTATGTAATAGTAGAGGACGAGCCGGAATGCTGGGACCATGGCGATGCTCAGTGGGAGAGTAAGTTGAGTGAACTCAGTTTTCAAAACTCGATCCATGGTGAGAACTTTGCCTTTGCTTAATATCTGCCGAAAGAGGAACGGCAATCTCACAATCCGCAGAAGCAACATTCAGATCAATATTTACAAAGGAGGAAAGCGTTTACAAATATGTACATGTCTGCGCATGTGCGCGCGTGGCCATGTGTGTAGATGTAGCCAAGGGTATTTGTGTCCCTATCGCGTTCTTGTCGCACATGATGGTGTGGGCGTATCCCCATACCTGCTTTGAATGTCTATATATGCATGCACGTGGGCACATGTGTGTATTTGGATGGGCCACGTGGCATTTGCCTGAGCCGATTTAACTTCGGGCAAGAATGGTGTCCATTCACTATGAAACATTGGCACTGTATCATGGTTGTAGCCTAGATATATCCCACGGTATTCCGAGTAGGGTTTTTTTTGGTTTCAAGCGGCATTCGTGCGTCACCGTTTCGTTGGCAGCATGGGGAAGAAGATTTCGAGTTTTGCCACAACGTAAAACGAGCAAACTCATTCAACCACCCATTTCGATTGCTCAGTAACCTTTAGATTTTACCCATAACGTAGCTTTTTGATTATCACCCGAAAACTGCCAATTCCGTTTGAAGTGAATTTTAAAGTTATGATAAGGTTAGCTAGCTGGTAACACTTCAGCCGCGACAGGAACAGTTACTTTTCCCTGAGGTGTAACATCAGAGACTTTGCAGCTGTGTGGTGACGGGCGTGTTATTAACACCTCCAGTTAGAATGGCCAAATCATACCCGAACATTGATGAAGGCAATTAATCCAGTGATCTCTATTTGAATATTTAATTGGCAGCACAGTCGATGGAGCCAGAATAAAGGAAGGGGATTACTTACAGGACAGCACAACGGCACACTGGTTAGCACTGCTGCCTCACAGCGCCACGGTCCTGGGTTCGATTTCGTCATTGATTTCCCGCGCTAATGCGATATAATAATGCACTAACCATGTAGTAATAGTACTTGACATCTCCACTGCCTGCAGGAGTCACAGCTACAATATTGGCCGAAAACGAGCTTCCGTGGTCTAATACTCTGTGTGGTGCATCGACGTGGAGGTAACTCTTGCTCTTCGACTTGTAGATCAGCACAGTTTTCTTTGCTTTACTGATTTCTCTTCCAAGAGTTCCATCCCCAGCGGTCACCTGGGAGACCACGGCAGACATAGGTTATTCAAACTGTACGCAGCAAGTGAGTGTTTTTTTAACTTTCCACTAGGTTGATATTAATAGGACATGTATATTGGCATCTCTTAATGATACGGTATCAATTATTTTCAATTACATGGGTCTGAGCAAAGTATTGCCTTTGTTATGTGCAAGAATAATATGCATTGCTTCCTAGCATATGGTTCTTGTCGCATTTTAATAATCGGATTGCTACTGAGGGAGGCATTCCTTTTCCTTAAATACCGTTCAGAGTTATATGATATGAAGACGTTTAAGTATCCCTGCCAGTAGGAATGAATAAACAGTTATGTTTCCATGCTTCGGGAACATTATAGATAGTTCCCAGAATGATCAAGCTACCACTGGCAGCAGCCACGTTGAACCATGCCAGAGTCTATCAAGCCTCAACCAGGTTGAACTGTGCCAAAGTCTATCAAGCCCCAATCAGGCTGAACTATTCCTCAAACAATCAGGAGCTTAAGCGCGGCGAGGCTATCTGCTGAAGGTGGCCGCGAGTCTTGAATGCACGGGGGCAATATCTTCTTACTGGCACAGTACCCGAGTTACGTCGCCTTAGCGTGCATCAAAAACGACATTGATGCTAATGCAGATGCATAAAGCACGCCGAAAATGTCTTCCATCAGCAGCATTGACAATGCAATAATTACGATGCATATTAAGTCTATCAGGGAATGTAGTAATATGGAACCTGGAAAATAATCATGAGCAGCACATTGTTTTCTATTTCATTCTGGGCCATTGTGAGCAGCTGGCATGCCCCGATAATATGCCCCCTGAGAAGGCTAGGTCAATGTGATGCACGGTGCTATAAGGTAGGAATTTACAAGAATTTGAGGCAGCAACGATATTTGAACAGGTGATATGAATCCAGGTTGGCGTGGGTTGCCATGGCAGAAAAATCGTGGAGCTCATGGTGTTCAAATGCAACGTTTGTATTTGTCCTTCTAGATGGTTAACATCGAGTTTGTACACTCTTTCCGTGTTTGAGTGGGTCTCAGCCCCATAATACAAAAAGGTGCAGGTGGATCGGCCACGCTAAATTGTCCTTTAATATGAAAAAAATGAATTGAGTACTCTAAATTAATCATTTCTAAAAATAAATAGTCAACATCGTGGGAATGTGAGCCGTTGTTAAATGTGCTTTGACTAGTCCCTGCAGTACATCCTGGATAATATGCTTAGCGCAGCCACCGTGAGCCAGCAATGTGTGGGGATGAATGCTGATGGCGCTCGACGTCATGGGGTATCAAACAGGCTGTCATGGTTCAGAAAATGTCGAGCTTCATAAATAATATTGGACTGTGTTATACAAATAAACAATTAATATAGCATGCTCCTCATTCCATGTTTCGTCATTTCCAAAGGCATTATTACCGCACGAAAAGCGTATAAAGACTTAAATTATGTAACGAGATGTTACCTGACAGTGTCTAACATTTTGGTCTGAAATATCGAACGATATAATTTTAAGGGAGGAGTTTTTGACGTAAATGCTCTTTAAACTCGCAAGGGTTCATACAATCGTACTGACCAACTTTGCCACATTATAATGTCAATTTTATCTCAATGTGATGTGTAGAATGTCTAGAATATATCAACATTAAATTCCAAGGCTATATTATGATGGCTGCAACATTAAGAATCTGCAGGCATTTCCTGCCCTGTGCTTGAATTACATGCATTTCGAAGGCTGAGTACGGGAAGAAGAATAGGGAAATAACCAGGCAAACTGACTCTCGTATCATAGAGTCATAGAATTCACTGTGCAGAAGGTGGCCATTCGGCCCTTCGAGCCTCTACCAGCTCTTGGAAAGAGCACCCCATTTACGCCCAGGCATCCCCGGAATCCAGTAACTCCATCTAACCTAATGGCAATTTATCTTGGGCAATCCAGCTAACCTGTACATCTTTGGACTCTGGGAGGAAACCAGAGCACCTGGAGGAAACCCACACAAACACGGGAAGAACGTGCAGACTCCACACAGACGGTGACCCAAGCCCGGAATTGAACCTCAGACACTGGAGCCGTGAAGTGACTGTGCTAACCACTGTGCTACCGTGTCCGCCCCCCACTGTGGTACCGTATGTGACCGAGATAAAAACAAATTAGTGCGAATTAAACAAAAACAGAAAATGCTGGAACATCTCAGTAGGACTGACATCATCAGTGGAGAGAGAAGGGAGCTAACGTTTCCAGTCTGGTTGAGATCTGACGAAGCTTCATCCAGACTCTCGTCACCGAGAAACGTTATCTTTGTTCTCTCTCCACAGATGTTCACAGAATTTACAGTGCACAAAGGGGGGCATTCAGCCTATCTGCACCGCCCCTTGGAAAAATAGATTTTCATGTTTGCATTTATTCCAAATTATTCTCGACCTCAGTATTTCTGAAGTTCCTTCTTCCGTGTACCAATGTTAACTGATGCTTCAATGATTTGCCCTGTAGTGCTGGTGATCACTCTTTGCATGGTTTTGAGCATATAAGATCCATTCCGTGCCTCCCTGTGCAAAGAATCGCTCGATTTACTTATACATCCTCTCTTTTCATTGCAGAGATTATTCCCCAAGGTTAGTTACTTTACTTTTTCCCAGTCCTCACGAGTATATTTGCAAGAAAGCTTTGCGTAAATTCAAAGATTTAAAAAGGTAAAACTGCATTTTCTCGCCTTAAATTCAAAAGAGTCAGCATTCGCAGGTGATTGCATTGTTAACAAAACGTGGCCATTTGCTTCTGTATTAAGCGGTTCTCCTTCTTCTAACTTCACTGGGACGCCCGAGGCAGGAGATCCATCAGGCAAGGTTACCCCAACCTACAAAGTGAAACAACAGTTGGTTATGAAGGAGGAATGCGGAAGTTTAGAGAAATTATCCCACACTAACAGACACGCCGGATTTCTCTAAAACAAATTGCTGTGTGCCAGTCTGAAACCTAGCACCAGGTTAGAATTTTGTTTTTGACAAAATACGACCGTTGTTGCTGAATGAAATCACGAAGAGCTATTATGTGTTAGCCACAATGTTACTGAATTCAGAACAAATGTCGACTCTTGCTGAATATTTTAGGAAATGCAGATGAAAACTGGCTTAACTATTTATTTTGTTTGCTTTAGTTGCAATGTCCTATCAAATATTATACACCCAGGTTCCTTAGACAGCACCATCCAAACCCATCTCGAAGGACATGAGGAGAAGACACTTGGGAACCGCAACACCTGGACGTTCCCCTCCAAGTCACTCACCCCCACCTTGGAAATATATCGCCGTTCCTTCACTGTCGCTGGGGCAACATCCTGGAACTCTCTCCCAACAGCACAATGGGTGTTTCTACACCTCGGGGACTGTAGCGGTTCAAGAAGGCAATTCCCCGCCACCTTCTGAAGGGCAACTAGCGCTCGGCAGTAAATTGTGGCCTAACCAGTGACGCCCGCATCCCGGAAATAAATAAATAAAATCCCTTGGTGCCGGTACAAAAAAGATCATAGAATAGAATCTTTACAATGGTCGGTGCACCACGTGTCTGCCCCGACCCTCTGAAAGAGGAGGTGCAACAGCGCCCTCTAACAATCTTACCGCCAACCACCCAGACTCCCAAACACTCCTTGGTGAAAAGTAGTTTGCTTATATTTTCCGAAAGTAATTATACAGTATTTGCTGCTCACATTGTGCTTTCCTCTACAAATGGGAGACCAAAGCCTCAGTCCGCTTGGTAGAACGCCTTCACTCCGTCGCAAGTATAATTCTGACCTTCTAGTCTTAAGCTATTTTAATTTTTCTTCCCATTCGGGCACATCGGTCACCTGACTCTATTAGAAGCAGGTCCACAAGACAGTGCATCGTATTTCGATTACGCACTTGGCAACACTTTGCATACATTGAGTTCAACATCTTTAAATAAGAGACACCGCTCTATTTGGGGATGGTTTAGCACAGTGGGCTCAATAGCTGGCTTGTAATGAAGAACAATGCCGCAGCGGGTTCAATTCCCGGACCGGCCTCCCCGAAGAGGCGCCGGAATGTGGTGACTAGGAGTTTTTCACAGTAACTTCATTGAAGCCTACTTGTGACAGTGAGCGATTATTAGTATTATTATTTTCCTGGACAACTGGTGTCTCTATTAGTTCTCCAACAACTGTTTTTGTAAAACTTATTCTGGATCATACTTTGTTGTTATATATCCCAGGTTGTTTCAAGGAACAATTGAGGGAACTACCGAGGTTCCGACCATCATACCACAATTCAAGCTGGTGACAGGAGTGGTGCCAGAGGGTTGGAGGACTGCCACATTTTCACCGTTGTTAAAAACGGGATGGTGGAAGAATCCGCGTCAATGCAGGGAAGTTAGCTAAACTTCGGTCCTGCAGAAAGTGTTGGAATCATTTCTACGGGACAGCATAAACCCTATTGATAAAATCACAAATTAATTGAGGGAAGCGATCATGGATCTCTTGAGCAGGGGCCATTTCTGACTAATGTGATTGATTGTTTTGAGGATATCACATGTAGGATTGAAGAGAACAGTGCAATGGTCCTGTTTTACATGGACTTTAACGAGGCTTTTTGACGAGGCCTCACGTGATAGGCCACTTCGGAAACTATAATAGTATGGAAAATTGGATACAGAATGAACTTTATTGCAATAAACAAAGGGCGAAAACCGTTATCAGTCCGATTCCACAGGGGTAATACTCGCTCCCTTGTTTCTTGCAATTTATAATGATCATTTGGACTCAAATGTAGGAGGTAGATATTACAAATAATTGACAGTAGTTTAAAGCGAGGACGAAAACTCCAGCCATAGGAACATAGCAACATAAGATATTGGAACACGACTAGGCCATTTGACCCTTCGAACCTGCTCCATGATTCAATAAGATTATGGTTGACCTTTTCCCTCAATGCTATGTTTCCACGCCAAACCCTTGATATTATTACTACCGAGAATATAAATGCATTGATCACTTTCTTGAACATATTCACCTGCTGCATCAAGTACTGACCTCCGGGGAGAGGAAACATTCACTATCCTCTGACTGAAGAAAGTCCTCCTCATCTTGGCTCTAAATTGCCTACTCTTGATTTTGAGACTCCTCACCTAGTTCTTAGCTCCCTCCCCCTCTCCCAGCCAAGGGTCACATTCTTCCTGCATCTATCCTGCCGGTCCATGTAAAAATTCTGTATGTTTCAACTTGATCACTTCTCATTATTCTGAACTCGACTAAATACAGGCCTCGTGTCTTCTCATAGTATAACCCTGCCATCGCATGGGTCAATCTGGTGAGTCTTCTTGCATTCCCTCCATGGTAATACATGTTCCATTAGATGAGAAATCAAACTGCACACAATACCCTAATTGCGGCCTCACCAAAGATCTACACAATTTCAGCATGGCATCTTTACCGCGAGACTGCTGCAAAATAGAGATGGTCTGACCTGTTGGGCGGTTAAGTGGAAAATGCAAGTAAAACTGGAGAGTGTGAGTTTCTGCGTCTTGAGAATTCCAACAAGATATGGACATACGCAAAAAATAGTGCGGTACTCAACGGTGTTGTGAAACAGCGGGTTGGCAAAACCTGACAAATGGAGAACAACGTGGGCAAAATGTGCATTTGTCCATTTTGGCAGGAAGAAAAAAAAATAAGCTTACTGTCTAAACGGCGAAAGATTTCTGAGGGGCAAAGGGAGGTGAGTGACCGACTACCTGAATCACCAAAGGCTAGTATGTAGGAACAGTCATCAGGAAAGCTAATAAGATGTTGTCACTTATTGTGTGGTAGATTGATTACAATGTTACCGAGGTTATGCTTCAGTTGTAAAGGACATTGTTGAGGTCACATTCCGAGTACTGTGCACAGCATTGTTTTCCCTATTAAAAGAAAGATGTAACTGCATTAGGACCGTTCAACGGGAGGGGGGTTAACTAGATTAATACCAGGGATGGGCAGGTTGTCTTCTGAGTTTCAAGAACTTAGGTTTGTAACCATGAGATTTTGCAAGAGTAAGAGGCGACTTTTTCAAAAGCTTTCAAACTCTGAGGGGTATTGACAGGGCATAGTTGGAGAGGATGTTTCCTCTTGTTGGAGAATCTTGAGCTATTGGTGACTGTGTGAAACAAGAGGTCGTACATTTAAGACAGAAATGTTTTCTCTCAGAGGGTCGCGAGTTTCTGGTACTCTCTTTCTCAAAAGGCAGTGGAAACAATATCTTTGAATATTGCCGAGGCAGAGTTTCAGAGAGATTCTTGATTAATGAGGGGAGGGCGGAGGGGGTAACTTCAGGGAAGTTGTGTAATCGGTGGCTGGGAAATTGAAATGCGAAGCTAGAACATTTGCAAATCATCATGTGATGGTCGGCGCTGAAGGGTTGTCAATCTGCAACTCCCATTACTCCATTGCCGGTAATAGTGTTCCAAGTCGACATTATTTTTAAAAATTAATTCATGGGATATGGACGTTGCTGTCTAGGTCTCCAATTGTTTCCCATCCGTAATTTCCCTTGAGAAGGTTGTGATGAGCTGCATGTTTAAACTACTGCAGTCCTTGAGGTGTAGGTGCATCCACAGTGCTGTTGGAGAATGAGTCCCAGGCCATTGACCCAGTGACAATTAAGGAACGGCCGTTACATTTCCAATTCAGGATGGTGAGTAACTTGTCATTCTTTAGTTTCTTCCTACCAATATCCTTCGTCTTTACTGAGGACAAACCATGCAGACGTTAGCGAAGAGTTACATGCTTCAACCCGCTGTATCGATATTTACCAGCACAGTAAATGGAACTTTGGGTATAAAGTAGCCACTTGTCTTTGATAAATCTATCACATATGGCGAGGAGACAAACTTTATGTTTCTGAGTTCGACTTCCTCCATTTGTCCACCTGTATGAGAAAGCAGGATACATTTATTTTAATTCATTATTGTATTTCTATTATTCATTTCGTTTCAAGCTATTGATATTTTTATTTCATTTTGCTAATGCAGGGGCCCGAACTAATGCAAGGGACCATGGGCTGAAAAACCATGAGCGATGTTTACTTGCAGGGACTGCGTTTGGTTGCAGTGGCGTAGTGGTATTGTCGCTGAACCACCAACCCACAGAATATGAATTCAGTTAAAACAAGTATCGAAAGATGACCACGGAGCAATTGTTGCCATCTGATGAACTTGAGAGAAGGTAATCTGACTTCCTTACGAGGTCTGGACTACATGTGACTCCAAATCTACACAAGTGTAGTTGACTCTTAAATGCCCTCAGGTATGGACAACAAATGCTGGCCCAGTTCACATCCCACCCATGAACGAGAAAAAAAGAATTAAAAAACAATTCTGTCAAGTCAATTCACCCGATAACTGTATTACTGATGCACCAATCGCAATTGATAAAGTTAAACTGACAATACTCCTTCTCCCGCCATTGGATGCCACACCAATTGAGATGAAAACAATGCACAAGAACCATCATGAATTGGCAGCCATTTAATTGCTTCTAAAGTATTTTTCTTAATTATTTCATGGGATGTGGGGATCACTGAGAAGCTGGGAATTTATTACCCATCCTTAATTGCCCACTTGAACTGAGTAGTCTGTTGGACCGTTGCAGAGAGCAGATCCCCAATATAGTGTGTCTGGAGTTACTGTAGTCCAGAACTGCTAAGAATGGCAAATGCCCTTCCGAAAGAAAGTTAATTGAAAAAATAATAATTCACGGCATGTGGCTGCCGCTGGCCAGGTCAGCATTTATTGTCCATCCCATGCTGGGGTGTTGGAGATCTGCCTTCTTGAATTTCGGGAGTTGACGGGAATTGCGGTGAGATTTGTGGCCATTATTCCTAAGAGTAGCTTTCAGTTCCAGAGTTTATTAGTTGAATTTAAACTCCACCAGTTGCCATCGCGGGTTTCGAGTCCATGTCTTCAGAGTATTAGTTTGGGCCACTGGATTAATAGTCCAGTGGCATACCGACAGCGGCACCAACAATTTTGATTAAACTAAATCACCTAAATGAAATACACTGAAGAACAAATTAAAATGGGCAACCCCTTAACGTAATACTTCCTTAAGCAAAAAGCAAATTGCAAACTAAACTTAAATCATCAAACTAAAATGTGATGGAAAGTGTCAATAAGACACCATAGTCTCTGCGGTTCCCAGCGGGCACAGAAAGCCTCGTTGATGCCTGTGGACATCGCATGTTTCCTCTCCAGAAACACCCGGCTGTGAACGTCGCCGCGAGACCACAGGGCTCCATTCCCCCTACGTAGTATAGCAATACAAATGTAAAGAGATTTGGTTATCAACTTAATAACAGCATGCTGACAATGACAATTTGGGGCGCCACCTCTCGGTATCTAAGTAGCGCTCCATGAATTGAGGTTTGGGGTTTCTAGCTGAATTTTTCGCAATTTCAGACTGGAGCACAAGCAAGGAGGATCCCAGCTCTCCACAGATTAGAACAAAAATCAGCGTGGTGAAGTGGCTGGCAGGATACGCTTAGGTTAAATAAAGCTGCCGAACATTAGGAAGAAAAATTTGAGAAAATAAAAGAGGATAAGAATGGTCAACATGTGGTGAAAATGCAGATGTGTTTCTGCAAGGATCAGGGATGATGATTCCATATTTATAGATTTAGAACTGAGATGAGGAGAAATTACTTCTCGCAGAGGGTGGTGAATTTGTGGAACGTGCTGCCCCATAGTGCGGTGGAATCAGAATCATTAAATGGTTTCAAGAAGAAGATAGACATATTTCTGATTAAACAAACAAGTTAAAATGATATGGGGAACAAGCAGGCAGGTGGATTTCAGACCAGGAAGAGACCAACCATGATCTGATTGAATGGCGAAGCAGGCTCGAGGGGCTTATTTCTGCTCCTACTTCCTATCTCCCTGTATTGTTACTGGCTATCCGTAACTTCTTCCAATGACCTTGCATCATTATTGGAAAGTGAGAATGAATTTGAAGACACTGAGGAAAAGAAGGAAGACCAGGCTACAACACAACCTATCAAATTAGAAGCCTGGGACGCATTTTTTTATAATAATGTTTTGCTATGAATATGAGCACAGTGTCCATCCTCCTCTAACCCTAATTTCAAGTTTAGACATTAGGACCCCGCTGTCATTATGCCTGGGACCTATGTGCGTGGACTGTGCAATCCTAGTTCGTCACATTGCATCCCAGTATCTGCAAGCAGCCGAACGTGATGCCACATAATGGTGAAAATAAAGGAAACATTAAATAAATGTACCAGCTGAAATGAAAAATCAAATCAATGTTAGCTTGTAGCCCGAGGATTGCACTGTGTGGCAGGGCTACAGGAAAAGCGCATTTGTGCTTAACTGCTGGGAACCAGACGGCAGTCATCTGGGCTATCCTGTCAAAATCTCAGAAGTGCAATTTGTGCAGTTCTCTGGGTGATCATGGCACTGCACACGGCAATGTGTCAGGTCACCTCCACCACCCGGCCCTCCACCCCCCTCCTTCAAGCCACAGACTGTCCTGCCTTCCATGTTCACTATTGCTGATGGCTAGTTGCCACACGGATAGGATGCGATCTACCAACATCTTTCCTGACAGTTATGGGCCCACGACTACTTGGGCCATATTTTGAGAAAGCCCAGTAAAATCGGGTAAAGGTGGAAACAGACACTTACTTGATATTTCAAAAACAGTTACCGCCATGTAAAGATGGCGCCCCAAATGATCATCAATTTTCGAAGGTTTAATTTTGTCTGAAAGATCTACTGTTGTTAGGGAAGACGCCGCCTCTCCGCCCTTGAGCTGCAAATGAGAATCGATGTGTACATTAGCCGATTCTAATTCAATGGCCTTGATTTTCCCTCATTGGTTCCTCTCTGCATCGGGTTCCCAAATGGCTTACGAGGTTTTGCCCTCTGATGCAGAATTTAAACCGAGATCACGCACGCTAAACGGCGCTTAAATCAAATGTTCAAGCAGCTGACTGTGACATTTTGGACCGGCTTCTCGAACCTTAGGGTAACGCAAAAAACGCGAATGCCAAAGAAGCGACCCAGAGAACGCATATTTACAAAGCCCTCCCGATTTTTATAATCCATTGAATTCAATGATGAATTAAATCCGGCCGGCAGTAAAACGAGCGAACGATTCACAGCTGCTGTCAGTCCATGTAATCTCTACAGTGCAGAGAGGCCATTCGGTTCATTGAGTCTGCACCCACCGTTCGAAAAATCAGCATACTTAGGTCCACCCACGCGCCCTATCTCGGCAAACCCGCATTAGCTGCACATCTTTGGACATTAAGGTGGTTGGTTTACCACGGCTAATCCACCTAACCTGGACATCTTTGGACACTAAGGGAGCAATGTTAGCACGGCCAATCCATCTAACCTGTACATATTTTGATGCAAAGGAAAGTTTCATCCCGGTTGTGTTAATACTATGGCTGACTTACTTACATTAATGTGATGCTGCAGTACCCAATGACTACCCTGGACACAAAATCACACACCTTGATTAACATGAATGATCTGAAAGTTATGGGTCTGAAAGATCATAGACATCGTAACAAGGCGACATGGTGGCAAGGTGGTTAGCACTGCTATCTCAAAGCGCCCGTGACCGAGGTTCAGTTCCTGCCTTTGGTGACTGTTTCGAGTTTACAGGTTCTCCCGCTGTCTGCGTGGATTTTCGGGCGCTCCGGGTTCCCCCCACAGCCGAAGTGAGGTGGATTATCCACTAAATTGTGTCTTAGTGTCCACGAACATGCAAGTTACGGAAATAGGGCAGGGAAGTGGGTCGAAGTAGGAAGGTATTTCAGAGGGTCGGTGCACATTCGATGGGCCGAATAGCCTAATTCCGCACTGTAGGGATTCAATATATTCCAGACACAAAAGGAGATTGTTCTATGTTGATGTTCCGAATCTGTCAGCTTGATGTCTCAGTTCATTCCCTCTCCACTTGTATTCTAACAACGGCTTTATTTCATGATGTGTGCAAATTACTAAACAAGTGCAACCTGATTACAGGGAATATAATGGGAAATAACGAATTCCCATTTCTCAAACAGTACTTTTTGCTCATCTCCGACGTTTACTGAAGGCGGGGTAGTGCAGATTCTCTCACCTCCAGTTGTTGTTCCAGTCCCCGTAGGTAGCTATTTTTGTCCGTGTCATCAATTATTCCGAATCTCACATATGCCATTCCTTCCACTGGTTTTCCGTACGTGTAGCTTTAACAAATACCCAGAGGTGCTTTACTTGAAATATATTCAACATCCACAGAACAAAAAAGTCAAACGGAGCGACCCAGCCCCACAGTTTTTAAGTTTGGCTGCATCGCCTGTACTGAGTTCCAGAAGTGTTTCTCTATAACCAGCTCATGCAACATCGGCGGAGAGAGTAACAGCTTTAACATTTTAGGTCTGTGACCTGATTTGTGCCAAGAATCACAAACACAAACCTAACTTTGCGCCTCTGAACACTGATGCCAGCAGGTCTTCCCAGTATTCCCAGAATTTTCTATTCTACGCCCCCCTCCCATTTTTCCAGCATCCACGATATATAGCGTTTATCTTAGCCACTCACTAAGTTTCGTCAGGTCCGCGCAAGTGAACTTGGAAAATAAATCCTAATGCATTGATCCCTGCTTCGTGAAAACCCTGAATTCCCCATCCGGCAGCATCAATCGAAGAGATGGATCTGCTCTGGTGGAAAGCTGACGCGCATGCTCTTTAGGTGATTAGAGCGCTAAATACGACCTCGCCATTACAGCACATTTCCCCACAATATTGAGCTCATACCGAGTAGGGCTGATTTTCCATTCGCGATTTTCCATTTGTCTGAGAGCTAGCTGATAAAAATAGACCATTCGTTGCAGAGCTTCCTGATTTTAATTCAGAGGTACGTTTTAGATTCATAGGCGCTTGCAGCACAGATGAAGACTATTCAGCCCATCGCGCCCATGCCGCGCAAAAAAAAATCTCACGTCACTTAATCCTAATTTTCCATCTTTGGCCCATAGCCCTGGAGGTTACAGCAGCGCAAGTGAATATCTAAACCTTTCTTGAACTTTAGGAGTGTTTCTGAGTCATCCACCTTTCGGATAGTGGTTTCCCCACTCCCACCACCCTCTGGGTAAAACAAATTCTCCGCAACACACCTTTCGAATTCTACCTCTTATGGTAAATCTATGTCCCTTGGTTATTGACGTCTCTGGAAATGGAAAAAGTGTCATTCCTACCCACCATATCTATAGTCGTCATAATCTTATGCACATCTACCAAGTCGCTGTCAACCTTCGCTGCCGCAAGGAATTCATTCACAGCCCATCCAATCTCCCCTCAAAACTCAGACCATCCAACCAAGTGGAACCCTACTAAATCTCCTCTGCGCCCTCTTCAGTGCAATCACACCCTTTATGTAATGTGGTGACCACAACTGCACGCAGTGCCCCAGTTACGCCCTTGCCAGAGTTGTATACAGTTCCAACATGACCACCTTGCTCATGTACTCTATTAGCATCGGCTAATAAAGGTATGTATCCCATATACCTTCTAAACCACCTTAATTATCTGCCCTGCCACCTTCAGTGACTTGTGGAGATGCACACTACAAGGTCCCTCCGGTAGTCAGAACTTTCCAGGGTCCGACCATTCACAGTGTAATCCTTTGCTTTGTTAGCCCTCCCCAAGTGCATTACCACACATCTTTATGTATTGAATTAAATTTCCAGTGCAAATAGAGCAAGCAGTATTGAACCTAATCATGGTGTTGTACTCACTCTGCTGTAATTTTGAATCGGAACTCCTCCCTCGTTATCAGGTAAAACATTTCATTTGAGCTCACTTCGACCTTGAAGCTAGGGAGAACTTTGAAAGGTAATTTAATCAAATATAATTCCAAACATATTTCTAACAATAATATCCAATGGATATTACAATTCATACAAAGAATCAAGAAAGTGCCCACTTTGTTTAGATTCCCTACTTGGCATATTAACCACAAAATGGCTGAACTTTTGGCGATAATCTAAATTATGCAAGAATAGACCATTCATGGCTTATATACCTACCTCGGTTTTGCTTTCTATTCTGGCCAACGGAATGTCGATTGGATGTTACATACCTCAGAGTATCAGACATCCCTGAAATTACCCAAACAATAATTACCGTATCCACAAAAGATAATTCTATTCTAAAAACTGAATATGATAATATTAGCGTTTGCATTAATGAATGCACGGATGCATTTGTAAGAACTTTGCCTTTGCGTTGTAATGGACAGCGTGGCTGGTTTTACTGTGGGTGATTCAGTAACTCGTGACATTGAATTTTCCCTCCATTCCATATACTTCTGGGTGCTGGCTTGCATTGCAAGCAATGGGATGGGAAACTAGCCATATGGTTAATGGGTAGAAAGTAGTAATGCCCCTTTAACAGAATCATCCATAGTACAATAGCCCTCGCCATGTTTGTGCTTCCCTACACGATAGAAGCAGAAACATCTGATGCCAATGCTTTCATAAAACATTTCCACATGGTATCCACACATTTGCATTGAAACCAAATGCTGCATCGGTGGAGGGCTTAGGGAAGTAGGTAGCTAGGTCGGCATTGATATACGGATAGATGGAAGGAAGGAAGAGAGGACCCTTAGGCCAGCAATTGTTGAGTTTAGAAGGTGGCTGTCAGACACTTTCTTGAACCACTAAAGTTCCTCCAGTGAAGGTGCGCCTATTGGGAACAGAGTTGCAGGGTTTTAACCCAGCGACAGTGAAAGCGCGGAGATATTGTTCCGCGTCTTGAGTCCAATTCATGTGTCTTGGGGGGTGTTGAGTGCGGGAGGGACCTGCAGGAGGTGGTGTACCCATCAGTCAGCTGTTCTGGTCTCTCTGGATGTTAGAAGTGGCGGGTCTGCAAAGTTCTGTGGAAGGAGCCCTGGTGAGTTGCTGCAGTGCATCTCATACATGGTGCACACTATCTATTGCGCAACTGTATAGATCGTTTGGTAAGCCCTATGAGGGAATGGAGCCCATTCAATTGAAGTTTCGAAGTGGAAAGTAGCCGATACCAAAGTCAGCAAGCAATAAACTGGATTCACATTTGCTTGGCTGGCAGGTTGAAATAAGGAATGGTAGTGAATTGCACATCTGTGCACATACTACCTGACCTACATTTCCATTTACTTCAATGAAGATGAAAACATGGGTGTGTGTGTGGGGGGATGGAAATCTGTGCTGTTGCCTGGCAATGTGTGGCAGCCCGACCAAATTCATTTCATGAAGCTTAATCCGCAAGAAAATAAAGTTAAGATCGGTTCCAGGCATGTGTATAAGTCGTAGGGCAACTGTTCGATTAAAATTATTCTCCCTTAACTTTAAAATTGCTTGACAAAGAAGTGCCGCCATAAAGAAACTGAGAATAATGCAAACGCCAATATTATCATATTTAGCTTTTAGAATAGAATTCATTATTACCCCCCTGCAACTTATGAATATGAGAAAATAGTTACCGAATTGTTTCACCTCAAACTGCGCTGATACCATGGACATTGGCGATTGGCTAAACTGCGCCTCAATTCTCCAAATACCGGGCCTGTTTCGGAAGGTAAACACAATGAATGTTCAGTATTTTCCCCTGCTGTACATTTTAACAGTTACCGCTGGATGTTAAGAAGATGCAGAAATTCTGCTCAGCTGGCGACATAAATCCACGCATTGTATCGGCCATCAATTCAGCAGAGTGCCTGATATGCAGTTCACTAGAGGTTGGTGTGTATTATGTTTTTCAGAGGTTAGCTCTGATCTTAACCTTCAAGCACGTTAGTCGGGCTTGCTGACCCGCTTGGTCGCCCACTGCCCGGTAAGTTGTTGGCAGGTTTGGCCAGACCAGGGGGACGGTTTCTGCTCCAGAAATAATGATCATAATCTGTGTAGTTCGACATACCTTGTTAATTTATTTCGAAATGAGAGTTTGTCCTGATTTCCAATAAGTTTTTTTATTCCCCCA
Source organism: Scyliorhinus canicula (assembly GCF_902713615.1). Lineage (NCBI taxonomy): Eukaryota > Metazoa > Chordata > Chondrichthyes > Carcharhiniformes > Scyliorhinidae > Scyliorhinus > Scyliorhinus canicula. The sequence goes on from NC_052158.1 coordinate 30,272,754, forward strand.
AGAAGAAGCTTCTTACTCTGCAGTTCTAACATTATACCTATGCCAGCCAGCGTGTCGAAAGTGCAGACCAGTCAGTTTCCCTAAGCCCTCTAAGTCTTCCTTGTATGTTCCAATGAGAACAGAGATTCACTTGTATACTATTTTGGGTTAAACAAAGGAAAGTAAATTAAACAAATAAGGGACAAATTGGTGGAAGAGCCGCTTAAAGGAATACTGCATTAAAATTAAATGTCAAAGGAAGCTTAAATAATTAAATCACAATGTGATTAAAGTGGTTGATAAAACACTCAGTTCCCGCAGTGTCCACCGGGCAAAGAAAGCCTTCATTTGCATAGATTTGCAGTTTCAGCAATCGAATAATGGAAAGGTCTAATTGGTAGTAATAATTCAGCTGTTAAAATCAGTTGTTTGTGACATGGAAACCCTAACTACCATTGAAACCACACACGACTTCTCAGCACACTGCTTACACAATGACCTCTGAGCAGGATAATCACCGGATCTAAACTAACTTATCAGTTTCTTCCTAAAGTGTGTTCCGAAAATGCATATGCCGAGTGAAAGTCCCACTTCTGAAACGATTTAATGACTTACTCTGCGATATCCGGGATCTTTAACCTCCGGTTGAACACTTTTCCAGACCGCATGAGCAAACTGGGGAACTGCACATTTCTGGAGTTCTAGTCAGGAAATGGAATAAGTTCACTTTTATGAATTAACTGAGCTCCACTCATCTGTGCAATTGGATCTCCTATTAAATTCGATTCCAAGTAAGTAACAGAATAATTACTGCAGAATTCTGAATAATTATTTACAATAGTTATGGATAATCCGCCGATGAGGCATGAATCCAAAATCTGATCTTTGCGGATTTTGAGTTATTTTGTACATCATTGATCATAAATCGAATAGAAAGGCATAGCTGATATATTTACCAAGGGGTAAAGTAAAGTCCTCAAGCCCCAGATGTCTATAGGCTGCTTTCCCCTTTGAAGGAGAGAGCTGACTTAGGCGAAGTAACTCAGGCGAGTTTCAAGGTTGAAAAGGGGAACCCTTCTTGAATCCATAGTTTTATGGCACATTCTATACAAAGGTTCACATTGAACATTGAAGCCAATGTGCTTGTGTCAAGTTGTATTAACGAAACTGGTGGAGGCATGCATGTAAGTCATGCATTTCTGACAATATATAGTTCCGAAGCTACTCACGTATATCGTTATTTCAATATTATCGCTCACTGGCTTCATATAATGATCCAGAGTAAAGATCCTGTAGCGCACTGTACAGTGAAAGAAAGTAAATGGATACACATGAGCCACGGTATTGGTGAAGCGAGTATTAAAAATGGTTTGCATAAATGTCATTCAGCTTTCTCAGTCGCAGTGAGTTTCATAGCTTGCCCTATCACTGCCCAAATCCCGCGGGGAACCTTCAGGGAAGAAGTATGCCTTGGGAGCGACATAAAATGGCAGCAGACAATATGTTGCCAATGATCTCCTCTCTGGATATTCAATGTCATTCACTTGAATAGAATTGAGTAGCAAAGAGGAGTAAATGTTGAAACATTTTGGCGCCCAAGACAATTTTTTTTCTCCTTGGATCTAAAATTGGACAGGGCGGGGGCGGCAAACAATCAGGTTTGCTTTTTGTATCTTTTGTATCACTCCTTCATGGGGTGGCACGATGGCACAATGGTTAGCACTGTTGCTTCACAGGGCTAGAGACCTGGATTCGAATCGCTGTTTGGGTTACACACATAGATACATAAAGCAAGGAGCAGGAGGACATCTTTTGACCCTACGAGCCTGCTCCGCTATTTAGCACGGTCATGGCTGATCATCCAACTCAATAGCCTAATCCTGCTTTCTCCTCATTACCTTTGTTCCCATTCTCCCCAAGTGCAATGTCTAGCCGCCTGTTGAATATATTCAATGCTTCAGCATCAACTGCTTTCTGTGGTGATGAATTCCACAAGCTCACCACTCTTTCGGTGAAATAATCTCCTCATCTCTGTCTGAAATGGTTTACACTGAATCCTCCGACTGTGGCCCCTAGTTCTGGACACAACCATCATTGGGAATGTCTTCCCTGCATCTACCCTGTCCAGTCCTGTTACAATTTTATGTCTCTATGAGATCACCCCTCATTCTTCTGAACCCCAGCGAGAACAATCCTAACCTAGTCAATCTCTCCTCATATCACAGTCCTTACATCCCTGGAATCAGTCAAGTAAACCCTTGCTGCACTCCCTCGAGAGTAACAACATCCTTCCTCATAAAAGGAGACCAAAACTGCACACAATATTCTAGGCGTGGCTTTCACCAAGGCCCTGTATAATTGCAGCAACACATACCTGCTTCTATACTTGAAACATCTCGCAATGAAGGCCAATGTACCATTAGCCTTCTTTATTACCTGCTACAACTGCATGCTTACCTTCAGCGACTGTTGCACAAGCACACCGAAGTGCGTTGCACACTCCCCTCACCCAATTTACAACCATTCAGGTAGTAATCTGCCTTCCTGTATTTGCTTCCAAAGTGAATAACCTCACACTTATCCAAATTATAGCGCATCTGCCATTGATTTGCCTACCTGCCCAACCTGTCCAGATCATGCTGTAGGATCATTTCATCCTCGTCACATTTCACCCTCTCATCCAACTTGGTATCATCTGCAAACTTTGAGATGTTACATTTTGTTCCCTCATCCAAATAATTAATATATATTGTGAATTGCTGGGGTCCCAGCACCGATCCCTGTGGTACCCCACTAGTTACTGCCTGCCAAATTGAAAATGGCCTATTAATTCCTACACTGTTTCCTCTGTGCCAAACAGTTTTATATCCACCTCAATACACTTCCCCCAATCCCATGTGCTTTAATTTTTCACAGTAATCTCTTATGCGGGACTTTGTCAAACGCCTTCTGAAAGTCCAAATATACCACATCGACTGTCTCCCCCTTGTCGATTGTACTGGTTACATCTTCAAAGAATTCCAACAGATTTGTCAAGCATGATTTCCCCTTCATAAATCCACGCTGATCTGACTGATCCTGCCACTGCTTTCTAAATGTTCTGCTATAAATGCCTTGATAATGGATTCAAGAATTTCCCCCCACTACCGATGTTAGGCTTACTGGTCTATAATTCCCTGCTTTCTCTCTAGCTCCCTTTCCGAGTATTGGAATGACATGAGATACCCTCCACTGTCTGTGGTTACTTTCTGTGCGGAGTCTACACGTTCTGCGTGGGTTTCTCCCGAAGCTCCGGTTTCCTCCCACAAGTCTTGAAAGACGTGCTTGTCAGGTGAATTGAACATTCTTAATTCTCCCACAATGTATCGGACCGAGCGCTGAATGGCGATTGGGGAATTTTCACATTAACTTCGTTGCAGTGTTAATGTAAGCCTACTTGTGACATTAATACAGACTTATTATTACTTCCTATAGAAGTCAACGGAAGTGAATATTGGGCGAGGCACCAAGGCTGCACCATCCTTATCCAGTTGGCTCATCGCTGGCTACGGACCAGCGGCTGCAAAATGGGATTAGAACGGATACTTTCGGGCGGTACTGTGCCGCAGTGGTTAGCACTGCTGCTTCACGGTGCTGAGGATGTAGGTTCGATCCCGGCCCCGGGTCACTGTACGTGTGGGGTTTGCACGTTTTTCCCCTGTCTGCGTGGGTCTCACCACCACAATCTATAGATGCGCAGGGTAGGTGGATTGGTCACGCTAAACTGTCACTTAATTGGGGGAAAAAAGACTTGGGTAGTCAGAAAGTTTATTTATGAAAGAACACGGATAGTTTCTGGATGGGCGACGCAGATAGGTTGGGACACAGGTCCCATTTTGTGCTGTAAAACTGTATCACATTTATTGACTATCACGAATTCCTTTTGAGCTGAATGGCTAGCCAGGTTATTTCAGAGGGCATTTAAGAGTCAGCCACATTCCCGTGAATCTGGAATCACGTGTCAGTCAGATCAGTTGAGGATGGCAGATTTCCTTTCCTAAACGGGATTAATGAACGAGAAAGACTTTTCGTAACGAAATAAATTCCGTTTCATAATTGCCATGTAATTGTTATGATTCCAGATTTAAAAAACTGACGATCAATTTCACTATTTTCCATTGTGCGATTCAATCCCGGATCCGAGAACTTTATTGGATTACTTTGCCATCGCCGCCCCTTGAACCATGTGATTCACGTTTGCCATTGTAAATGTTACCCTGCGCCGCAGGTTGTATTCAGGTCCAATTGTGTACGGTAGATAGAGTGTACCCTAATAGACGTTATGCAACCTGGTGCCAATGGGTTACATTTTGACTCTGATCATCTGGACAGTATAGAGAAAAGTACATTAATGCGGATGCTGGAATCTGAAACGAAAGGGAAAATGCTGGAAACTCTCAGCAGTCTGGCAGAGCTTTGACAAAGAGTCATCGGTATCGAAACGTTTGCTGTTTTCTCTCCCTACCGGTGCTGCCAGACTTGCTGAGATTTTCCAGCATTTTCCCTTTCGCATCTGGACAGTATACCGAGTTGAAATTTCGTTTTGCATGTCGCCCAGTTATTCTTTCCAGCCAATTTCCCCAAAAGATGGCCCTGACCCTGTTTCAGTCCATTCTTAATCCTGGCATATAAACGTGCTTGTTGTGGGGTGGGTTTTATGTTTCACATATTTGACTAAAATTCATAGTGGTGCTTTGATGCAATCGATGCCCAGTTGCCCACGGCGGCATTTATGTCAAGTGCATGCCCACCTGATGAGTATTGACCCCTTTTCACGAGTTCTATTGAAGGCAAGGCACCTGAATCTCGGACGGCTTTGTAACTGGTAGCTGTGACTATCATGATCATCTAGAATGTTCGTCTAATGCGCATTTTTACCGATGTCCGTACTCGTGACCAATGATCGCAACGCTTTCTTATTTGGACAGACAGAATATCGCCCGTGCTCACCCACTCAGCATGCATACTTTGCTCTCATGCTGAAATCTGTGCCCTATTGCATGACAGTACTCACCATTTTCACCGGGTGTATATATTGGTTTGTCCGTCTGAATGAATATATAGCCCCTTTTTGACGAGAGCAGGATCGGAACTAATTTCCTTCCTGGGAACAGTTGCTTACATTCAGCAGCAAGGTATATATGCTTTTCTTTGCGTAACCAAATGTTGGTTTTCTTGATCCTGTCAGAAAGAGCCTATGGAGTTTCATAGGGTGGATGTCAGCAGTGCAAGATTCAGTTATTTCACTTATATACTTAATTAAGTCACAGCAAGCGCAACTTTGTTCACTTTGCAGGTCGGAGGGCTAAGCACAATACTTTTTGATAAAGCGCAAAACTTGTGCATTTTGATATCCAGAGAGATGTGCATGTACTCGAACAAGAAATACAAAAAGTTAACATTCAGGCACAACAAGTTACTGAGAAATTGAATTTCTTTATTGAGGGGATTTGAGTTAAGTATGCTAAGTATATATGTTTTTTGATATCTTGCTATAATTGTACTGAGCTTTGGGAGGACAGCACGTGTAGCATAGTGCACATTTCTAATCTCCATATTTGAAAAAGGATACAATGAATTGGAGGCAGTTAGATTTTTCAGATTGGCCCTGGAATGAGGTTATTTTGAGAGGCTGTGTAAATTAGATGATATTCTCTACCATTTAGAAGGATGAGTGTTGATCTCATTGAAATATTGAACATAATGAAGTGGATTGATGAGGTGAGCACTGAGTGGTTGTATCACCTGACCTGAGAACTGAGAACACGGGGGTGGGGGCCACTTCAGGAGACGGATTTGGGGGGGGGGGGGGGGGGGGTGCGGTTAGGGTCTCACCATAAAAGTAAAACCATTTAGGACTGAGATTAGGTCAATTTGTTTCGCGTTAATATTTCAAATACTTCACCTGACTGGATCAGGGATGCTCATCATTGAATATATTTGAGGCTGAGATAGACTGATATTGGATCGCAGGGATTGGAATTGAAGCCAAAGATTAGTCGTGATCATATTGAATGGCTGAGTAGGCTTGACCATCGCGTACTCCAATTTCTTATGCTCACATATTTTTAGCAGGCCACACATACTGGACTGCAATAATTTTCGGGAACTATTAACATGTTGTTCAGGTAACCGTTTACTTGTTGTTTGCTTACTGTGTCGAAATCCCCGAGGTATCATGTCGCAATTTTAAGTGCGTATTTTTTCTGATCAGTGCGATGGATAGTTTTCTGTTAGATGTGCACTTTCCAACCCACGTTGCCTTCTTTATTTACAATGGCCCAGAATTTGCAGTCAGCAGTGAAGTGGTGCTGTTCACCGCTGACCTCCAACCAAACAACCCCGCCAAGCCCAAAGATATCTCAGGCTTGAATTTACTCTTTCCCAATGTCATCTTCAATCTGGCATCAGGTCGAGAGGATCGCAAAGCGTTCAACAAAATGATGTCATCAAATATGTAAAGCGACTAATTAGATTGAAGTATTCTAACAGACAGTAAAGCAGGAACCTAATTTTTCACTTTGAAATAAATTTCCAGAAGGCTATGTAAATGATTGAACATAATCCTCGACTAAGGTGGGAGTTGAAGCGTCGCAAATCGATATTTTAAATTTAAGACTTTAAAATATGTGAGATTTCAACTATAATGGATGAATGTTGGCATTCCAGAAAAATAACATCATTTTTCTCAGGACCAGTGAAGTTGTTTTGCAATAACTACGAATTTGATATACAGTTCGAAAGAAAGTATTGCATTTTCAATTTTAAGATTGGGGCAGCACGGTAGCATGGTGGTTAGCATAAATGCTTCACAGCTCCAGGGTCCCAGGTTCGATTTCCGGCAGGGTCACTGTCTGTGCGGAGTCTGCACGTCGTCCCCGTGGGTTTCCTCCGGGTGCTCCGGTTTCCTCCCACAGTCCAAAGATGTGCGGGTTAGGTGGCTTGGCCAGGCTAAATTGCCCTTAGTGTCCTAAAAAATAAGGTTAATGGGGGTTGTTGGGTTACTGGTATAGGTTGGATACGTGGGCTTGAGTAGGGTGATCATTGCTCGGCCCAACATCGAGGGCCGAAGGGCCTGTTCTGTGCTGTACTATTCTAATTCTAATTCTACAAAGAAAAAAAAGATAGGTAGACTAATAGCATAAAAGCGATTTATTTTGTCAGATTATTGATTTCTACTTGATTGGAGTATGGGATACTCCAAAAGCTCAACGTATTGAAAAGAATGGAATCAGTGACAGTAGATTCTGATTTTTTGTGGTTTTATGCACGAAATCCATAGTTGATGTCAGTTGCTGCACATTGTCAGGGCAGTTAGTACCAGTCAGTGTCAACGCCAGCTTTCAGTTGGGGATAGTTGTGATGTATTGGTCAGTCAGAAAATTGATCAATGGCCAAGGACTAAATTCCTTGGTCAAAAGTATTTTTTTTCTGAATTGCAAAATCAACTTGAATTTAGCTCCTACTCCAGACAGACTACCCTTCAGTATTTGTAGTGAGATCTTTGGGCAACTGGTGCAGATGTAATATCAATTAATTTGCATTTATCCTGGGTGAACGCTATTTATTTTTGCTTTCAGGGCGGCACAGATTTAACGATAATATTCCAAATCGGTTAGAGTTCATGTTGCTGTCACCAGGGGCTCTCTGCTGGAAGGACAGCCGTTTCCTCCAGTCTCTGGACAAGAGCTGCCCCGACCAAAATGGCCACAGCAAGTCACAAGAGGAGCAATCGGTGCAAGGACCATTGGCCATGCAGCCTGGTTAGGCCACCGAGGCAGAGTATCAGAGTATTTAGGGCAGCACGGTAGCATTGTGGTCAGCACATTTGCTTCACAGCTCCAGGGTCCCAGGTTCGGTTCCCGGCTTGGGTCACTGTCTGTACGTAGTCTGTACATTCTCCCCATGTGTGCGTGGGTTTCCTCCGGATGCTCCGGTTTCCTCCCACAGTCCAAACATGTGCAGGTTAGGTGAATTGGCCATGCTAAATTGCCCTTAGTGTCCAAAATTGCCCTTAGTGTTGGGTGGGGTTACTGGGTTGTGGGGTTATGGGGATGGGGTGGAGGTGTGGACCTTGGGTAGGGTGCTCTTTCCAAGAGCCGGTGGATACTCGTTAGGCCAAATGGCCTCCTTCTGCACTGTAAATTCTATGTCTAGGTCTGCAGTGAATAAATATATAGTCCTGAGCCTTTCTCGGAGAAGTCCACTTTCTGTGTAAAAGTTTGCTTCATGGAAGAGCTAGGTATTAGTTTCCGTTTTGCAGTTTTGCTGATTGTCTGAAGACATTGTCATTCAGCTTTACATTGTATCTGGACACCTGTCCACCCATCGCAATTCCAGACTTGGTGAACGACAATAGACATTCATATTTATGTATACCATTGTTACTGGGACAGGAATCATCCAGACTGTGGATTGCAACACAGATATGTCAGCGGCTCTCCGAGTCACCAGGTTATCCCAACACATTAATCGAATTTCCACTGTGTTATTCGCATTGGCGTGCTAGTCTAAGCAGCATTGACATGGTATCAAACTGCTAATTTGCAATGCAGCTAAACTGTGCTTCGAAACAAAGGTCGCGCTAAAATAACGAAACGACAGGGTTGTTCACAGTTCACTTCAAGATGTGCGCCATGGTGGTAGTACTTACGATTATGTCTTTAATTTGATGGTATCCATTCCCTTCCGTTAGTACAAATTCAACGTCATCCGAAAACCTTGTGCTGGTGGTCAAATCGAATAAATAAACTCTCACATCGACAGTTGTGTCTACTCCGTCCAATTGAATGGCGACACTCTCTTTCACCCCAACGTGAATGATATTGGGGGCACTTATTAAGTAGCTAGTGTGGGAGGCGGGGGGGGGGGGGAATGCAAAAGTAAAACAATTCTTTAGTCATGTGTCACATTGCAGTCGTCTTTGAAAAAGCGCATACATACCTAAATATGGCGGCCAAATGGCCATTGCTGTGTTGATCTTTATGGACAGTAAAAAGGAAAGGATGTAGTCACCATGAGGTTTGGTTACAAATTTATGGGTGTTGGGCGTCGCTGGCTGGGCCAGAATTGATTGCCCATCCCTACTTATCTTTGAATGTCTTGCTAGGCCATTTAAGAATCAATTACGTTGCTGTAGGTCTGGACTCACATGTAGGTTTTTGTTTTACTGAAATCAAGTTTCAAAAAACAAAGAACAAAAAAAAGTACAGCACATAAATAGGTACTTCCGCCCTCCAAGTCTGTGCCGACCATGCTGCCCGTCTAAACTAAAGTCTTTTGCACTTCCTGGGTCCGTATCCCTCTATTCCCATCCTATTTATGTATTTGTCAAGATGCTCCTTAAACGTCACTACCGTCCATGCTTCCACCACCACTTCCGGCAGCGAGTTCCAGGCACGCTCTACCCGCTGTGTAAAAAATGAGCCTCAAAAATCTCATCTAAACCTTGCCCCTCGCACGTTAAACCTATGCCCCCTAGTAATTGACCCCTCTACACTGGGAAAAAGTCTCTGACTATCCACTCTGTCAATGACCCTCATAATTTTGTAGAGCTCTATCAGGTCGCCCCCAACCTACGTCGTTCCAGTGAGAACAATCTTTATTCAATCTCTCATCATATCTAATGCCCACCAGGCAACGTCATGGTAAATCTCTTCTGTACCCTCTCTAAAGCCTCCACATCCTTCTGGTCGTGTGGCGACCAGAATTGAACACGATACTCCGTGTGGCCTAACTAAGGTTCAATACAGCTGCAACATGACATGCCAATGTCTATACTCAATGCCCCGGTCAATGAAGGCAAGGATGCTGTATACCTTCTTGACTACCTTCTCCACCTGTGTTGCCCCTTTCAGTGACCTGTGAACCGTACACCTAGATCTCTATGACTGTCAATACTGTTTAGGGTCATACCATCCACTGTATATTCTCTACCGGTATTAGACCTTCCAAAATGCATTACCTCACATTTGTGCGGATTAAACTCCATGTGCCATCTCTGCACCCAAGACTCCAAACGATCTAAATCCTGCTGTATCCTCTGACAGTCCTCATCGTTATCTGCAATTCCACCAACGTTTGTGTCGACTGGAAACTTACTAATCAAACCAGTTACGTATTCCTCCAAATCATTTATATATACTACGAACAGCAAAGGTCCCAGCACTGATCCCTGCGGAATGCCACTAATAGCAGAAATACGCCCTTCCATTGCTACACTCTGCCTTCAATGACTTAGCCAGCTCTGTATTCATCTTGCCAGCTCATCTCTGATCCAGTGTGACTTCACCTTTTATACCAGTCTGCCATGAGGGACCATGTCAAAGGCCTTACTGAAGTCTACAGACATCATCCACTGCCCTACCTGCATCAATCATCTTTGTGACCTCCTCGAAAAACTATCAAGTTAGTGAGACACGACCTCCCCTTCACAAAGCCGTGCTGCCTCTCGCTAATATGTCCACGCTTCCAAATGGGAGTAGATCCTGTCTCGAAGAATTCCCCTCCAGTAATTTCCCTACCACTGCTGTAAGGCTCACCGGCCTGTAGTTCGCTAAATTATCCTTGTTAGTCTTCTAAAACAAAGGAACAATATTGCTATTCTCCAGTCCTGCGAGACATCACCTAAAGGCAGTGAGGATCCAAAGATTTCTGTCAAGGCGTCAGCAATTTCCTCTCTAGCCTCCTTCAGTAGTCTGGGGTAGATGCCATCAGGCCCTGGGGCTTTAATATTTTTCAAGACGCACGTCTTCTTTTTGGATCTCAATGTGATCCAGGCAATCTACACACCCTTCTCCAGACTGAACGTCCACCAATTCCTTCTCTTTTTCACCACCTGCGGTGATAGAATTCGAAGTAAGAAGGCAGTGACAATACCACTAGCCTATCACATACCCCTGTGCATGCTCAACATCACTAAGGTTGCCTCTGTGCCCTATTTCTATAGAACCCGCAAGCTGGCTGCAGGTAATGTTTGGATACAATGAAAGCCTCTATGAGTCTTACATGAACACTGGAACGACTCAGAAGGCCTGGTAGCATCCGTGGAATGAGGAGGAGAATGAAGATTTCAGGTCAATGATTAAACAGCCATTCTTGTATTGCTGACTGAGGCATAGATTCGGTGCGAAAACGATGGTTGGAATAGTCCACACCTCCTGCTCACCTCATCCTGCTTCTAGCCCGTTCCCAGCGGAGCGAATATCCAGACAAGATTGACTTTGCAAAGAGGAAGAGCTTTGCCATATATCAACAATGTTGACAAGAGTGGCTAATCATATGAAGCAAACGCAGTCAATCAGACTGCTCATTCCGAATATACTGAAGTCAAATTCTCCACACGACCCGAAATTAAGGAACAGGCTAATGATTAACTTGTTTGGATGTTCAAACTGTTAAATGTAAAGGTAAGCAATTACATCGTTCTGACAGAAATACATCTACTCACTTGGTGTCATCTAGTTTACAAATCATATTAGATAAAGGACAACTTGAGATCATAAAATCAAATGCACCGCCTGGAATATAGTTTCATATCTGCATTGTGTAACTTCGTCAACGGCTGCATGTTTCCCTGGTCATGGCACAAGGCAGATTTCTTTGAGATTAATAGAGGGCTATTCCTGCTTCAAAGTATTATCCTTGTCCAGCTTGGTGGTTCTATAGAAATAGTGCACAGAGGAAGCAGATATATTCCTGCTGGTTGCTGAGCTACCGTGCATTATTTAACGTCAGTAAGGTCACTTGGAGGGAATACTGCTCTCACCTGAAACCAACACACTTAAACTCGCATGCACACAAACACTCTCAGGCACGTAGATATGTCTACATTCAGACAAACTCCGACTCTCTCCTTCATACAAGGCGTGCTCTCTCTCTCTCTCTCGCCCACACACTCAAATACAGACACATACAGCACACAAACATTCTCAGCCGACGCACGCACATGTAAAACATGGAAAATAGGAGCAGGACTATGCCGTTCCGTCGTTCGAGCCTGCTCCACCATTCATTATGATTATGGCTGACCATCCAACTCAATAGCTGAATCCCGACTTCTCCCATATCCTTTGATCCCTTTAGCTGATGAGTCTCATGTAGCTGCTTCTTTAAAACATACAATGCTTTGGTCTCAACTACTTCCTGTGGCAGCGAATTACACAGGCCGACTCTCCTAGTGAAGTAATAAATGGTTTACCGCGTATCCTCAGAACTTGACTCCTGCTTCTGGACTCTCCCACGATCGGCAACATCTTTCCTGCATCTCCCCAGTTTCATCATTTGAGAATGTTAATGCTTCTGAACTTCAGCAACTATAATCTTATTGACTCAACCTCTCCTCGTATGTCAGTCCAGCCACCCCAGAAATCAGACTGGTTAACCCTCGCTGCACTCCCTCTGGAGCAAGAATATCCTTCCTCAGAAAAGCATACAGACTACACACAATATTCCAGGTGTAGTTTCACCAAGGCCCTGTATAATTGCCACATTCATCCCTGCTCATGCATTCGAACCCTCTAGGCATGAAGGTCAACATACCATTTGTCTTCTTTACCGCCTGCTAGACTTGCATGCGTACCTTCAGCGACTGGTGTACGAAGATACCCAGGTCTTGTTGCACATTCTCCACTCTTAGTTAATAGCTATTATATAATAATCTACCTCCCTGTTTTTGCTACCTAAGTGGATAATCTCACCTTTATCCACATTATACTGCATCTGCTATGTATTTTGCCACTCACCCAATTTGTCCAAATCACACTGAAGCAACTCTGCATCCCCCTCACAAATCACCCTGTCCCCAGCTTTGTATCATTTGCAAATTTGAACATATTATAATTAGTTCACTCATCTAAATCCTTAATGTACATTCTGAATGCATTGTGAGGTTATTTATGAAGGCCTGTCTTCTCAACCTTGCCTCACGCCTGCAGTGAGGTGATCGTCAGATTAAATCACCGCCAGTCAGCTCTCCCTTCAAAGGGGAAAACAGCCGATGATCATCTGGGACTATGGCAACTTTCACCTTTCCCTATATTGTGAATATCGGTGGGCCTAGCGTCGGTCCCTGCAGCCCCACTAGGCACTGTCTGTCATTCCAACAAATACCGATGTATTCTTACACTTTGTCTCCAACCAGTTTTATATACATCGCAATAAATCACAGCCAACCGCATGCGCTTTAATTTTACACATTATTCTCTTATGTGGGGCATTGTTCAAAGTATTCTGAAAGTCCTATATTAAGCCACGTCCACTGATTGCCCCTCACCAACTCTACGAGTTACATCCTCGAAGAATTCCAGTAGATTTGAAAACCATGACTTTCCTTTCATAAATTCATGGTGACTCTCCGATTCTGCCACTGTTCTCCAAATGCTCTGCTATTAAATATTTTAGAATGGACTCTAGCATTTCCCACTACCAACGTGGTTTATAATTCCGTTTTCTCTATATCTCCATTTTAAATAGAGGGGTTACTGTGGCTACCCTCCAATCTTTTGGAACAGTTCGGCAGTCTATAGAATCTTGGAAGATGACCACCAACTGCTCCAGTATTTCTAGCTGGACTTCCTTAAGTTCTGTGAGATGCACATTATTAGACCCGGGGGATTTTTGGCCTTCAATCCCATCAATTTTCCCCACACCATTTCCCTGCTATAACGGATTTAATTCAGGTCCTCTCATTCAATTCCCGTACAGTCCTCCCCGAAACAGGTGCCGGAATGTGGCGACGAGGGGCTTTTCGTAGTAACTTCACTGAACCCTACTTGTGACAATGAGCGATTATTATTATTATTATGATTATTATTATTCACTAACCTCTGTTCACCAACATTTCTGGCGTGTTATTTATGCCCTCTTTTGTGAAGCCAACAACAAAGTATGTATTTGGATGGTCAGCCATTTCTTTATCCCCATTGTAAATCCGCTGGTTCTGACTTTGGCTTCAGTCATATTTCTTCTTTTTGTATACTGATGGAAACTTTTGCGGTCAGTTTTTATGTTCCCCACAAGCTTACGTTTGAACTCAATTGTCCTCTTATTAATTATTCCTTTGGTCCTCCTCTGCTGAATTCTAAAGCGCACCCAATCCTTGGCCTTTGTTTTCTCTTGTCAACTTGTATCGTTCTTCCTTGGACGTAATGCACAACTTACCAACTTTTCTTTTGCACTAAGTAGGAACAAATAATTATTGCAGTTCACACATGCCCTCTTGGAATCTTTGCTATTGCCTATTCACTCTCACCCTTTGTAGTAACTTTTCCCAATTCGTCACAGCCACCTCACGCCTCATACCACCAAAGCGCCTTTATTTTGATTCAGGACGTAGCCTCAGAATCAAAGAAGTTACTCTCCATCCTGATGAAAAATTCGACCATTTTATAGTCGCTCAGCCCCAAGTAGTCTCGCCAATTATTCATTTCTCATTACAGGATATCCAGTCCAGGATGGCCTATTCTTTTGTTGGTTCGTCAACGTATTGGTCCAAAAAAAACATCTCGAATATGCCCCTGGAATTCTTCCTGTATGGTATTGTTACTAATTTGATGAATCCAATTTATATGCAGATGAAACTCACCCATAATTCCTTTATTTATTTATTTTGTATTGAAGGTTATCTTACTCCTGCATACACACACCAACGCATACGAACACAGAATCACACACACAGACCACATAAATACTCATGCACACACGTATTCTCAATCGCGTGCGCATACACATAAACATACACCTACACAGAGGAGCAAATGTATTCCTCGGGTAATGAATGTACTGTAATGTTTGGAAAGAAAATTTTAGATAGACTGAAGCGCTCACATTTTCTTGCAGATAGCATACACGTCGGTATTTAAAAAAATAATTGGAGGACAGGGCCTCCCGACACATGTAGCTAACGCACGAAATACAAAGACTATTATGATGTAAGAAACGTGGCAACCAATATCCACGCAATGTCCCACAATGAGCAACCGCATAAATTACCTTCTGTTACATTCCTCCATTCTTTTGGACTGTTTTCCGATTTAGACGGATGAATACTGGCCGGGGCACCGGAAAAAGCTCCACTTCCCGTCGGAATGTGCGTCGCGGATGCTTTACATCTAGCCGAGAGTGAAACCCGTGTGACTATTTCCGCCTGGGACGCCACTGATTCACGCATGAAACCGTCACCAATCCTTCTGAAAACATGCATTTCAGTTGCCGTAGAATTCATTCAGCCGCACTCTTTTTTTAATGATTGGAAGGGAGAAAACTATCTGCATTAACGTTACTTTCAATATTGTGTGCTTCGACCAACTGTGAACCACTCACGTGACACAGTATACTTACGATGGTGCTTGTTCAGCAGCAGGTATTAGCGCAGAGAACCACAGGAGGAAGACCAAAGGCTCCATTATTAGAAAAGTCAGCCCACTGCCTGAGGGCTGATACCAGTCGAGACACAACCTCACTGCGCTGTGGGGAAATCCCTAGGGACGTTTTCTAGATATGTCTAGGTAATAATATTGATTTTAAAGTTACTTATTTACATTGATGGACATTTTGGTGGAAGTGCGTGCGCACCGTGGGGTGCACATTTTCTCCCTGTACTGAGTGCAGGATTTTCCCCGGAGCTTCCGCCAGAAAAATAAAGAAGTTGTTTCGTCCTCAGCGATTATAGTTTTAATTGGGTAAAGGAGCAAACGGATCTAGGGGTATGCCAGTCATTAAGAGAAGCCATGCAGGACAATAAAGCCATGACGAGTAAACAAATCATTCTGTACGGGTACAACTGAAAAACAAGGAAGGCCAGTTAAAATTCTATCAAACCTTTCAAGTCGGACCACACTCGAACATCGTGCTGGATTGTGGCCTCCAATATATGTGTGCGTGCATGGATGGATGGAGAGCCAGTTTGATAAATAGACAATCAGGCAGATAGATTGACAGATATGTAGATGGATAGATAGATGGATAGATGGATAGATAGGGGAACTGGAATAGTTTCCAAGAGAAATCACAAATTTTATGCCATAATTGGGAGCTTAAAGTCATTACAAATCATTTTAAACATTTATGGGACATAGCCGTCGCTGGCTTGGCAAACATTTATTGCCAATCGCGAGTTGTCCTTGGGAATGTGGGGCTGCATTCTTGAACCTCTGCAAATCCTGTGGTGTATGTACACCCACGCTGCTGTTAGGGAGTGAGTTCCAGGATTGTGACCAGTGAAGGTGGCAGCTTCAGTGGCAGCCGTGTGTACCACCTGAAAGATGCACTGCAGCAACTCACCAAGATACCTTAGGCAGCACCTTCCAAATCCACGACGACACCATCTAGAAGGACAAGAGCAGCAGATACCTGGGAACCCCACAACCTGGAGGATGCTCTCCAGGCCACTCACTATCCTGTCTTGGAAATATATTGCTGCTCCTTCGCTCTTGCTGGGGCGAATCCTGGAACTCCATCTCTAACCGTACAGTGGATGGGTTTCAGCTCAAGTACAGCAACGGTTTAAGATGGCAACTCACCACCACCATGAAGGGCAACTAGGGATGGGCAATAAATGCTGGCCTAACCAGCGACGCCGACATCCCATAACAATTTATTTGAGAATTATGGCTGGTCCAGATCTGTTTCTGGTCATTGGTAACCTTTGGGTGTTTTTCATTGAATCAAATCATAGAATCATAGTGTATAAGGTAACCACTAGGCCCATAGTGTCTGCACCAACTCTTTCAAAGAACACCCTACTAGGCCCACAGCATCTCTGTAACCCCACCTAAAGTTTTGAACAAGAATTCATCCCGGAATAAAACTGCCAGGTGACGTATTTGGCCGTTTACCCGATTTCTGTGTCTTGAGTCTTGCTGTGCCCAAATATCTCCCTATCAGAACAGTGATGGTACTTCAGTAGTCGTGAATGGGATGACAAACGCTTGGAGAGGCGCTGATATCGCGCGAAAGTTGGCAATTAAAGCAACCCAACTATTTGAGCTCCCTCATTCCCACAGGGAAGTGTCACCAGCCCTCGCCAGCCGAAGAAATTTGAGTAGACAGTGAGGAAACCGTTATACTTAAACATTAATGGTTTTAATTTGCGCATGTCAAGTTGCAATTATTAGATTTGTTTTTCTTAGCTCATGCTTCGATTCAACTTGAACAGCAAAACACCGAGAATGTAGAGTGGTTGCAACATTATGTATTCACAAGGAGAAGCTAATTTCACAGCGTGAATGCAAGCGGTCGGCTGTTCTTGGGTTCGAGGTTGAGTGGCGTTAATAAGTAACCGGGTACTTGCAGAAATAACATAAATCCCTGCCAGTGTGCTAGATAAACGGCCACTTCATCAATCATTATACGTAATGTCAATGGCAAACTAGGTACTAGTCTGGTGAAAATCAAATGTTCACGAACACAGCAGCACAGGTTTGTCATGGCAGTAGTGCCAACCTAAGACGCAGATTTCGGTCTGTGTTCTTTCCGGACAACCTCCTCGTCAGTTCGAGTCAGTTAATCTTTCTGATGAATAAATGTGCGACACAACGAGCGCTAGAATTGAGACAAAAATGCTAGACTGGAAAGAAGCTTAATTTCATAATTTGGCAGTCGGAGGTCAACCTTAGTAACAGTTGTAGTTACTAAACCCGACTGCAGAGGCAGAGGGAGAGACCCTTGTGTGAAGCCCAATTCAGTTGGTAGTCTGACAGTCGAGGAGGGTCTCTTGAGACTAACAATCTAGGGCGAGACGTTAGAGTACTGCAGTGTCGGGCATGCTGGGTTTCAGATGAGATATTAAACCCGGATATTCCATGTCACCATTTCAACTCGCTGCGATCCCTGTTTATTTGTTATGCCGATTTTACGCATTCAATTGCAAAACTATCATTGTCAAACTGCTATTTGTGGGAGATGGTTATACATCAGGGATTAGAGTCGAGGATGGGTTGTGAAAATGGGACATGCAGAGCATGTCAACGGATAAGGGCATTACTTACTGGGCCAGCATTCACTGCCCACCCCTAATTGCCGATGAATTGAATGCCTTGCTCTGCCATGTACATACAATTAATCGTAGGATCCTAGGATGTACGAAGAATCAGAGAGACCTAGGGGTGCATGTCCATAGGCCCCTGACGACAGGAGGGTAGGCAGACAACGTGGCTGAGAAGCCATATGGGAAACTTGCCTTTTTTTAACCGATGCCAGAATATGAGCAAGGAGGTGATGATGGAGAGCTATAAACGCTGGTTATGCCACAGCTGTGTGCAGTTCTAGTTGTCACGCTATAGGAAGGAGATGATTGCACTAGAGGATGAAGAGGTGATTCGTCAGGATGTTAGGTGGGCTGTAGTTTCAGTTATGAAGAGAAATTGGAAAGGCTGGAGTTGGTTTCCTTGGAGCAATGAAGGCTGAAAAGTGACCTGATTGAGGTGTGGAAAATTACGAAGGACATAGATAGGGTGGATATGAAGGAACTTCTCCCTCTTAGCGGAAGGGTCAATGACCCTTGCCATTGCGGGAACGTACGGGAGCCAGCAGGACCACGGGGGACAGACCAGAAGCGATGGCTCGAGGGGGAGGCTACAGAAAATAGGGTAGGCCGGAAAACGGTCCATACAGTGGTCAAGGGGCATAGAACAATACCACAAGAAAAATAACCACCAAGGAAATGCTGAAAACAGGATAGGAAGAGGGAAGAAGAAGGGGGGGGGGGGGGCGAGGGAGACCAAACTGCGAAAGTCGGGGGTAGGGTAGGGTAGGGAGCCATTCACATGTAAGTAGCAGATAACTGTCCACTGTACAGGTGTGGTCTCAGGAAAGGACCCTGAAACAATAAATGAAGTGGATGGGGGGGGGGGGGGGGGGGGGTGGGGGGCGTGGAACCAAAGGGATAACGATACAGAGGACGTTGGCTTGTAGATTGTAACCGCCGCTGTATATTTACCAAATGTATAGTGCATAAAATGTAAAAACGCCAATAAAAACATTTCCAAAAAAATTATGCACAGAATTATTACCCTGAAATGCTGCTAATGAGCTGCAGAATAAATTGCCTCGTCCGGCAGGCCATGAAAATATATCATGTTATCTCTCCCAACTGCTGTTTGCTGATGATAAATGTTATCTGCTGGCCTTAATCCACGGGCCAATATCAAATATTGTGCAACTGCTCTGCTTCATTTTCCAGTAAATCGTGTTCATAGACAGGAAATCACTGGGCAGGGGTGTACAGAGAAAATACACCTTTGAACGTCCATGGATAATTCGACCTATATGATTACAAATATGAAAAGGTCTCCCACGTGGTTCTGAGTGGTTGGCGTCCGTGAAGTAACGAAAGATGGGATAGTAATGTGCAACCCAGAGGCCCAGGGTGTGGCTCTGGCGATCCGGGTTCGAATCCCACCACGGTAAATAGTGAAGTGTAAATTGCATATCCATCCGGAATTCAAAGATCTAACGGAGACCACGAAATCATTTTCGTAAAAACCCATCTGGCCCTTTGAAGAAATCTGCGTTCTTTACCTGGTCTAGCCTATATAGAGTCACAGAATTTTACAGCATGGAAAGAGACCCATCGGCCCATCATGTCGACGTCAGCGATCAAACACCTCTCACTTTTAATTCCATTTCTAGCACTTGGTCCGTAGCCGTGCATGCTGTGGCATTTCTAGTGCTCCTCCAATATTAATCATAATCTTTATTATTGTCACCAGTAAGCTTACACTAACACTGCAATGAAATTACGGTCCATGTAACTATCCTGATTGGGGGAAAGGGGGATTGTCCCTTCTTCCTGCAGCATCAACTGTACTTATCTTGGGAATGCGGCCCTGCACACTGGGGTTTCCCTTGATAGGGAATAGCTGCAGTCATGATTTTGACCATGAGGCCGAACCCCTGCACTCCCGGGTTTCCCTTTGCCCAGGGACCACCCGACATGGGGACCAATCGTGTATATGCCATGTGAGTGGCCCCCTGCACTCCAGGGTTTCCCTTTGTTTAGAGACCCTCCACAGTGCCCCATCTTGTTCCACTTATCCTAGATTAACCCGATGAAGGCAGTCTAGAGCCCTCCCTCTTTGTCGTTTCGTTCCCCCCCCCCCGCCATAGTTTTGTTTCGCTCCTAGCATCCCGCTTACCGCCGACCCTTTCCGTCGTATCTCCCCCTCTTCTGCGGAGCCCACTGTCTCCCATTCCCTAAGGTTGTCTCTCCCCCGAGTAGACGCTCTCTCTGCAGCGGGAGATGTGCTGCAGCCCCCTGTCACTCACACCCTCTGGCGCTTACTTTCCCGCTAGTGCCCCCCTTCCTCCCTCCCCAGGTCAATCTGACTTCTTCCCACGCCCTCTGTTGGAATCCCAACTATATATTCCTCACCCTCCCCTGAGCTTTGCTGCCCTCGCCCCCTCCTTTCATTAAACCAAACAACAATGCATGATGCGTACCTGCACATGTCAAATACTGCTTCAAATCATTTCTGTTCTGTCAAGACTGAGGCACCACCTTTCCCTTATTAATTTGCTGTCGCAGATGGACTGCATGCTTCTGAGAAGTAAGACTCCTTTACGAGGCTGAGTTTAGCCTGAAGACCAATGATGAGATAACATATCCATATTTTGTACGACTCTCAATGCATTTACCCCTTGCCAATTCCCTCCGCCATCTAGTCACTTCCATACCTCTGCAATCTCCTCCAGTCCCTAGAATTCTCGGAGGCCTGTGATTTCCTCCTCTTTGAGCACCTTGTGCATTTACGGCTTTCACCACCGCTGTATTGGCGGCCATATTTCCATTGGCCCAGGCCCTTCCTCCTTAAATGTCCCTGTCAGGACTCCCGGTGGCGGCGATGTCCTGAGCAGTCGCACATCAGCTGGCTCTCCTCCCAACCAGAACTAAAAAAGTTAGTTTTAAAAACAATTCGCCTGAATAAAGTACGGAAAATAATCCGGAAAGAGAAAAAGATACAGCAGAGAACTGGATGCCGGCGAACGGACGCTCGAGGGGCCGAGGAGAGAATAGAAGTGATGGAAAGGGCCACGACAAGCGGGCAGAGGAGCTGGTGGACCCATGAGGTGAGGTGGAAGCCACGACCGCCCAAGAGCGTGCAAGACCGGCGACGCAAGCATTGGCGTCAACTCCAGCACCAGCCTCCCTTTCCCCACCAGGAGGAACTTTACATTCATGGAACAGATGGGGACGATGGACCCATGGAGGTTCCTGCACGCTGGAGAGAGGGAATTCTCGTTCTTCTCACCAGTCCACAAGGTATACACCAGGATCGACTTCTTTGCAGTGGGAAAATCGGAGCTTCCGTCATAGTCATCTCTGACCATGCTCCACACTTCATGGATGTGAGTTATAGATGGGCCATGCTCAACGCCCTACATGGAGGTTGGACACGGACCTCTTGGCCGACTAGGCCTTCTGCCAGAAAACATCACAGGCCATAGGCGACTACATGACTAACAACCAGGAAGGGGGAGTCTCACGTTCCACGTTCTGGGAGGCACTAAAGGCCATTTCAGATAGGAGATTAAAGACTACAAGGTCCGCAGAGACAGGGAAGAGAGGGTGGCCAGGCAAGAGCTGATTAACTCCACACTGGAGGCGGTAGAAAGTACTCACAGGCTCCAACCGTTGAGTTGCTGGTGGAGAGGAAAACGCTACAGATCGACTTTAACCTACTATCCACTAGGAAAGCAGTGCACCAACGGAGGGCAGCATGTTAGCACAGTGGTTAGCACAGTGACTTCACAGTTCCAGGTCCCAGGTTCGATTTCCAGCTTGAGTCACTGACTGTGAGGAATCTGCACATTCTCCCGTGATTGCATGCATTTCCTCCGGGTGCTCCGATTTCCTCCCACAGTCCAAAGATGTGCAGGTTAGGTGGATTGGCCATGATAAAATTGCTAAATTGCCCTTTGTGTCCCAAATTGGTTAGGTGGGGTTATGGGGATAGGGTGGAGTTGTGGATATAGGGTGTTGTGTGCTTATTAGGTAGGGTGCACTTTCTAGGTGCCAGTAATGGCATCCTTCTGCACTGTAAATTCTATGCTTCTATGAACTTAGCCAGACACGGGTCCTTCTACTAACTCGGAGAAAAGGCTGCCCATCTACTGGCTCGCCAACTGAGGAACCAGGCAGCCAAGAGGGAACTAGAGCAGGTACAAAATGTCAGAGACAGACTGGTAACGGTACCAGAAGAGGTCAATTTGGCAGTCGAGACCTTCTACTGATGGGGAGGGGGAATTAAACAGTTCCTCGATGGACTGGATTTGCAAGGTGTGGGTGAGAACAGGCGGGTGGAGCTGGAAGCACCAATAGTTCTGGGAGAAATCATGGACAGCATTAGTTCCATGCAGGCGGGGATGGCGCTGAGACCTGATGGGTTCCAGGTGGTCTTCTATATAGAATTTACGTCGGCCCTGGCCACACATTTAAGGGATATATTTGCAGACTCTCTGGCAAATGGCACCCTGCATCCTACACTAACACAGGCCACGATATCGCTGACACCCCAAAAAGACAAAGACCCAATGCAGCGCAGCTCGTATTGACCCATTTAATTTTGGATGTGGATGCAAAGATATCCACGAATGTCTTGGCTAAAAGGCTGGAGAACTGCATACCAGAGGTGGTCACAGAGGACCAGGCAGGCTTTGTTAAAAGTGTGCAGCATATTGTGAACATCAGGCGGTTGATGATTGCAATAATGACTCCCCGCACCCCTGACGAGAGGACACCAGAGGGATCGTCTCCTTGGACGCAGAAAAGGCCTTCGACAGAGTTGAATGTAAGTACCTTCTCAAGGTACTGGAATTGTTTTGGCTAGGGGCAGGATTCACCTCCTCAGTGCAAATCCTGCCCAACGCTCCCAAGTCGAGCATTCAAACCAATACCGCCACCTCTGAATACTTCCAGCTGCACAGAGGCAGGGCTGACCATTGTCCCTGCTCCTGTTTGGCCTAGCAATTGAACCCCTCCGCGGTCGCTCTACAAGACTCAAAAAACTGGATAGGAATCCAAAAAGGAGGCAGAAAGCACAGAATATAATTCTGTGCGGATGGCCTGTGCCTCTACGTCTCGGAACCGCAAGGAGGCCTGAGAGCATTCATACAGTTCCTGCAAGAGTTCGGAACTTTCTCAGATTACACATTTAACCTGGACAAGGGCGGTGCATTCCCAGTGAACTCAAACGGGGGAGGGACAGACTTCGAGGGACTCCCATTCAAATTAGCCTAACTCAAATTCCACTACCTGATGATCCAAATGGATCCAATACAGATCCATAAGTGGAATCTGACCAGTCTGACGGAGAAAGTCAAAACGGACCTCCAGAGATGAAATACGCTCCTGTACTGCCTGCTGGGGATGGTGCAGATGATCAAAATGAATGTACTGTGCGGTTCCTATTCCTGTTCAGATCAATACCGATCTTCAACCCCAAGGCCTTTTTGCAAAACCTAAAGAAAATGATCATGGCGCTTTTGTGTGCGTGTGTTTGCTGGCAGTGGGGGGAGGGGGGGGGGGGGGGGGGAGGTGGGATGGGAAGGGGGTGGTGCTATGTGGTAAGAACCCGACACACTCAAATCAAAACTGCAGAGGAGAAAGTACAGGGGTGGCCTGGCACTACCAAACTTACAATATTACCACTGGGCAGCTACGGCAGAGAGCATGAAGGGACAGATATGTGAGTCCACTACGGCAGTGCTCTCGTCTCCCTGAAGAAATACACATCCTGCCCACTGGTGGTAACCACACTAAGGACATTGATCCAGATGAGGCAACACTTTGGTCTGACCGCGATGTCCCCCATGGCCCCCATCTGCGGAAACTACAGGTTCCCACCAGACATGCTAGACACCACCTTCAAAAAATGGATAGAGCATGGGGGGACGCTGACAGTCAGGGACTTTTACTTGGGGTACATGACGACACTGGGCGAACTGACGGCGAATGTGGAACTACCGACAGGACAGGAATTTAAACAACTAAAGGTAAACAACTTTCTCCGCAAGGCGACAGTACGATATCCGAGGGTCCTGCGAACCACACTACGAGAGGACCTTATAAACATGGACAGTAAGGAAGGAGGAAACTGCCGGAAAAGCTATGGACAGATACTGGACAGGCGAGACTGCCACTGGACTAGCCAGCTGAAAATGACAATCTGTGTACAAGAAACGTGTACACGTGTTGTAAATATTAAACGTTGTGTTACTGTGTTTACATTGAAAATACGAATAAAAATATATATTTCAAAAATGTCCCTGCAACCCTTAGGACCTCTGCACTTCTCTCCACTCGTTCAAGGCGGTCTGTAGGAGCAAGATCTTAGACCAAATTTGTAGACCAGAGACCGAATATCTCTTTATATGGCTGGGCATCAAGTCGTGTTTCATACCATTACTTTTCAGCGCTTTGAGGTATTTTAGCATGCTGGCGACATTGTATCAATGTCAGCTGTTTCTGCGCATGGCTATATTCACTGGAATCACTGTGGAGATGTAGGCCCTGGCTGGCACCGAATTCCAATGTCCAAGTCCTTGAGGTTTGATTGGTGGAAAACATCGCATGCGTTTGGATAACACGAATGAGCAGATTAGGGCTCTCGAGATGTCTTTCCCAATCGGCTGCCAGGCGTCTTCCAGGGCTTATAGCCTCTTGCACAGTTCCATGAGTGGATTCCTTCTCCCAAGTAAAGCTAAACGCCTGCCATATGTTTGATTGCAGGTCGTCGCGGCACAGGCCGTCCCCTATTGTCGTGAAACCGTAAGAGGTATACGGGGCTTCCAGAATATTTCAATGCCTGGAATAAATTTATCCGCGAGTTCATCTGTTTATTTCAAAGACATTCCTCAATTTTTCGACAGTAAATCGATCTGGATGAATTCTGGACAAAGGTTACTGAAATAAATTTCACAAGTGAGCTGATTTATTAACTTGCATTGAGGACATCAGATTGCAGACTCTGAGTCTGTTAATTCTGTGATTTCTGAAAGCACATATTTTTATAGTAGCCTGGTTAGATGACCCTGGCTTCTCGACGCGATTTACAGACAACAGAGTACTGGAGAAGAATGGGTAATGGTGCATTATATAAAATGCGTAAATGTGCTAATGTAGAGTTGTTTGAGGGATGTATAGTGGCTAGGACAATGCGAACTCTATTCCTCTTTAAACTAGTTGCGAGGAATAAATGTGTTACCCGACATAGAAAAAGAAGAGCATGTGTTAAACGCCACATCGGAAAATCGGCCCTTCGGGTAGTTCAGCATGCCCGTCACACTTGCCTTACGTTTCTACCCCAGTAGATGGCGCGGTCTTACTGCATCTACTTCATTATCACAGGCGTTATTGATTTTTTAAAAAACGTTTATACTGGATTTTCACATTTAATATTCAACATTTTAAAGTTAGAATATACAAAGCCGCACCAAAGATGAAAGAAAGAAAAATATTAACCAACGCACATATTTACAAGCAAATGTCTTCCCTCCCATTATGGCTGTGACCGCCCTTTTGCTGGCAGATTATCATAGAATTTACAGTGCAGAAGGAGGCCATTCGGCCCATCGAGTCTGCACCGGCTCTTGGAAAGAGCACCTACGCAAAGTCAACACCTCCTCCCTATCCCCATAACCCAGTAACACCACCCAACACCAAGGGCAATTTCGGACAATAAGGGCAATTTATCATGGCCAATCTACCTAACCTGCACATCTTTGGACTGTGGGAGGAAACCGGAGCACCAGGAGGAAACCCACGCACACACGGGGAGGATGTGCAGATATATGTTAAAATCCCCAATATGGCCATAGCTGGTATTCACAAGTGTCTACTTGCAGTTTCGTTGGGCTTTAGGTTGCCCTTGGACCCGTCCCCCTGCCGGTTTGACCCTTATCCTTCGCGGTGTCTTTGCATGTCTTTTCCCGGCCCACTTTCTCCCCCCCCCCCCCCCCCCCCCCGTTCCTTTTGTTTTTTGTGCCCGGCTCGTCCATGCCACCCCTCCCC
Source organism: Scyliorhinus canicula (assembly GCF_902713615.1). Taxonomy (NCBI): domain Eukaryota; kingdom Metazoa; phylum Chordata; class Chondrichthyes; order Carcharhiniformes; family Scyliorhinidae; genus Scyliorhinus; species Scyliorhinus canicula. The sequence goes on from NC_052158.1 coordinate 30,298,780, forward strand.
CTTCTGTACTGGTTGCTGGCTACCAACAGTTCTTGAAAAAATTTGGTCAACGTCCTCCACGTCCTGTGGAAGGCCTTTACCGACCCATGGATGGCCGATTTTACTTTCTCCAGCCTGAGAAGTTCCAGCAGGTCAGACAGCCAATCTCTAGCCTTCGCTGGTACTGGCGATCGGCAGCCGAGAAGGATTCTCCGGTGGGCAATCAGGGAAGCAAAGGCTGGGGTGTAGGCCACCCTTCCCATGAAGAGTTCTGGTCGATCTGATACCCCGAAGACCATCATTTTGGGGAATGGCTCTATTCTCCCTCCCACAGCCCTGGGAATTGCCGCAAAGATGGTCGAGCACCCGAAATGTTTGAGGCAAGCCAGGGATATATCGGTGTGGTTGGCTGGGCCACTCTGCCACAAGTCACATTTGTCCTCCACCTCCAGAAACATTGAAGTTCTGCTTAGGTGCGGTCTGAACCACATTTAGCGATGTTTGGCTCAGCCCTACGCTTGTGGAGGTAAGATCCCCCACTGTTGCTGCTCAATTATCCTTGTACGTATCACTAAACGGCAGAGTCCCCTCGTCCTGTCTCCACCGTTTAGCACCTGTTATTGCAGAGCAAAACTGTGATTATTGTAGATGGCTGCCAGGGCGGACATTTGGTTAGGCCGAAGTGTTGCCTCATTTGGTACCATATCCGTACCATGACTGCTACCACTGGGCTCCTCGAGTATTTGGTCTGGGGAGATGGGAGGGCAGCTGTGGCTAGGGTTCAGGGGGGCATCCCTATGCAGGAACTCGCCTTAATTTCATCCACTCTGCTCCCGGTTCCTTCACTCATCACTGTATTCTTTCTGTGGTGGCTGCCCAGTGATTGAACCGTAGGTTCGGGAGGGCTAGACCTTTCATTTGTAGGACATTCTTTTGCATCCTCGGGCTCCCTGCCTCGGGACTCTGTGCAGCCAGAAGTATTTAGATTTGGTGGCGCTTTTCCGTTCACTCGCCATGGGAGCACTCAACAGTAGTTTCACCCAGGAGCTGAACCCTGGTCCAAACCTAAACCAGTACTTCTATGAGATAATTGCATTCAGTCTGTTGAATGACTTTTCTACGTCCAGGGAGATGATCACTTCTGGTGTTCCCTCCCCAGATGGGGTAATTGTCACTTTCAGCAGGCACCTACTGTTCGGTGACAGCAGTCTACACTTGACAAAGCGCGCCTGGGCTTCCGTGACTACCTCTGGCATTAAGTTCTCGAGCCGCTTTGCCAGGACCATAGGTTCTTTACATTGACGTTATTTAGTGAGATGGGCCTGTAGGACTCAGACTCAGTTGGGTCTTTGTCCTTATTGGGTATCAGCGATGTTGAGGTTTGTGCAGTGTTGTTGGCTGTGTGGCCCTTACATGTTAAATATGTTAACACATGCGCCTGCGCCTTCCCTGCCTCCATGGAGCTGATACTCTCCATGACTTCCACCAGCTCCAATGGCGCTTTCAGTCTATGTCTCTAATTTACACCCATGCTCGACATGTCCTGTCCATCGAGGTACTGCTTCATCTTCGATTCGCCCGCCGGGAGTTCTGAGGTGTACAGCTCTCGTTGGGAAATCTTTGTTGAATTTTCTGGTGCCGTGACTAGCCTCCTCCTTCTGTCTTTAACCTTAACTATTTCCTTCGTGGTTGCCTGCTTTCTCAGCTGGTGAGCCAGCAGGTTGCTGCCTTTGTCTCCATGTTTGTAAAAGCCACCCGCCCCACCCGTGTCTGGCGGAGCATGTGCTCTACTTTCCAGTGGACAACAGATCAAATTCCACCTCTAGCTTTTCCCTCTCCACCAGTGATTCCACGGCCAGAATCTCGGAATCCCCCTGTTCCACCTCCAGTATATCGTCGATCAGCTGTTGCCCAGCTGCCCTCTCCTTCCTATCTTTGCGCAATAACTACCCCTCATCACAGCTTTCAGGATCTCCCAGAACATGGAGGGAGAGACTTCCCTGTTCTGGTTGTTAGTACCGTACCTATCTATGGATTGTGATATTAATTGACAGAATGCGTCATCGACCAAGGGGTCTAACCTCCAAGGGCGGGGGGGAGGGGGGGGGGGGGGCGTGAGCCATTGCGCTCGGAGTGTGATCGGTTTTTACGATTCTGGATCTGCTCCAAGTTCACCACGAAGCATCACTTTCCTGACTACAAAGACGTTGATCCTGCTATATAGCCGGTGTACCTGGAAGAAGAAGTATTCCTTCTCCCCTGGGTATGTGAAGTTCCATGGGTTCATTGACTCCATCTATTGTATGAAAGCATTCAATTCCTTTGCCATGTTTGATCTCTTCCCTGACCGGGTTTGTTCTGTCTGGCCGTGGGCCCTGCATACAGTTAAAGTCCCCTCTTCCCACCCCTCCCACGATGGGTGGACCCTCCTAGACCTCGTCCCGTAGCAAGGTTGGTAATTCTGTCACACCCAGTTCCTTCTTTCCCCTAGTCGGTGCTTCTTCCCCAGATGGGTCGGTTATGTCGGCGCTCAGACCTTTCAGATGGTTAAAGGGTCTGGATCTTTTCACTGGGCTGATAAATCGCCTGTAATCCAGGTGAATATTTTGATGGGGAGTGGGATGAGTTCTCTCCCCCGAACACCCCTCCACCTATCCCAACGTGCGGAGTCAGCCATAATTAGCTTGCGGATGCACGCTGCACTCTGGGGTTCCCCTTTGTTTGGGGCCATCCAAAATGGCGGCATCGCCATGCTCACCATGTGGATGTGCCCCTGCACTCCTGGGTTTCCCTTTCTTTGGAGTGCTCCATGATGGCTGTTTGCGGTGCCCTTGTTTCCTTGTCGCCATTTACGATCTGCCATTGCCAGCGTTCTGTCCCCACACACACCTCGGCTTTTCCCCTGTCTGCCATCCCCCCCCCCCCCCCCCCCACACGCCCTTGCGGGCCTCCCCCCAGCTTAAACCCACCCCCTTATTTTTGCCGCGAATTTTCTCCCAATTAGAGTATTCTCATACCCTGCTTCCAGTCTTTCCCTCCCCACTGGTGGTTGTGGTGCGAATTCCCCTCGCCCGTGCTCACCTGTGATAGCTCACCCCCTATTGTGGTGCCCTCCAACTCCCCGCCGGGAGCCATCTTTGCCTTCCCACCCGCATTGCATTTCTCTCCCGCCTTTCCTCCTCCCCTCCCCTTTCTGTGCCCTAATACTCTCACCACCTCCTCCCTGAGACTCCAGTCAGATCAAAGATGAGGCAGCTCTGTCCAAAGCTATTTCTTTTTAAACCGATGAAACTAGAGTTCTGCTTCACTGCTGGTGTCGATGCCTTCCATGCCCATGCTTGCGCAAATATCTGCTTCTGCTGGTGCACTGAAATAGTACTGCTTACCCTGGCTAGTCACCCAGTATTAGGCAGGATGCAGCATCCTAAACCACACTTGACTTTTATATAAGGCCACCTCGGCTGCAGTGAATTCCGCCGGAGGCTTGACCAGGCCTCTCCCAATGTCTAGGGTACACATGGATCGAATGATCCTCCCACTTATTGTGCCTTGCTCAATTCAGGATCTCTTCCCTGTCTGGATAACCGACAAATTTAGCGATGATGGCCCACGGCTGCTCCCTGGATTTGGATTTTGTCTGGAGTGACCAGTGGGTTCTGTCCACCTCTCGGGGTTTGGGGATGCGTTTCCCTCCAACAAGCTTGCGCAGCATCTGGCCCAAATACTCTGTACGGTTACTGCACTTGGTATCCCCTGGCAGGTCCATGATGCAGAGGTTTTAATGGCATGAACAGTTCTCTTGATCTTCAACCTTCCCCCTCAGCATCACTACGCTTGTCATCTCTGTGTCCAGTGAGGCGATCCGGTCGCTCTGGCTGGTCGCAACTTTCTCCAGCTCTCTGAACATCGTCTTCCGTCGCTGCTCCACCTGCTGCAGCGCCGCTTGAAAGGAGACTACTGCCGCCTTCACCGTCGCCATCATTTCTAATTTGAAGACGTCTCTGTGATTTTTTGAGCTCCAGTGTTAGGAGGTCTATCGATTCATTTACCTATCGGAGGTAGCCTGGAATATGTCTTGACGGCCATTCCGTTCGGGTGTGACCAAACCCTCGTCACATGTTCGTCGTTGCCTCAATCTTCCTTGACAGGCTTTTGTAGGTGCTGGCATCCTTTCGGCTCTTCAAGCTACTGCCTGGCATGCCTCGTTCATTCTGCTGGTGTTGGTGGAGAATATCCACCTCCCACCCCTCACAGACACACACCCTGGGTTTAGCGGCCTGTTTTGGGGCTAAAGGTGCCTGATCTCTAGTTTTCAGGAGAGCTACCTTTCACGCATCCGCTCAGCGCATCTCGTCACCGGAAATCAATTATTTTAATTTATGGGATGCACACGTGGCTGGCTAGGCGACCATTTACCGCCCATCCTTATTTACTCCAGGAACCTGGTAGCGACCTGCCTTCTTGAAACACTGCAGTTCATGTGGTGCAGGTACACCCATAGTACCGTCAGGGAGGGAGTTTCAGGATTTTTGGCGCAGCGACCATGAAGGAAAGGCTGGTATATTTCCAAGTCAGGATGGTGAGTTACTTGGAGGGGAACCATTAGGTCGTGGTTCTCCCATGTACCTGCTACCCTTGTTCTTCTAGATGGTAGCAGTCGTGAATGCTGGCTAAGGAGCCTTGGTGAGTTGGGGTGCATCTTGAAATGAAATGAAATGAAAATCGCTTCTTGTTACCAGCAGGCTTCAAATGAAGTTCATGTGAAAAGCCCCTAGTCGCCACATTCCGGCACCTGTTCGGGGAGGCTGCTACGGGAATTGAACCATGCTGCTGGCCTGCCTTGGAATGCATTACAAGCCAGCATTTTAACCCTGCGCTAAACCAGCCCCTCTTTAGATAGGAAACACAACTGCCACCGTACATTGGTGGTGGAGAGAGTGGGTATTTGTGAAAGATGTGCCAATCCACCGAGCTGTTTTGTCCTGGATGGTGTCGAGCTTTATGAGTGTTGTAGGAGCTGCACTCGCCCAGGCAAGTGGAGTGTATATCACCACACTACTAGATTGTGCACTGTGGCTGGTGGGCAGGCTTCAGGAAGTCGGGAGGTGAGTTACTTGCTGCTCGATTCCCACCCTCTGACCTGCTCCTGTAGCCAAAGTATTTACATGGCTGGTCCAGTTCAGTTTCTGGTCAATGGTAACACCCAGGATGCCGACGGTGGGGGTTCAGCGATGGTAATGCCATTGAATATCAAGAGGAGTATTCTATCTGGCTAGAGATGGTCATTTCCTGGCACTTGTGTGAAACGAATATTACTTGCCACTGGTCAGGTCAAGCCTGGATATTGCCCGCAACGTTCTGCATTTGGACATTCTATGGTGTTTGTGAATGGTTAGAAAGAACTGTCGTAAAATCGGCTGAGGTCTAGCGCTAATGATTCGACTCTCTCTGTGTGCCTGAAATTGCATTTACCTGACACCCAATGCCTATTTAGCACTTGCTTGTGCAACCCGAACCACACATTAGCTTCTATTGAACAGAATGGGAAGATTGAATATAAAGATTTCACCAATTATTTATTTGGTTTTACTTTTCTTGTCATGATGCACAATCCTGTACCAACCAATTGCTTCCTCGCTTTATCTTCCCCTCTTTCCCGTACAGAGTCTCTACCTTTGTTCGGGCGATCTTGGCATAGCGATGGTCATCTATAGTTCTCTCTCTTGCTCCGAAATGTTGTATCATATGTTTTTCCTCCCACTCCCGTGCCAACTATTGAAGACACTGTCAAGGGCTCAAGCCAATTACCCGGGCCTTTGTTGGGGCATTTATTTGTTTCATTCATTCAGGGTGGCATTGGTTAGTCCAACATGTATTGACAGTTGAGATTAAGAGAACGAACGGAAATTTCCTTCTGTGTTCCGTCATAACTTTGCTAACTTTGTCATTATTTTGGAAACAATTGAACTGAATTGAGCTCTAGAAGCCTTAAAATGTAAAATTCAAACGGCTAAATATCAGGGAAAAATAATTACTTCCTATCCTTTTATACGGCACGAAAGCACGTTCTGGCCTAATGAGCGTTTAATACAGCTCCAGTATAAACTCCCTGCTCTTATGCCTCTTCGAGTAAAGGAAGATGATCCATATGCCATCTTAACCATCTTATCTACCTGACCTGCTGCCATCAGAGATCTATCGACATTCAGCTCATGTTCCCTCTGTTCCTCTGGACCTCCTATCATCCTAGCATTTATTGTATATTCGCACCATGCACCACATCAAAATTTAAGGGTTAAATTCCATTTGTCACTGTTCTGCGTATCTGACCTGCCCAGCCACAACTTTCTATAATGTAAGGCTTTCGTCCCCTCATAATTTAAGACATCACCAATTTTAGTTGAATCTGCGAACTTACAGATCATACTTCCTATTTTCATGTCAAGATCATTAATGCACATTACTAACAGCAAAGGACCCAGCACCGATCCCTCTGGTGCAGCACTGCACACAGGCTTCCAGTCGCCAAAACAAACTACGACCATTACCCTCTGTCTCCTGCGAGTAAGCCAATTTCGGTCCAATTTGCCAAATTGCCCTGGATCGCATGGCCTCTTACGTTTCTGATCGGTCTCCCATGTGTGACCTTGTGAAAAGCCTTATTGACGTCCATAGAGAACGCACTGTCCTCATCTACACACCACAAGACTATAAGACCACAAGACATAGGAACACAATTAGGCCACTCAGCCCATTGAGTCCACTCCGTCATTTGATTATGGCTTATACTTTCTCATCGCAATTCTCCTGCCTTCTCCCCGTAACCCCTGATCCCCTTATTCATAAAGAACCTATTTATCTCTGCCTGAAACTCAGTGATTTGTCCTCCACAGCCTTCTGCGCAAAAAATTCCACAGATTCACCACACCCTGGCTGACGAGATTCCTCCGAATCTCTGTTTTAAAGGATCGTCCGTTTAGCCTCAGATGGTGTCCTCTCGGTCTAGTTTTTCCTGCATGTGGAAACATTCTCTCCGCACCCACTGTATCCAGGCCTCACAGTATCTTGCCAGTTTCAATAAGATGCCTCCTCATCCTTCTAAAACTCCAAAGATTACTGACCCACAGTCCTCAACCGTTCCACATACTCCAAGCTCTTCATTCCAGGGATCATTCTTGTGAGCCTTCTCTGGATCCTTTCCAAGGCCAGAATATCTGTCCTTAGATACAGGGCCCACAACTGCTCACAATACTCTAAATGGGGTCTGACCAGAGCCTGAAACAGCCTCAGAAGTACATCCCTGGTCTGGTATTCTATACCTCTTGACATGAATGCTGTCATTGCATTTGCCTTCCTAACTGCCGACTGAACCTGCACGTTAACCTTATGAGAACCCTGAACAAGGACTCCCAAGTCCCGTTGTGGTTCTGATTTCCTAAACATTTCCCCATTGAGAAAATAGTCTATGTCGCCATTCCTTCCTCCAACGTGCATAACACTTTTCCACATTGTATTTAATTTGCAACTTCATTGCCCATTTTCCTACACTGTCCAAAACATTCTGCAGCTCCCCTGCTTCCTCAATACTATCTGTCCCTCTACAGATCTTTGTATCACCTGCAGACTTAGCAACAACGCCTTCAATTCCTTCTTCCAGATCATTAATGTATATTGTGAAAAGTTGTGGTCCCAGCACACACCCCTGAGGCACACCACTAGTCACTGGCTGCCATCCTGAAAAAGACCCCTTTATCCCATCTCTGCCTTCTGCCAGCCAACCAATCCTCTATCTATGCCAGAATCGTACCCGTAACACCATGGGCTCTTAACTTAATTAACACTCTCCTATGAGGCACCTTGTCAAAGGCCTTCTGGAAATCTAAATAAATCAGGACCACTGGTTCTCTAACTTCCTTGTTACCTCCCCAAAGAACTCTAACAGTTTTGTCAGACATGACCTCACTTTGACAAAGCCGTGCTGACTCAGTCCTATTTTACCATGTACTTCCAAGTACTCCGCGATCTCATCTTTAATATTGCTCTGAAATCTTACCAATGACTGAAGTCAGGCTAATCAACCTAGAATTTCCCGTCTTTTGCCTCCCTCCCTTCTTAAACAGCGGTGGTACCAGCCACTTTCCAGTCCTCTGGGACTCTCCTGCGTCCAATGATTCCTATCAGATCCCCGTCAATGCCTCCACAATCTCTTCAGCTATCTCTTTTGGAACCCTGGTGTGTAGTCGATACGATACAGGTGATTTATCCACCTTCAGATTTCAGTTTCGCCAGGACCTTCTCCTTACTGAAGGCCACTGCACTCACCTCTGCCCCCTGATTCTCCTGGATCTCTGGCATTCTACTGGTGTCATCCACCGGGAAGACTGATGCAAAGTAACCACTCATGTCCTCAACACATTGAATTAAATTGGTTACACACAACTGTCCTCACAAAACCATGCTGACCATTCTTGATAAATTCTTGTCTCTCTGCGTGGAGATTAACTAGTTCCCTCAGAATTTCTGCCAATCACTTCCGTACGCTTGCTGATCTGTAATGACCTGTTTCGTCCCTAGTTTCCTCCTTGAATAATTATATTATAGAAACACCATACAGCGCAGAAGGAGGCCATTCTGCCCATCAGGTCTGACCCTTCAAACGACCACACCACACTACCCAGGCCTAATACCCCGCCCTAACCCTGTAACCCTATGGTGAGGGGCAGTTTATCAGGGCCAAACCCAGATTACACTGTAGGCTGAAACCGGAGCACCGGGTGGAAATCCACACAGTCACGCGAGGTCGGAAGCGAACCCGGGTCCCTGGCATTGTGAGGCAGCATGCTAATTACGGACACCACTATGCCGTAACAATGGCAGCCTATTAACCGTCCTCCAGCCCTTTTGCTCCAATCCTGTGATCAGAGAGTACTTGAAAATTAATGTTATGTTGCTGGTTTTGAAAGTGCTGTCCGAACCCAATTCGCTACAATGCAAGACAAGTGGGTCTGACACACAGTTCACAATTTAAGGTTTTTCTCATGTGTCTTTCTTTTTGATTATGGAAAATCGAACATAAATGTTTTCACTTGTCAATTTAGTCTTTGCACTCATATTAGAGTTCTACGCGTTATTATTTCTTCATTGCGTTTGTCATAGTTTTATTTTCTGTACAACATACCGCGGTAACCATGAGACTGAAAGTATGTTCTATTTTGAAAATTATTGTTTCGATCTTTACTTCAACTGCTTCGGATTTCCCAGAAGGGTCGAGTAAACCAGTGTCGGCGGCAATTTTTGAAAATCAGTGTTGGAAATATATTTCGCAAAGAATCCAAACTGTCAAATGGTTAAAAAAAATACGCATGCACATGCACGCATACACATTCGCCCGCCTGATGAGTGAACTCGTCTCTGCTATGTTTTAATTGCTTAATACGTGCTGCGAAAGTAACATATCAGCGCGAGTTTGCAGCTGACCACACGGGCTGCTCGTCATTCATAACTTGCAGCAGAAGGGCCTTGCGATCTCACGTCTGGGGAGCTAGACAGGGAGGCCACTAGAGCCATTAGAGAATGAGTTGTCTGGACTGAACACAGCAGCATCTTGTTTCTTAGATTTTGGCTAACTTAATTCCAAGGCTGATTATTCCAAAATGGCCAGCACGGTAGCACAGTGGTTAGGTCTGTGGCTTCACAGCGCCAGGGTCCCAGGTTCGATTCCCGGCTGGGTCATTGGCTGTGCGGAGTCTGCATGTTCTCTCTCTGTCTGCGTGGGTTTCCTCCGGGTGCTCCGGTTTCCTCCCAATAGTCCCGAAAGACTGCTGTTAGGTAATCTGGACATTCTGAATTCTCCCTCTGTGTACCCGAACAGGGGCCGGAATGTGGGGACTAAAGTATTTTCACAGTAAAACCATTGCAATGTAAGCCTACTTGTGACAATAAAGACTATAACAATAATAATTATAAATAGTGCAGTTGGATTGGTTTCAAATTCCCATAAGATTAGCAAAGAAATATCAATGGGTCATTTTATTTAACAGGACTATATTTTCAAAAATCAATTAATGGGATGTGGGCGTCGCTGGTGAAGCAAACATTACTGCCCATCCCGAGTTGCTCTTCAGAAGGTGGTGGTGAATTTCCTCGTTCAACCACTGCAGTCCTTGAGCTGTTGGTACATCTGTCACTGCTGTTCGGAAGGGAGTTCCAGGATTTTGCCCCAGCAACAGTAAATGAACGGCGATATATTTCCAAGTCAGGCTGGTAAGTGATTTGGAGGGGAGCCTCCATGTGGTGGGGTTCCCAGCTATCTGCTGCTTTTGTCCTTCCAGATGATAGTGGTCCTGGATTTTCAAGGTGCTGTCTAAGGAATATTTGATTAGTTAGTGCAGTGCATCTTGTAGATGGTACATACGGCTGCCACTGTTCGCTGGTGGTTGAGGGTTTGAATATTTGAGGAAGGAGGAGCAATCAAGGGGGCTGCTTTGTCCTGGATTATGTCGAGCGTCTTGAATTCTTGCACTCATTCAGGCAAGTGGAGAGTATTCTATTACGCTCCTGACTTGAGCTTTGTAGATGGTGAACAGGCTTGGGCGTAGGGTGGGGAGGGGGGAGGGTGCAGGAGGTGAGTTTACTCGCCGTATGAATCCTAGCTTTTGACCTGCTTTGGTAGCTACATTGTTAATAAGGCTAGTTCAGTTCAGTTTCTGATCAATGGTAACCCTCAGGATATTGATTGTGGGGTTAGTGGAAATGCCACTGAATGTCAAAGGGCGATGGTTAGATGCTGTCTTGCAGCAGATGGTCATTGCTTGGCACTTGTGTGGCGCGAATGTAACTTGCCATTTGTCAGCCCAAGCCTGGATATTGTCCAGGTCTTGCTGCATTTGGAATGGACTGCTTCATTCTCCAATAAGTTGCGAATGGTGCTGAACATTATGCAATCATCTGCAAACATTCTCGCCTCTGACCTTATGATGGAAGGGAGTTCACTCACGAAGTAGCTGATGACCGTTTGGCCTGGGACACTGCCCTTAGGAGCTCCTGTAGTGATGTCCTAGAGCAGAGACGATTGACCTCCAACCACCACAACCATCTTTATTTGCGCCAGGTATGACTCCAACCAATAGAGAGTTTCCTCCTTGAGTCCTTTTGACTCCAGCTTAGCTAGGGCTCCTTAATGATATATTCGGTCAAATGCTGCCTTGCTGTCAAGGGCAGTTAATCTCACCTCACTTCTGGCATTCAGCTCTTTGTCCATGTTTGAACCAAGGTTGTAATGAGGTCAGGAGCTGAGGTACCCCTGTGGAATTAAAACGGAGCTTCCGTAAGCTGGTTATTGCTAAGTAAGTGGTGATTGATAGCACTGTTGATGACTTTTTCCATCCATTTGCTGATGATAGAGAGAAGACTGATAGGGCGGTAAATGGCAGGGTTGCATTTTTCCCGTGTTTTGTGTACAGGTCACCCCTGGGTAATTTCCACATTGTGGGGTAGATGCCAGTATTGTTGCTGCACTGCAACAGCTTGGCTGGGGGTACAGCAAGTTTTGGTGCACACTTCTTCAGTACTATTGCCGGAAAATTGTCAGGGCCCCTAGTCTTTGAAGTGTCTACGTGGACTTCAATAAGGCCTTTCACACAGTCCCTCATGGCAGATTGATGCAGAAGGTGAAGTCATATGGGATCAGAGGTGAGCTGGCAAGATTCATACAGAACTAGCTTGGTCATAGAATATAGAGAGCAGCAGTGGAAGGGTGCGTTTCTGAATGGAAGGCTGTGACCAAAGACGTTCCTCAGCGATCAGTGCTGGGACCTTTGCTGTTTGTAATATATATAAATGATTTGGAGGAAGTGTAACTGGTTTGATTAATAAGTTTGCGGATGACACAAAAGTTGGTGGAATTGCAGATAGCAACAAGGACCGTCAGAGGATGCTGCAGGATATAGAGGCTTGGGCGTAGAGATGGCAGATGGAGGTTGAAGAAACTCCGGTTGTTCTCACTGGAATGAGGTTGAGGGGCGACCAGATAGAAGTCTACAAGATTATGAGGGGCACGGATAGAGTGGCCAATCAGAAGATTTTTTCCCAGGTTAGAAGATTGAATTACTCAGGAGAATAGGCTTAAGGTACATGGGGCAAGATTTACAGGAGATGTGCAAGGCAAGTTTTTTACACAGAGGGTGGTGGAAGCCTGGAACTCGCTGACAGAGCAGGTAGTTGATGCAGATAGGATACTAACTTTTAAGCGGTATCTTGACAAACACATGAATAGGATGGGAATAGAGGGATATGTTCCATGAAATTGTAGGGTTTTTTAGTTCAGACGGGCAGCATGGTTGGTGCAGGCTTAGAGGCCGAAGGGCCTGGTGCAATTTTCTTTGTTATTTGTTCTTATCGAGTGCCTTCGGCCGTTTCTTGATATCTAGTGGAATGAATCGCATTGTCCGAAGACTGACATTTGTGATGTTACGAAGTACATGCTTGCTGGTTAAGTTCATCAACCAGAAAGGTACACACTTGATTCTGGGCCTGAAACCTCGCCTGTCGTGGGGAGTGGCGGGAGGTTGAAATAGTCCTGAAGTGAATGATTGAACCTAATATAAGCTTTATTCAATAGAAGGAAATTCGGTGGGCTCCACAAGAGACCAGTGGAATATTCCCCTATATTTTTATTGATGTCTGCGCCCACGTGGCGCTTTAGACCCCGGCAGTAGACGAAAATATCCACCCCAATTGGAGAAAATCCGCGAGGTTCCCCGCCAGCCTTCCTGTGGGACCCTGGTTAGCGATGTTCAGCCCAGTAGATCGAGCCGATGGAAAAGTCCTTGCATGTGTATCCGAAATCTCCCTGGAAGTTGTCCCCTGCCGCCCTGGGCGTAAGAACGACTCTGGTCTGGGAAATAATGAACCCATCAGCAACTGGATTGACTTTGCTCTGTTTAGAAAGTCTCTTCCTGGTTTTGGGATTAGCGGTGCCGCTGTGGTCCCTACGCTGACGGTTTCCCGTGTCTTGAATGTACTGATGTTCATCCCCACCATTTCCCTCCTCCCGTCCACCATTTGTTCATTTTTATTACATGTGGAGTGTTCAGTTTCAGAAATTGCCCATTTCATATGTCAGCAGGAATGGCTGCAGGAAACATCAGAATCACCCAATACCCATTCTGCATTTTTGTCAACCAGGGGCAGTCTACTGCTGAACTGCACGTATGAAAGGCCCTCGGGAATCGGCGTCTTCAAATGATACAAAGACACTAAAGACGGGCCGGAACTCAGCGAGCAATCTGTGGAATTCAGAGGGGGAGTGTCTCGAGCAAGTGCAGAGGTCTTTAAAGCCAAGAGGGAGGCTTCCATTACTATGACAGACTTGAGGCCTTACAATTCAGGGAGATATTACTGCCAAGTGAAATTAGTGGGACTTCAGGGAACAGATGGACCAGGAACAGAACTAAATGTACTGCGTGAGTTAACTGCTTAGCACAAGCTAAATGAATCACGGTAGCCATTGGGCCGGTCATTCCATTGCTCAATACTAGTGAAATTAACACCTACATGTAAAGAAATATTAGCAGGGTATTGACATTCAAGATAATATTGTTTTTCTATGACAGGGTACATATTTATATCATTTAACCGACTATGAACATTCAGAACACCTCCGTTCTGTTTAATAGTTGTCTATATTAAATAATAAAATATTTATTAAGCAATCATGAATATTTCTGCAAACACACGGAATGTCCTGCCCCTTACTCTAAAACTATGCCCCCTTGTGATTGACCCATCAGTGTCCCAAACGCCCCAATTATTCCATAATGTGACCAGTGTTACTCCGTAACTATTTTGTGCAGGAATGGTTAGGTTTTTATATTCACATTTTGTGAGCTTCCCTATGCTATTTGCTGATTGCGAACAGGAAACTACATTAAATTTTACACTATATGTTTTAATATCCGGTATTTGCAGATGACCAGAAATTGAGTCAGTTGACTTAGGCAAATAGTACTGGAGAAGTGTAGTATGAGTATAAGAAGTATGAGCCAATCTCAAAGAACAATGAACAATACAGCACAGGAACAGGCCTTCAGCCTGCCAAGCTTGGGCAGACCATTGTTCCTGTCGAAACTAAAACCATCTACATTTACGGAGTCCGTATCCTTCCATTCCCACCCTATTCATATATTTGTCCAGATGCCCCTCAAATGCCACTATAGTCTCTGCTCCCACCACCTCCCCAGGCAGCGCGTTCCATATATTTACCACCCTCTGTTTTTTAAAAATTGCCTCGCACAGGGCAGCACGGTAGCATAGTGGTTAGCATCAATGCTTCACAGCTCCAGGGTCCCAGGTTTGGTTCCCGGCTGGGTCACTGTCTGTGTGGAGTCTGCACGTCCTCCCCGTGTGTGCGTGGGTTTCCTCCAGGTGCTCCGGTTTCTTCCCACAGTCCAAAGATGTGCGGGTTAGGTGGATTGGCCATGCTAAATTGCCCGTAGTGTCCTAAAAAGTAAGGTTAAGGGGGAGTTGTTGGGTTACGGGTATAGGGTGGATACGTGAGTTTGAGTAGGGTGATCATTGCTCGGCACAACATCGAGGGCCGAAGGGCCTGTTCTGTGCTGTACTGTTCTAAATCTAAATCTGTTCTAAACATTTCCCAACGCACTTTAAACCTATGCCCCCTAGTACTTGACTCTCTTACCTTACGAAAGAGATCTGACTATCCACTCTGTCCATGCCACTCATAACCTTGTGGACGAAGGCAGACTCTGGTTGGAATACCATAATGTCGACATACGAAAATATAATGATGTCCATTCTCTATTAGTTTGGCCTTCAGCAACTACGGACCCTGTAGCCTTACACCGGTCAGTGAATTTTGAAGAACATATACATATTCCATCCAGTAAAATTATTGTTTCCCGTTGATTCTAAAGCAATGTTGCGCCTCGCAATGATATCCATTCAAAGGTGAGTAAGACATGGTGAGTAAATGGACTTAACTGGTCGATTACTGAATCATCCTTTATGCATTTAGAATAAGATTTGTCATTAATAAAGGACTCAAATGTTTTTATTGATCACTGCTGGAACGATTTAGTAGGTGCTTTTAATTGTAATTTAACTTGACTGTATTAATCCTGCTTTCATCGAAAGATACGTTTCAGTTTTCGACTTGTATTTCCACAGATTTCGACGCACAAGTACAAAGGTTAGTCGGTGGTTGTGGCAGTAATGAGACTATGTTTGAAGTTATCTGGAGTTTTGTTCCATAAGTCTGCGTTTTTTGTTTTATCTTGTGCAGGCCCTTGTTGGATTTTGGTGCTTCCGGCAATGATGACATTAACCCACCTGGTAAATAAAGCATATTCATAGATATTGAACCTGCTTCTCAACAGATTTAGCTGGCTTGGAGATTGCACGCGCGCTGCCTGGGAAACATCTGCATCTCTTGCAAGAAAGCAATGCCATGACTGATTCTTGACATATTCTTTTAAAAAAATCTTTATATTGGCCTTTCCCATATTCATAAACAGTTGTATATATACACATCACATTTTTCTCGCCCGCGATAATTTCCTTTTTTATACAGCGATATTTAGTTTGTCCTTTGTTTAACAGACCCAATGTGCATTCCGTTGCCCTCTGGGTCGGTCCGTGGTTCCTCCCCATTCCCCTTTGTCTCCCCCACTCCCCCTCTCCCTCCCTCCTCCTCCCCCCCCCCCCACCCCAGCTTCGGCTGTGCTTTTCTTTTATTTTCCGGACAGAATGGAAAAAGAAAAGTTGGGGTGGGGTGGGTGGGGTGGCCCGGTGGCCCGTCCCTCATCTCTCATGTTTTCCCCACCTTCCGTCCGCCTCCCCCTCCCGGGTTGCGCATCTTTTGGTACCTCATCTATCTTGGTGTTTGTTTTTAAAAAATTACTCCTGTTGCTGGCCTCGAACAGGTTTTGGAACACGCCGACAAACCGCCCCAAGTATCCAGGAAGCCTTCCTCTGACCCTCGGATGGCGTACTGAATCTTCTCCAGGTGGAGAAATTCCAAAAGGCCACCAAACCAGTCTGCAGCTGTGGGTGGTGCTGCCGATCGGCAGCCGAGCAGGATTCTCCGCCGTGCGATTAGGGAAGCGAAAGTGAGGGCATTGGCCCCCTTTCCCATGTGTACCTTCGGCTGCTCCGATACCCCGAAGATTGCAACTATTTACATGGCTTCACCCTCACGCCCACAACCTTGGACATTGCCTTGGAGAAGGCTGTCCAGAACCCAGCAAGCTTGGGGTAAGCCCAAAACGTGTGGGTGTGGTTGGCCGGGCCCCTCTGGCACCATTTACATTTGTCCACCACCTCCGGGAAGAACCTGCTCATTCGGGTCTGGTCAGGTGCGCTCTGTGCACCACTGAGCTGCATTAGGTTGAGCCTTGCGCAGGAGGAGGTGGAGTTCATCCTGCTCAGTGCTACGCTCCAGAGTCATGGAAAATAGAAAAGTACAGCACAGAACAGGCCCTTCAACCTCCGATGTTGTGCCGAACTTTTGCCTAGATTAAGAACAATTTCATCTACACCCCATCATTCTACCGTAATCCATGCACCTATCCAAGAGCCGCTTGAAGGTCCCTAATGTTTCCGACTCAACTACTTCCCCAGGCAGTGCATTCCATGCCCCCACGACTCTCTGGGTAAAGAACCTACCTCTGACATCCTCCCTATATCTTCCACCATTCACCTTAAATTCATGTCCCCTTGTAATGGTTTGTTCTACCCGGGGAAAATGTCTCTGACTGTCTACTCTATCTATTCCCTGATCATCTTATAAACCTCTATCAAGTCGCCCCTCATCCTTCTTCGTTCTAATGAGAAAAGGCCTAGCACCCTCACCCTTTCCTCGTAAGACCTACTGTCCATTCCAGGCAACATCCTGGTAAATCTCCTTTGCACCTTTACCAATGCTTCCACATCCTTTCTAAAATGAGGCGACCAGAACTGCACACAGTACTCCAAATGTGGCCTCAGCAAGGTTTTGTACAGCTACATTATCGCCGCACGGATCTTAAATTGAATACATCTGCTAATGAACACTAGCACACCATCGGACTACTTCACAGCGCTATCCACTTGAGTGGCAACTCTCAAAGATCAATGTAGATAGGACGACTAGGTAGTCCCTATACTACCTCTGCCCCCAGTTCGGCCTCACATTTTGATCTCATTCAGTGGAGTCCGGGCTATGTGGGCAGCATGGTAGCATGGTGGTTAGCATAAATGCTTCACAGCTCCAGGGTCCCAGGTTCGATTCCCGGCTGGGTCACTGTCTGTGTGGAGTCTGCACGTCCTCCCCGTGTGTGCGTGGGTTTCCTCCGGGTGCTCCGGTTTCCTCCCACAGTCCAAAGATGTGCGAGTTAGGTGGATTGGCCATGCTAAATTGCCCGTAGTGTCCTAAAAAGTAAGGTTAAGGGGGGGATTGTTGGGTTACGGGTATAGGGTGGATACGTGGGTTTGAGTAGGGTGATCATTGCTCAGCATAACATCGAGGGCCGAAGGGCCTGTTCTGTGCTGTACTGTTCTATGTTCTATGTCCAGTACTGTCCGTATGTTTTCCCACATAGCCCCCCCCCCCCCGATCCCCCACTTCGTTGCTTGTGCCTATCAGATCCTCAAGTACTGTGGTTTCTGGGGCCCAGTGTACCCTCCTGTCTATTTGCGGAGGAAGTGTTTTATTTGGAGGTGCCTCATTTCCTGCCCTTTTCCTAGCCTACACTTCCTAGTCAGTTCATCTAGTGTTGCCAGTCTCTGCCCTACGTAGAAGTCCCCAACCGTCAATGTGCCCCCGTCCCGCCTCCATCTTTTGAAGGTGGTATCTAGCCTGGCTGGGGGGAATCTGTGATTGCGGCAGATGGGGCACATAACGGACATTTTGGTTATCCCGAAGAGCTGTGTCAACTGTGTGTACATTCTCAGCGTGGCCGCTACCACTGGGCTCGTTGTGTACCTTGTTGAGGAGGGTGGGAGTGATGCTGTGGCCAGGGCCCATAGCATAGAGGAGCAGGTCATCTGCATAGACTGAGACTCTGTGCTCTCTGGCTCCTCTCCAATTCCCTTCCAGCTTTTCGCGTCCCACATTGCTATCGCCAGGGTTTTGATCGCTAGTGCAAACAAAAGTAGGGACAGGGAGCAGCCCTGTCTTGTTCCTCTCCGCAGCTAGACCTAACTACCCCAACCCACTTACTCGTCTATTGCTACCAAATTGTCCTATCTCCGAGTTCAGCATAAATTCCAAATCATTTTAGATATCTGGGCGTCGCTGGCTGGGCCAGCATTCCTTGCCCATCACGAATTGCTCACCACCGCCTTCTCATGGCAGGTACCGACGTGCAACAATTGCTGGTAAGGCCAGCGACGCCCATATCCGGTAAAATTATTTTTTAAAAGATGTAAGTTGATTGACGTCAAGTGCTCCTCATCTATTGAGTACTCGAAACACGCTTGTATTTTTTAATTTCAGATTTTCAGCATCCGTCGTGTTACCTTTCGCTTTTATTGGAATGTCGTAGCTCTTTGTCAATCCAAAGTATCCCTAATAATCCGGGATTCATGCTTGGGAAAGTTTACACAGCAGAGCCAGCGAGGAATTATAGTCCTCCAGGAAATTAATGATTTCCCAAAACGAAAATACAGCTCCACTCAAATATTCCAATGGCCTCTGTGTTCGTTAGGAAGCAGTTACGCCACTGCTGGTC
Organism: Scyliorhinus canicula; assembly: GCF_902713615.1. Classification (NCBI taxonomy): domain Eukaryota; kingdom Metazoa; phylum Chordata; class Chondrichthyes; order Carcharhiniformes; family Scyliorhinidae; genus Scyliorhinus; species Scyliorhinus canicula. The sequence continues at coordinate 30,317,487 of NC_052158.1, forward strand.
TGGTACCAGATATGTTCAGGATATTTTAAACATTCTAGACAGGCGCATAACATCTTTGCACCTAAAACACTCAGAAACTAGCCAGTTTCGTACAAGACTCTTTCAAAAAGTTACTCAGTCTCCACGTAACTCATGAAATAATAAGGCCAGCATACTTACCTGTGTCATAATCTACACACAAATATATGATGGGTGCACAAACATTGATTGACACACAGGATGACCAATGAACACACAGAACACAGGAGCCAATCACCAGACAGGACATGGCCACTATAAAGCCAGAGGGCACTAGTTTTCCCGCTCTCTTGGGCTGCAGCCTCTGAGACAGTCAGAGCCCATGAGAAACAACTAGAACGTCCACCATGTGGTAGTAAGATAGTCTGGTCAGGTTAGCCTCAGTTCTCCAGTCAACTCAGTATCGTTTCAACCCACAGTTAAAGTATGTTTAATAGTTAAGAGTTCAATAAAATAGAGTTGCATTTCTTCAAGTGTTGGAAGTCTGTCTCTTTCACTATTATGGTAAACGCAATCGTCGCAGACGCAGCATACCCAGCACATCATGGTACCAGTGAGTCATGTTAGAGTTTGACGGGCCTACCTTGAGATAGTCTGCCTTTGACCAGCGATCAGCCATTAGGTAACATGGACAGCGTCAGCCCTTCCCCGCTGCTCTGCCTCGCCGGCAACCTTGGTGCCAACTGAAACATGTTTAGGCAGACGTTTTAGCTGTATCTTGAAGCCACTGACCTCGAAGACGCATCGGATGCTAGAAAGATTGCTCTCTTCCTCTCTCCAGCTGGGGACCACGCTATCCAGTTTTTTAACTCCCTCGCCTTTGTTGAAGGTGAGGACAAGACAAAGTTCAAAACAGTCCTGCTGAAGTTCGACAGCCACTGTGACATTGAAGTCAACGAGAGTTTTGAACGCTACATGTTCCAGCAGAGGCGTCAGGGTAAGGATGAACCTTTTCGGTCCTTCTTAACCCATCTCCGTATCCTTGCGCAATCCTGCAACAATGCTCCACTTCCGACTCCATGATCCACGACCAGATCGTTTTCGAGGTCCACTTTGATCCCCTTTGCCAGCAGCTCCTTAATGTAAAGCAGCTCACCCTCACCATCGCCATCGAGACCTGCATCCTACATGAGCACTAATAACTGGTACTCCCATATGAAGGCATCAGAGATGGTGCGGCAAAGCCCCCACGATGTGGAGTATGTGCAGGTCGTAAAACAGCTCCAGGGCCTGTCTGGATGAGGGAAGCCATTTGGCACGATTTTCCCGGGCTCCTGCGCATGCGCGCAATGACCGAGGGGACGTCGAGGCCAAGGATCGAACTGCGCAGGTGCGCACATCGTTTGACTGCACCGCGCATGCGCGGTGGCGCACGGAGCGGCCTGACGTCAGCGCCATGACGTACAACAACTCTAGCTCCGCCCACTTAAAGCAGCAATATCTCACAAAATCTCAATGATGTCTCCAGTGCGGCAAGCTTGGCCCCGACGCAGCCCTGTGCAGATCTGTTCAACTGCCCACCACACATCGATCCCAGCAGCAGCCAGGAACGTCCAGTCAGTGCAGCAACCCGTTCCACACTCCGACATGGTTCCAGATCCCGACACCGAGGATCTCACATCCCCATTCCGGGTGGGCATCATCACCAAGCATACAATGCTTTCCACAAAAAAGGCTAACCACTCCCAGTGATGAGCATTGATCCGGATGACGAGTGGTGTGCCACCCTTACGGTCAACAAATCTTGCATATGTTTCAAGCTGGACATTGGTACTTCAGCTATCCGCATTTCGCAGTCTGACCAGGATACCATCCACGTCAAGCCGAACATTCTTCCATCGGCGTACTAGCTTTTCGACTACAATGGCAATGCCATTGCTGCCAGTGGCTCATGACAGCTTGTGGTATCTCATCGTTCTTCAAGAGTCACCGTGCGTTTCGAAATTGTAGGGTCCAACAAAGCTTCCTTGCTCGGTGCTCAAAACTGCAAAATCCTGAATCTTGTGCAGCGGGTTCACTCCATGTCGCCCACTGAGGCATCAGCCTCGCCAAATGCCAACTTCAAAATCCAATTAATTGACATCATAGCACGATACCACAGCGTCTTCAAGGGTATGGACACACTCCCCTACACATACAAGATTCTTCTGAAACCGAATGCCACACCTGTGGTTCATGCACCATGTCGAGTGCCGGCACCCCTTAATGACCGCCTCAAGCAGCAGCTGCAAGACCTCCAGGACCAGGGCGTAATTTCTAAGGTCACGGAACCCACGGACTGGGTCAGCTCCATGTTTTGTGTCAATAAACCATCAGGTGAACTGCGTATTTGTATCGAACCCCAAAGATTAGAACCGTAACATCATGAGGGAACAGTACCCTATCCCTAAGCGCGAAGACCTCAGCAGCGAAATGGCTCACACAACGTTTTTCACGATTCTGGATGCCTCCAAGGGGTTTTGACAGATACGACTGGTCGCATCCAGTCGAAAGCTCTGCACATTTGACACCCTGTTTGGTCGTTATTGTTACAAACAGATGCCCTTTGGCATCATCTCCGCCTCGGAGGTGTTCCACTGAACAATAGAGCAAATGATGGAGGGCATCGAGGGGGTGCGAGTGTACATCGATGACATCATTGTCTGGTCCACGACTCCACAGGAACACATCGATCGCCTCAAACGAGTGTTCCAGAGGATCGCACATGGCCTCCGACTCAACAGATCCAAATGCTCGTTCGGTCAACCAGACTTTTTCGCCCACCACAGATACTGAATTTATAGACTGAATGTTTCATTGCCTTGAGCTTCGTTTACACATCTGTACGTATTGTTTCTTCTTAATTTGTTGTATGCACTCTATCTGCACTCGACACCTTCCCATGTAAATACGTTCACGTATTTTGTATATAGTCAGGCTCCTACTCATGTAAATATGCTCACATATTTTGTACATAATCAGGCTCATACACACACTCACTATTTATTGACAAATACACATTTTTTAAAAGGGGGAGATGTCATAATCTACACATAAGTATATGATGGTACACTGACAGACATTGATTGGCGCACAGGATGACTAATGAACACACAGAACACAGGAGCCATTCACCAGACAGGACACGGCCACTATAAAGCCAGAGGGCACTAGTTTTCCGCTCTCTTGGGATGAAGCCACTGAGACAGTCAGAGCCCGTGAGAAACAACTAGAACATCCACCATGTGGTTGTAAGATAGTCTGGTCAGGTTAGCCTCAGGTCTCCAGTCAACTCAGCATAGTGTCAACCCACAGTTAAAGTTTGTTTAATAGTTAAGAGTTCAATAAAATAGAGTTGCATTTCTTCAAGTGTTGGAAGTCTTTCTCTCTCACTGCTGTGGTAAACGCAGTCCTCGCAGACCCAGCATACCCAACTCATCAACCTGTACTTTTAATATTTGGGTGGAGGACATGCTTCTGTGCATAATCATAATCTGTATTGTCACAAATAGGCTTAAATTAACACTGCAATGAAGTTACTGTGAAAATTCCCTAGTCACCATATTCCGGCACCTGTTCGGGTATATAGTGGATGAATTCAGAAAAGCCAAATTACCTAACAGCTCGTCTTTCGGGACTAGTGGGAGGAAACGGAGCGCCCCGAGGAAACCCACGCAGACACGGGGAGAACGTGCAGACTCCGCACAGACAGTGACCTAGCCGGGAACCAAACTTGGGACCCTGGTGCTGTGAAGCCATGGTGCTAACCACTGTACTACCGTGCTGCCCCATGTGCTACCCTGCTGCCCCATAATGTCGCACCAGAAGATTCTATGAGGATTCACGCTTAATATAAGGAACTTCCTAACCGAAATGGTGGCTTTCAGCCTTTCAAAATATATGACTGTGTTTGCAAATGCCACATAAAATCAGGAAACTGCGAGTTCTTGGGATATGTGAACGGGTATATGCTGATAAAGGTTACCTCATCTTTGCATGTCACCCTGAGTGCAACCTATCATTTGCACCTTGCAGAAATAATTGCATTTCAGCTCTTTATCCACAATACAGTTCACCAACTCAGTGCAATTAACAGAGCCGAGTGAACTTGTATTTATTAAATATGGCAAGCTTATTCCGCTGAGAGATGAACACTTTTTATTGTCACGAAGTACCATCATCACCATCTGCATATCGCATTCGAACAAAGATTGCTAAATGCAACTCAAACTGACATATTGTACGTGTATTTTTCAATCTTGTCTGACGTGTCGTGTGAAACAAATTACTTTGAGGTTCAACTTGCAAGTAAAGTCGCTAAGTTTAGTGTGAAATTGTTTATTCCTTTCTCAGCATTATTAAACCAATGGCAGTCGGCAGCTTGTAGTTCCGGACAGACCACACAATCTTTTAATGTTTAATCGCAGCATCTGTCTCGCACATCTTGGTCTGTTGTGCTTTATCTCCGAGTGCACAGCTCACACATCTGGTTCCACACCGTCGAATGGAGACGTGACTCCTAAGCATTTCTTTTCTTCAGAAGAGTTTGAGGTAAGTTCATTGCGGTAGCTCTCCATGTCTTCAATTTCAGCTACCCTAGTGTGCGAAAGGAAAATTATTGCCAACAGAATTTCGTTGGAAATAATTCTTTATATATTCAGATACCTACGTGTTTGCAAACGTAGGAAGGTATTTAAACAGATAATGTCAGTTGGCAGGATGTTGCGCAATTGTTCGCGTTATGTATTCTGTGCATCTCCACTTTTAACATTCTATTGTCTACCCCTTCTATTCCTGTTGTTGAACCGACTTCATGCGCAGAACTGTGCCGACATCATGAACTTCCGTGTTTTCGGGACAATCTGGATAACGAACATGTTCGCCGGTAAGAAACTATTTTACGCGATGCCGGGTTCCAAACGAAAGCTTTTAAATGCATGCTCATATCATGATCACTGATCAATTTTTGTTTCATCAATCCCGCCCCCTCCCCCCGGAATCCAAAGCTATCCTTTGGGGGGAACTATTGGGGGGGGGGGGGGGGGAACTATTGCTAAACTATAGCCAACTATTGCTTCTAAAGTCATGAAAGCAGAACAAGCTTCATCAATGGAAACAAGTGAAAATGACGTTTTGACGACAGCGAAGAATCATTGTTGGTTGAAAATTTTAACGATTGTTGTGATCTATACAGAGAACAACAGAGATTAATATCGGTACCGCTCAAATTTCAAGTAAATTGTATGGGTGAGGATTCATGTCACAGAGTTTGTTCTTCGTGAGCTTGAGGATGATTTCACTGCTACACATTCCTTATCTCCCATGTGAAATTAGATCATTTAATATTTTCTATACACCACTAACTGAAAACACAGGCGATTTGCAATGTCACAAAAGTCTCATAGGGGCAGCAGGGTAGCATGGTGGTTAGCATAAATGCTTCACAGCTCCAGGGTCCCAGGTTCGATTCCCGGCTGGGTCACTGTCTGTGTGGAGTCTGCACGTCCTCCCCCTGTGTGCGTGGGTTTCCTTCGGGTGCTCCGGTTTCCTCCCACAGTCCAAAGATGTGCGGGTTAGGTGGATTGGCCATGCTAAATTGCCCGTAGTGTCCTAATAAAAGTAAGGTTAAGGGGGGGTTGTTGGGTTACGGGTATAGGGTGGATACGTGGGTTTGAATAGGGTGATCATGGCTCGGCACAACATTGAGGGCCGAAGGCCTGTTCTGTGCTGTACTGTTCTATGTTCTATAACCCCTACAGTGCAGAAGGAGGCCATTCGGCACATCGGGTCTCCACTGACCATCCGAAAGAGCCGCCTGCCCAGGCCCACGCCCTATCCCTGTCACCCCACCTGTCCTTTTGGGTACTAAGGGGAATTCAGCATGGCCAATCCACCTAAGCAATACATTTTTAGACTGTGGGAGAAAATCGCAGCTCCCGGAGGAAAAACATGTAGACACGGGGAGAATGTGCGAACTCCTCACAGTCAGGCAAGGTTGGAATTGAAACCGGGTCCCTGAAATGAAACGCATGCTTTTCTGAATATAAAGACACATTAACTTACTGATTCGAGCACCGTATCGTAGGTAATATATGACTGCTGTTATATTTCTTTCATAGAATTTACAATGCAGAAGAAGGCCATTCGGCCTATCGAGTCTACACCGACCCATGAAAGAGCACCCTATCTAAGCCCGCACCTCCACCCTATCCCCGCAATCCAGAATTCCACCTAACATTTGGACACAAGGGACAATGTAGCGTGACCAATACACCTAACTCGCAAATCTTTGGACTGTGAGAGGAAACCGGAACACCGGGTGGAAACCCACGCACACACGGGGAGAACGTGCAGACTCCGCACAGGCAGTCACCCAAGCCGGGAATCGAATCTGTGTCCCTGGCGCTGTGAACCAACAGTGCTAACCGCTGTGCTACCCTGCCGCCCCAAATCCTGAATTGAATACAAAAGTTGTGTTTCAGTTATACTGAGCACTAGTGAGACGTCATCTGGAATATTGTGTACAGTGTTGGTGAACTTATTTAAGGGAGGATGTAAATGCTTTTCAAGCAGTTTAGAAAAGATTAACCTGGAATGGGCGGGTTGTCTGAAGAGGAAAGATTGGGCACGCGAAGCTTGTATCCATGGAGGTTAGTAGAGTAAGAAACGTAGACGATCACGATGAGTATTCGTTAGGCAGATGTGGAGACTTACTACTCTCATGGGAGAAAATAAACCCAGAATTCCTACAGTGCAGAGCGATGCCATTCGGCCCATTTCATCTGCACCGAGCCTCAGAAATTGCATCCTTTCCACGCCCAATCACCCACCCTATCCCCGTAACCCGAGCTACGGGCAATTTAGCATTGCCAATCCACCTAATCTGCACATGTTTAGACTGTGGGAGGAAACCGGAGGACCGGGAGGAAACCCACGTAGACACAGGGAGAAACTGCAACCTCCATAATCACCTGCGTTTAGAATTGAAGTATTGCTCTGGCGCTGTGAGGCTGCAGTGCAAGGGGCTACTGTATAAAAGTAGAAAAATAAGCGTCTTCCACTTAAAATAGAGATCAGGCTAATTTAGTTCTCCAGTGTCACGAGTCTCTCTTACTCAAAAGCGAGACTTTGAATATTTTTAAGGCAAACGTGGACAGATTCCTGGTAACATAAGAACATAAGAACATAAGAACTAGGAGCAGGAGTAGGCCATCTGGCCCCTCGAGCCTGCTCCGCCATTCAATTAGATCATGGCTGATCGTTTGTGGACTCAGCTCCACTTCCCGGCCCGAACACCATAACCCTTAATCCCTTTATTCTTCAAAAAACGATCTATCTTTACCTTAAAAACATGTAATGAAGGAGCCTCAACTGCTTCACTGGGCAAGGAATTCCATAGATTCACAACCCTTTGGGTGAAGTTCCTCCTAAACTCAGTCCTAAATCTACTTCCCCTTATTTTCAGGCTATGCCCCCTAGTTCTGCTGTCACCCGCCAGTGGAAACAACCTGCCCGCATCTATCCTATCTATTCCCTTCATAATTTTAAATGTTTCTATAAGATCCCCCCCTCATCCTTCTAAATTCCAACGAGTACAGTCCCAGTCTACTCAACCTCTCCTCATAATCCAACCCCTTCAGCTCTGGGATTAACCTAGTGAATCTCCTCTGCACACCCTCCAGCGCCAGTACGTCCTTTCTCAAGTAAGGAGACCAAAACTGAACACAATACTCCAGGTGTGGCCGCACTAACACCTTATACAATTGCAACATAACCTCCCTAGTCTTAAACTCCATCCCTCTAGCAATGAAGGACAAAATTCCATTTGCCTTCTTAATCACCTGTTGCACTTGTAAACCAACCTTCTGTGACTCATGCACTAGCACACCCAAGTCTCTCTGAACAGCGGCATGCTTTAATATTTTATCGTTTAAATAATAATCCCGTTTGCTGTTATTCCTACCAAAATGGATAACCTCCCATTTGTCAACATTGTATTCCATCTGCCAGACCCGAGCCCATTCACTTAACCTATCCAAATCCCTCTGCAGACTTCCAGTATCCTCTGCACTTTTCGCTTTACCACTCATCTTAGTGTCATCTGCAAACTTGGACACATTGCCCTTGGTCCCCAACTCCAAACCATCAATGTAAATTATGAACAAATTGTAAGCAGAAGTTTGTCGGGGGAAAGTCGGCATGCAGATTTGAGGGCATTATCAGATCAGCCATGATCTTATTAATTGTCAGGGCAGGCTCGAGGCATCGAATGGCAAACATTGTTCCTTGTTCACACAATCGTATCAAAATTGCCACTTTGAATTGAGCAGAACTATCATCCACTCAATCAGAATAACGATTTTAATATTAAATGGTGGAGGCCTCCTTGAAATGATGTAAGCGTTCTTGCAATGAAAGAAAAACCAATTCATCCTACTTTTAATCTTGTTAACTTAATCCATTCACAGCAATTATTTTTGGAAATATCACCGTCATTCAGAGCCCGCGATCCCTCACTAAAGCCTCGGGACAGACTGCAGACCTGGGCTGTACATATGAAGGTCCCACTTCTGTCGGTAGTTACAGATGGTACAGGGGCAGCAAGGAGAGGAATGATGTTTCCAACAGTACAGCGGAATTCTGGGGAAGAGTTTACGAGGCAACTCAGGAGGATTTCAGCAACAAGCGGGACGCATCAATTCGAATCTTTGACCTGAAAGTGGAGGACACCGGCTTCTATCTTTGCAAAGTGGAGCTGCTGGGAATCGGTGCAGCCTATGGAGCAAGGACCACCGTGACCGTGAACCGTGACGAAGGGGGTAAGTGTGAGATAGCAAAGTTATTCTTTTGAATCTAGGGCACCCAAAAATGGCTTTTTGTTTCCAGTGACAATCATCATCAGATAGGCTAATTATTTATGAGACCAACTGAAACTTCAAACTGCGACCCCGCCTCTTTGAAGAAAAGGCAGCAGCTGTACTGGGCACACTATCAAGTGCCCATCCAATTCATAGATCATACTGACTTGAAGTATATAGTACATCCTTTCACTGGGTCAAAATTATTTAACATTCTCGCTAACAGCTCTGGGGGTATGAAACATACAGCAGGTAAGGCGGCAGCGGTTCAGGAAGGCAGACACCACTACCTCATGATGGGAATCTTGGCACAGGCAATTAATTCCAGCTTTGCTAATAGCGACTGTTTCCTGGACACCAGGTTATAGAAAGGATGTATTTTCAATAGAGAGGAAATGTCGATGAGGTGGTTGAGAAGGTATATGAGATGCTTGGTTTTATTATCCGAGGCATAGAATACAGAGCAGCGAGGTCACACTGGAACTGTTTAAATTCTGGTGAGGTCACAGTTGGAGTGTATGTGCAGTTCTGGGCATTATAGTAAATATGTGATTGCACTGGAGAGGTTGCAGAGGTGATTTCCAGGATGTTACCTTGGATGGAGGGCCTGAGCTATGAGGAAATATTGACTGGACTAGAGATAGTCTGACAGGGACCTGTAGAGATATATAGGATAATGAGGGATATAGACACGGAGGCAATTTTTCCATTGTTAGAGGGATCAATAACCGGGGGAGGGGGTATAGACTTTCTAGGTATAGATGGGGGTATAGACTGAAGGTAAAAGGTAGAAGATGAAGAACGGAATGGAATTGAAACATTTTCACTCAGAGGGTGGTTGGAGTTTGGAACTCACTGTCTGAGAGGGTGGTGAAGTCAACAGCTCTCGTATCATTTGAGAAGTCTTTACGTATTCACTTGTAACTACCAGAATCTCATTGAATCAAAGAATTTAAAGTGCAGAAGGAGGTCATTCGGCCCATCGAGTCTGCACTGGCCCTGGGAGACAGCACCCGACTTAAGCCTACGACTTCACTCTATCCCCGTCACCCAGTAACCCACCGAACATTTTGGACACTGCGGGGCGATTTAGTACAGCCAGTCCACCTAATCTCTACATCTATGGACTGCGGGAGGAAACTGGAACGCTGATGAAGACACGGGGAGGAAGTTCAAACTTCACGTCGAGTCACCCGAGGCCGAAATTCAACCTGGGTCCCTGGCGGAGCTAGGCAGCAGTGCCACTGTGTCTCCCAAAACATTAGAGTGCCCAATTCGTCTTTTTCCCAATGAAGGAGAAATTTAGTGGCCAATTCACCTACTCTGCACATAGAACATAGAACATAGAACATAGAACAGTACAGCACAGAACAGGCCCTTCGGCCCTCGATGTTGTGCCGAGCAATGTTCACCCTACTTAAACCCACGTAACCCGTATACCCGTAACCCAACAATCCCCCCATTAACCTTACACTACGGGCAATTTAGCATGGCCAATCCACCTAACCCGCACATCTTTGGGTTGTGGGGATGACAACCACGCAAACACGGGAAAAATGTGCACACTCCATACCGACAGTTACCTGGGGCCAGGATTGAACCCGGGTGGCCAATTCACCAATTCTGCACATCTTTGGGTTGTGGGGATGACAACCACGCAAACACGGGAAAATGTGTACACTCCATACCGACAGTGACCTGGGGCCAGGATTGAACCCGGGTCCTCTGCGCCATGTGGCACCTATCCAGTGCTGTGGGCCAAGTGCTGGGTAATGCTATTCGTGTGCTCAGATATTTTTTGACTAGCGTAAGCAGGATGGGCCGAATCACCCCCTTTTGTGCTGTGAACGACTAGGAATCTATGAATCAAGATGTTCGTTAACTTCGGTCGTAGATAATTTTCGGTAAAACTTCAGTAAAGCCTGCACCATTATTGTGTGCGCGAATATGATTGAGAGAAATAGGGGCACATGATGTGTCTTTTGGGGTGCCTATTTTGAATATGCAATTTAAAACGTTCGTGGTCATTTAGATCTCGCTGCCAGCGGGCAAATAGAATTAGAGACAGTAACAGTTCCACGTGTGAATATGAGCGAATAGATTTTTCTCCAATAAAATGATCTCCCGCCGGAAGAACCACATTGACTGGTCTAGGCAAGTCAAATATTTGAACTTTCTTTCAATCTTTGACATCCCATAATTATCAGGAGCGACATTTATTTTGTTTACGCTTGCGGATCTCCAATATGCAGTGAATTCAGGAAACCCCGGCGGGAGGGTTGATACCCCTAAGGTAGCACAGCAAATTGCTCCGCCGAAGCCCCACTCCCTCTCAACCGACAATCCTGATGAAAAGAAAGAAGCAACAAAGTGTTCAACATACTTATATTAAAACTCACACCGCGTGAAGTAAGGAATGGGAATCTCCCCTGTTGACAGCAAGGTCACTTTGCCATTTAACTGGTGACTCTGTACAAACGTAATGAAGAAACTTCACATCACAGTTATTATGGGTACCACACTTCATGAATGATGTGAAGGATTTAGGTAGGGCGCAACAAAAATGAATGGTTGTCTTCTTCAGTTACATGGGTAGACTGGATAAACTGAGATGGTTCTCCCTAGACAATAGAACGATGAGAGCAGATTTATACAAGCTTTCAAAATACGGGTGATTAGACAAGGTAGATAGAGAGAAACTGTTTCAATTGTCAGAGGTGTGGAGTTGCCTGTGTTGGACTGGGTGGGCACAGAAATAAGTCTCACAACACCAGGTTAAAGTCCAACAGGTTTGTTTTGAATCACTAGCTTTCGGAGCACAGCTCTTTCCTCACCTGGTGTTGCAAGACGTCTTACAATTCTCAGAAGGTTGGAGAACAATATGACACCTGAGGATATAGGAACATAAGATATTTGGCAGGATTAGTCGATTCGCTCCCTCGATCCTTTTCTGCATTGGATAGGATAATATCTGGTCTGATGTGACATTTACTCCAATTTTCTATCTTCCCCCATAGCCCTTAACTCGTTGTCAATCACAAATTTGTCTAACTCAACCTTGAATAAATTCAATGACCAAGCTTGCATTGCTTTAAAAACATTCCTGGGGGCTGTGGGTGTCACTGGATGGGCGAATATTTGCCCATCCCAGTTGCCTTTCAACTGAATAGTTCTATTCAGAAGGCATTTAAGAGTCAGCCACATTGCTGTGGATCGGGAGCCACTTGTAGCCAGACCGGGTAAGGATGGTTGATGTCCGTGCCTAAAGGACATTCGTGATCCAGAGGATTGGGGGTTCCAAATACTAATGACCCTCTGAGTAAATACATCCTCCTCAACATAAGTCTTGAATGCTTGTTCCCTTATTTATAAACTGTGCCTCCCCACCCCCAGTTCTAGTTTCCTCCATAAGGAGAAACATACGAAAATACGAAGAAACGACAATACGTACAGATGAATTTTGTGTAGGTGTAGGCCACTTGGCCCCTTGAGCCTGCAACCCCATTCAATAAGATCATGGCGGATCTAATTGTAATTGAAACCTTAACGCATGTTCCTGTCTACCCCGATAACCTCGTTAATCAGGATTCTATCTAGCTATGCCCTAAAATATTCAAAGATTCTGCTTCCACCGCCTTTAGACGGTGAGTTCCAGAAACTCACAACACTGCGAAAAATGTATCCTCATCTCCGTCTGAAATGTGTGACCCATTAATTTTAATCAGTTACTCCAAGCTCTAGATTTCCGACAAGAGGAAACATTCGCTCCACACCCACCCCTCTGGATCGATTAAATCGCCTCTTACTCTTCTAAAGTCTAGTGGATACAAATGTAACCTCGCCAAACTTTCCTCATCAGCCAACCCGTATATTCCGGCTATTATCCCAGTAAACCTTCTCTGAACTGTTTGCAGCATATTTGCATAATTCCTTACCTAAGGAAATGAATCTTATATACAATACTGTCGATGTGGTTTCACCAGTATCCTGTGCAACTAAAGCATAACCAAGCAGTAATCAATTCCCCTCATAATAAATTCTGACATTCTAACCCTAATTAACTTTCCTAATCACTTGGTGTGCCTGTATAGTCGTCTTTTGTGATTAATGCACGAGGACACATATGTTCGTCTTTTCATCAGGGCTGTGCAATCTCTCACCGTTTAGATACTAGCTTTATTTATATTCTTCCTTCTGGAATGGAAATTACACATTTTCCCACGTTATATTCTATTTGTCAGAGTGTTGACAAGTCACGTAACTATCTTTGCCACTTTGGCACTTTCTCACAACCTCTTCGTAATTTGCTTTCTTACGTATGTTTGTGCTGTCAAAAAAATTAGTAACCCTACCTTCAGAGCTTTATCCAAAACATGTACACAAATTGTAAAATGTTGAGGCCCCAGCACCACATCCTTCCAATATAAAAAGACCCATCTGTGGCAACGTTATGCTTTCTGTTCGCTGGTAGATGTTTTATCCATACCAGTATACTAGGGGCTGGTTTAGCTCACTCAGCTAAATCGCTGGCTTTTAAAGCAGACCAAGCAGGCCAGCAGCACGGTTCCCGTACCAGCTTCCCCGGACAGGCGCCGGAATGTGGCGACTAGGGGCTTTTCACAGTAACTTCATTGAAGCCTACTCGTGACAATAAGCGATTTTCATTTCATTTCATGTCACCGTACATCATGAGTTTTTACTTTATTCAATAACCTTTGATGTGGCATCTTATCAAATATCTAATCAAAAATCCTCGCATACTCTACACTGTCAAGTACCTCAATATCCGAGATGTTTCATTTGTCGGAACGAGCATAGGCCCAGCCTGCACAGTCTTTCGTCAGATGACAACCAATTTAAGGCAACAGCATAATACTGGATATAATGCTGGATATCTGAAAGAAAAGCAGAAAATCCTGGAAAGACTGAACAGGTTTGGCAGAATCTGTGGAGAGTATAAGGTCAGTTATAGTTGTGAGCAAGGAGACATTGCAACAAAGATGAGCAGGGCACGAGACAGATTATGCGTTATTGGTTGTGTCAATATTTATAGAGCGTGCTGATAGTGACACATAGGTAATATAGCAGAATATGTTCACGGGAAAAGTAAAACTCAGTGAAAGCAAAATTTAAGGACAAGCGAAATGTGGCCCTGTGGGGAGCAGGTTTGGCGTTCGAACGATAAATGTTTTGGCTAAAAAAGGGAAGGGAAATGTCACAGTGCAAAATTATTGAAGTCAATGTTGAGTCCTGAAACTGTCACGAGGAAAATAACGGGTGGCACTGACTGAGAAAGTGGTGGAGGCAGATTCAATGGTTGCTTTCAGAAAGGAATTGATAGTGATCCGAATGAAAATATATCACAGACTGCGTGGAAATGGCAGGGACTGTGACGAGCTGAAACATATTTGCAGAGAGCTAGCACAGATGCGACAGATAGTATTTCTTTCTGTACTGTAATAATTCTACGATTCTACTTTGATCGGCAAATTGAATATTATTGTGTAATGCAAGGGAAACTGAATATTAAAGTGGTGATGATTCGCTCCGGTTGTACTAGGGGTCACTGCGGCAATATCTGGTGTATTGTACTGGTTTGGTCTCCATATTTGGCAAAATCTATCTCTCCATTAGAATCGGGTCAGAGAATTCTCAGTCCATTCATTTCTGAGGTTATCTCTGATGAGCAGGATTATACAGGTTGGCATGTACCTAGTGAAATTTAGAATAATGATGGGTTTTCTCCCTCTCCCCCCCCCCCCCAACCCACAGATGTGCAGGTGGTGGGTGGATTTGCCACGCTAAAGTGCTTCGTAATTAAGAAGAATATTAACAAGAATTTTTCTAATTGAAACGTATAAGATAATGAGGTGATTTGACAGGCTGGAATCTGAAACGTTGTTACCCCTTGTGGGGGAGAATGAAAATAGGGACAAATGGGCAGCACGGTAGCAGTGGGCGGCACGGTAGCATAGTCATTAGCACAGTTGCTTCGGAGTGCCAGGGTCCTAGGTTCGATTCCCGGCTTGGGTCACTGTCTGAGCACAGTCTGTATGTTCTCCCCGTGTCTGCGTGGGTTAGGTGAATTGGATAATCTGAATTCTTCCTCTGTGTGTGGCGTCTCAGTGTGGCGACTCCAAGCTTTTCACAGTAACTTAATTGCAGCGTTAATGTTAGCCTACTTGTGACAATAAAAATTATTATAACGTTTAAAAATATGGGATTTTCCATTTAAGATGGACTTGAGGATAGATGACAAATGAAATGAATCAAATGAAAATCACTTATTGTCACAAGTAGGCTTCAAATAAAGTTACTGTGAAAAGCCCCTAGTCGCCACATTCCGACGCCTGTTCGGGGAGGCTGGTACGGGAATTGAACCGTGCTGCTCGCCTGCCTTGGTCTGCTTTCAAAGCCAGCTCTTTAGCCCTGTGCTAAACCAGCCCCATGAAACCAGACACATTTTGTCTTTATTGTGTCAGCTGTTGCTTAGAATAATTTATTAGAATAATTACTACAGCACATATGAATTAGCTGAGTTTAAGAGAGGGAGAGAATTGCATCAAGATGAAGAAACGTGGCAAAGCGCCAAGAAACTAGTCGCTCTATTTGAGTATCATTGACAACAAAGTGGTAGGTGGCAGCGATGGGATAGATTTTCGAGCGTTTGATGTCTTGTGAACGCGGGTGTGAAACAGACGCTTATCAACAGGCTGAGCGAACTGCTCCGCTAGATGACCACCTGGGCGCCGAGAATATATATTCCAAAAGGTGCATTAGCCACGTGCGTTACACATTGCCTTGAACCAGTAAAACGTACGGAGATTTTAAGAACTGTTCTATCTCCATAGATGGCGGGGCAGAACATATCCAAGCAGAGAACTTCTTCAACGATGTCAAGATCATGTGGTGCGTTCGTGCAGTGATCATAAGTTTGCTGGGAGTTATTGGAACGGCCTCCGCTGTCTGCCTCCGCCAGAAGAGGTAAGGGTACCAACATCTATCTATGTAATATGTAGATAAGCCCTTTATCTTAGATGAGCTGGCAAGGTACACAAGGCTGCAGACCAAGTTGGAAACTGGGGTTAAAATTGTTTCTTTTTTTAGACGATGGGCCGAAAGGCCTTTTCTGCGCTGGATATCTCTATGACTCTGTGCCGCTATGACTGTTTGGGACACATGTACCTCAGCATGTATAATTACTTAGTGCAACCCTTGCGTACTGCTCCCATGAACAGAGAGTGTTAGATGTGTATTAGAGTGCCATATTATAATTTCAGCTGTAAACATTCATGATGAAGATGTCGGTGTGAGGCGGGTTGGTGCGTTCAAGCCAAGTCCTGCTCCGAAATGGTCTTAGTCTTGGTCTGGTCGCCCCAACACTTCATTGTTAGGAGTTGGCCATACCATAACTACCCCCGCCGCCCTCCCCCCAACTGTCCCGCTCGGCTCCCCGCAACTTTAATTTATTCTAAACGTGAAATGCGACAACCTGCTCACAAGACATCAGCTTCAGTGCTAAGCTGTCCAGGGAAAGCAAACGGTATTAATTCCAAAGTGTCCAGTATTTATATTTTCAAAAATGAAAGCTGCGAACCTGACACGAGTTTGATCATTTTCTGGACACTTTGAAATTTCGTGAGCTCCATAGTTCGATTCTGACGGATTTATCTGACCATTTGAAAGGAAATTCTAAACACAATGTTTCGACTACACGAAAAGCCATGTTAATATTCACCAACTCATAGCGTCATAGAGATTTACAGCACAGAAAAGGCCCCTCGACCCATCGTGTCTGCGCTGGTCAAATCCAACCACGTAACTATTCTAATCCCATTTCCAGCACTTGGTCCATAGGCTCCTAAGCCTTGGCATTGCAGTTACACATTTAAATACTTCTGAAATGTTCGGGTGGGGGAGCCTCCAGCACCCTTTCAGGCATTGAGTTCCAGGCTCCCATCACCCTCTGCTTAAAAACATTATTCCTCACATCCCCTCTAAACCTCCTGCCCCTTAACTTAAATCTACGTTCCCTGATCATTGCCTCTCGACCAAGGGTAAAAAATCCTTCCTATCTACTCTATCCACGCCCCTCAAAATTTTACACATCTCAATCATGTTCCCCACCTCTTTGCCTCCTCTTCTCAAAGGAAAATAACCCCAGTTCATCCAATCCCTCCTCAGAGATAAAACGCTACAGCCCAGGCAACCTCCTGGTAATTCTCCTCTGCACCCTTTCCAATGCTTTCACATCCCTCCTGCAACGTGGATTCCAAAACTGCACATGATACTCTAGCTGTGGCCGAACCAATCTATTGCATAATCAACTTAAATTTTATTAGAACGCATATCCAATACAGCACGGTACGTCACTGGTTAGCACTGCTGCTTCACAGCGCCAGGGTTTCAGGTTCGATTCCCGGCTTGGGTCACTGTCTGTGCGGAGTCTGCACCTTCTCCCCATGTCTGCGTGGTTTCCTCCGGGTGTTCCAGTTTCCTCCCCCAAGTACCGAAAGACGTGCTTGTTAGGTGAATTGGTCCGAACACGGGGCGAGATTTGGCGACCCGGGGATTTTCAATGTAAGGCTACTTGTGACAATTAGGACTTGCCGCAATTGAACGTATTGACGTAGAAATTGATTAAAACTACAGCAGAGTTTGTGCTTGGTTTCAGGGGATTCCGGTTATTTCCTTCCAAAGCTCTGGCGAGAAATGTTCCTGTTTAAGTTCGTCTGCACTGTGAGACCTGCCGTTTAGAATTGGCTACTTTTACCGCCACGTGCATGGCTGATAACCTGACCGTCTTGCCTCAAAATGAAATGATGATGACCCTACAATAACCAGCTCTATCACTGACTTACATTTGTGGTACAAATGAACGAATGACGTCCAATGTTATCTGAAAAATTATGTAAAATGATGCTTGGGTTTTTACATTGTCGTATATGTTGGATGAGAGATAACGTTTTCTCTTGAACTACTTTTTTACATCAATTCAAAATCAAGTGAGCGACTTTATAACATTGGAAATGTAGAGTAGCGCGACACACCCTGATACCACTAGCCCTGCACCCTGAGCAAAATTTACATCAGTGATGTTTGCTCCCCTGCAGAAAGAAGATTCTTTCCCGTCAGCAACAGCACCTAAATCCATTAGTTCGCAATCTAGCTCCGAACAACTGAAATCTGTTCTCCTTAGACAGGAAAAGTTAGGATCTGTAATATTCTCGTTCTCCCTCCCACACCTCAACCCCCCCCCCTCCCCCCCTCACAAGACATTGCCATTATTGGTTTTGTACTGGACATTCACGCATAAGGCAATATTCGACAGGCAATGTTTCCAGTTCGGGCCCATACATTAATTTCAAGAGTTTTTATATCTGGCGCACATTTTTTAATAAATGTACGAAACAGATGATTTCTCCTGAAATTTTCATCAGTGATGGGACCGTCACAGCCCTTCAACCGGTTAAAAGCCCATGCAGAAATCTCAATAATTCGATTAAAAACACATGTGTTTTGCACTTGATTGTGCTGTACCATGAAGGCGATTGCAAGCTGTCGCTTTCGGAATTTTAAACTTTCTTTTTGATTATTTCGGGAAATATGTATCCTAATCAAGGAGGAAATGGAAGTCTCCAACATTCAAGCCGCTTGAATCCCTTTCTTTCCCTCCAAACACTTCATCGAACCCTTGCCTCTGAGTATCCACCCTGCGATAACTCTGGGTTTCTGTTGCCTTGCGGCCTTTCAGCAGCACCACTTTTCGTTGCGCCCATGACATCCTCCCATGGGCTGCATACAACAATTGATTGCATGCATTTGTGGGAAGCGCGTTTCGTTTGATGGCGCCTGTGTTCCCCTTCAGAAGGCCCTGGACCTTCTTCTTGAACCACTGCAGTCAATATGGCGACGGCACTCCCAAAAATTCTCAAAATACGGAGTTCCTGGATTCGGAGTCACAATGAAGGAACGTCGACATGTGTCAAATTCGAGATGGTGAATGACTTGAAAGCGTCACTTGGAATTTGTGAGTCTCCCGTTTCCAAATTTCCATCAAATTTTAATTATGCCGTGCTGGATAAATTCAGGTTGACCTCAAACCATGTTTGGTTAACAGCAATTCTGTCAGCTGACTTTTAGCTAATGCAGTGCTAGCTTAGTGTCAGAATGGAATACAATGCCTTAGATTACATAGGGCTGGTGTCCTTGTCAAAGACACACCATACACCTGACAATTATGAACAAGACGAGTGTTCTGCGTCTCTCCATACCCATCTGTTTTATTAGAATTATTGAAATAATAATCAGACAATATAATCATAAGAACATGGTGTTAGATTTTGGCATAATCTACTATATTCTCCCTTCATCAGCATTCAGTTGGACATACATGCCAATTTCTAAAGTTAATTGTGAGTCAGGCCAATTCATGAAAAACAAAGCGAATCACTCTGCAAGTAGTGGCAATAGAAAACATCTGTATGTCCAATTTCAAGGTAAAACATTCCTAATCAGTTCACACAGAAGTTTCCAGAGTACAGTTAACCCGAACCGTAAAGGATGAAGTAAAAATGTGAGTTATGGAGGCAAGACATAGGTCAGGGATCACAAGAAACTAAGGTTATATTTACATTGTTTCTTTATTTCTGTTTACTTATTTCAAACCTCTCAGAAGTTAGAACAGATTTTAAAATCTTCACGTTTTCTATCGGAAAGTCAAGTGGCTGATTCACCAACAACCACAGGTTTCTGCTGCTAAACTGAATCCTATTATCACACAGGTTGCTCAGAGAAACATAGAAACTACATGCATTAAGAGTTCTGAGTTCTGAATATGAATTCACTTTTTTGACAGAGAGAAGATAACCATGGAGACGCAGAGAAATGGTAAGGATGGGGCCATGTAAAGAGTCAACGGAGAGAGAAGCCAGTCGTGTTAAAGTGCTTTCTGCACAGATCCATAGAATCCATATAATTACTACAGTGCAGATCGAGGCGTCTCGCCCGTCGAATCCTCATCAAATCTCCAAAAGAGCACCCTAACCCGGCCCATTTCTCCCCCCGCCCCCATCCCTAAAAAAACATCTAACATGCACATCTTTGGTCACTAAGGGGTACTTTAGCATGGCCAATCCACCTAGCCTGCACATCTTTGGACTGTGGGAGGAAACCGGAGCACCCAGAGGAAACCCACGCGACGTGAAGAACTCCACACAGTCAGTCAAGGCCGAAATCGAACCCAGGTGCCTGGGCGCTTCGAAACAACAGTGAAAACCACTGTGCCACCGTGCACCCTAGAAGTATCAATCACATGTCCTGGAATGGTGGCTGGAGTCACATGTAGGCTAAACTGGATAAATATAGCAGAAGTAAGGGAAAATACGTCTCAGCAATCTATAACCATTAAAGTTGTGGTCTGATAAAACTTCCAACTCAAGATATTGCCAAACACTCAGATATAATTACATTGTGGACTTTCGACAGGAAAGAGCGTCGAATACGTTCAGATTGCTAAGCTGCTGTTTATACCTGAACCACCTGCACAGCAGTTCAATTAGTGGTGTTTTTCTTAATTTTCAATCTGTTATTTAAACAGTAATGTTTAAATCTGTGCAATAAATCTGCTTTCCTTCCAAGGCGTCCAAAAGTCCTGTTGCATTTCCAAGCGAATAATGGGGATCATACGACCAGTATACATAGAAGTAGAAGTAGAACATTCGGCCCACAGAGTTTGCTCCACCATTCAATGAGATCTGATGAAGTGATGACTGATCGGATATGATGATCCTCCACTTATCCGCCTTATCCCCATAACCCTTGATTCACTGACTGATTACATTTCCGTCTATCTGAGCCGTGAAAACACTTGTTGATCCCTTTCTACAGTTCTCTACAGGTTTGAGGAATTACAACTGCTGTAATTGACTGAAAGCTCAGTGCACGAAACTAGTCTAATCATAGAATCCCTCTGAAAGAACACCCTACCTAGGTCCCCGCCGCATCCCCGTAACCCCAGCTGGCCTTTGGACATTATGGGGCAATTTAGCATCAACCTAACCTGCACATCTTTGGGAGCAAATCGGGGCACTGGAAGAAACCCACGCAGATACATGGGAAGGTGCAAACTTCACGGCAGTAACGCAAGGCCGGAATCGAACTAGGTGCGCTGGTGCATGAATCAGGGAACGTCATTAAGCAGGTACAGCAAGTGGTTAGGAGGCAAATCGAGGCGAATCAAGCTTATTGCAAGGAGAATGGAATTTAAAATGAAAGATGAGTTGCTACTGTTGTGCAGGATATGGGTGAGACCACATTTAGAATACGGTGTACAGTCTGGTATCCTTATTACTAAAGGATGGAAATACCTTCGCGCAGAGAGGGCTCACTTGACTGATACCTGGATTAGCGCGATAGGTGCGTGGTAGAGGGAGGGGACAGCGGCAGGTATCTTATGAGGAACAATTGAACAGGTTTAAGAGGCGATATTATTGAAAAATACAGGACCCCGAGGGTGCTTGACAGGGTGGATGCTGAAAGGATGTGTTTTCCTTTTTGGAGAGACTAGAACTTGGGGACATGGTTTCAAAGTCAGGCTTTTCTATTTAAGACGGAGATGAAGAGATTTTCTTTGTTCTCTCAAATCCCTTGGGACTATCTTACCCATGAAGAGGTGAAGGTCGGGTCATTATTTTTTTATGCAGAGCTGGAAAGATATCTTGTTGACACAGGTTACCTAGGGCAGTCGAGAATTAGGCCACAATCAGATCAATGAGTGAATGGTAGGCTTAGAGGCCGTGTAGCCTGCTCCTGATCAGTATGTTCACAGGGAAGGCAGATTCCCCTGAGGTTAAGCGGGAAAGGCAAGCAGTCAAACTGCAATCAATGGAATAAGAAATAGATCGGGGGATATTGTCTCCAAATGCCCATAAATTATTTCACGCCAATAAACTGTTTCGACGCACTTCACGATAAATCCAGTATTCAGTGTCCGCTCAATGTAGCTTCAAATAATTTCGTAGGCCTGCCACTGGATAACGAACGTTCCCCTCAGAAAATGTTGGCAGGGTGTTTTTCAACTGAATTGATAAGCCGTACCAGCTGCACAGGCCAGGAAGTGAATGAACATCTCCCCGTAAAATCTTCAATCCACGTTACAATTTTGTTCTTCAGCACAAAATGTGTGGAGGCATTTGTTGGTTACGGGTCTCGTGCATCAGTGAATAAGCCCCATGAAAATCATGGCAAATATGAAATTAAAGGCTCTATTTGAATGCAACGTATTTGTGCTCCGGTCGATGAAAGAATGGCACAGGTGGCAATACATGTTTTGGATCTAATCACCATTACACAGCATTGATACATGTTGAACATGGTTTGGCAATAAATAGTCCAGGATATCAATATTTCAAAAAGACAAAGTGAATGATTAAAGGAGGTGCCGCCTTATTAGTAAAGTACAAAATATGAACATTAGTGAGAATGGATCTAGGCTTAGAATATGAGGGAGTCGGATCAGCATAGATGGAGATTAAGGATAACAGAGACGATAAAATGACAGTAGGAATAAGTTATTGGCGCCCTCACAACTGTAATAATGTTGAACAGGGCATAAACCAATAAATTATTGGCGTTTGTCAGAATGGAAATATGATTATGGGTGATCTTATTGGTCATATTAACTTGAGAAGGGAAGTAATCAAAGCTGTTCTGGAAAGCGTCCAGCATGTGTTCATGGCATTTTCCTGGAACAGTGCATTATCAAACCAGTTAGGGAAAAAAACAGTTTTAGATGCAGTACTCAGCACAACGTGCTACAAAGCGAAGCCGAGCAGTATCTCCGGCAGCAGCACATCCCTCCCCTATGAACTAAATGCAATCTCTGGGGCATGGATAAAGGGGTCTGGAGCAAAAAACCCCGGGATTTATGGTGCGGACTCGGAGTGGGGCGTGGAGAAAAACGGCAGTAGCTCCCCTGGAAAAGCGGGGAAAGGTGGACAAGATGGCGGCTGGTGGAGCCCCTGAGGAGTGGAGGCAGTGGGCGGAGGAGCAACAGGCGGCCCTTCTGCGCTATTTTACGGAGCTGAAAGGGGAGTTGTTGGAATCCCTGAAGGTGACGACTAGTAAGCTGCTGGAGAAGCAGACAACCCAGGGTGCAGCGATACTAGAGTTGCAGCAGCAGGCCTCTGAGCGCAAGGAGGAGGTTTCGGCCCTCATGGGGAAGGTGGAGATACACGAGGCGCTTCATAAAAAGTGGCAAGATCGGTTCGAGGAGATGGAGCTTCGGTCTCGGAGGAAGAACCTGCGGATCCTGGGCCTCGAGGAGGGGCTGGAGGGGTCGGACCTGCTGGCCTATGTGGCCATGATGCTGAACTCGCTGGTGGGGGCAGGATCCTTCCTTCTGCCCCTGGAGCTGGAGGGGGCCCACAGAGTACTGGCCAGGTGGCCTAAGGCGAATGAACCCCCGCGGGAGGTACTGGTGCGGTTCCATCGGTTCAGTGACCGGGAGTGTGTTCTCCTATGGGCCAAGAAGGTGAGTAGCAAGTGGGAGAATTCAGTAGTGCGTGTCTACCAGGACTGGAGTGCGGAGGTGGCCAAGCGGAGAGCCGGGTTTAACTGGACGAAGGCGGTGCTCCACGGAAAGCAGGTGAAGTTTGGCATGTTTCGCCTGCGTGCCTGTGGGTCACCTACAAGGACCGGCATTACTACTTTGAGTCCCCGGAGGAAGCGTGGGCCTTTTTGCAGGCTGAAAACTTGGACTCGAACTAGAGATTGGGGGCTGTGCGAGTTTTTCTATTTCTGTATCACTGTTTATGCTGTGGCTGGTTATTCTGTGTGTTTCTGTTTTTTCTCTCGCTTTCGGGCGATGTGGGTTATGGTTTTGTGTTCGAAGGTGGGTACTGGGGTTTGTGGTTGATCTGTGTCTTTGTTTGTAGAGTTGGTGGTTGGGTTGGGACTGCTGTTTGTGAGCTGCGTTGGTGGGGTGGGACTGGGCTTTTCTCTGGTTTCCCACGCTGCAGGACGAGGGGGTGGAGCTGGTGGCGAGGGGCGTGGTTATTAGACCGGTTTTCCCGCGCTGAAGTGGTGCCAAGGAGCTGATGCAGGGGAGGAAGGGGGGACCTCATATCGGGAGGGGTCGGAGTTAGAGCGGGAGCTGCCGGGGTCAGCAGAAGTCAGCTGGCTCACGGGAGTACAGTGGAGGGAGCGTTGCGTCTAGGAGGGGCCCTAGCCTGAGAGTGGGGGAGATACTGGCCAGAGAGGAGTTGGTGCGGGTCGGGGGGGTCGGGGTGAGGTTCTATCACCGTGGGAAACGGGCCGAATGGGTGCTGGCCAGGGGCGAGCAGTCAATGGGCTATGGCTCGTCGACGGGGGAGGGGGACGGGGTGCCCCCTGATCCGGCTGATCATGTGGAACGTGAGCGGATTGAATGGGCCCGTTAAGCGGGCCCGGGTGTTTTTGCATCTGAAGGGGCTGAAGGCGGACGTGGCCATGCTCCAGGAGACTCACCTGAAGATGGTGGACCAGGTCCATCTGAGGAAAGGGTGGGTGGGGCAGGTTTTCCACTGAGGGCTCGACTCGGAGAACCGGGGGTCGCAATCCTGGTGGGGAAGAGGGTGGCGTTTGAGGCGTCTGAGGTTGTGGCTGATAGTGGCGGCAGATATGTGATGGTGAGCGGTAAGCTGCAGGGGGAGAGGGTGGTGTTGGATAATGTGTGCACCCCAAATTGGGATGATTCTGTTTTCATGAGCGTATGTTTGGCCGCATTCCTGGCCTGGTGGGGGGCTTGATCATGGGGGGGGGGGTGGGGCGACTTCAATATGGTGCTGGATCTCCTACTGGATCGTTCTAGTTCCAGGACAATCAGGAGGCCGGCGGCGGCCAAGGTGTTGAGGGGTTTTATGGACCAGATGGGAGGAGTGGATCCCTGGAGGTTCCGGAGGCCGAGGGCTCGGGAGTACTCTTTTTTCTCCCATGTACACAGGGTTTATTCCCGCATTCATTTCTTAGTTTTGAGTAGGGGACTGTTCCCGAGGATGGAGGAGGCCGACTATTCGGCTATTATGATTTCGGACCATGCTCCGCATTGGGTGGGACTGGAGATGGGGGTGCGGGACCAGCGCCCGCTTTGGTGTCTGGACGTGGGGTTGTTGGCTGATGAGGATGTGTGTAGGAGGGTTCGGGGATGTATCGAGAGGTACATCGACGTCGGTGACACTGGGGAGCTACAGGTGGGGATGGTGTGGGAGGCTCTGAAGGCAGTGATTAGGGGGGAGCTGATATCCATCCATGCCCAGAGGGAGAGGGGGAGAGGAGGGAGAGGGACAGATTGGTGGGGGAGCTGTTGAGTGTGGATAGGAGGCACGCGGAGGCCCCGGAGGAGGGATTGCTGGGGGAGCGGTGTAGCTTGCAGGCCAAGTTTGATTTATTGACCACCAGAAAGGCGGAGACACAGTGGAGGTAGGCGCAGGGAGCGGTCTATGAGTATGGCGAGAAGGCGAGCAGGATGCTGGCGCATCAGCTTTATAAGTGGCACGCAGCTAGGGAGATTGGTGGAGTGAAGGATAGGGATGGGAATGTGGTGCAGCAGGGGGCAGAGGTCAATGACGTCTTTAGGGACTTTTATAGGGAACTGTACCGGTCGGAGCCGCCGACAATGTGAGGGGGAATAGAGAGATTTTTGGACAGGCTCCGATTTCCAAGGGTGCAGGAGGAGCAGGTGGAGGGACTGGTGGCGCCGATCGAGTTGGAGGAGCTGGTCAGTAGGATTGGCCACATGCAGTCGGGGAAGGCGCCGGGACTAGATGGGTTCCCGGTTGAATTTTATAAGAAATACACGGACCTGCTGGGCCCCCTGTTGGTTAGGACCTTCAACGAGGCATGGGAGGGGGATGTTTTTCCCCCGACGATGTATCGGGTGCTAATTTCCCTGATCCTGAAGCGTGATCAGGACCCCTTGCAGTGCGGATCATACAGGCCAATTTCACTGCTGAATGTAGACGCCAAGTTGCTGGCGAAGAACTTGGCCACTAGAATAGAGGACTGGGTGCCGGGGGTGATTCATGAAGATCAGACGGGTTTTGTGAAGGGGAGGCAGCTGAACACTAATGTGCGAAGGCTGCTAAATGTGATAATGATGCCGGCAGCAGAAGGAGAGGCGGAGATTGTGGTGGTATTAGATGCAGAGAAGGCCTTTGACAGGGTTGAGTGGGGGTACTTGTGGGAGGTGTTGGAGAGGTTCGGGCTTGGGGTGTTTTTTTTTAATGGGTGAGGTTGCTGTACGAGGCCCCGATGGCGAGTGTAGCGACAAATGGGAGGAGGTCCGAGTACTTCCGGCTCCACCGTGGGACGAGGCAGGGGTGCCCCCTGCCCCCCTTGCTTTTTGTGTTGGCAATTGAGCCTCTTGCCATGGCTCTCAGGGAGTCGAGGAGGTGCAGGGGTTTGGTGCGAGGTGGGGAGGAGCACCGAATGTCGCTGTATGCAGACGACTTGCTGCTGTATGTAGCAGACCCGGTGGGGGGAATGCCGGAGGTGATGGAGATTCTTGCTGAGTTCGGGAGTTTCTCGGGATATAAATTGAACCTGGGCAAGAGTATAAATTGAACCTGAGCTGTTTGTCGTACACCCGGGAGATCAGGAGGAGGGGATTGGTAGGCTCCCGCTAAAAAGGGCAGTGAGGAGATTTAGGTACCTGGGGGTTCAGGTGGCTAGGAGCTGGGGGACTCTGCACAAGCTCAATTTTACTAGGTTGGTGGAGCAGATGGAGGAGGAATTTAAAAGGTGGCACATGCTGCCGTTGTCGTTGGCGGGTAGAGTCCAGTCCGTTAAAATGATGGTGTTCCCGAGGTTTTTGTTTTTGTTTCAGTGCCTCCCCATTTTCGTTCTGAGGGCCTTTTTTAGGAGGGTGAACAGCAGCATTCTGTGATTTGTTTGGGCGCACGGGACTCCATGGGTAAGGAGGGTCTTTTTGGAGCGAGGCAGGGATAGAGGGGGGCTGGCGCTGCCCAACCTCTGGGTACTATTGGGCAGCTAATGTCTCGATGGTACGTAAGTGGGTAATGGATGGCGAGGGGGCAGCATGGAAACGGATGGAGATGGCGTCCTGTGGAGGCACGAGCCTAAAGGCACTGGTAACGGCGCCGCTGCCGCTCCCTCCAACGAGGTACACTACGAGCCCGGTGGTGGCGGCTACCCTCAAAATTTGGGGGCAGTGGAGGTGACACAGGGGAGAAGTGGGGCTCGGTGGAGGCCCCGCTGCGGGGGAACCACCGGTTTGTCCCAGGGAACATGGATGGCGTGTTCCTGGGGTGGCACAGGGCGGGCATTAGGAAGTTGGGAGACCTGTTTATTGACGGGAGGTTCGCGAGCCTTGCTGAACTGGAGGAGAAATTTGAGCTCCCCCCGGGGAATATGTTCAGGTACTTTCAGGTCAAGGCGTTTGCTTGGCAACAGGTGGAGGGGTTTCCTTTGCTGCCCCCGCGGGAGGTAAGGGATAGGGTGCTTTCGGCGGTGTGGGTCGGGGATGGGAAGGTGTCTGACATCTACCAGGTAATGCAGGAGGTGGGGTGGGCGTCGGTAGAGGAGCTGAAGGCTAAGTGGGAGGTGGAGCTGGGGGAACAGATTGAAGAGGGGACATGGGCGGACGCCCTGGAGAGGGTGAACACCTCCTCTTCATGTGCAAGGCTTAGTCTCACCCAGTTCAAGGTGCTGCACTAGGCCCACATGTCCGGATCTAGGATGAGTAGGTTCTTTGGGGACGAAGACAGGTGCGTTAGGTGTTTGGGGAGTCCAGCAAACCATGCCCATATGTTCTGGGCATGCCCGGCACTGGAGGAGTTCTGGAAGGGGTGGCGAGGACTGTGTCGAGGGTGGTGGGATCCAGGGACAAGCCAGGCTGGGGACTCGCGATATTTGGGGTTGGGTTGGAGCCGGGAGTGCAGGAGGCGAAAGAGGCCGATGTTTTGGCCTTTGCGTCCCTCATAGCTCGGCGGAGGATCTTGCTGCAGTGGAAAGATGCAAGACCTCCGAGCGTGGAGACCTGGATTAATGACATGGCGGGGTTCATTCAGCTGGAGAGGGTCAAATCCGCCCTGAGGGGGTCGGTACAAGGGTTCTTTAGGAGGTGGCAGCCTTTCCTCGACTTTCTCGCTCAACGATAAGGTACTAGGTCAGCAGCAGCAGCAACCCGGGGGGGGGGGGGGGGGGGGAGGTGGGCTAAGGTGTTTATTTTTTAGGGGGAGAGTGTTTAAGTTAATTTGCTTATTGTTAATTTATTTTGTTGTTTATAGGGTTTGCAGGGGGGTGGGGGTTGTTATAAGCGTTGTTACGGGTGCCGGAGGGTGTTTATTATTATTGTTATTGTTATTATTGTTCTGTTGATATATATTTTTCATAAAATTCCAATAAAAATTATTTTTAAAAAAAATGATCTTGAAGAGCATCACCTCCATAATCACAGAACACCTTGATCCACTGCAATTTTTATACCTTCGCAAACTGTCCACAGCAGACGCCATTTCCTACACTCCTACACTCATCCCAAGAGCACCTCGACAACAAGGACTCCGAAATTAGACTCCTATTTATTGACTACAGCTCCGCCTTAAACACCATAATCCCAGCCAAACTCATATCAAAATGACCCTCATGGACTGACCTCATTAACACTACACCCTGTATGCTTCATCAGTTGCCGGTGCTTATGTAGTTACATTGTATACCTAGTGTTGCCCTATTGTGTATTTTCTTTTATTCTCTTTTCTTCCCATGTACTTAATGATTTGTTGAGCTGCTTGCAGAAACATACTTTTCACTGTACCTCGGTACACGTGATAATACACAAGTCCAATCCAATATTGTACAGTGGTGTACAATCAATGGCTAATCGCACAATTGAAAATTCACGACGAAAAATGGGTATAACATAATGCAGTGCCATATTAAGTTCGAAAGCGACACGCTTCAGACCCACTTAATAGAGCAAGCTTAATCAAAGCATTGGTAGAAGGTGACGGCGGGCCAAGCATGATTGTGAAATAGACTACAATACATAGCAACTGATGAACATTGGGAAACAACAAAAATGCGAACAAAATGCGCTCCATTAAAAATAAACTCAGCAGGTTAAGTCATTCCTTGGTTTACTGGGGAAGGTAAGCTAGAGTATTGAATTAAAGTAGTAGTTAGATTGACGATTGCGATGATATTAGTGATCAGCAAAGCGCCACAAAAATATAAGAGGAAACATGGAAGATGAGAGCAAACAGTCAGGAAAAAAAAAACAATTGTAAGAGCCGTTACAACTACATGAAAAGAAGAGTTGACATAAACTTTGGTCCCTTAGAGGTAAATACACGTACATTATCATGGAGAATGAAAAAATGGCAGGGACATTAAATAAATATTTTGACTGTATCCTGACTGTAGGAGACAGAAAACAAATGTCATAAGTAGAGCGGCATGTACGGGCGAATTAGGTGATTAATATCAGAAGAATAAAAGTATTGGAAGCAATAAATGATGAAAATCTAACAGTCCCTCTGGATCAAATGCCTGCATCCCACAATTCTAGAAGAACTAGTCGCAGAGTTAGTGGCAGCGCTCCCAATTATTTTCCAAAAAATCCTTGATAATCGATCTTCCCAGAAGGTTGGAGGTTATCAAATTATACTCTGTTATTCAAGAAAGGAGATAAAAGGAAGTTGTACAAAACTTGAATATTGCTAACAAAAAGACGCATGTCAATGCTTTTCGTCTTGCTTTCATCAGGACACTGAAAATGAATATCAGTATGAGATGAAAGCATCTATTTATACAGTATATCCATTTTACAATAAATCAGTAGTCTCTTCTCACAGTATAAGTTCACGGTGTGCGAACAACAAATTTACAAACATACGTTTTTTACCATGCAAACTTTGCAATAGCAATATATATATATATATATAAAAATGATACAACCTTTGGAGCGTCGTCCTGGGCTTGGAAAACAAGTATACCTACAATTGTTGTTCGTCCCCGTGGATTAGGGAGGAGTAATATGCTAAATGTCACACTCTTGATAAGTGCCTGACGACGGCTGCTTGAACAGTGCATGAATGCCAAAATCACTGAAGGACCCGGACCCCGTAATTTCGCATTTATCAATGGCCAATTGCGACAGCAACATGAAATGTGACCATTATTTCAATGACGTGCCAACTTCAGGATTACATTGTGTATGGGAAATCAATGCATTAGGTGGATTGATGCGAGTACGAGGATGTCAATTGGCTCCGCAACCTATACACACAATATTGGTATCATGACATGTAGCCTGAAGATCCCGTTACAACCAATTGGCGGCATTGCAATTTTTACATACAAGCAATTAGTTGCATTGCATTACTGATAATAAAACTTGCAGCCCATTCCTGTTTTAACCATTTTTTTCCAACTGAGGTCAGATCCTCTTTAGAAACTTGCACAACTGTCATGGTGCGGAAATTGTAATTCTTACGTTGTGAGGCAATGCTCATAAGTCCTCTATATGTCAAAAAGGCTCTTAAGTGGGAGATCTGATAATTGTTTGATTACTTAGGATACATTTGAATCCAGGTTAGATTACTGATAGTCTACACTTAATTGTGCTTTTACTATTGGATATCAAACCTGCACCAGAAACATTCCATAAATAAACATGAATTAATTGTCACTTAACGGATGTCACTGTCATGTGAGAGTGCCTTTAAGAATTGGATGTTTAAGAAATGTACCTTCAAGAAATGAAGCTGATCATATTACTTAAGTGATGTCACGGGGGGGGGGGGGGGGGGGTAGCTGAGCTCACTTCTGCTTTTTGGGAGTTCTAGTTTCAGTTTGAAGAAAGCTTGGGTGTGGCTGTGAGCTGCATTGCTGGTGATCTCTGCCATGAAGGACTATCTCTTAATCCTTTGGTGAAATCGGAATTTAAAAAAGGTCTCAATATTGAATATAAATCTAATGTGTCTCTGTTTGAAGAATTTGTTACGTTTTTTGGACGTGTAAAGGAACAGTTTGCAGGATTGAGTAGTGTTGTATTATTTTCGGGGTTATCTTTGAAGTAAGTGGTGTTAAGAGATCCAATGTGTATTTAAAAGGATAATTTGAGTTCATGGAATAAACATTGTTTTGTTTTAAAAACCACGTGTCCATAATTCTAATACTACACCCGGGGAACAAGCCGCATGCTTCAAAAGCAACAATCCATTAAAGGTGGGGGTTGGTTGAACTCCATGATACATTTTGGGGTTCTGAAAACACCTCTCTCGTAACAATTGGGGGCTCGAAGGGGATAAAATACCTATTGGATTGGCTTTTGTGAACTTAAAGACAGTGAAGGATTGTTGCTTTTCCGGTGTGGTGTTTTAGTTTAAGTGTATTGTGGACAATGGCTCTTTCAGAGGCTCAGAAGATTTTGGGGGTGGAGATTGTCACACGCAGTACCTTACGGACAGAGACTAAAGGCAGACTGTTAGATTTGGCAAAAACATTGCAGTTAATATTACCTGACAAAATGCGAAAAGATGAGGTAATTATGGCGGTGGCTAAGCATTTAAAGTTGCCTGAGATACAGATTGACTGATTGGAAATGGCAAAACTTTCAGTTGCAAATTAAACTAATGGAAAATGAGAAAGAATTAAAGCGGCTTGAAAGCGAAAGTGAGAGAGGGGAAAAAGAAAAGGTGAAAGAAGAAAGGAGAAAAGAAAGAATAACCCTAGCAGAACAAAAAGAAAGAGAAAGGGAGATGCAGATCAGGGAAAAAGATAAAGAGAGTTTGAACGTCAGAAAATGGCCATGAAACAAGACAGTCAGTTCTAATTGGCAGATGTAAAGGGAAACGTACAGTTGGATGATAGTGATGAGGATAGTGAAAAAGAGCGTCAAAGTCGAAGGCGTGGCAGAGATCTATTTAAACATGTCCAAGCATTGCCAAGGTTTGATGAGAAGGAAGTGGAAGCCTTTTTCATTTCATTTGAGAAGGTAGCTAAACAAATGAAATGGCCACAGGTCATGTGGGTGTTACTAATTCAAACAAAGCTGATAGGTAGAGCTTGCGAAGTGTTTGCATCAGTACCAGAGGAGGTATCTGGAACATATGAGGAGGTGAATAAATCCATCTTAAGTGCATGTGAGCTAGTGCCTGAAGCCGACAGACAAGGGTTTAGAAATTGAAGGAAAGAATTTGGTCAAACATACATGGAGTTTGAAAGGCTCAAACAGATTAATTTTGATAGGTGGATAAGGGCTTTCAAAATAGACCAAAAGTATGAAGCTCTCAGAGAAATTATATTTTTGGAGGAGTTTAAAAATTCAATTTCTGATGTAGAGAGACCTCATGTGGAAGAACAGGCTTAAAAGGTTGGAAAGTCCAGTGAAGAGAGGTGAAGTGGTAGCAGGAGTAATAGATAAACCATCTTGTCCAGGAATACAGTTTATCTTCGGTAATCATATCGATGGATCGCAGGTGGGAGTGATGCCTACTGTAGTTGATACGCCAGTGGAAAATCAGACAGCTGAAGTATTGAAGGACGAATATCCTGGGATTTTTCCGGATTGTGTAGTAACAAGTTTGCAAAGTCACAGGTTAAGCCAAGAAGTGAAAACAAGGAGTGAGGATAAAGTTGAAGTGCAATTATCAGAAACAATTTTTGATCTGATGGTTGAAAAAAAACAAGAACAGGTGGAGGATAAGGCGGATATTGTTTAGTTCAGGAACATTGGCGGTGTTATAACAGAAAGATGTAGAAATAAAACGGATATATCAGAAAGCATATACAGAAGAGGAATCTGAGAGTATACCAGAGTGTTATTACCGTAAAAGTGTTGTCTTGATGAGAAAATGGAGACCTGTACATATCAGGCGGATGAAAAGTGGGCAGACGTTTGGGAAAATTGGCGGGGTTATAACAGAAAGATATAGAAATAAAACGATGTATCAGAAAGTATGGATGGTAAAGGAATCTGAGTGTATGCCAGAGTGCTATTACCATAGAAGTGATGTCTTAATGAGAAAATGGAGACCTTTACACATGCAGGCGGATGACAACTAGACAGAAGTTCATCAATTAGTATTGCCGGTAGGGTATAGAAAGGAGGTGTTGCGAGTTGCACATGAGGTACCAGTGGGAGGTCATTTGATATAAGGAAAACTCAAGCTGAAATACAAAAATATTTTTATTGGCTTGGACTACATAAAGATGTTGTTAAATGTTGTCAATCATGTCACACATGTCAAGTGATAGGGAAACATCAAGCAGTGATTAAACTAGCGCCCTTAATACCCATTCCAGCATTAGTGGAACATTTTACGAGGGTCCTAATTGATTGTGCAAAGTGGGAATCAATATCTTTTGACTATTATGAATGTGTCTACTAGGTTTCCAGAGGCCATTCCTGTACGTAATATTACAGCTAAAAAGATTGTGGAGGAGTTACTTAAATTCTTTGCTAGATATGGAGTAGCCACAGAAATACAATCGGGTCAAGGATCACCCTCAAGGTTATTCAAAGAAGTTATGGGTAGCTTTGGATTAAAACAATTTAAATCAACTTGCGTGCCATCCAGAATCGCAGGGAGCGTTAGAAAGGTGGCATCAGACATTAAAGACAATGTTGAGGGCTTATTGTCAAGATTAGCCAGAGGACTGGGATAAAGGAATTCCATTTGTACTGTTTGCAATTAAGGATGCACCTAATGAGTCAACCAAATTTAGTCCATTTGAACTAATTTTTGGTCATGAGGTAAGAGTCCACTTAAATTGATTAAAGAAAAATTGGTGGGTGAGAAATCTGAAATTACACTATTGGGTTACGTGTCAAATTTTAGGGAACGTGTAGAGCAGGTGAATTGGCTGGACAACATTTGAAAGTGGCACAAAATGTGATTAAACGGGTAGCGGACAAGAAATCCACATTTCGTAGTTTAGCAAGTGGAGATAAAGTTTTAGTGTTGTTACCAGTGGTAGAGGAGCCTTTAAAAGCTAGGTTTTGTGGACTGTATCAGATTGAAAGGAAATTAAGTGAGGTGAACTATATGGTAAAACCATCAGATAGAAGGAAGACTCACTGTGTATCATGTAAAAGGTACTTGAAAGGGAGGAGAGAAAAAGGAAGTTTTAATGATTCTAACTCAAAGTGACGAACCAAATCCAGATGTCTGTGAATTTGACATACCTCAAATTAAATTGGAAAATGAGGATGTTCGCAAAAATTGGGATGAATTATTAAGTTACCTTCCAGAAGAAAAATGAACTGACCTGAAAGAGTTATTGATATCACATGGGCAAGTTTGTAGTGATAAATTGGGAAGTACTAAAATAGCTATACATGATGTAGATGTGGGAAATACTGTTCCGATCAAACAACATCCATATAGATTTAACCCTTTAAAATTGGCACAGGTTAACAAAGAGATTGAGAGCATGCTTAAAAATGGCATAATTGAAGTGGGTTGCAGCCAATGAAGCGCACCCATAGTGATGATACCTAAACCAGACGGTACCCAACGGTTGTGTGGACTATCGAAAGGTGAATGCAGTTACAAGAACGGTCTCTTATCCTATCCCACGTTTCGAGGATTGCATTGAGAAAGTGGGACAATCTGCTTTTATTTCAAAATTGGATTTACTGAAAGGTTACTGGCAAGTACCTTTATCTGAAAGGGCAAAGGAAATTTCAGCTTTTGTGACTCCAGATGGCATATACCAGTTCAAAGTGAATTTGGAAAAGGCCAAGTCACTTTCCTTGGCCATACAATCGGACAGGGTCGAATGGTCCCACGGGATGTGAAAACGAAAGTTATTGGGGAGTTTCCGATACCCTCGACACGACGGGAAATATTGCGGTTTCTTGGAATGAGTGGATTTTACCGGAAATTTGTACCCAATTTTAGCAGTGTGGTCACTCCACTGACGACTTGCTCAAGAAGCGTAACAAATTCCAGTGGGTAGCGGAGTGTCAACAGGCATTTGACGGCCTGAAAGCTGTGTTAACCACTGCTCCTGTGTTCGTCATCCTAAATTATACCAAACAATTCAACGTGGCTATTGATGCGAGTGATGTGGGCGGAGGTGCGGTGCTTGTGCAAGATGACGACAAAGGGCTGGAGCGGCCTGTTGCTGATTTTTCAAAGAAATTGAATTCTCATCAGAAAACGTATTCAACGATTGAGATGGAGACTTTGAGTTTGGTGCTGGCTTTGCAACAATTTCACATTTATGCGATTAGCAATCTACCTGACACCATTTTATATATACTGATCATAATCATTTGACGTTTTTGGAGCGATTCTGGAATAACAATGCAAGGCTGTTTGGCTGGAGTTTATTGTTAGAGCAATTGCATTTAAAAATAATACATGTGGCAGGACGGGAAAATGTGATAGCCGATGCTTTGTCACGAATGTGATGAACGGAAGGATTTCGGTTGGAGGAAGAAAAACTGGAAAGATGTACTTTATTATTATGCCTGTTTGCGTGTGTTGTTTTTTTTAAACGAAAACGTATGTTTACTGTGTGCATTTCTTAGTGGATGGGGCAAAAGTGAAAAGTGAAACAATCTTGAAGTTGATGGTTTATTTTCTTTCTTGGGGGGAGGTGTCATGTGAGAGTGCCTTTAAGAATTGGATGTTTAAGAAATGTACCTTGAAGAAATGCAGCTGATCATATTACTGAAGTGATGTCAAGGGGGGGTGGGGAGCTGAGCTCACTTCTGCTTTTTGGGATTTTAGTTTTAGTTTGAAGAAAGCTTGGGTGTGGCTGTGAGCTGCATTGCTGGTTATCTCTGCCATGAAGGACTATCTCTTAATCCTTTGGTGAAATCGGAATTGGAAAAAGGTCTCAGTATTTAATATAAATCTAATGTGTTTCTGTTTGAAGGTTTTGTTAAGTATTTTGGATGTTTAAAGGAACAGTTTGCAGGATTGGTTAGTGTTGTCTTATTTTCGGGGTTATCTTTGATGTAGGGGTGTTAAGAGATCCAATGTTTATTTAAAATGTTCATTTGAGTTCATGGAATAAATATTGTTTTGTTTTAAAATCCACGTGTCCGTAATTGTAATACTACACCTGGGGAACAAGCCGTGTGCTTCAAAAGCAACAATCCATTAAATGTGGGGGTTGGTTGAACTCCATGATACATTTTGGGGTTCTGAAAACACCTCTCCCATAACATTGCACAGATAATAAAGTAATATTTATTAATTTATCCAGCATACATCATTCATCCAGTTATATAGCACATTGCCAACAGAATCCAGCACCCCATCGTTCGTGGGCACGTTGTTTTAGCACGTTGAACTGATTTGTTTGGAATTATCCAAGGATATACTTAGTGAGTAAGATTTTACAAATTTGAAGCGAAGAGGCGCAGGTTTTCATTTCATACTTATCTTCGCGCATCACACCCACTATGCCATGTATTTCCCACAGGCACCTGTTTTTCTGCATAGTCAACTGCCTCCAAAGAAAACAACGACGCGGTAATGAGATTCAAACGGGATTTTTTTCAGTCATACACCTTATTCGCATTCTGTAAAAGTTCATAAAATGAATAATCTTGAAAGGATTTTCTCAAAATGTACAAATTCAATCAGGTATCAACCTATTTGCTTGCTGCTTCACTTAAACATCAACAGATTACCCACTGGGACATGTTTGACCCTCTGGAATTGGGTGGAGCAGTTCGTCAGATATTGTCTTTCGCCCCATTGGGACTGGGTATAGCAGGGTATCAGACACTGTATCTCCCCCCCCCCCTCCCCCACCACCCTCCTCGGCACTGGGTATGACAGGTGGACAGATGCTGACCGTTTCACCCTCTTGAACCGGGGGAGATAGTGGACGAGACAGTTCGATAGCCATTTAGGATATCGCATTGGATCAGGCACTGCCCTTTCTCCCCTCTGGCACTGGGTGGTACAGAGGGTCAGACACTGTTATTTCCCCCTTTTGGATAGTATTAGGCAGTGTGTCAGACACTGTCCTTTCCACTTCTGCGACTGGGTGGGGCAATGGGTCACACACTCTCCTTTCCCGCTCTGGAACGAGATGGGGCAGTCTGTCAGGCTTTGTTCTTTACAGTCTGTCTGGCTGGGAGAGTGAGTGAAGTACTATCATTTCCTCCTCTGGGATTGTGTGGGACAGTAGATGAAAACTGACGTTTGCACCTCTGGGACGGGGTGGGACAATAGTTGAAACACTGTCCTTTTACGCCCTTGTACTAGTGGGCCAGAGGGCCAGATACTATCGGTTCACGCTCAGGAACCGAGTCCGATTGTGAGTCAGACGCTTCCATTTCCTCAACAGTGGAAATTGGGACGGTGGTTCAGTTACTGGTCTTTCCCCCTCTGGGACTGGCTGGCACTGTTATCAGTCATCTTTCTCTTTGCCATCTGAGATTGAAAGTTGCTGGGAGTCAGAAACTCTTATTTTTCCCATCTGAGCTTGGGTGGCGTAGTGAGTAACTTCTTTCTTCCGAGTCTGTGTGCTGTGCAGGTGCAGATCATTTGCTTTTATCTCCCGGACTGGGGTGGACAGTGATATAGATCGAGAATAATTGACTAAATAGTTTGATGCTTTTTGCATGTTTAACATTGAGTGAGACTCATGGCGATGAGGCTGCGATTTTAAAGGTGTGTTTTTGTGCACCATGTAACCGAATGAGGCTAAAATTCACTGGTTTTAAAACATCCACGTTTAAACGGCCTCTTGAAATATATCTCTGGCTTCAGTGGCCGGTGAGGACATCAGCGCGCAGGCTACAGTTTCGTCACCAAATTATCAACTGCATTTGAAGAAAAATAATGTTTTCAGTGTTGTTGATGACAGAAGCTTTAGGCCTTGCAACTAGCTTGGAAATAATTAGCATTGTGCTGCTGGATATACTTGCATAGAGTCACGTGCTTCTACTGTGCAACCAAACAGACAGAGTCGCGTGTTTACTCATATAATGGAACATTTACAAAACAGAGATTATCTAGATACTTCATTATCCTAAGATTAGTAGTCATTATGTGTTGTGTGTCTACATCGGATATTGTGCTTCTGCCTTTTTGTGGTCAGGGCGAATGGGGGCCGTGGTTGGGTGATGGTGCGTGGGCGGAGTATGGGGATATGGCGTAGCCTTCAACATCCAACGGCTGGATTCTTGGGAAATCACGAGTGACCAGAAAGGTTTGTCAGTGCAACAGTGATTTTCCGATGAATGACGGTTTCTATGGGTGCACCGAAGACTCTGGGCCAGTATGCACTTTCAGCAACAGCAAAGAGCTGTCTTCATTTGTGGCGGGAGCAAATGTTTCACTCGTGCTGTTTTTTTTTTTTATCTCTGCGGCTGCCTTCAGCAGTTCCTCCATTGGATATTCTCCCGCATTCTGCTGTTTTAAATTCAAAAAATATATACATTAGAATGATCTGCTTATTTCACTCAGACAGAATTCAGAGCGACAAACACTTAATTTCCAACTCGTGATTTTTTTTTCACACAAATGGTTATACGAACTATTTTCTTCATTAACAGGTCTGTCGTGGCTCAGTAAGTAGCACTTTAACTTCTTAGTCACGAGGTGGTCACTTCAATGCCATCCAAGAGAAATGTAGGCTCTGTTGACCTCTGGTTAGACTCCAATTAGAGGATTTCACTCAATTATGGGCAATACACCCAGCAAGGGCCTGGTACAACATAGCTGCACCAGATTTTACAGTGGGGGAAATGACTTAAATTATGAGGGCAGATTGCATATTTGCCTATTTATTCCCTTGCGTGGAGAATACTAATAGGCCAATTGATAAAGGTGGTTAAGGTAGTTTTCAAGTATTTGTAAAGTACAAAGAGCGAAACTAATGAAATGAAATGAAAATCGCTATTGTCACAAGTAGGCTTTAAATGAAGTTACTGTGAAAAGCCCCTCGTCGCCACATTCCGGCGCATGTTCGGGGAGGCTAGTACGGGAATTGAACCGTGCTGCTGGCCTGCCTTCGTCTGCTTTCAAAGCCAGCGATTTACCCCTGTGCTAAACAGCCTTCATGACCCATTGATGATAGAGTTCAGGACGAAATGTCTGGGTTGCGACATTGAAATTAGAGCTAAAGAGTTTTTTCTTGATAACAGAAAGCACTCTTTCGAACAGGAGCGAGTGAAAATTTCTGAAAAAGAGACATGTCGAAGCTTTTAGTCTTGCACTCATCAGGGCACTTCGCAAGAAGGCCAGGATAAGGGAACAACAAGTTTCTCCTTACGCTGGAATTCTTACCCTGTGTTGCTCGCTCTGGGTGAGTGTGCTTTACACTCAATTTGGCTCTGTTTCGTTCCTTAGCTCAAGAGTCGCCAGGTATCGTTAAGATACCGCCACAAGTTTCAAGTTCAAGTTCAGACCAATAACTTCATACACCAGTTAGTAAGTTCAAACACGACACGTTTATTATAATAATTATCTACTAATTATGCATATAAAACTACAAGACTAGGCTAATCCTACCACTAACAGGCCAATACTTATCTGGAATGAGGGAACTGCCAGATCAGGGAACAACGACCTCTAGCTTTGTCCTGGATCCGCAGGCTTCCAGTCGGTGTGGACTAAAGGGGTCAGGAGTGTCTACACTCGTCGCGTGCGTTGTGTGCTACTTACTTGGTGGCGGCTGCTGACCAAGCCTCCTCTTCTCAAGGTCTTCTGCTGCAACGGTGGTCAAGGAGAGGGCTGGCTTAGAGGAGCTGGTCAAGAGAAAGAGAACTGGGGTCGGGGTCTCTGTCTTATACCTCTCCCAGGGTCTCGCGCCCACTTGGGCGGATCCTCTATACGCTCGCAATCGATTGGGTCCTTCCCAATCGATTGATTTGAATTCCCCAATAACGGGGCAGTCCCTCTATCACTGGGCGGTTCTTGGGGCTTATTGTTTTGGACTTCTTTTGGCGCTGAGCAGTCTGGCCTTCTATTCAATGTAGCGATTTGAGTTAACTTGTTTCCATTGTACCTGGGAATCACTGGTTATCGCCTCATTAGTATGCTAACTTGTTTTCTTTCGCAGTGCTGTCTGGTTTCTGCAGCAGTCAGAATACACAAGCACTTTTGCAAGCTGCTTGCTTTTGCAACATGTCCATTTTCCCTGCATTCTTTGTAATCTTCCATTTTGTGTTGGGCAGTGGCCACCCCAGGTGGCTACACTCCCTCCTTGTGATCTTCGTGAGAAATCATGAAGGATCACCCAAGTTCGGTGTCTTTGTGTTCCCTGACCTCAGCGAGTCCCATGGCCTCTACACTTTCCTCAATTATGGCACAACATTTTATCGAACAGTCTCTGGTTGGCGATATGTCAAAGGGGACATGCATTACTAGGGAACCTCTAACTATCCTTTGTAAACTACACTCCTTTACACATTTAAACATTCCAACTTCCTATCCTTAAAACATTATCATCATTACATTCCATTTCTGGCTCGGCAGTCGAGCTCAGAACATCACAATACGTCAGAAAAAGTCTTTATTTACAACAGCAACTTAAAAATCAAATCATTCATTACACATCAAGGGGTTGGGGGATCTGGTGGAAGCCGAAAATAGGGGATTGTACTCTGCATATGGCCGAGGCGCGAGAGCGGGAGGCTCTCCTTCTCCATTTCCTTAACCTAAGTGTCTGTACTACGATGCAGAGAACTGCTATCGCCAAAAGTTATTCTACAACATATGATAGGGAGTACCAATTCATAAATTCTGTGCACCAGGTTGGGTCAACGCTGTTCGTTACTGGGCTTTGAGTAGTCGGTGTTTGGGAAACATTAACGGCCGGGGTGGGTGTAAAGGGATTTCAGGTCACATGCAATACAAAAGTGAGGAAGAAAAATACAATGGCTGTCATCTTTCTTCTCTCTTCTCTTGCTTCTGTTTTTTTTTCTTGTTGATCTTGCTCTGATCCTGCTTTGGTCCCTCCTTCGAACGTTCGAAAGCTAGGGGATCAAGCATAGTATCTGTCAATGATCCGTTTAATACCTTTAATGCTAGTGTATCTGTCCTATTATTCCAATTGTCCCTTAAATGAATGGCCAAGTCACTCCCTGTGACTCCCCTCATTTTTTTTTCAAAGGCGAATTTAGGACCAGACATACACTTAACCACTGTGTTACTGCGAGCCGTCTCGCAGGTTTTGCGATTTACCATCCCAATGGTCCTGGATGTAAATAGCAAAAGGAGTGGCAACCGAAGGGCTACCTCAAACAAAACAAATGAAACCAAACTTTAGAAATAAGATATCCGAATGAGTTGCGTATGGGCCGCGACGGGTAAGATTTGGATAGAATCCCCGGGTAGGGCGTGCTGTGCTGTACCCGAGCTTTGCTGACCAGAGGGGGGTCCTCAGACAGGGCGGGTCCTCAATGCCGTTTCTCCACTGCCTGAGCGACCTGGAATGAACGGGCATGAATGTGGTCATCGTGGATTTGCAGCCTCTATTCCCAGAATAGAGGGGCTCCTTAAAAAAGGGGGAGCCAAGATGCTTCTAGTGGGGTGAAGGATGAAGACTTAAGTTGGGCTCCAGACATTGCAGCTGAGTCAAGTTCTCAGAGATATCTGCGGACAAACTAACGTGCATGTGAGGTGGTCACAAACTTTTCAGCTGAAAATCGTGCGGCCAATCTCCAAAAACAAACATTAACAAACGAACAAACATCACCAAACATTCGTGCCGGTTCCATCAGAAAGGACACCGTTCATCTCTCAAGCGATGCCTCTTTTTACATCATCTGGACACCTCAATTCTCTTCATCCTCTGCAAACACGGTCGCAAAGGGGTTGCCGTGTCGGGAGTCAGACCCAGAGTCATCCTCTTCTCCGGGATCCCATACCCGTGTATGGATCAGGCATGCAATCATAGCGTTATGTGACCGGGGGTCACTCTCGTCATTTCGGACAAGTCTCCAAGAATTGTCACTGTGCCAAAGTGTGGGGTCTAAATTTGTATGCGCGTTGTCGGGGTCGTCATACTGGAGCAGTGGGGCTGGGTGTAGGTCTGGTGTTTTAATGTAAGTGATTTCCAAATCACTGTAGTCGGGGTCGTAGTTGGTGTGTGTGGGATCTGTTGTATCAGGGCAGTAGAGAGGCGTGCTGTGGCTGTCGTCAAAGTCACAGTCGCTGTCTCTGCTGTGGCAGCTTGTGGGTGTTTCGGGGCGTGGTCTGAAGTCAGGGGCGGAGTCGAGGTCGAGTCCGATGAGGTGCTGGTCTGTGAGGGGGAGAGTGGAAATGTGTCTCTTGTGGGCGGGGCGTGGTGTTCTGCTGCGTCTAGCAGGACATGGTGTGAGTGGTTGGACTGTGTTCCATATGCCTTTAACTCGTTGATATGGAACCAGGCAGACTTCCCGTTGGGGTACTTTATCTTGTAAACTGAAGGGCTGATTTTGTCTGCAATTGAGTATGGGCCGGAAAATTTTGGGGCCAAAATCGTGCTGGGGTTATAAACAGATAACATGAGCTGTTGTCCAACCTGGAACTCTGTGGAATGTACTGTCCTGTCGAAATAAGCCTTGCTCTGTTACCTTTTCTTTCCCAATTTAACTGCGGCTGCTAACTGAGCCGACCTTACAGTTTCCACTAATTGCTTTACTACTGTCTCGTGTGTGAGGGCCGTCACTTATGGGCTGGTGATGTCGAGTCCTAAAAGGAATTCAGATCCTTTCATGGGGCGTCCGGACATGAGTGTGTGTGGGGTGAAACCTATTGATGCTGAAACAGTATTTCTTAAAAACATAAGTGCGAATGGGAGCACTAAATCCCAAGTGGTATTGTTTTCCTGGACCATCTTTCGAAGGGTCGATTTTAGAGTCCGATTCATGCATTCCACGATACAACTGGACTGGGGGTGGTACGCAATGTGGAAATTTTGTTTAATGCCGAATATGGTCAGGACGTTTTTCATGACCGATTCTGTAAAATGAGATCCCTGGTCCGACTCAATACTTCTGGGGAGTCCCCATCTAGTAAAGATGTGGTGGGTCAGGATATTTGCGGTCGTTTTTGCTGTGTTTGTTTGAGATGGGAATGCCTCTACCCATTTCGTGAACGTGTCTATGACCACCAGTACGTATTTATAGCTATTCCTGCAAGGGGGCAATGGACTTATAAAATCGATCTGGAGGTTTGTCGAGGGGCCATTAACGGGGCGAGTGTGGCTGAGTTGTGCCTCCTTAGAATACCTCTCCGGGTTATTCTGTGTACAAATCAAACAGTTCTCTATGTAGTGCGTTACATTGTCTCTTAAATTGGGCCACCAACAGAGCTGCCTCAGGTGGGCTGTGGTAGGGTCGATCCATGGATGTCCAAAACAATCATGGACAAGGCAATCATTTGATTCCTGTCTTTCTCAGGAACCTCATACAACTTGTCTTTGATAACCACACCCTCGTGTATGGTCAGAGCGTGTTTAAACTTGCCGTAACGTGGCAAAAACTTTCCTCTACTAATCTCCCTGAGATTGCTGTCCTGTTTTTATGCCTGTACTAGGTCCTCAATGTCTGCCTGTGAGACCTGAACAGAACTCACAGGGGCGCTAGCTGGTGCACTAGCTGGGGGTGTCCAAAAATGTCCGTGCCTTGAACCTGCTTTTGCCAGGGGGGGGGGGGGGATGACCGATGGTGACTTCTACCTTTAATGATGCCATAAGTCCTCTCCTTTGCCTGTTCTAGGATTTGGCGGAGCAATTGGGCTGATGGAAGGGGCTTACCATCTGTGGAAACAAAACCTCTTGTCCTCCACATGGGTAGAAAATCTGTTAGGCTGTTACAGACATATAAGCTATCCGAATATATATCTGCTGGGCTGGGGAACGAAGCTGGGTGATCCACTATGTATGCAATGGCCACGAGCTCTGCTGCCTGCGCGCCTAAGTGACCGGGTAACATTAATGCTATCTCCTCTAGTGCGTGTCCCTGTGCACCTTCCACATAAATTCCACATCCAGTAATGCGTTCGCCATCTAAAACAGTGGATGAACCATCCACATAAATCTTCAAAGGGGCACACATGTCTGCGTGCTGGGGGCTTTGAGTTGAACTTCCTATCTTCCTGGGGGGACGTTTTTGCAATGAAGGATCCTGTCTTGTGGAGGGGGGCTACTATTTCGCAATCATGGGGTTGTCCTGGGTATTGGAGGTTGTCTGCTAAAAATGTGTGTGTCCTGGTCCGTTTAACTGTTATGTCCCGTCCCTGTAAAAGAAGTGTCCACTTAGCTGCTCTAATCTGGCTCACTGAACCGTCCTTCTGTCGTCCGTCCAATAGAAGCTGTGTGGGGGTGTGTTCGGTCA
This sequence comes from Scyliorhinus canicula, assembly GCF_902713615.1. Lineage (NCBI taxonomy): Eukaryota > Metazoa > Chordata > Chondrichthyes > Carcharhiniformes > Scyliorhinidae > Scyliorhinus > Scyliorhinus canicula. Next base: position 30,361,647 of record NC_052158.1, read on the forward strand.
AAATGGTGATGGGGTTGAGTCCGGTAATGTAAGAAACGTATTGTACTGCCCAGAATACAGCGAGTAGGTGCCTTTCGCAGGCTGAAAATCCTTGCTCTACTGGGTCTAACAGTCTGGAGGCATAAGCCACTGGTTGTAGCTGCTCGTGCCGTTCCTGAAGGAGCACGGCTGAGAGGGTCAGATCTGTGCTTGCTACCTCAATTGCATAGGGGGAGAGTGGGTCTGGAACTTGTAGTGCAGGTGCTGCGCTAAGGGCTTTCTTTAAATCTTCCACAGCCTCTGTATGCTGCGGAAGCGATTCCCAAGGGGCTCCTTTCTTAAGGAGGTCTGAAAGTGGTGCTGCCTTGGTCGCAAAACCATCGATATGGTTCTGGCAATACCCAACCAGTCCTAAAAATGACCGGAGGGCTGAAACATTTTGGGGAAGGGGCAATTTGACAATCGAGCCAATTCTTTTGAACTCGATCTCGCATTTGCCATGTGTGATGATTGTACCCAAATACATCACTTTACTCTCCAATAGTTGGGCCTTTCTGTGGTTAACTTTACATCCGATTGAGTTCAGAAGTTCCAGGAGTTCAGACAGAAGCGTGATGTGCTCTGCCTTGGTGTCTGCCTGCAGTAATAGGTCGTCCACATGCTGTACCAGATATTCGGGTCGGGAAAATTTTGCTAGTCCATTTGCCAGCTGCCAGTGGAAAATGGAGGGGGAATTGTGAAATCCTTGTGGGAGGCATGTCCACGTGTACTGCTGACCTTTGAAAGTGAAGGAAAATTTGTACTGACACGCCTTTGCCAATGGGATTGACCAAAAGCCGTTTCTAATGTCCAATACCGTGAAATACTTGGAGTTGAGTCCCTGCTTGAGCATGGACTCGGGACTTGTTGCTACCGTGAGGGCTACTGCTGGGGTAACTTTATTGAGTTCCCGATAATCAATGGTCAGATGCCATGATCCATCGGGCTTCCTCACTGGCCAAATAGGGGCGTTATTAGTCGAGGCTACTGTCCATAGTACGCCCTGCTCTAATAAACTCTCTATAACATTTCCAATTTCTCCCTCTGCTTCTAGGGGAAATCTATACTGTCTTTGTGGTCTCGGGTCAGGTCCTGTAATCTGAACTTGTCCAGTCATTCTGCCGCAGTCGTGCCGGTGACAGGCAAATGCTGTCCTGTGCTTGTTCAAAACTGCCCTAACCTGTTTGTCCATGCTAAGCGTGGTCGCGGTCAAAACAATAGTCGCCTACTGCGCTAATCCTATGTTCGTACTCACCTACTGTGAGCGTTGCGGGTGCTCTGTCTGATTTTGCCATTCGTCAGACACACTGATTGACTGGGTCGAACGACAGGCTGTGGGCATTCATAAAATTAATGCCCAGTATGTGTTCTGCTGTGTGGGGCAGATTAACTAAAACAACGGGGTGTCTGGTGGAGATATTCCCTAGTTGGATTGGTACAGGGGCTGTAATGGTTCCTTGCTGCGAGTGTCCTGTAAATCCGCTGAGTGTTATTGTGGCTGTAGTGGGCCACGTGTTTGCCTGTGGTGTAGTCGAGGAATTAATGGTCGTGAGGGACATGCCTGTGTTCCAGAGTAATTCTATGGGCTTTCCCCGAATTTTCGCTGTGACTACCAGTCGTCCGGATCAGTCCCAGAGGGTGTCACAGACCCAAGTGGGGGAGCCCGAACACCGTCAGTCTGTCCCGTCCACATTGGTCTGTCCTGACTGTGTCCCTATACTATGAATAGGCTTCGCTCTGTTCCTGTTCAGAGTGCCTGTCTGCTGGCCTCTCTGAGATTTCTGCGGGGCGTTGCATTCCCTAGCAAAATGCCCTAACTGTCTGCAGTTAAAACATTCCTGTGACTTCTGTGGGGGGCTGTCTGTCCCTCATTTACCCATGCGGGGTTTTCACTGCCTGAATATCTGCTGCAGCCTGAGCTTCTTCGGGGTTCTTAAATGTTGCCTTGCCGTGAACAGATTGCTCCCAAGCGCGGGACAATCTTTTCAATACCCATTTTTCATTATGGGCCTCTTCTGAGGGGTCGTAATTGGAGCAGGCTTTCTGTCCTGCATCTGTGGTGTGGGAGATGATAGTGCGGGTCCATTTAACCATGTTATCTTGGGTCAAATGTGCGCGGTCTAAATCACCGAAAACTACAGTGAAGTGAATCCACAGCCTTCCTGCGAATGCTGTGGGGTGCTCGGTCTTTTTCTGTCTACACTTGTTTAGGCCTTCGACTGGGTCTCCTCTGTTGTACCTTATCGCATCTAAAATAGCTGTATGCATCTGTTCGAGGGTGCCTCCTCGACGTTCTGTGGGTCGGGGAGGGCTGCTACTACCGATGAGTCTAAACTCAAAACTGTGAGCTTAACCTCTCGTGCATCAAGGCCGTACATGGTCGCCTGTTGCTTAACTTTTGCAAAGAATTGGTGAGAGTCTGAAGTGGGGAGAAACGGTGTGATTTTCTCACACATGTCCCTTAGTTGTGTCACGGTTAAGGGGGTGGTGTAAGTGATCTCGGCTGCGCCGTCTGCAGTTGCTTTTCATTGGGTGGTGGCTGGGTTCATTAGTGCGGGTGCTATCTGATCTGTGGGGGGTTGGGGCGCTTTCCTTTTCTGCTGCGCTGCTAGAGCACATGTTCCCTGAACATATCGCTGCGCTGTCTCACTTAACTCCTGACAATTTGAGGCATTCTCTTCTTCTAATTGTGTTCCAAAGGTTTCTTGGAAGCCAATCTGCACAGAAAGCAGAGATTGCAGCTCCGCAATCTGCTTCCTACATTTTGCATGGTCCACCGTGCTTTGCCTTTGCTCAGTGGTGGCCTCATGGTGTGCCCTTATAACTGCCTTTTGGTCGCTACACTGCTTTTTCAGTGTCTCGACCTGTTTCTCTGATTCCTGTCTTATCAAGACTGCACGCTGCACATCTTAATAGTTTTTTTTGTACTCAACTTGAGAGCTGCTCAGATGGGCTAGACAAGACTGATGTGCCCTCTTGGCATCATCCACGTCTCTATCCTTATCTGCCAGCCTTTGTCTTAATCCTAAATTCTCCTTTTCGATGTCCCTGACATCTACTTTGCTCATTCTGTTTTTCTCCTCTAAATCTGCTCGGAGCGTCCTGACGACCTCCTCTGTGCCTCGCAGTTGTGCCAAGCAGGACACAATTGCTATCGGCTTACGTACTTTACTTAAACATTTCTTATGAATTTCAGACAGGTTCTCCCACCAAGTATGCCCTATACTCCCGGGACCTTCCTCCTCATTCAAACAAAACTCACCCCAAAGGGGCCATCCTTTCCCTTTGAGGTACTTCCTGAGTTCCAGCTCCCAAACGGGACACTGACCTACTCTGCTGCTGTTGGTCGCTGCGACCACGAACTGCTCAGGGTTCATGAGGCGTTCCATTGCCTGCATGGCCATTTCTTCTATCTTATGCTCTCTTATATTTGGAACGAGGGATAATAAGGCAGTGCTATAAAATACGGGTACGGCTTTCGCTATTTTCCGAATTATAAACTCCCAACAGTTTGTCGCAACACAAATCTCTCGGTTTTACCTTACAACCCTGTTAGTTACGCATGCAAAAACACACTTCCGAATTATGAGGATTGATTTGAACTACTTGAACACTTGTGGCTTTTCCTTTTCACAGTTGGATTTCAGATTCATATTTCTGGGTTCTCTCGGAGTGGGGGGCGGGGGGGGGGGCACTTCTAGTCGAGTCCCGGCGGATTCGCCACTCGTTCTGGGTGAGTGTGCTTTACACTCAATTTGGCTCTGTTTCGTTCCTTAGCTCTGGAGTCGCCAGGTATCGTTAAGATACCGCCACAAGTTTCAAGTTCAAGTTCAGACCAATAACTCCATACACCAGTTAGTATGTTCAAACAAGACACGTTTATTATAATACAGTTATCTACTAATTATGCATATAAAACTACAAGACTAGGCTAATCCTACCACTAACAGGCCAGTGCTTATCTGGAATAAGGGAACTGCCGGATTAGGGAACAACAGCCTCTTGCTTGGTCCTGGATCCGCAGGCTTCCAGTCGGTGTGGACTAAAGGGGTCATGAATGTCTACTCTCGTAGAGTGCGTTGTGTGACACTTACTTGGTGGCGGCTGCTGACCAAGCCTCCTCTTCTCAAGGTCTTCTGCTGCAACGGTGGTCAAGGAGAGCGCTGGCTTAGAGGAGCTGGTCAAGAGAAAGAGAGCTGGGGTCGGGGTCTCTGTCTTATACCTCTCCCAGGGTCTCGCGCCCACGTGGGCGGACCCTCGATACGCTCACAATCGATTGGGTCCTTCCCAATCGATTGATTTGAATTTCCCCAATAACGGGGCAGTCCCTCGATCACTGGGCGGTTCTTGGGGGTTATTGTTTTGGACCTCTTGGCGCCGAGAAGTCTGGCCTTCTATTCAATGTAGCGATTTGAGTTAACTTGTTTCCATTGTACCTGGGAATCACTGGGTATCGCCTCATTAGTATGCTAACTTGTTTTCTTTCACAGTGCTGTCTGGTTTCTGCAGCAGTCAGAATACACAAGCGCTTTTACAAGCTGCTTGCTTTTGCAACGTGTCCATTTTCCCTGCATTCTTTGTAATCTTCCATTTTGTGTTGGGCAGTGGCCACCCCAGGTGGCTACACCTGGACGTGCAATTAGAACTCTTTCAAAGTGACCCGATGAGTTCAACACGAAAAGCTTCGACGTGCCTCTGTTTTCAACCATACTCAAGTTCTATTTATAGCAAACAGTCAGTGAAAATCTCAAATATTCGCTTCGAAAAAAAAAAAGTTGATGTTGACTCTGGGGCTCCCAAAAGAAAATTTCAAAATTCGGATTGATTGAAAGTTTGGTTGAGGTCTAAACGGTAAATGAGTCAAGGGAGTTTGATTGTGTTACGACGCCAATAAGCCAGGATCTCTGGAATGGGTCGAAAAGCCTAGTTCTGTTCCCTTTCCTAAAATATCAGCTGCAGGCACAAAGTAACACTCCCTAAAATCTCCCAGGTACTCATCTAAGGAGATTCAGTAAATGCTGCCCACCACTATCTCCCCACCCCTTCTCTGAATCCAACCAGATATCGCAGCTCCAAGTTTAACGAAGCAATTCATATTTTAATGTGCAATTTACCAACAAACACAACACATTTCAGGGAAAGAATAATCAAGTTCCGAGTGCAGCAAAGAAACAGCTAATAACTTATATAACACAAATGAAGTAAACATGATTTTAAGGACTGATCACCCACCAGTGAGATCAATTTCTTCATAGATTGCCTCGACCCTTCGAAAGAAGAAAGCGGAAAGAATTAATTAATGTTCATAATTTCTTGAGATAAAATAGACATTTAAAATGGGTTGTGGTTCCATTTACCAACCTTGATTCTGGCATTGGGCGTGGTCCACAATGAACTGGGGCAAAATAGAGAGAAGGTTAAACTAAATGTGAAGCATATTTTGCCATTTTGAAAGAACATCCTTTCGGGATACAGAGATAGTTTTAAATCACCTTTATTTGCAATTTTGGATATTACAAATAAGACGTAGCTTTATGTAAGTTTATGGTCATGTTTCTATGCGAGAAAGGCTTAATAGTTTGGTTATATTCATGTTTCAAACAGCATGCATTGAGATTAAATACTTTACAACGTGAAAACAAACTATGACAAAAAAGAGTAGCTAGTGTTTATCATCCAGAGGACACTTTAGGCTAGGAAGAATTTCTGAGTATAGTTTTAAGCTGGACCCAGTAGCAGATGGAACTGGGTAGCTGAAGAGGAAGCAGCTCCCACAGAAACTGCCAGTAAAGAAGCAGGACAATGGAGTGTGAACAGAAATCTATCCCAGAAGCTAAATAACAGACAGTTTAGAAATCAGGGAATGGAAAGGTAAGTTCCAGGTCTACCGAACTCAAAGGGACAAAGGTAACTGGGATCTGAACAAGGTACTTCTCATACGAGTGAAAGAAGGGAGCAGAAGGAGGCTCCCAGTTATAGACAGAGTTGAAAGGTCAGACTTCGTGAAGTTGACTGGCGGGAAGCTATCTGAACTACGTCTAAGGCTGGTGAGCCAAGTACAAACTGTGAAACAATAGTGTTCTGTTGGCATAGCTCGGTACCTGGCAAGTTGTATCGAAGCTTGAATGCAAGGCAGGGGATACGGAAACGAGAGATTGAAATCCTGGAAGTGGATCCGTCGTGAAGCATCTGAGAAAATGCTTTGTTTGGGGAACAATTCGAAAATACGCTTTGTCAAGAATGGAGTTGTACACATTCGTTTGAGTCAGAGCAGTTGGCTTAAAGTGTGCTATGAAATTCGGGGGGGTTTAATGAAAATCGATAGAGGTTGTATCGGATGGCGTCTCGCACTTGGTTTAAAAATGGGAGGTGCCTGACTACAGTTGACCTGTTGGTTTCCAGGAAATATGCAGTCACTGAGAACACTATAGTATAAAATATATTCTGTAACTTGTGTTATCCTTAAAAAGCTGAGTACATTTGTGACAAAATTGGTGGGGTGCAGTTACATTGTGGTATCGTCATTATTTCCAGGGTTAATGGATGTTTTATTCTTTTGTAAAAAGCTCATTGACTGTCCTGTGACTCTGTTCGTCTCCATTTCTAACAATAGGTAACAGTTAAGGTCTATTGAGCCAGGGTTCAATCCTTGGACCTTCCCGTCCAGTAGTAACATCAGGTGGAATTGTAACAACCCATCGATCAATTCTTAGATGTATGGAATAAAGTGCATATAACAAGCGCGATTTAATATTTCAAACGTAATATGTGTGAAATATCAGTTCAATGTCAATACCGTTGATGAGGCTGTTGTGCTTGTACAGGACACTCCCAGTAAGGATCACTCCAAGGATTATCACTGCTCTGATGCACCAAAGGGTCCCCGTGGCAGGTCTTCGATCTAAGAAGAGGGGCAAATATATATAATTCTCAGCACTTCGGCAAGCTACCGGTTTCCGATCATTCGACTAATATCAAGTATTTCTACATGAAGAGAAAATCAAAGTAGTTTGTGTAACTAATTTTGACATTAAACGTGAAAAGATTCCATCAGCGCATCAATTACTATCAATTGGTCGTCTTGTTTCTGAATCATGATGTTTTTTTGGGAAGGTATTGGGAACTTAAGGACAGTATAAAGGTTTAAACTGAACAATGTATGCAGGAAAACGTGTGTCGTTGCATGTGTCATCTTTGCGCTCAACCATTAAACTGGAGCTCTTACACTAGGAGACTTTAGGTGATTGGGTGCCTCGCTGTACTGCTACTCAGAAAACATGAAAGCCGAAGACAATGCTAATAGTTAACACATTGCAGCGTATGGGTTTCTGCTGTGTGCAGATAGGGTATATTGCTTCCCTACGCAACAGCAATTACTGCACTTCAGAAAACCGCATTTCGCAGATTTTGTTTAGAACCTTTTGGGATTAATGTGGCGACGTTAGATAGGGGCCACGTTTGCTACATTTCCTTGGGCAAGTCAATAACACACTTATCTTTTTGTTCACTAGTGTTACTGAAAAGGGTGGGATTTTTGTCTCTCAGTGTGTTTCCTGAGACAGCTCTATTGCGGAGAGACGATGGGCGAGTCGGAACATCACTGGGCTGGTAGACTTGATGCACGTTCAAAACTTGCGAGGAAGGGGAAGAATGGGGCGTGGTGGTGGGGGGGGGGGGGGGGGCTGGTGTCAATTCTCAACCGTCAGTTCTTGGACTTTGACTTAAATTCATAAAGTCTGGAATGGAAAGATAGCCTGAATAAATGGACTATGAGACTATAATCGATTGTTGCAAACATCTTTGGTTCACCCTTTAGGGAAGGAAATTCCTTACAACCCCTAAAGTGAATGTGGCCATCAGGCCCATCGGCCCTCCGAAAGAACACTCTACCTAGGCCTGTTCGTCTGCTCTATACCCGCCCTGTACCTGTGATCTCACTTAACCTTTGGACACGAAGGGGGAATTTAAGCATGGGCAATCTGCTTGCACATCTTTTGATTGTGGGAGGAAACATTTTCAAACTCATTCTGACACACAGAGAACGTGCACACTCCAAAGACAGGTCAGAATCGAACCCAGGTCCGTGGAACTGTGATGCAGCAGTAATAACCAGTGCACCACCGTACCGTACCGCCTGTTGTCCCTGCTGTGCTGAACTACCTACGACTCCAAGCCAGCAAAGCAGCTCACTGAAATGGCCTAACAAACCACTCGGCTCAAAGGCAGTGTTAAGGGCCAGGGTTTAGAAAACTCCAAAGCGTATCAGGGGGTTCACCCGACCTATAACTGCTTATTCATTTTGGTTACGATGAGCTCAAGAGCCTGTCTTTCAGGTGTTATTCAACAAAGGTCTGAGGCGCTTTTAATAAAAAAACAAGGTTTATACTATGAATTTAGTTAACGTTTTTATAAACGCACACAGTACGCATTTTTATCAACTACGAACAAAAATACCCCACACAGCTGCAGTAATCTATGTATAACCCTTAATGAATCCCCCTTTACTGTTCTAATTAAATAACAAAGTGCAAGCATAAAACCAGAACTCCCTTTCCAAAGGTGTAGCCCAGCACACGGCCCAGTTACTGATCTAAGACTCGGTATGGATACTCTTGTTTCTTTTCCAAAACAGCATGTTTAATTTCATTCCAGAAAGCAATCATCTCTTTGAGTTATCAAGCAGTCTGGAAACAACTTTTAAAATAAAGATATAGAAACCCCTCTTTTCAACCTGTGCAGTACAAAACCAATTCAAACCCAAAACGAAAGTAACACTGAGCCACAGCTATTTCTCAACTCCAAAGCGGATGTAAAAGCTCGCAGAGCCACAGCTCAGCTCCACCCACAGCTCAGCTCCACCCACACACTGACATTACTGAAGCCATGTGATGAGACAAAAACGTCTCTTAAACGGACATTCCCATGACATCTCCCACCAAGAAAAAAACATAAATCATCAGCTTCAAAGATGGTTTCATTTTTCGCATTTTCACTTGCCCATTAATAACAATTCATGAACTCCATGATACACTTTGAGTTTTGCTTAACACCGGCCTATAACAAACTGGGGCCTCGAGCGGGATAAAAGTCTATCTATTGGATTGGCTTAGTGAACGTAAAGTTAGTGAGGGGTAGCATATTGTGGTTGCTTTCCAGGTGTAGTATTTTAGTTTAACTGGGGAGTGTGTTGTGGACAATGGCTCTTTCAGAGGCTCTGAAGTTTTTGGGGGTGGAGACAGTCACACGCAGGACCTTACGGACAGAGACTAAAACCAGACTGTTAGATTTGGCAAAAACATTTCAGTTACCATTACCTGACAAAATGCGAAAAGATGAGGTAATTATGGCGGTTGCTAAGCATTTAAAGTTGCCTGAGATACAGTCTGACTCATTGGAAATGGCAAAAATTCAGTTACAAATTAAACAAATGGAACATGAGAAAGAAATAAAGCAGCTTGAATACGAAAGAGATAAAGAGGAAACAGAATGAGAAAGAGAGATACAGATCAGGGGAGAAGATAAAGAAAGAAGTTTGTACTTCAGGAAATGGCTATGAAACATGACAGTCAGTTAAAATTGGCAGGCGTAAAGAGAAACATACAGCTGAATGGTAGTGATGAGGATAGTTAGAATGAGCGTCATAGTTGAAAGCTTGGTTGGGATCTATTTAATATATCCAAGCATTGCCTAGGTTTGATGAGAAGGAGGTAGAAGCCTTTTTCATTTCATTTGAGAAGGTAGCTAAACAAATAAAATAGCCACAGGACATGTGGGTATTACTTATTCAAACAGGTTTGGCAGGTAGGGGTAGTGACGTGTTTGAATCACTACCAGAGAAGCTATCTGGGACGTATAAGCAGGTGAAAAAAATCCATCTTAGGTGCATATGAACTAGTGCCTGAAGCCTACAGACAAATGTTTAGCAATTTAATGAAATATTTTGGTCAAACATACATGGAGTTTGAAAGGATCAAACAGAGTAATTCTGATAGGTGTATAAGGGCTTTGAAATTAGACCAAACATATGAAGCTCTCAGAGAAATTATACTTTTGGTGGAGTTTAAAAATTAAATTCTTGATGTAATGAGAACTCATGTGGAAGAGCAGAGGGTTAAAACTGCGAGATTAGCAGCAGAAATGCCAGATGATTATGAATTAGTTCATAAATCAAAGCTTGGTTTCCGACATCAGTTTCAGCCTGTGAGGGAGACATGAGAAATACTCAAGTGGTAAAGGCAAAGGTGATCTGATGGGAGATAATAAGGAGAGTGTAACTCAGACTAAAAAAAAATCCAGGACGGTGGAAAATAAATGAAAAATGTCAAAACTTTTCACTATAATAAACTAGGCCATCTAAAGTCACAGTGTTGGTGGTTGAAGAAAAGCACTGGGAAGGCTGATGTAGTAAACAGTAGAAGACAGTGCGGTTTCTTAAAGTGGTAAAGGAAAGCCCAAGTGAAGCGAAGGAGATGCAATGATTGTACAGCTTGATCAAGAGGTGATAGACAAGAAGGTGCCAGATCTCTTCAAAGAACTTACTTGTGTTGGTAAAGTTTACTCATGTGTATCAGGAGGAGCAGGTAAAGAAGTCACAATTTTAAGCTTTAATGGTAAGAGATGAGGAGTTATGTAGTTTGGGAAAATTTTTGCCAGAAATGATGGTAATATGTAGAATTCAGGGTGAGAGGAATAGTGTTCCGTTATATAAGGTAAGGTTGGAAATTTCGGTGTGGAATGGTGAAGTTGTAATAGGGGTAATAGAGAAACTATCTTATCGAGGAATACAGTTTATCCCTGGTAATAATATAGCTGGATCGTAGGTGGGAATGATGCCTCCACTGGTTGATAAGCCAGTGGAAAATCAGACAACTGAAGTGTTGAAGGACGAATATCCTGTGATTTATCCGGAATGTGTAGTAACAAGCTCACAACGTCACAGGTTAAGACAAGAGAAAACAAAGAGTGAAGATCACGTTGAAGTGCAATTATCAGAAACGACTTTTGATCAGATGGTTGAAAAAGAACAAGAACAGGTGGAGGATGAGGCGGATATTTGTAGTTCAGGAAAATTGGCGGAGTTACAACAGTAGGATATAGAAACAAAACGATATATCAGAGAGTATGGATGGAAAAGGAATCTGAGTGTATACCAGAGTGCTATTACCATAGAAGTGATGTCTTAATGAGAAAATGGAGACCTTTACACATGCAGGCGGATGAAAACTAGACAGAAGTTCATCAAGTAGTATTGCCGGTAGGGTATAGAAAGGAGGTGTTGCGAGTTGCACATGAGATACCAGTGGGAGGTCATTTGGTATAAGGAAAACTCAAGCTGAAATACAAAAATATTCTTATTGGCCTGGACTACATAAAGATGTTGTTAAATTTTGTCAATCATGTCACACATGTCAAGTGATAGGGAAGCATCAAGCAGTGATAAAGCCAGCGCTCTTAATACCCATTCCAGCATTTGAGGAACCCTTTCCAAGAGACCTAATTGATTGCATAGGACCGCTTTCTAAGATGAAAAGTAAAAATCAATATCGTTTGACTATAATGTATGTGTCTGCTAGGTTTCCGGAGGCCATTCCAGTACGTAATATTACAGCAAAAAATATTGTGGAGGCGTTACTTAAATACCTTACTGGATATGGAGTACCCACAGAAATACAATCGGATCAGGGATCAACCTTTACCTCAAGGTTATTCAAAGAAGATATGGATAGCTTAGGAAAAAACAATTTAAATCAACTGCGTACCATCCAGAATCGCAGAGAGCGCGAGAAAGGTGGCATGAGACATTAAAGACAATGTTGAGGGCTTATTGTCAAGATTATCCAGAGGATTGGGAAAAAGGAATGCCATTCGTACTGCATGCAATTAGGGATGTACCAAATGAGTGAACCAAATTCAGTCCTTTTGAACTAAGTTTTGGTCATGAGGTAAGAAGACCACACAAATTGATTGAGGAAAAATTGGTGAATGAGAAATCGGAAAATACATTATTGGATTATGTGTCAAATTTTAGGGAACGATTAAACAGAGCAGGTGAATTGGCTAGACAGCATTTAAAAGTTGTGAAAAATGTGATGAAACGGGTCGCGGACAAGAAATCCAATGTTTGTCGTTTTGCCAGTGGAGATAAAGTTTTAATATTGTTACCAGTGGTAGGTGAACCTTTAAAAGCAAGGTTTTGTGGACTTCCTCAGATTGAAGGGAAATTAAGTGAGGTGAATTATGTGGTAACAACACCAGATAGAAGGACGGCTCACCGAGTGTGCCATGTGTATATGCTTGAAAGGTACTTTGAAAGGGAAGGAGAGAAAAAGGAAGAGGTGTTAATGATTCTAACTCAAAGTGACGAACCAAATCCAGATGATGGTGAGTTTGACATTCCTGAAATTAAATTGGAAATGGAGGAAGTTCTTAAAAATTGGGATAAATTGTTGAGTTACCTTCTAGAGGACAAACGAACTGACCTGGAAGAGTTATCGATATCACATGGCCAAGTTTGTGGAGTTAACTGGAAAGTACTAAATGGCTATACATGATGTAGATGTGGGAAATGCTGTTCCAAACAAACAACATCCATATACACTTAACCCTTTTAAATTGGCACAGGTTAACGAAGAGATTGAGTATGCTTACAAATGGCATAATTGAAGTGGGTTGCAGTCAATGGAGCTCACCCATAGTGATGGTACCTAAAGCAGACGGTACCCATCGGTTGTGTGTGGCCTATATAAAGGTTAATGCAGTTACAAGAACGGACTCTAATCCTATCCCACGTTTGGAGGATTGCATTGAGAAAGTGGGACATTCAGCTTTTATTTCCAAATTGGATTTAGTTAAAGGTTACAGGCAGGTCCCTTTATCCGACAGGACGAGGGAGATTTCAGCTTTTGTGACTCCAGATGGTATATACCAATTCAAAGTTATGCCATTTGGCATGAAAAACGCCCCAGCCACATTTCAACGGTTAACTGACAAAGTCGTTTCAGAATTACCCAGTTGTGCGGTATACAGCGATGATCTGATAATTTTCAGCCAGTCATGGAAAAAACATTTAAAACATCTGATGTAGTTATTCGATCGTCTTCAGGCGGCGGGTTTGGTGATCAACCTAGCCAAACGTGAATTTGGAAAAACCCAAGTCACTTTCCTTGGGATACAATCGGACAGGGTTGAATGAACACACGGGATGTGAAACCAACAGTTATTGAGGAGTTTCTGATACCCTCAAGACGAAGGAAAATAATGCAATTTCTTGGCATGAGTGGAGTCGATCGAACATTTGTGAAATCGATTTGTCGCATGGTTGCTCCACTGATAGACTTGCTGAAGAAACATCGAAAATGTCAGTGGATAGCAGACTGTCAACAGACATTTGCCTGCCTGAAAGTTGTGATAACCAATGCTCCTGTGTTGGAGAATTACAAGGGACTCTGTGATCAGAAGAACTAAAGTATCTGACTTTAAAGAGAAATGGACGTATCGTGCAAAGACCTTCTTGTTCAACATAGACTCGAGAAGGATTCCAGTTGGAGGAAGTAGAAAGAGAAAAAAGAATTGGACTATATTATTATATCTGTTTGCGTGTATTGTTTTTTGAAACGAAAAAGCATATTTACTGTGTGCATTTCATGAAGGACAGTGAAAAGGTGAAAAATTAAACCATCTTGAAGTTGATGGGGTTTTTTTCTTGGGGGGAGGTGCCTTGTGAGAGAACCTTTAAGAAATGGGTGTTTATAAATGGGTGTGTATATACATATCTGTAGTGAGCGTACCTTTACGAAATGGGTGTTTATTACTGCAGTGATGTCAGAGAGTGGGTGGAGCTGGGCTCTCTGTCAGCTTCTTACTTTCGCTTTCGGCTTTTTGCTGCAGGATGGGTTTGTTTTCATTTTAGTTTTGGAGAAGCTGCAATCACAGCAGGGTGTGTGTGAAGCTCTGCAAGATTATGAATGTCCATTTGCTGATTTCAACATGGTAACTGTTCACAGTAGCGAAGTTAAACCTGAGGTGCTTCTGTTGAATGTTTTGTTTTGAAGTCTTGTGGATGTTAAAAGGAAAGCTTAATAGATTACTTAGTGTTGTGGCGGATGTTGTAGTGTTGTAGTCTTTGGGGGTTGTATTTGAATTAGTGGTTGCTAAGATGTTCACTGTATGTTTTAAAAAGGTTAACTTCAGTTCATAGAATAAACAATGTTTTGCTTTAAAAATTACTGTTAGATGTCTGCTGCACCACTCCTGTAGAGTGGGCTGTGTGCTCACCATACCACAGTCTATTAAAAGTTGTGGGTCAGGTGAACTCCATGATACACTTTGGGGTTCTCTAAACCCTGGCCCATAACATACCTCATGTGCTGTTCGCAATACCACGTTTCGACACCGTACCAGCCATACCAGCCAGGAGAATGTGCAAACTCCACATGGACAGTGACCCAGAGCCGGGATCGAACCTGGGACCTCAGCGCCGTGAGGCGGTTGTGCTAACCACTAGGCCACCGTGCTGCCCCAAAAATCGTTTCTGATAATTCAACTTCAACTTTATCTTTACTCTTGTCTTAATCTATTACTTTGGGACCTTGTTACTTCACAATCCGGAAAAATCCCAGTGTATTCGTCCTTCAATAATTCAGTTGTTTGATTTTCCACTGGCTTATCAACCACAGTAGGTATCACTTCCACCTGCAATCTAGCTATATAATTACCCCAAATAAACTGTATTCCTGGATAAGATAGTTTCTCAATTACTCCCACTTCCACTTCACCACTCTTCACTGTTTTTTCCAGCCTTACCTTATATAATGGAACACTACTCTTCTCACCCTGAATTCCACATATTACCAACTTTCCTGGCAATATTCCTCCCAAACTACATAACTCCTAATCTCTTGCCATTAAGGATTGACTAGCTCCAGTATCTCTTACAATTCTGAATTATTTACCTACTTCTCCTGGTACAGATGAGTAAAGTTTACCCATGCACGTAAATCCTTTAAAGATATCTGGCACCTTCTTATCAAATCACCATTTGATCAGGCTGTACAATGTTTTGAACCTCCTTCACTTCAATTGAATTAACTCGGTTTGTTCACAATGGAATGACCGAGATTGAGGGGCGACCTGATAGAGGTCTCCAAAATTATGAGGCGCATAGCCAGAGTGGATTGTGAGAGACTTTTTCCCCAGGGTAGAGGGATCAATTACGAGGGGGCATAGGTTTTAAGGTGAGAGGGGCAAGGTTTAGTGGAGATTTACAAGGCAAGTTTTTTACACAGAGGGTAGTAGGTGCCTGGAATTCGCTGCCGGAGGTTGTGATGGAAGCAGGGACGATAGTGACGTTTAAGGGCCATCTTGACAAATACATGAATAGGATGGGAGTCGAGGGATACGGACCCAGGAAGTGTAGAAGATTTTAGTTTAGATGGGCAGCAGGTCAGCGCAGGCTTGGAGGGCCGTAGCGCCTATTACTGTGTTGTACTTTTCTTTGTTCTTTGTTCACTTGGGCTTTCATTCACCACTTTAACAAACCCTTATCTTATCCTTATCCTTTTTTCCCAACATAAGCTTTCAAAGTGTTTTTATTCAACCCAACACTGTAACTTGGCATGACCTCGTTTAATACAGTAACAACATCTGAAAGTTTTCATTTGTCTTCCACCCTGCAGGATTTGTTTAAATCTGAGGTACACTCCCCTTCTTATCTACCATCATATCCCCTTTACCTTTCCAAGCTGAATATTTCTCCTTTCCACAGTTTCCATCCCGCACAGGCTGAAACTGATGTTCCAAACCAAACTTTGATTAATGTACTTGATGTGTTGGGTACTCTGGATCTGTGGAGACTGCATTTACCTTAGCAGTAACATAGAGAGGCTACCAATACTCGTAATAGTACAACACTATTTTATTTAACTAAGAGTTGTTGAACATACTTGCACTGTAGGTCGACACTATGTTAGATTGATTGAAGACCTATGCCTAACCTGACCAGCCTATACCAATAGCACATGGTGGACGTTTGTGCTACTAGAACATAGAACATAGAACAGTATGAAATGAAATGAAAATCGCTTATTGTCACGAGTAGGCTTCAAATGAAGTTACTGTGAAAAGCCCCTAGTCGCCACATTCCGGCACCTTTTCGGGGAGGCTGTTACGGGAATCGAACCGTGCTGCTGGCTTGCCTTGGTCTGCTTTCAAAGCCAGCGATTGGCCCTGTGAGCTAAACAGCCCCTGTTTAGTACAGCACAGAACAGGCCCTTCGGCCCTCGATGTTGTGCCGAGCAATGATCACCCATCCACGTATCCACCCTATACCCGTAACCCAACAACCCCCCCTTAACCTTACTTTTTAGGACACTACGGGCAATTTAGCATGGCCAATCCACCTAATCCGCACATCTTTGGACTGTGGGAGGAAACCGGAGCACCCGGAGGAAACCCACGCACACACGGGAAGGACGTGCAGACTCCGCACAGACAGTGACCCAGCCGGGAATCGAACCTGGGACCCTGGAGCTGTGAAGCATTTATGCTAACCACCATGCTACCGTACTGACTGGGGGTTCTGTCTGTCTCAGAGGCTGCATCCCGAATGATCGGGAAAACTAGTGCTCTCTGGTTTTAAAGTGACCGTGCTCTAACTGGTGATTGGCTGCTGTGTTGTGTGTGTTGATTGGTCTTGCAGTGTGTCAGTCAGTGTGTGTCTCTGCACCATCATATACTAATGTGTATATTATGACAGTACTAATTCCCCGTTTTAACCCTGTGCTCTTCCACATGAGTTCTCACTACATTAGGAATTGAACTTTTAACCTCCTCTAAAATTATCATTTCTCTACGAGCTTCATATATTTCGTCTATTTTCAAAGCTCTTATCCACCTATCAAGATTACTCTGCTTGATCCTTTCAAAATCTATGTATGTCTGACCAGGTTCTTTCCTTAAATTTCTAAACATTTGCCTGTAGGTTTCAGGCACTAGTTCACATTAACCTAAGATGGATTTTTTCACCTGCTCATACGTCCGAGATACCTCCTCTGATAGTGATGCAAACAGTTCACTAGCTCTGCCGACCAACTTTGTTTGAATCAGTGATATCCATATGTCCTGTGGTCATTTAATTTGTTTAGCCACCTTCTCACATGAAATGAAAAAGTCTTCTACATCCTTCTCATCAAACCTTGGCAATGCTTTGGCATACTTAAACAGATCCTCACAAAGCTTTCGACGATGACGCCCTTGCTCACTATCCTCACCTCTATCCTCAGGCTGTACGTTTGTCTTTACCTCTGCCAATTTTAACTGACTTTCATGTTTTATGACCAGTTTCTGAAGTTCAAAGTCTGTCTCTTTTTATTTTTCCTCTCTCTCTTGTTACTTTTCTCTGATCTGTAGCTCCATTTCTCTCTCTTTTTGTTCTGCTAGGGCTATTTGTTCTATTTCCCTTTCCCCGCTCTCTTTTTCTCTTTGTTCTGCAAGGGTTATTCTTTCTTTTCCCCTCATTTCGTATTCAAGCTGCTTTAATTCTTTTTCATGTTGAAGCTGCTTGATCTGTAATTGAATTCTTGCCACTTCCAATAATTTTCACTCTGTCTCAGGCAATTTTAAATGCTCAGCTACCGACACAATTAACTGTTCCTTTCGTATTTTGTCAGGCAATGCCAACAATTTTGCTGAAGCAAAAAGCCTTTTTTAGGCTCTGTTTGTATGGTACTGCGTGTGCCGTTCTCCACCCCCAAAAACCTCTGAGCCGTTGAAAGAGCCATTGTCTACAACCCACTCCTTATTTAAACTTGAATACAGCACCTGAAAGCAAACGCAATTACACTCACCCCACACTGTATTTAAGTTCACTAAGCAAACCCAATCATGAAAGATCGTCTTTTATCCCAGACAAGACCCCAATGTGTTATGGGCCAGAGTTTTGAAACTCTGAAGTCTATTACAGGTTTCACCTGATCCATAACTGTTTATTAATTTTGGTTACGATGAGCACAAGAGCCTGCCTTTCCGGTGTTATTCAAGAGAGGTTTTAGGCGTTTTAATCAAAAAACAAGCTTTATTCTACGAATTTAGTTGACATTTTTATAAACCACACAGGAAGCAATTTTATGAACTACAAACATAAATGCCCCACACAGCGACAGTAATTTATGTATAACACTTAATGAATCCCCCTTTAATGTTCCAATTTAATAACAAGGTCCAAGCAAAAAAACAACCCCTTTTTCAAACACAAGGCCCTCTTGCTGATATACGACTTGGTATTAATACTCTTGTTTCCTTTCCAAAACAGCAGGTTTGAATTCCTTCCAAAAAGCCATTATCTCTTTAAGTTATCAAGCAGTCTGGAAACAGCTTTTAAAATAAAGATAAAGAACCTCTTTTTTCAACCTGTGCAGTACAAAACCAGTAAAAACACAAACCGAGAGTAAAACGCAGAGATACAGCCAGCTCTCAACTCCAAAACGAAAGTAAAAACTCACAGAGCCACAGCCGAGTTCTATACAATGACATCACTGAAGCCATGTGATAAGAGAAAAACATCTCTTGCAGGGACAGTCCCATGACAGGCAGTTAGGAATGGGAGATAAATAGTGGCCTTGCCACCGCCGCCCATTTCGCAGCAAAGTGCATTTTTTTTCACGGGCACCCACAATTTGTTTTATCACAAGGTAATTGCACTATTCCATGTTACTTTAAATCACTTGCCAATGCAGGAAGCAAGCTAGGCCCACGGCATGTCTTTCGCATAGTATCATCAAATATGCGGATTTACTCTGCGTTTCCATAGCACCACATTTATTGCATATTTCCCATAGAATCATAGAGTTATTGGCACAGCAGGAACCCCCTCCACCCAATTCATCAATGTCTGCCATCAAGCATCTACCCATTCAATGCCATTTCCGAGCACTTGGTCCGCAACATTGTGTGCTGCAACGTTTCAAATGCTCATCTCAATTATTATTTAATGATCTAAGAATTCCAGCTCTACCACCCTTTCAGATCCATATTCCCACCACCCTCTGTTTTTCCTCTAATTCCTTCTAAATCTCTTGCCCCTTAACCCCTGGTTACAGACCTTTACACTGAGGGGAACTGTTTAATCTAATTCGTCCTACCTAAATCTTTCACAATTTTGTGCAGCTCAATCAGGCTTCCCATGAACCTTATCTGATCTAAATACAACAACCCCTGGTCATCCTCTCCTCGTAGCTGAAGGGCGCCCACCCAGGAAACATCCTAGTTAATCTGCTTTGCACCCTTTCCAATTTAATAACAGACTTCTGTAGTTTCCAGTACCTGGGTGGGAGAGGGGAACGTATCGGATAGGGACTGTTTAGCACAGGGCTAAATCGCTGGCTTTGAAAGCAGACCAAGCAGGCCAGCAGCACGGTTCAATTCCCATAACAGCCTCCCCGAACAAGCGCCGGAATGTGGCGACTAGGGGCTTTTCACAGTAACTTCATTTGAAGCCTACTCGTGACAATAAGCGCTTTTCATTCAGCAGGAGCTTTCGGAGGTGGAGGAAACTCCGGTGGAGGAGCTTAAGGGCAAGCAGGCGGATAGCTAGGAGGAGAGATAGAGGCGGGGCTATGGGCCGATGCCCTAAGCAGGGTTAATTACTCCTCATGCGCCAGACTTAGCCTGATACAATTTAAGGTAGTCTACCGGGCACACGTGACAGCGGCTAGAATGTCTAATTTCTTCGGGGTTGAGGATACGTGTGCGGGGTGTGCGGGAATCCCAGCAAACCATGTCCACATGTTTTGGGAATGTGCGAAGCTTAGAGGGTTTTGGCAGAATTTTGCTCAGGCAATATCCACGGTACAAAAACACGGGTGGTGCCGAGTCCGGAGGTAGCGATCTTTGGAGTGTCGGAAGATCAGGGAGTTCAGGGGGCGAAAGAGGCCGACGTCCAAAGATGTCCAAAGATGTGCGGGTTAGGTGGATTGGCCATGCTAAATTGCCCGTAGTGTCCTAATAAAAGTAAGGTTAAGGGGGGGTGGGGTTGTTTGGTTACGGGTATAGGGTGGATTTGTGGGTTTGAGTAGGGTGATCATGGCTCGGCACAACATTGAGGGCCGAAGGGCCTGTTCTGTGCTGTACTGTTCTATGTTCTATGTTCTATGTCTTGGCCTTTGCCTCCCTGGTAGCTCGGAAACGGATCTTGTTAATGTGGAGGGACTCGAAGCCCCCGAGTGTAGAGACATGGGTTAGTGACATGGCTGGGTTTCTCAGTCTCGAGAAAATAACGTCCGTTCGCCGACTTTCTCGGGGAAAATTAAAATGTCAGCAGATGCAGTATTCCAGAGGGGGTGGGGTGGGGGGGGGGGGGGGGGGTCGGGCGGATTGTTGTTGTATGGTTGATCTGTGTGAAGATTGGGCTGGGGGAAAATGTTTATTTTACCATATTGATGTCATTGTTTATGTTACTGTTATAAAAAATTTCAAATACCTCAATGAAATATCACTAAAAAAATAAATAAATAGCAGACTTCCTATAGTTAGCGACCAGAACGACACAATACTGTGGCTGTGGATTCACACGCGTTTTATGCAGTTCGATCATACACTTGCAGACTTATATTCTGAGCCTCGGCTAATAAAGGCAAGTATCCAGTATGTGCATTGAACCACATTATCAACATGTCTTTCTGGCTTCAGGGACAATTGGACATGAACCCAAGACCCCTCTGAGCCTCTATAATTCACAGCTTCCTGCTGCTCATTGCATATTCGCTTGCCCTGTTAGTCCTCCGAAAATGCATCACCACACTTTCCAGGGTTAAAGCGCATTTGCCACTGTTCTGCCCATCTGAACAGCTCGTCTATGCATCTTGCAGTCTTAGGTTTTCCTCCTCGTTATTTACCAGAACACTATTTTTTGTGTGTTATTAACAAAATTACCCCCATATTTCCCACAGTGCCGCCACATCATGCCGAGGTTATGAATGCAAACAGCAAAGGCCTTGCCAAAAATCTTTGGATCCTCACTGTCTTCAGGTGATGTCCCGGAGGACTGGAGAATAGCCAATGTTGTTCCTTTGTTTAAGAGGGGTGGCAAGGATAATCCAGGGAACTACAGGATGGTGAGCCTTAGGTCAGTGGGAGGGAAATCACTGGAGAGAATTCTTCGAGACAGCATCTACTCCCATTTGGAAGCAAATGGACGTATTAGTGAGAGGCAGCATGGTTTTGTGAAGGGAACGTCGTGTCTCACTACCTTGACAGAGTTTTGCGAAGAGGTCACAAAGATGATTGATGCAGGTAGTGCAGTGGATGTTGTCGATATGGACTTCAGTAAGGCAAGGTCCCTCATGGTAGACTGGTACAAAAGGTGGTCACACAGGATCAGCGGTGAACTGGCTAGGTGGATACAAAACAGGTTAGGTCATAGAAGTCAGAGAGTAGCAATGGAAAGGTGCTTTACTAATTGGAGGGCTGTGACTAATGGTGTTCCGCAGGGATCAATGCTGGGACCTTTGCTGTTCATAATATATCTAAATTATTTGGAGGACAATGTAACTAGTCTGATTAGTAAGTTTACAGACGACACAAAGGTTGGTGGAATTGAGGATAGCGATGAGGACTGTCAGAAGATACAGCAGGATTTAGATCATTTGGAGACTTGGACGGAGAGATGGCAGATGGAATTTAATCCGGACAAATGTGAGATAATGCATTTTGGAAGGTCTAATGCAGGTAGGGAATATACAGTGAATGGTAGAACTCTAAAGAGTATTGAAAGTCAGAGAGATCTAGTTGTACAGTTCCACAGGTCACTGAAAGGGGCAACACAGGTGGAGAAGGTAGTCAAGAAGGCATACGGCATGCTTGCCTTCATTGGCTGGGGCATTGAGTATAACAATTGGCAAGTCATGTTGCAGCTGTATAGAACCTTAGTTAGACCACGCTTGGAGTATAGTATTCAATTCTGGTCGCCGCACTACCAGACGGATGTGGAGGCATGAGAGAGGGTGCAGAAGAGATTTACCAAGATGTTGCCAGGTATGGAGGGCATTAGCCATGAGCAGTGGTTGAATAAACTCGGTTTGCTCTCACTGGAACAACGGAGGTTGAGGGGCGACCTGACAGAGGTCTACAAAATTATGAGGGCATAGACCGAGTGGATCGTCAGAGGCTTTTTCCCAGGGAAGAGGGGTCAATTACTAGGGGGCATAGGTTTAAGGTGCGAGCGGCAAGGTGTAGACGAGATGTACGAGACAATTGTTTTACACAGAGCGTAGTGGGTGCCTGGAACTCGCTGCCGGAGGAGGTGGTGGAAGCAGGGACGATAATGACATTTAAGGGGCATCTTGATAAATTCATGAATAGGATGGGAATAGAGGGATACGGACCCAGGAAGTGTAGAAGATTGTAGTTTAGTCAGGCAGCATGGCCGGCACTGGCTTGGAGGACCGAAGGGCCTCTTCCTGAGCTGTATTTTTCTTTGTTCTTTGTTCAAAGTGTCCTGCGCCAATCCCTGTGGTCAAGCAGTGGACAGAGGATTCTAGTCTCAAAAACAGATTTCGACCAACACACTCTGCCTCCTGAAACTAAGCCAATTTTGGATCCAATTTTCCAAATTGCTTTGTATCCCACGTGCTCTTAACTTCTTCTTCGGTCCCTCATACTGGACCTTGTCAAAGCCTTATTGA
The DNA here is from genome assembly GCF_902713615.1 of Scyliorhinus canicula. Taxonomy (NCBI): domain Eukaryota; kingdom Metazoa; phylum Chordata; class Chondrichthyes; order Carcharhiniformes; family Scyliorhinidae; genus Scyliorhinus; species Scyliorhinus canicula. The sequence goes on from NC_052158.1 coordinate 30,384,341, forward strand.
GCTATATGGACTGAACTACCCGAATCAACACACCTACTTACATCCTCGAAAAAGTCAATCAAATTTGTTAGACTAATCTCCTTTTGGCAAAGCCATGCTGACTATCGTTGATTAACCCTTGCCTCTACAAGTGGTAATTAATTCTGCCCCTCAGAACCATTGGGTCCCTACAGTGCAGTAGGAGGCCATTCGGCCCACCATGACTGCAACAGCCCTCCGAAAGAACCACCTTCCCAGGCGCGCGTCCTAGCCCCTTAACCCCACCTGTCCTTTTGGACAGTCAGCATAGCCAATCCATCTGACCTGCACACCTTTGGACTGTGGAAGGAAACGGAGCACCTGGAGGAAACCCATGCAGGCACAGAGAAAATATACAAACACCACACAATCACCCTTGGTCCGAATTCATAGTAATCTTAATTAGTGTCACAAGTAGGCTTACTTTTAACACTGCAATGAAGTTACTGTGAAAAGCCCCTCGTCGCCATAATCCGGTGCCTGTTCGGGTACACTGAGGGAGAATTCAGAACATCTAATTCACCTAACCTGCACATCTTTTGGGATTTATGGGAGCATACCGGAGCACCCGAAAAAAAAACCCACGCAGACACGAGGGGAATGTGCAACCCCGCACAGACAGTGACCCAAGCCGGGAATCGACCCAGGCCCTGGCACTGTGAAGCAACCGTACGAACTGAAAGCGGGTCACTCAGGGAAACGCACGCAGACATAGGGAGAACGTTGCAGACTCCAAACAGAGAGTGACTAAGCAGGAATTGAAGCGGGTACCTGGCGCTGGGAGGCGCTCTGCCCCCTGCCGAACAATATTTTTTTTACCAATGATTTCCTTTCCGGCCTGATGGACATTTACAAAGACAAGAAGTTTTCTTTTATCTGATAGGTCATTCTTCAATTACACTAATCCAAAAATGGCTCTAACACTTTCAATTTGCCAACGGGATTTGCATTTGTTCCATATTCTACGTTCACTGCCATGATCGTTCATTTTTTGGCTCCACTTCTTTAATCTGCGAATATTTCCACCAAACAACTGTGGCTCTTTTCTCCATTGAAACTGAATGTCGACCGTCCAGAGCCAAGCGGTTGGCTTCCTGCGTAACCCATGAACCATCCTCAGCATTCACTCTCTACACTATCGGCGAACATGTCAGCGATTCACGGCAAAAACTCGCCAAACCTCCGTAGACAGCACCTTCCAAACCCGGAATGTCTACCATCTAAAATGACGAGAGCAGATATGCATGGAAGCACCACCACATTTAAGTTCCCCTGCAATCCACATACTATGCTGGCTTGAAACTACCGTTTGCCCCGGTTCAAAATCCTGGAACACCCTTCCCAACATCACTGTGGGTGCACCTACCACAGACGGATCGCTGCGGCTCGAACTACTTTGTATGAAAACCAAATAAACTCAATGAAAAGAACTGAGGGAAAAAGGACTGCAGCGGCGTCGCAAAAGTGACTTACGCCAGATTCTAAAGTGCAATTAATTTGAGCAATAAAGGCCATTCTAGACCACCTACATCTGCATGCGATAAAGCAGAAAATAACAAAACAAAGTTAGTAGCAGGCTTGGCGCAAAACGGTCGGTTGTAAAGTCGCACATTCTACTCAGCGTCACAAATTTGATTCCATTGGATTGCAACAGAACTGAATATCAGATCCGATGTATACGAGTGTCTGATCCAATGTCGCCTTTGATTGCCATCGCCGCAAGCAAATGTACACTATCATCCAATTCGTTCTGGTGCAAGAGTGTACCAATATAGATACGTGCGCTCAATTTAGTTCCCTCCCCTGTCACAAGATGTGGACGATTTAAGTCCAAGCTTCTAATCAGGTCATCGGCATTGCTTATTTCACCCTGCCATTTATCCATCTTTCCTCATCCGATGTTCGGACAGTCCTGCCTGGGGCTCGGCATAACAATTAACGTCAGCATTTTTAAAGTCCATAAATACATTCAATGCTTGGCGGTGTGGGGAATTTGTAGAATTATGCACGTTATTGTGATGTGACAACTTTCCTACTTAGAAATTGGTTTTCTAACCAATGGGCGGCATGGTGGTGCAGTGGTTAGCATTGCTGCCTCACAATGCTGAGGACCCGGGTTCGATCCCGGCTCCGGGACACTGTCCATATGGAGTTTGGGCAGCAGGGTAGCATGGTGGTTAGCATAAATGCTTCACAGCTCCAGGGTCCCAGGTTCGATTCCCGGCTGGGTCACTGTCTGTGTGGAGTCTGCACGTCCTCCCCCTGTGTGCATGGGTTTCCTCCAGGTGCTCCGGTTTCCTCCCACAGTCCAAAGATGTGCGGGTTAGGTGGATTGGCCATGCTAAATTGCCCGTAGTGTCCTAATAAATGTAAGGTTAAGGGGGGGGGGGGGTTGTTGGGTTACGGGTATAGGGTGGATATGTGGGTTTGAGGAGGGTGATCATGGCTCGGCACAACATTGAAGGCCGAAGGGCCTGTTCTGTGCTGTACTGTTCTATATTCTATAAAACGAGCAAGCAGTACTCACTTTTAACTGTAAGATTTGTCCCGGGTCCATACTTCTCCCCAGATCTGATATATTCCACTTTGCAATAATATGTTCCTGAATCGTGCTTTTTGGTATCCGTTATTTTCAACGACGCGTCATTCCTTGCTCTGAAGGCCTTCCTGCCCGCCATAAAAACGCGTCCTCTATAATGTTTTGTTTTGTTGGACACCTCGGTGCCATTTTGTCCGTTTCGGTACCACGTGTATGAGGCTATGGCCTCTGGGCCACGGCAGGTGCAGTGTAGGTCCACAGTTTCGCCTTCAGATGCAACAATCCAGGGTGGGCTCTGGATCACCGTGATGTTCCCAAATGTTAATCCTGTCATGAAATAGAAAACATCCGACTTTAAAGATGCCGCCAATGATAAACTTTCCAAATGAAGACACCAGTACGGGAAGTGCAGATGTGAAATTCGCAGTCGCTGTTCAGTGAAAGCCGGGCGATGTCCAGTTGGCCATTTTACACTCCCTTTGATATTCGTTCAATGGGGTAGCAAATCGTAGCACGGAAACCACGGTTTTGCGCCAAGACGAAATACAATTTTCACCTTTGAAGTCAGTGAACAGTTTGAGTTGAATTCCCCATCCGAAAAAGAAAATCAAAATAAGGGGCTGCCATTTAGGACCGAGATGTGGAGACATTCCTTTACACAGAGGGATTTGAGACTTTGGAATTTTCTACCCAAGAGGCCGATGGGAGCTGTGTTAATGATAATATATCAAGCAGCAATGTCTGATTAACAATAAGCTAAAGCATATGAAGATACGGTGTAAAAGTGTCCGGTTAGCCATGATCCTATTGAATGACAGGTCTGACGGGTTGAATGGCCTACTCCTGTTCCGATGTTCACACGGACGGGTGGAATTTCACCCCTTGAGTTAAGTTCTCTTTTTAATACGAGGGGAGACGGTGGTGTAGTGGTATTGTCACTGGACTAGTAATCCAGGGAGCCAGAAATGTGGGGTCCCAGGTTCAAATACAGCCACTGCAGATGGTGAAATTAAAAGCCTAATGATGCCCATGAAACGATTGTCGTAAAAAAGCACCTGGTTCACGAATGTCCTTCAGCAATGGAAATCTACCATCCTTACCGGGCACGTCCTTACCCAACACCAGACCCACAGCAATGTGGTTGACTCTTAACTGCCCCCTGAAGGGCATTTGGGCACGGGCAATAAATGTATGACGAATGAAAAAGAAAATCCTATTTCAGATACTAACGGTATTTTCCGCTAGGTGCATTTATTCGCCACCTTGAGAAGTTAATGAGAAGTTGGTGATGAGCTTTAGCCGCTGCAGTCCTTGAGGTGCAAGTGCGAGGAATTCTAGGATTTTCACAAGCGACAGTGAAGGAAGGTCATATAATTCCATGTCAGAGTGACTTTGGAGGAGAACCTTGGTGGTGATGTACCCAAGTATCTGCTGCCTTTATCCTTCTAGGTGGTCGTGGGTTTGGAAGATGCTGCCTAAGGATATGTAATGGCATTCTCGGAGCTGAATCATCCCCCAATTACATATCTGAATTACAAGAGGGAGCTGTGTTAATGATAATATATCAAGCAGCAATGTCTGATTAACAATAAGCTAAAGCATATGAAGATACTCAATTACATATCTGAATTGCATCATTTAGATGGTATAAAGGGCTGCCATCAGTGGCATCGGTGGCGGAGGCATATTTGTGGATGTGTTAGCAATCAAACGGGATGCCTTGGCGAGGCTGCTGCCGAGCTTCTTGAGTGGTTTTGGAATTGCACTCATCCAGGCAATTAAACTCCTGATTTGGATGTTGTAGATGATGCACAGACTTTGTGGAGTCAAGTGGTGAGTTAAGCGCCACTGGATTCCGAGCCTTTGGCCTGTTCCTGTGGGCACAGTATTTATATGGCGGGTCCAGCTCAGCTTCTGGTCAATGGTGACGTTTAGTATGCTGATATTGGGGGATGATTCAGCTCCGAGAATGCCATTACATATCAAAGGGTGATTGTGAGATGATCTCTTGTTATTGATGGCCATTGCCTGTCACTTGCGTGGCGTTAATGATATTCATCACTTGCCTGCACAAGCTTGGATGTTGCCCATGTCTTGTTTCATTTGGATATGGAGTTCTTCAGTATATGAGGAGTCATGAATGGTACTGTACGTCGTGCAGTCACCTGTGGACATCCAACTTCTAACCTTATGATGGAAGGAAGGTCATTGACGAAGCTGCTGAAGTTGGTTGGGAGTAGGACACTGCAGTGATGTTCAATTGTTGAAATGGCTGACCTTTAACGACCATATCCATCTTCGTTTGTATAAGATATGACTCTAACCAACAGAGGGTTCCCCAATTCCCATTGATATAAGTTTTTCCAGGGTTCATTGATGCTGTACTTGGTCTAATTATGCCTTAATGTCAAAGGCAGTCACTGTCACTCACGTCTATAGTTCAGCACTTTTAACCCAAGCTTGCAATGATTTCAGAAGCTGAGAGAGCCTGGAGGAACCCATACTGAGAGTAGTGAACAGTTTATCAATGAATAAGTGCCCGTTACTAGTACTGTAGATGGCCCCTTCCATTGCATTACTCATGGTTGAGAATAGACTAATGGGGCAGTGGTTGGCTGGGTTGGATATGTCCTGTTTCTTGTGTACAAGACATATCTGGACACTTTTCCAGATTGCTGCGTGGCTGCACTGGTGTCAATGGGGCGGTCACTCTTACTTACCTCTTGCAGCTGTTGTCCCCATGTTGGACCAAGGGTGGAATGTGGATCCGAGTGGCGCCGGTGAAATGAAACCCTCAAATTATTTCCATCCCCGATAACCTTTCACCCCCTTGTTAAGCAACAATCTATCCCTGACGTTAAAAATACTCCACGATTTTTATTTCATTGCCTTGAGGAAGAGAGTTCTCAAGACTCACGAGGCTCTGAGAAGAAAAAAATGCTCCTCGTCTCCATCTTAAACGAGCGATCTCACATTTTTAGACAATGATCAGCATTCTTGATTCTCCAACAAGAATCCTTACCACACCTACCCTGTCAAAACCCCTCAGGACCTTAAAGGTTTCAGTCAAAGAGTCTCTTACACTTCGAAACTCTAGTGGAAATAAAACCAACTTCTCCAACCTTTCCTCATAAGACAACCGACCCATTCCCGCTTTAGTCCAGTAAAGCTTCTCTGAAGTGAATCAAACACATTTACACCTTTACTAAGATAAGTAGGCAAATTTTGTACACAATATTCCATTTGTGGACTCACAAATGCCCTGTACGACTGACGTATACCCCCCTTACTTTTGTAATCAATTTCCCCTCACAAGAGATGAATAAAATTATATTAGCTTTCCGAATTACTCCTAGAACTGACCTAGTTAACGTGGTCCATGTACCGGCACTAGAAAGACCATTTGTGTAAGTCCCGGTGAATATTCTAAACCTTTTGCGTCAGTGCAGTGATTTCTTAAAAGGGCAATTTCTTGGTGAAGGGGGTGTCCCGAGATGAGGCCCCTTAAAACTTAATAGCTAGGACAACACTAGAATAGTTTTACATAAATTGATTTATTACGGATTGAGATTAATCATAGAACGTATACCCCAAAATCATTATTAACCATTAAACATGTATTTTAGGACATAGCAGTAATAAGCATTCAAACATTTGCTACAAGCAGTGACCACAATGCATGATGGGATTTAAGCTAGCCTACCTGCCATGTTTTTCAGACAATCAATGATTAGGCAGAAATAGTGTGGTCAGCAAAAACGGTCAGTTCAGTAAACAGTTCTATCAGTGCCCCCAATATCCTGTCTTAGACAATCCATGGTGTAAAGTGCAAAACCAACTTTGTCATCCTGCCCCTGGATGATCAATGAGATGGCTTGGAACTGACTGCGACAAGTAGGATGGGAATGTCAGAAAACAACATTTTAATGGACGCAAGATCCTAGTAAACGACGGGTGGCAAGATGGGGTTAAATCATGACCTGATCACAAGTCATAATTTTGTTTAATGTAAATTTTACTGGACAAAATAAAATTGACAGCTCCAAGGATTGGATCAAGTTCAACTGGGGCGGGCTATTGATTTCTGGGAAACTCTATAATTGGTGTGTTAGTACCAGTGTTGGACAGAGTGACTTTGGCATTTAACCAGATCTCTTTCCCATGTACATGGACCTAGCTTGGAATAATAAAGCTGTCTTAACCAGGTTGATGTGTGTCTGTCGATCTGTGTTTCAGCTAGGCCGTAACTTAGAAGGAGGAACGCTATGTAAAAGCTAGCTCAATACTCAGGCCTTGGAAACGCTCCTGCCGTTGGTAACATAAATTTAATTTGTAGCGAATCCCTAATGTATCTGGCAGGAGGTTAATAACGACTAACTAAAATTTATATTTTTTAAATCAAGGGATGTGGGCATCGCTGGCTGGGCCAGAATTTCTTTCCCATTCCTAATGCGCCTTCAACTGAGTGGCTTCCTAGGCGATTTCACACGGCTTTTAAGAGTAATTGTTGTGGATCTGGAGTCGCATCAGACCAGGTAAGGGCCGCAGTTTCCTTCCTGGAAGGACATTACTGAACCAGATGGGTTTTTACAACAAACCCACAATGGTCATCATTAACATGGTAACCGGACTTTTTTTACATTTCAGATTTTTTAAAATTAAAATTTCAACATCTCCCATGGTGGGATTCAAACCCGTGCCCCCAGAACATTTCCCTGGATTATTGGTCCATTGACAATACCATTGCGCCATTGCCTCACCATAATATCATAAATATTCCTGAAAGGGTTAGAAATTTAAAATCCTCAATTACTGATATTTAATATTGAAAGATTGCATATATTCAGGAGTGGAGGAAGGGGAACAGAATTCGCTTGAGAATATCGGAATCTGGAATTATGTTGGGCGTACAGCGTCGGGTAGGGATGATAAAAAATTCCTGCAAAATGTATCCGATAATGATTTAAAACGTGACCTGGCATTAAACTGCTCCAAAATTGTAGTTATCTCCTTTAGGAATCAGTACTCCATGCATTCACACATTCTAGCCTCTACATCGGAGGCGTTAGCCTTTTAATATAAATGGGCTAATAATCGATTTGAAACGTAGAAGAGATATGTACCGTGCCAGTACCTTAGCGTGCTTCCACTGATGGATTCATGGAACTTCCTTGGGGAATTGTCAAACAGATACTGAACTGCACCAGCCATATAAATATGGTGGCTATAGAAATAGACGAGAGAGTGGTAATTCTAATGTAATTAATTCAACTTCTGGCTCAACAAGGACCCTGCCATCTATTAGGCACAACTCGGGAGTGTGATGGTATAGCCACCACCTGTGTTGGAGTGTAGTTTCAACAGTCAAGGCACTTGACAGCATCCAAGATCTAGCATTGCGCTTTACTGGCACCTCACCCATCCACCTTTAGCATTCATCCTCTCTCCCATTGACGTACAGTGGCAGCAGTATGTACCATCTACAAGATGTACTGTAGCAACTCATGAAGCCTCTTTCCGAGTGCGATCCCAACCCACGCCCTCTTCTATTTAGAAAAACAAACGGCAGTAGATGCATTTCATCACCATCACCTTAACGTTCATAACCAAGCCACTAATTAACCTGGGTTGGAACTATATCGCTCTTCCTTCACTGACGCTGGGTCAAAATCCTGGACCTGCCCCTTTGATAGCACAGTGTGTGTCCCTGCACCACATGGACCATGGCGGTTCACTGAGGCAGCTGAGCATGCCTTTTTTTCCAAGGGCAAAGAGGGATGGGGAATAAATGCTTAGATCCTGTGAAAGAAACAATTAAATCTATAATTTGTTGTGACACTTTTCACAATGAATGAAGCTTCCCATGTTTATATTGCATGGAGTCGTCCTAGCATCTGATAGTGGACAACCTACTTGGACATCAACAAATAAATTGTAAATAGTTGTATATGTTACCTGCAAGAAGAACTTCTGCCCAGATCATTGTGTTCAGATTCATTTCTATCTCCCGACACCATGTAATGGACTTCCACAAGGAAGGGTGCAGAGAAAAAGAGCATTTTGTTTGGTGCAAAAACATTGAGGCGCAGGATGTGATGCAATGGAAGAAATCGGTTAACACTTTCTCGCTGTCTATTTTGGTAGACCTGGCTTGTCTACTCTACCTTTCGGCAATGATCACTATTTTTGCCTCCCTGTCTGCATTTGTGCTCTGTCTACCCCCCTCCCCCAATCACCACCCCAACGGAAAATACTGGTTTCTGAATTCGGAGGCAAAAACAGGAACTGCGGGGTGAATTCGCCCGGTCAGGTTACAATCTGTGGAGAATCCAGACGCCTTCACGTGTCCAATGTAGAGTCTCCCTCAAACGCATCTGCTCGGGCCACGAGTGTTGACTAAACATTTTTATGCGAGCATTTAAGCAGAGGTAACAGCAAGTGACTTCACTTCCTCGCTCCCTAAAGCGTCTCGGCCACCACGAGACATCATTTAGAAATTTGATTAGCATTGCTCGTTGACATTTAAGAGGTTAAACAGAACCCATGACAATGCAGCCCGCTTGTTTTGGATCCGGGTCCTCTTCTTAAACGCAGGAGCACTATGTATCAACCGAATGATGCACTGCAGCAACTCAGGGAGCCTTCTTTGACAGCAGCCAAGAAATTTGCAATCGTTACCATGGAGATGCGCAAAGGACGGCAGGCAAATAAGAAGTGCAACGCCCTCAAATTTCACGTCAAAGGACTAAACCATACTGACTTGAAAATGTGCCAAAATTCATTCATCAGCACTTGTCAAAACATTGGATATCCTTGTCTATATTCACTATGGGTTACATACAGTACGTTGACAGCGGAGTTCAAGGGGGCGTTACACAATTAACTTCTCTGGGACAGTGAGAGATGGACAATAAATTCTGACCTTCCAGCGATGTTCATTTACCTAGAATGCCTCAATTGAATCTGAAAGAGAAAAAAATATGAGTGTCGAGCCATGGTCTACCTACAGTGCAGAAGGAGGACATTCGGCCCAGCAAGTCGGCACAGAACCTCCGAGAGAGCATCCGACATAGGTCCATGCTCCCACCTATACGCGGAACGCAGTAACCGCACCTAACCTTTTGGCTAATCCACCCAATGTGTACACCAGAGGGAAATCAACTCTGACACGGGAAGAACGTGCAAACTTCATGCAGGCCGTGACCCAAGGCCGGAATTGAAGCCGGGTCCCTGGCACTTGAGGCAGCAGTACTAACGACTGTGCCGCGGTGCCGCCCCATGATATCATTAATGTGACGTTACATAATAATAAAAATCTTTATTGTCACAAGTAGGCTTGCATTAACAGTACAATGACGTTACTGTCAAAAGCCACGAGTCGCCACATTCCGGCGCCTCTTCTACACGGAGGGACAATTCAGAATGTCCAAGTTATCTAACAGCATGTTTTTCAGGATTTGTGGGAGGAAACCGGAGCACCGGGAGGAAACTCACCCAGACACAGGGAGAACTTGCACACTCCGCACAAACCCAAGCCAGGAATCAAACCTGGGGCCCTGGCGCTGTTAAGCAACAGTGCTAACCACGGTGCTACCATGCCGTCTTGAAGTTTGTTTTTAAAATGGTGTTATCCCCTCTCCATTGCCTATTTTACCGCAGCTAAATCGAAGGTGTGGTGAGAAGCAGATTATTGGTGCTGAATGAACTATTTGAAGACTTGCCAGTCACGTTCTTACAGGGTTGTCTCTTTACTGAGGCGGCTCCGAACTATTTTCTAATATTAATGGCAATACATATATTCTGGACATTTCAGTCTTATACCTTTGGCGATTTGCATTTTATTGCTATGAAAATTGTGAAAGAGCCAATAATGACATCCCTTTATGCTTAAGTTAAAGCAATACAGTGTATGTGGTCTGAAACATGTCGGGATAGCAATAACTTTACAAATTCTTGAAGCAGAAGCTCTACATGGAATTTAGTTTGGTTCTTCCCATTGACCCTAATGTGTGCATGTTAAGTTAATTATGCATGCTCAGTTGCCGTGTAGCCACCAGGGGTGGCCACGTCCCGATTACAAAATGGACACTGCAGAGAATGAAGGGGAAAATGGACAATGCTGAGAAAGCAACCAGGTGCGAGGTTTGTCTCTTGATTGAAGTTGCAGCTCCCAGGCAAGACCGATACTGCAAAGCCATTACCATACTAATGGTAATCTCCGGGTACAGAAGAGTAACATTGAGGTAAACGATAATAAAGCAGACACCCCGGAGCCAGAGGAGACTAGATCAAAGTAGGCCAACGGCCACCTAGTGCCCGCCCAGCAATCAGGGCAGCCACTCCTTTATTGGAGGAAATTGATACCAATGATCAGGATATGGTCCAATTAATTTGGACCAAGTTCAGGGACCACCCAAAAGCATGCAAAGCCTCCTTTGGCTATCAGAAGAAGCCCCCAAGAGAGAATCGCTCTTCTTGGCCTTGGTTCTCAGCGACGAGAGACCTGCCTAGCAGCTGCACCAGAACAGGTAAGTCCAAAGTCAACGCACGCTGCGAGATAGACGCTCCTAGCTACTATTCCGTACCAGCTCGACCCCAGCAGCCTCAGAACTGGAAAACGGCCATTGTTCCTCTGACTGTGGGCGCCCAAAGCTAAGTATAGGCTTTAGTAGTAGTGATAGTTTAGTTGGTAGAGTTTGTGCATGAGTATAATTGACTGTGTGTGAATAAATGAGCATTGATTTCGAACTTACTAACTGGTGTATCGAGTCTTTGATCAGTATTTGGTTCTGAACCCTGTGGCAGTATCGAAAGATACCTGGCGACTCTTGAGCAAACGCAATTAGAATTATGGAAGGCGACCCTATTAACCGCCATAAACAGAGCCAATTAAAGAGAGACAAGGAGCAACATTTACTGCCGACATCTGACGGGACTCGATTTAGAAGTGGCCTAACCACCCCGAGAGAACTCAAATTTGAATTAAGAATCCAATTAGAAACAGAAAAACCACAAGTGTAAGAACAATACTGATCAAGCTGCCGAGATTCAGAAGTGTGTTAATGCATGCGTGCTAACAGGGATATAAGGTAAACCTGAGAGATTTTCTTCCGTTAAACTGTCGGGAGTATTGTCGGCTGGAAAAAAGCGGAAAATAGCGTAAGCCGTACCACAGTTTACATCACCACTTTATCATCCCCTGTTCCAAATTCAGTAGAGAACCCAGAGATAGAAAACATGGCAATGAAGGCAATGGAACGCCTTATGAACCCCCAGGAATTCGAGATCTCAGCGACCATTATTGTCGGACAGTGTCCCGTTTGGGAAGATGAGATCAGAAAATATTTCAAAGGGAAAGGATGGCGCTTTTGGAGTGAATTTTGCGCCAATGAGGGAGTACAGGACATACTTGGTGGGAGAACCAGTCAGAGATCCACAAGAAGAACTGAGGGAAAGCTCGCAAGCTGATGGAAATCGTGTCCTGTCTGGCACAATTGTGAGGCACAGAAGAAGTCGTTCGGACGCTCCATAGAGAGATTGAGAGAGACAGAAATAGTGAGGTAGATGTGAGTAAAGTTGAGAAGTAGAATAAGGAGTTAAGAGAGGTTAGCAGCGAGGGACAGAGAGGAGGGTGATGCCAAGAGGGCACACCAGTCTTGTCTTGCACATTTAAGTAGCTTCCAGACCCAGTATGATAAGGCCTACCAGGAGAAGAAACCGAGCAACAGGTAGAGAAATTGCAGAAACAGTGCAATGATTTGAAAGCAGCTCTACGAGCACTCCACACTTCCACAACAGAACAAAGGCAGAGCTTCGTAGACAAACGCAAAGTGCCGGAAGCAAATTGCAGAATTGCAATCTCTGCTTTCCATTCAAAATGGATTTCAGCGTACATTCGGACCCCAATTAGATCAGGAAAACGGCCCCGATTGACAGGAATTGAACGAGACTGCCCATAGATACGAGAGCACCCCAACCGCCCACTGAACAGGCAGAACATACCCCCATGAACCCTGTAGCCACACACCGCAGGGCCGCAGCAAAAGGAGACACAGATTTCCTTTACACAACCCTGTTAACCGTAACCCAATTACGGGATGCGTGTGGAAAAATTACACCGTTCCTGCCCACATCAGACCCCCACCAGTTTTTCGCTAAAGTTAAACAGCAGGCCACTATGCATGGCCTGGTCGAGTGAGAGCAGGTAAAGCTCACAGTTCTAAGCCTCGACCCTTCAGTCGTGGCAGCCCTTCCCGATGAACAGAATGTAGGAGGAGGCACCCTCAAAGAAATGCACACAGCGATCCTTGATGCGATCGGCTATAACAGAGGAGACCCGGTAGATGGCCTAAACAAGTGTTGGCAAAAGAAAACAGAGTACCTCACAGCGTTTGCTGGACGCTTGTGGATTCATTTCACTGCAGTTTTCGGAGAGTTAGCCAGCGCCCATTTGTCCGCAGACGATATGGCCAAATGGACTCGAATCCTTGTCTCTCATGCAACAGAGGCAAGACAGAGAGTTTGCGCAAATTATGACCTCCTCAGACGCGGCCCACAATGAAAATTGGGTGTTGAAAAGGTTGTCCCACGCTTGGGAGCAATCAGTCCAAGGCAAAACCGCATTTATCAAACCCGAGGAAGAACAGGCAGACATGAATTCAGTTAAAGCGCACTAGAACCCGCATGGGTAAATGTGGGCAGAAACAGCACACCATAGCCCAAATCACAGGAGTGTTACAATTGTGGACAGTTAGGACACTTTGCACGAGAGTGCAACGCGCCACAAAAGCAGCAGAGAGTCCAACAGACAGGCACCCTAAATTGGAATAGGACAAAGCCGATTCATAGCGTTTGCGCCCGTTCAGACAATGGTAACATGAAAGCACCGACTGACGGTGTTCGGGCTCCCCAACGTGGGTCTGTGACACCCTTTGGTACAAGTCCGGTAGACCAGTAGTTGCATGCAAAGTCCGGGGACAGCCCGTAGAATTTCTTTGGGACACAGGAGGGTCCCGCACTACACTCAATTCCTCCACGATGTTTCAGAGAGACACGTGGCCTACAACAGACACCATCACACTCAGCAGCTTTACAGGTCATTTACAACCGAGACACATCACAGCTCCTGTAGCGATCCAGATAGCAACATTCTTACCAAGCACCCCACAGTTTTAGTTGATCTACCCCACACAGCAGAACATATCCTAGGGATCGATTTAATGAGCTCCCACAACCTTTCCTTTGATCCAGTTAACAAGTGTGTTTGGAGAATGGCAAAGGCAGCACGAGCCTCTGCCACACTCATAGTTGGAGAGTACGAGAACAGAATAAGCTCAGTAGGAGACTTCTGGTTCGACCTTCGAGCCATTAGACCAGACAAACCGGTCAGGGCAGTCCTGCAGGAACACAAAGCAGCATTTGCACAGCACAAGCTCGACTGTGGCAAACTGAGTGGCTCTATGTATATCACAGATCCTGACCCCAGACCCCAGAAGCAGTACAGATTTCCCCAGGAAGCAGAGGGAGAAACCTCAAAGGTAATAGATAGCTTACTAGACCAAGGCATACTGAGATCAGTGGCCTCCACGAACAATGCACCCGTTTGGCCCGTCAGGAAACCGGATGGATCGTGGTGACTGACCATTGATTACCGGGAACTGAACAAAGTAACCCCAGCAGCAGCCCCCACCGTAGCCACGAGTCACGAGACCATGCTGAAACAGGAACTCCAGTCAATTTTTTTCTAGGTTTTGGACATTAGTAATGGCTTTTGGTCCATTCCTTTGGATAAAGTGTGCCAGTACAAATTCGCCTTCACATTCAAAGGACAGCACTACACGTCGACGTGCCTTCCACAAGGCTTCCACAACTCCCCTCCATTTTCCACCGACAGTTGGCAAATGGATTAGCAAAATTTTCCCGACCCGATTCTCTGGTCCAGTATGTAGACGACTTGCTACTGCAGACAGACACAAAGGAAGAGCACATTTTCTCTTCTCGCCAAACTCCAAGGACTCCTAAAAGAAATTGGTTGTAAAGTTAATCCCAAAAAGGCCCAGATTTTGAAATAAGAAGTGATTTACTTGCGTACAATAATCACTCATGGTATACGCGAGATCGAGCAAAATAAAATTGACTCGATCGTCAAATTGCCCCTTCCCCACAATGTCTCAACCCTCCGGTCATTTCTAGGACTGGTTGGCTACAACCGAAACCATATTGACGGTTTTATCACTAAAGCAGTGCCCCTCTCCAAACTTCTCAAGAAGCAGGCACCTGATGAAAGGCTTCCACAGCATACGGATGCCGTGGATGCTTTAAAAAGAGCGCTCAGCACAGCCCCGCACTACAGGTCCCAGATCTACTTTCCCCGTAAGCTATCGAAGTAGCAAGCACCGACCGAACCCTTTTGGCCGTGTTCCTCCAGGAACGCCATGACAAATTATGACCTTTGGCATACGTTTCACGTGTTTTAGGTCCTGTCGAGCAAGGATTTTCTGCCTGTGAAAGGAACCTGCTCGCAGTTTTTCGGGCAGTACAGTACTTCACATACATTACAGGAGTCAACCCCATCAGCATTCTCACTGAACACACCCCAACACAGCTCTTATCAGACGGCCAACTTAAAGATGGCACAGTCATCCAAATCCGCGCAGCCCGTTAGACTCTTCTTTTACAGGAATGGGACATTACAGTGAAAAGAATGAAGACCCACAATTTCCTTGCTGATAATTTGCTGTACCCAGGCACCCCTCATGAGTGTGCAATCATCACCACACAGCACAACACAGGCCCATTCATTCCGAAGGCACCTCCCAAGAAAGCAGGTAGTACACCCCAGACACCCCAGCCCAAACACACGTGTGCACCCTGAATATTTAAGTGGATGGCTCCTCCACAGTTTTAAATGGAAAGAGAATCACCAGTTGCGGCATTTATGTAGAGGACGTGCAGGGACGCGCCCTGGAAGAGATTTCACTAAAGTTGGCAGGACACTTAGACATCTATTAGGCCCGCTTGTATGTCTGTAATAGTTTAACGGAATTCCTACCCCTGTGGGTAACAAGAGGATCTGTTTCCGCAGATGGAAAACCCATACCCTGAGCCCCATTACTCCGACACATCATAGGGAAAGCGAAAGACAGAAAATATGGAATCATTAAGGTTCGCAGTCATCACCGTTCTCCCCCCCCCCCCCCTCCCCCCCCCGGTGACACTAAAGCAGGCGCCCTAGTGAAGGCAGGTTTCAGGCATGGTTACTTTTGGAACCCCACCCCCGAAAGCACCCCAGTACATGCAGTTCAGGTCTCACAGACCGACATTCAGGATCTAGCGAAGGTACAGAAAGAGGATGAGAAACTCATGAAGGTTTTAAAGGGAACCTTCCGAGCCCTTTAAGATAAGTTTAAAAATTCAATGACCACACATGACCCTGTGATTCTGAAAGACGGCATTTATTTAGTCCCCAGGCAGGACAGGAACCAGATCATTTGTCAGTTCCATGACAATCCTGGACAACAAGGTATTGAACCCACCTTCGGCACCTCAGACCACTCTGCTGGTTGCCTAATTTAAAAGCAGATTTAACCCACTATATTGAGAATTGCTTGATCTGTGCCCAAAACAATCCGGACAGTTATGCAAAAAAGGCTCATCTTAGTCATACCCGCCCCATTAATTGTCACTGGACGCATCTCCAGATAGATTACATAGGACCCCTACCCCCTTGCAGAAATGGATATACGTATGTGCTGGTGGTCATCAACACCTTCACAAAATGAGTGGAAGCTTTTCCATCACGAACGAACACGGCAAAAACAACCGCAAAAATTCCAATCCACCACATCTTTACAAGATGGGGACTCCCCCGCAGTATAGAGTCCGATCAAGGCTCCCATTTCACAGGACGCGTAATGAAAAACGTCCTCACAATTTTCGGGATAAGACAAAAGGTTCATATTGCATACCACCCCCAGTCAAATGGTATTGTAGAGAGGACGAACAGGACATAAAAAGCCACCCTCAGGAAAATGGTACAGCAGAATAACAGCACCTGGAATTCAGCTCTGCCATTTGCTTTGATGTTTTAACGGAACACGGTATCCATGTCCAGAGGATAAACTCCCACACTGTCATGACCGGACGCCCCATAAAAGGGACAGAGTATTTATTAGGACTGGATTTGGCCAGCCCCGCAGTCACAGCCCTCACAAATGAAAACGCTGCACAGCAGTTAATTGAGAACATAAAGGCAGCCCAATCGCAGCAGCTGTGAGACTTGGGACACGGAGGACACAGAGCAAGGCTTGTTTCGACAAAACCGTACACGCCACTGAGTTTGCCGTAGAGCAGCAAGTGATGCTTTCCCTATACAACCACAGTTTATTCCTTTCCCCAAAATTTTCCGGACCGTACTCAATTTCCAACAAAGTCAACCCCTCGGTATACAATATTACATATCCCAATGGCAAGTCTGCGTGGTTTCTCATAAACCAGCTCAAGGCTTATGGCTCGCAGAATAACCACACACACCGCATCTTGCTCGCAGCAGCAGACGAGCATGCATGCCCCGCCCACAGATGATGCATTCCTACCCTCCCCCAGCCAGTCCAGCCCGTCCTCGGACACGACTTCAACTCCACCCCCAGAGGCACGACTCCGCCTCGCCACGCCCCCAACCAGCAGCGACAGCAATGACAACAACCACAGCACAGCACGTTTTAACTATCCCCCTGGACCAGGCCCCACTTCCAGCGATTCCGAACATGATTCCAGTGACCCCTTCGAAATCACATACATAAAAGCCCCTGACCAGACCCACCGCCTCACGATTACGGATTACACCCCAACAGCTCCAAACTCGACACACGACTCTGGCACCAGGACAATTCGTTCAGGCTCATCTGGAACAATGAGAAGGACCCCAATTCGCCCCATGCAGCTTTAGCAAGGTTACTCCAGTCGAGAGTATGGCATCCGGGAGAAGATGATGACATTGAGTCTGACTCCCACGAAACGAATACCTTTGCGACTCTGTTCGTTATTGAGCAATGGGGTGTCCAGATGATGGTAAAAATAAACCGATGGAGAGATACGGTGATGTTTCTGATGGAACCTGCACCATTTTTTGTTGTATGTTTGTTAGTGTTACTGTTAAGTGTTGATTGTGAAAATTTGCACATTTTTCACGGCCCCACGCCAGCACTCCTTTAACGCCCCCTGGCAATAAATGGAAGAAGTTTGTCCACAGACAACCGTTCAGAGGTCCAAGTTTGTCCACAGAAACCTTTTAGAGGTGAAAATTTGCCCAGACACCAAATCGTAACTGTTCATCTGCTTCGAGAGAGAAGAGGCTTAACTTCTACCACCACAACGACCACATTCTTACCCGTTCTTGCCGGTTGCAGGCAGTGGAGAAACGGCACTGTCCCCGCCCTGCCTGAGGACCCCCCATCCCCCTCCCCCCTGGTCAGCTATGCTCGGATAGAGCACATAGGGCACTGATCACCGTCCTAACAGGGATTCCATCAATTTGTTACCCACCGCGGCCCATACGCACCCCATTGCGGCACTTTTAGTTCAAAAATGTTTGGTTTGTTTTATGGCGAGCTATTTACATCCCCAAACATTGGGATGGTAAATCGCACAGGCTGCGAGACGGCTCGCACTGTTTCGGTATTCTTCTCGGATGTCTTGTCCAGCAATTCGGTTTTTTTTTTAATGGGGGAGTCACAGATGGTGGCCTATTCACTATCATCTTTTTAAGTAACTCTCTTCAATCTATCAAGGCCAACTCACGCCTGATATCCTCATAGTTCCCTTTATTAAGATTCAGCACCCTAGTCTCTGAATCAACTACTTCACTCTCCATCTTGATAAAAACTTCTAGCATGTTATGGTCGCTCATCCCCAAGGGGTCTCGTACAACCAGATTGGCAGTAATTCCCTTCTCATTACACAGTACCCAGTCTAAGATGGCCGCCTCTCGAGTTAGTTGCTCCACATGTTGGTCAAGAAAACCATCCCGTATGCACTCCAGGAATTCCTTCTTTTACGCGTTGTGGCTAATTTGATTTGCCCAATCTATGTCAAGATTAAGATCATCCATGGTCACCGATATTCCCTTATTACATGCATCACTAATTTCTTGTTTAATGCCATTCCCAACCTGACCAGTGGAGTCTGGGGGTCTATATATGGCCTTACTAATGTTTTTTGTCCCTTGGTATTTCTCAACTCTACCCATACAGATTCCACATTGTCAGAGCTAATATCCTTTCTCACTATTGTGTTAATTTCCATTTTAACCAGCAGTGCCAAGCCGCCACCTTTTCTTTTATGCCTGTCCTTCCTAAATACTGAGAACCCTGGGACATTCAGTTCCCATCCCTCTTCACCCTGCAGCCATGTCTCCGTAATCCCAATTATGTCATACCTATGTATATCTATCTGCGCGATTAGTTCATCCACTTTATTGCAAATGTTCCGTGCATTAAGCCACAGAGCCTTTATGTTTGTCTTTTTCGCAATGCTTGTCTTGCTCCTAATATTTTTCTCCACTGCTCTGTTTGAATTTTGTCCTTGGTTTCTCCACCTATCACTTTACTTATTCATGTTTCTACCTTTTGCTATTTTCCTTGCTCCCTCTTTCTCTGACTCCTTGCGTAGGTTCCCACCCCCCTGGCATTTTAGTTTAAACCCTCCCCAGCCGCTCAAGCATATAGGCCCCCTATTGAGGTGTACTGCGTGTGTAGCCATTATTGTAGTTCGTTATAGAACATAGAACAGTACAGCACAGAACAGGCCCCTCGGCCCTCGATGTTGCGCTGAGCCATGACCACCCCACTCAAACCCACGCATCCACCCCATACCCGTAACCCAACAACCCCCCCCCCCTTAACCTTACTTTTTAGGACACTACGGGCAATTTAGCATGGCCAATCCACCCAACCCGCACATCTTTGGACTGTGGGAGGAAACCGGAGCACCCGGAGGAAACCCACGCACACACGGGGAGGACGTGCAGACTCCGCACAGACAGTGACCCAGCTGGGAATCGAACCTGGGATCCTGGAGCTGTGAAGCATTTATGCTAACCACTATGCTATCGTGCTGCCCCTTTTAGAAAGTTATGTTTTATGTTGTGGCCTTTCTTAATGTGTGTTTCACAGTTTAATAAACATTATTTTCAACGAAAGATTACAACAAGACTGGACTTTTTCTCTTTGATTTGTATATTTTGTTTTCCTCACTTTTTACCAAATTGCAAAATAAACAATTAAGAACCGATGTTCCATATTACCATTCTGGGTTTTGGGCTATCCTTGCATCTAAAATCAGCGGGGTTCTTAACAAGGGTCAGGAAGTGAGTCAGGAACTTGCCTATGCTTCAATGTCAGAGATATACTGGTGTGATACCTATGGTTCCGATAGCTGCCTTTAGTGATGAAGTATTACTACGGGGCAGACAGCCATTCACTTAACCATGCTACTGAGGCACAATTCGAAAACGTATATGGCAACAACAAACAAATGCATGGTACACTGTGCTCTCATTGGAGAATGTGGAGGAAAACACACCGAAAGCATCAACATCACCAGCTGTTGGAAGAAAGACATTTTTAATAATGAAATTGAAAATTGGAAAGATTGAAACACAATTTTCTGTTTGACATCTTGGCCGTTTACTTGAATGTGCCATATGTGAGATCCTGTTTCAGAATCTTTCTGCAAGGTCCATTCCTATTACTTGCCTTCCAGGTGTATAGATATGTTCAAGTACAAGATGAGGCTCTGTGGTATTTGTTTCCCTGCGGAAAGTTCATTTATTTACTTGGACCAATAATGGTCTTGTATATATATCTCCGCAGGGAGAAATCTCACACGTGGGAGGCATATTAAGCGAACATGCACGATAGCATGTGCCAAATATGGATGGAAATACAGACTGAATATGAATCCTCGGCTACGTCAATTGGACACCACATACCATTGCAGGATGTGGGGGCTTTGGCGGCGTGGTGGGACGAGGGGACAACTCAGGATAGATCTAAATGGAGAAATCTCTTTCGTGGACTTCTCGACGTTTCAGGAGAACTGATTCAGGTTACGTGATCGTGCCACAAAGCCACCGCCTTCACCCACCAGTCGAATTGTGAATTGATTTGTAATATTTCTAAACGGGTCTTCAAATTGAGACTTGGATTTTTATCACATTGAATATAATTCCAACCCGGACAGCGAGCCAATGGTCTCATCGCTACACACTGATCCCTTTACGGAACTAGATAATTAAACATGTGAGAATAGAATAGGCTGTGTTTTGTAAGCTGAGTGAATCACCTTTCCATCTAAGATCACCGTTACTTCACTGTTGCCAAAGCAGAAAAGTGGAACACTGCACAAAACAGACCCGACTTCAGCGTCGCCGGCGCGACTTCCGAACTGCCTACCCAACTTTAGAACCGCCCATCCAACTTTAGAAACGCCTATACTCCTTCGGTTCCGCCCACCTAACATGAGAATCGCCTACTTGGCGTTAGAACCGCCCAACGAAATTCGGTCCGCCTACCGGACTGTGGAACCGCCCATTTAACTCAAGAACCTCCGACCCCACTGCAGAACCTCTCATCCGGCTTCAGGCTCGAACCGAGGAGGGCAGACAGGAGCACACACAGCGAAGAGGAGTGGAGGGGCGGGGGGCAGGGGTAGGAAGGCAAGGATGGAATCCAAGGAAGTAGCAGATACAGAAAAGCGACCCCCCCCCCCCCCCCAAACCAGCGAATCCACAAAGGCAATTACAGGAACGGCGAAAGGAAAGAGCGAAGCACAGCAATACGATGCCCAGGGCGAAAGGAGGTACCAGAAAGGAGCCCAACTATCTTCGGCGGAGGAGGGGGGGGGGGGTGTGCCGGGACAGGAGAGGACCGACAGAACGAATGCGTGCAAAATGGGTACATAATAACCATTATATCCTGTAAATATCGTGTTTTATATATTAATCTGTCATAATGAAAAAATTGGAAAATGCCACTAAAAATATTTATTTTAAAAATCACCTATTCGACTGTAGAACAGCTAACTAACTTTAAACCCGCCTAACCAACTTTAGAACCATCCAGCAGATGACTTGCTATGTTTCCAGAAGATAGCCCTCCACCTAATTCTCAAGAGCAATTGGAATGCGCAACAAAATGCTTGGATTGCTCGAGGTGGTCAAATAGCATGAAATATTTTTTTCAACGTTCCCTGAAGCAATATTTGGTAAGGCTGCGAAATAGTCAGACCAGAAACATAGAAACATAGAAAATCGGAACAGGAGGAGGCCAATCGACGCTTCGAAGCCTTTTCAACATTCGTTCTGATCATGGCTGATCATCCAACTCAATTCCGCCCCGACACAACCCGCATATTCATTGATGCCCTCCATCCTGAGTGCTAAACCTAACCTATTCTTGTAAACATACAGGGCGAAATTCTCCCAAAACGGGAGAAATAGTAAAACTGCCGTAAAACCCGGGCGGGTTTTACGGCAGCGCGCCCCTTCCCGACGGGGGACCGATTCTGGTCCCCCGTCGGGGCTAGCAGCCCGACGTCGGAGGCTCCGACAAATCGGGCTTAACGAAAATCGTTAAACCCGCTTGCCGGAGTTAGCGCCGGCTGACGCGTCATATGACGTCAGCCGCGCATGCGCAGGTGGGAAGACTCCACCCGCGCATGCGCGGGTGACATCATCGCGTTTTTGCGCGAAACCCGCGCATGCGCGGGCCGGGTTGCCCCTCAGCCGCCCCGCGTATTGATACTGCGGGGCGGCAGAAGGACAAATAGTGCACGGACATCGGGCCCGCTGCCCGCGATCGGTGCCCACCGATCGCGGGCCCATGGCACCCTTGGCACGGCCGTGGTACTGCCGTGCCAATCGGTGCCATGGTTATTTTTTGCGAGTTTGTCACGACGTTTTTACGAACGGCAGGACCAGGTGTGTTTGCCGTTCGTAAAAAGGTCGTAAAGGGCTGGGATTTCGGCCCTTCTAACAGCTGAGAATCGCTGCCGGCCGTAAAAAAACGGCGGCAGCGATTCTTGTCGGGATTTCGGCGGGGGGGGGGGGGGAGAATAGCGGGAGGGCGTCAAAAAAGTCGGGAAGGCCCTCCCGCTATTCTTCCACCCGTCGTGGGGGGCGGAGAATTTCGCCCACAGGGTGCAATTCTCCACACTCACGACGGTGCGGAGAATAGTGGGGTTTGTAAAATTTTACGGCCACGCTAGTCTGACGCCCTCCCGCTATTCTCCCCCCCCCCCCATGCCCGACTCCCGATACGAATCGCTGCCGCCGTTTTTTTACGGCCAGCAGTGATTCTCAGCTGGCCGATGGGCCCAGTTCCAAGCCCTTTACGGCTGTTTTTACAAACGGCAAACACACCTGGTCTGGTCGTTCGTAAAAACGGCCGTAAAGTGCCGATTTTTAAAACCATGGCAACGATTGGCACGGCAGTACCACGGCCGTGCCAAGGGTGCCATTGGCCCGCGATCGGTGGGCACCGATCGCGGGCAGCGGGTCCGATACCCGCGCACTTTTTGTCCTTCCGCCGCCCCGCTGTATCACTTCGCGGGGCGGCTGAGGGGCACCCGGCCCGCGCATGCGTGGGTTTCGCGCAAATGCGCGATGATGTCATCCGCGCATGCGTGGGTTGGAGTCTTCCAATCCGCGCATGCGCGGCTGACGTCATGTGACGCGTCAGCCGGCGCAAACTCTGGCAAGCGGGCTTAACGAAATTCGTTAAGCCCGCGATGCCGGAGTTTACGGCCAGAATCGGTTCCCGGTCGGGGAGGGGGAGGCTGGCGTCAAACCCGCCCGGATTTGACGCCAGCCTTACGATTTCTCCCTGTCTGGGAGAATCGCGCCCACAGTGTTTTGGCCTCAACTCCTTACTATGGTACCGAATTCAACAGATTGACCAATCATTCTCTGGGTGAAGACATTTGACCTAATCTCTACCCTAAATGGTCCACCGGGTATCCTCAGAGTGTGACCTCTGGTTCTGGACATATTCACCATCGGGACAATCCTTCAACGCTGTCTAGTCCTGTTCGAATTTTACAGGTTTCTACGAAATCCAACCTCGTTGATCTGAACTCAAGCGAATACAATCCTAACCGATTTAATTTCACCTCAAACGTCAGTCCCACTATCCCAGGAATCTGTCTAGTAAACTTGGTTGCTTTTGTGACTGGAAGCCTTTGTCCAGTGGTATCACACAGGGATCGGTGCTGGGTCCCTTGCTGTTTTAACGTACATTAATGATCTAGATATGAATGTGTGTGTGTGTGTGTGTGTGTGGGGGGGGGGGGGGGGGGGGTTCAGCTGGTTTGCAGATGACACGAAAATTGGTGGTGTGGTAAATAGCAAGGAGGAAACCCTTAGACTGCAGGACAATATTGAAGGGCGGTAAGATTGTAGGAACAGTCACAAATGGATTTTAAGCCTACAAAATGTGAAGTGATGCATTTCGGGTGACCAAAAAAGTAAATGAATACACTATGAATATTAGGAAGTGCAGAGAATCAGACCGACCTTGGGATGCATGTCCAAAGATCCCTGAAGGGATTGGTTAGGCCAGGAAGTTAAGGTGGTTAAGAAGGTATATAGGATATTTTCCTTTGTTAGCTGTGGCATAGAATATCGGCGCAGGAAGTTTGTGATGGAGCTGTATAAATTCTCGTTATGCCACAGCTGGAGAATTGTGTGCATGTTCTCACCAAATTGTCACTGCCTAACTCATGCCAGGCAGCTATACAATTAACTTGCCACACCTTGTCAATTCAAGGTTGTTTACCTGTTGGGGTGTCAAGGAACCCCACAATAGTCCTTGTCTATTATCTCTGTTTATCTCTTTTCTGGCTTGGAAGTGGAAACTTCTTTTCTCTCGAAGGAGCGGCAAGGAGAGGGAGGGAAGATGTAAGGCAAGAAACAATAACTTCTGCTGGAGATTCACAAATCTAGCTAGCTATGACGAAAGGTTGAGTAGAATAGGATTGTTTTCGTTGGACAGACGGAGGTTGAGGGGGGACCTGATTGAGGTCTACAAAATTATGAGAGGTATGGACAGGGAGGATAGCAACAAGCTTTTCCCAAGAGTGGGGGTGTCAGTTACAAGGGGTCACGATTTCAATGTGAGAGGGGCAAAGTTTAAGGGAGATGTGCGTGGAAAGTTTTTTACACAGAGGGTGGTGGGTGCCTGGAATGCTTTACCAGCGGAGGTGGTAGAGGCGGGCACGATAGTATCTTTTAAGAAGCATCGAGACATGTATATGAATGGGCGGGAACAGAGGGAAGTAGACCTTGGAAAATAGGAGACAGGTTTAGATAAAGGATCTGGATCAGCGCAGGCTGGGAGGGCTGAAGGGCCTGTTCCTGTGCTGTAATTTTCTTTGTTCTTTGTTCTTTGTAGGATTATTTGAACTATGATAGCATAAAACATGTTTGCTGACAACAGGCAGTTCAGCAGTGATCTTTTTGACATTAATGAGAATGTTTTAGATAACTCTGCTAAGTCTGAGATTCTTTATTTTCCATCTGGTTTATACAGAGTTCAAATAATTCCACAGCTATACAGCTCTTTCTTTGGCTAATGTTTTAATGGAACTGGAGTTTGGGTACTCCCAAATATGTGAGACAATTCCCTTAGGTTACAGGTTCTACAGAGTTTGTATAAATAATGGAAAATAAATATTGGCTTCTTCCTCAGATGTTTCCAATTGTATTCTCACACATATGAACAACAGCTGAAAGCATGTAAATAACTTTCATTTCCTTTGTTTAAATGAGTATATGGTTGAGTGCAGTTCAAACAACACTCAAAAAGTTGGAAATCATCCAAGACAAAGCAGACCCGCTTGTTCACCATCCGGTCCACCAGCATTCACTCCCTCCACCACCAATGCACAGTAGCAGCCGTGTGTACCATTTGCAAGGTGCACTGCAGGAATTCACCAATGCACCGTTAAAACCCTCTACTGCTACCACCTGGTACGACAAGAGAAGCAGGCAGCTTGAAACGCTACAGTCTGAAATTTCCCATCCAAGTGACTCCAAACCTTGACTTCGAAATATATCTCCATTACTTCACTGTCATTGGGGTTAAAATCCTGGAACTCCTCTCCTCAAAGCACATTGGGTGCAACTGCACCACATGGAGTGCAGCGGTTTGAAAATGAAAATCGCTTATTGTCACGGGTACACTTCAATGAAGTTACTGTGAAAACCCCCTAGTCGCCTCATTCCGGCGTCCGTCCGGGGAGGCTGGTACGGGAATCGAACTGTGCTGTTGGCCTGCTTGGTCTGCTTTAAAAGCCAGCGATTTAGCTCAGTGAGCTAAACCAGCCCCTTATGCAGAAGGGTTATTAGGAATGGGAAATTAATGCTGGTCTAGATTGCGACATTTTGTTATCAAACTGAATGTCACGAATGGTCTGGGGACGTGGGTTCAAATCCCACCACAGCAGGTGGTGGAATTATAACTCAATTCTGAACACATTTGTAACTCAAAGCTAGCCTCAGTTTCAGTTCACCGTTACCATCCTTGATTATCACAAAATCCCGCATGATTATTCAATGTCTTTTATCTAACTCTAGACCTGCGGCATACATTTGACTCTTGACTGCCCTCTGAAATTCCACAGCAAGCCTCTCATTACAAGGGCAATTAGGGATGTGTAACAAATGATGGCCTTGCCAGTGACACGTACATTCTCAGAATTATAGAATCCCTACAACGTAAACGGAGGCCAGTTGGCCCATTGAGTCTCCACCAACCCTTTGAAATAGCCCCACCGAGAGCCAATCCCCCGCCTTCTCCCCGTAACCCCACTCAACCTTTGGACACTAAGTTGCAATTGGGCATGATCAATCCACCTACCCTACACATCTTTAAACTGTGGGAGGAAACCGGAGCACACGGAGGAAACGGGGAGAACGTACAAATTCCACGCAGACAGACACCCAATGCCGATACCGAACCCGGGTCCCTAGGGCTGTGAGGCAACAGTGCTGACCACTGTGCTACCGTGCCTCCCATAACTGAAACATGTCCATAACATGCAATAGCCTATAATGTCGGAGGCTAATGCATAAAATGTCTTCAGGATCACTTCATAATTCCACACAATCTTATCTTTCTCTACGGGTGTAGTCTTTTGACTCCACCTCATTGGTTTCAATGCTGTATTTGCTGCATTTGCCTGCTTGAGAAGAATTAGAACATTAATGCAAATTACACCAGGACATGTCATTAGAAAGAAATAATGTATTTTTATGTTGTCTTTCTCAAGATGCATGTTAATATGCTTTCATATGTTACGCTACCGGACCAGACCCCAATTTATGCTAGGAAACCAGCCGAGATCCCAACAGTGTTTCAATTTGTAAGGCTGTGAGGAAAGTGTACTTCGCCCCAGGAGAGATTCCACTGACAAATATGTACCTTTTAGATTAAAACATCAGTTATTATTTAGCACATCAACATCTCAGAAAAATACCTCTGCAATTAGTTGTTAAACAGTGCCAAAAAAAACCAGGAAACACTTTAACTATTGACATTTACCTTCTCTGTTTCCAAGTAAGGAAAGTCCTTTACAGAACAAAATCTACTGACAAATAAAGATAGCAACGGAGGCCACTTGTTGTGTTCTTGTGGAGAGATAACTGGGAAAGTCTGCTTGGAGCGAGAGACCCTTCAAGGAACAGCCTTTAAATTATTCTGTATTTGCCAGGCTTCTGCTCAACGTTACAGCATTTGGCAAGACCGCTGCTCATAGGAGGCTGCAAAACTTTAATAAACACTGTCAAAACTACCAACAGAACTGGTGCTCCCGTTAATTACACCATCTTTATCCCACTGGTATCCCATGACCTGCTTATCTAAAATTAATGCAACAGACGTATGTAATACAATCTGTACAAACATTACATAAATTTATCACTCATATTTTAACGGTATTGTGGTATTTAGGGGTAATTTCAGTTTGCTGCAGTTTTTTTTAAAGCTTTCCTGTCGGAATTTGGAGTTCAATTTGTAAGTAACTAATTACATACAATAATGTAGTTGCACATTTAGGCTAGTTTTTTTTCATTGAACTCAATTTCTATCCTGTAGTTGAGAAATATATTTATCAATCGCCGCTGGAGGAATTTGTCATAATTTAATAATTGGTTTTCAATGTCGTATAGTCATCAAAATCGGACAATACTTTTGAACATTTAATATACATGGCTCTGTAATGAGTTAACAAGGTGATTGGTGAACTCGGAATTATATTGTTATGTATAAATTCAGCGAAGGGCGCACATAGAAATGCATGGTTTTATTTACGTACAGGTATAATGTGTAGCAACTTATAACGTGGATGCTAACATGCTAATCAACTTGAAGATCAATCTTTACATTAACCACAGGCAGCCTTGTCTTTATCTATGGAAGTTCGAACTGGTTGCTTCCCTTCTCTGATCAGTGTACAATACTGCACATTATCGCTTCATTTGCCTGCTGGAGAAAAAAAAACATTTTAGATATATTCCATATGCGAAAATGAAAGGGTGTTTCTTTTGCTTTAATCTAACAACACATACATTTGATCGAGTATGGCATCAATAAGCCCTCGCTATATTGGAATCAATCGGAATCAAGGTGCAAACTCTCCGCTAGTTGGAGTCATACCCGGCACAAAGGAAGATGGTCGTGGTGGTCCATGTCCAAATACAGCAAGACCTGGATAATATTCCGCTTGAGCTGAGAAATGACAAGTTACATTCGCACCGCACAAGTGCCAAGTACTGACTATCAAGAGAGGATCTATCTATCGCTGCTGGACATTAAATGGCTTAATCATTGCTGAATCCCCCACAATCAGCATGCTGGGGCTTACCGTTGATCACAAACTGAACAGGACTAGCCATAATAATACTTTAGCTACCATGGCTAAGACTCTACTGCGAGAAATTCGCCTCCTGACCTCGAAAACCCTTTCCCCATCAAGGCACAAGTCAGGAGTGTATTGAAATACCCTCCACTTTCCTGGAAGATTACCACTCCACCAACACTCCAGAAGCTTGGCACAATCCAAGACAAAGCAGCCGGCATGAATGTTCCACTTTCCATAAACTTTCAAACTGTCCTCCACGGGCCAACAGTGGCAGCCGTGTGTACCATCTGCAAATGTGCTGATGTAACTAGCCAAGGTTCCTTAGGCAACTCCGTCCAGACTCACGACCACTACCATCCTGAAGGCCAGGAGCCCCAGCTACCTTGGAACCGCAGCACCTGGACTAAGTCACTCTCACCCTGAGTTGCAAATATATCGCCGTTGACAAATTAAAATAGCAGAACACCCTAGCTGTTACCTAAATGCGTGATGGCCGTACTATCTATAAACGGAATTTGATTTTTACCTTGAATACATGAAATATATTCATTAACTACCTGTGAGCTGTGTCATGGGCAACACACTAGCTTCCGTCAGTTTTAGTGTCATTGACATATGTATAACTACGAAAACGAGTTGGTATTTGGTATAAATAGTCCTGGATTGATATAGTATCAGAATTATTGTTCTTCGCAATAACATTTTACGTCTAAACGTTTTCGGCCTTTTCACATGTGCACTTGTGAAAGCAGAAACAAGAGGGCCGCGGGATGTTATTTTTGCTGAGCTTTGATAGGATCGTTGCACTGTTGCAACAGATAATTTGTACGCCCGTTGGCTGGGATGGCAAAAACTAATTACAGTAGTTTTCAGTGGCATAGTTCGAAATCACAATATGGAATTATTTCCCTTGATATCTATTACATCAGAACCCGAGCCCGCTTTATCTAAAGGCTCGGAGTCAACAGCTCAACACGCTATAGAAGAAAAAAGGACATCGCGAAAACCAGAACTCAACAGGACAGCAGCAGCGAAGGAAAATAACTTGGAATTTGGCTTGACACGTCGTATACCAAAAGAAGCTGCAGTGGTTAACGTTAGAAAGAAATTGACGCATCAGGCACATTAAATTAGCGATAAATTCTGTTCATTACATATGTGAAAAAGGGTCAATCAGATTGACTTTCAATCTGTTCTGGTAATCTTTTTCTTTTTAGTGTAGCAATATTACCCTATGGATGCAGGGAAGAAAAGAATACGGAATAGTGACCTTTAACGGAAGTGCTGGCGGTCTTTAATTTAAAGTAATTAAAATGATTAAACATGGTTCGGGGCATGATACCGTCCTCTGGTTTGTATGGTTCAAAAAGGTGCACTGATTAACATGTACAGTCGTGGAAAAAAGTAGCTGAGGAAATACTAGGTTTTTTATTCGGGTTTCTCGAACATCGAGGGATTAGTTGCTCTTTACATTTACCGAATTAGAAAAAGTTTACTGATTTTTTTCACTTGATGAAATGACAGTTATTTGTGACAAGAGCCAAGTTACCGATGAGGTAATTGCGTCAGCGGAAAAATAGCTTTTTGGTAAGGAAACAGTTTATTCATTAAAGCTGATAACGAGGTCAATCAAACTCATCGAAAAAGTTGAATTTTAGGGAGAATCATGCTCGTCAAATTGTAGGAATTGTGCAAACATCTTAATCTGCAATGTCCAATAGAGCTTGAACACCCGGATGCCGGGAGCCCGGAACAGTATTAAATCATGTGTGGATGGAATAAATAATTTTTAAGAGGTAATTTCTCATTGCATGTTTTAGTATTTTTGCAGATACTGCATGCTTAAACAATTTATGAAAGCTTTAATTTAACATGTAAGTAACCAACATGGAATCGAGTGCTATATTAAATGACCCGAGTCACAGTGCTTGGTGAGATACCCGATAGTTGAGTTGCAAGGTACCTGATTGTCATTTCTGCTCGATAGTCTTTCATCATGTTTCTCTGTATGATGTGTATGGAAGAAAATTAGAATGTTAGGAATGTCAATGACCAGCAATGGTCACCAGGCACTCCCGCGAAGTCCCCTGCTTGTGATGTAACTCATCTAGTCCTTTGTCACACACCTTGGTTAGAAGACTGTGATGTGTGTCCAGCCAGTTTCCATTATTTGCATATCGTACTTATTTATAGATTAATTCCACAGATGAGACGTTTGTCTTATGAAGAGAGATTGAACAGTTTAGGCCTGTATTCTCTCCAGTTTACAAGAATGTGAGAAAATATGTTAGATGATAAAAGGTATTGATGAAGTAGACGTAGAGCGGGTTCTTCCTCTTGTGGGATTTATTATAAGGAGCCATAGTTTTAGGATACGAGATAGCAGATTTAAAGCAGAGAGGAGGAAAAATTACTTCTCTCAAGGGGCCGTGAATCTCTGGAATTCACGACACAGAAAACTGTAGATCCCGGGACATTGAGTAAATTTAAGGAGCGATAGCAGATTTCTAATTAGACATGGGCTGAAGGGTGACGGTGAACGGGAATGAAAATGGAGTTGAGGCCAAGAGAAAATCATCCGTGATCACATTGAATGGCGGAGGGGGCTCGTGGGGCTTAATGTCTTACTCTTGCTCCTAGTTATTCTGTTCTATCTAACCTTACCAGATCTGAAGCACCAACCTGTTATTGACTCATGGTTCATTAATATTACAGGGCAAACTGCCTAGAACGGCACAATGGTGCAGTCGTAGCTTTGCTGCTTCACCGCGAGGGGGACCCAGGTTCGATCCCGGCCCCGGGTCCCGGTCCGTGGGGAGTTTGTACATTTCCAACGTGCTGCCTGGGTCTCATCATCACAACCCAAAATGGTGTGCATGGTAGGTGAATTGGCCACGATAAATTAACCCTTAATTTTAAAAAAGAATTGGGTGCTCAATTGTTTTTTTAATGACAGGACAAAGATATCGATGCAATATTGTTCTTGTTGTGGTTATGTAGTAAAATCGATCGTTTCTGCCGGCTGGCGGCAAATTACAACATCGGTAAATATATCTTTTCATTATATGCAAGAAACAGTCAAGCTTAGAGTTAAATGGTGAAATTAATCGTTATTCAATTACGAGCAATGCAAATGGAATTGTAGAGATTAAGTCTTAAGTGTAAAGAGTGATAAATCTATATCTTCACCCACTTCACTTCGCGATCTGAAGCAATAGGGAAATTGAGAATATTAAACGTTATGTTTAGTTCAAACTAAAGAATCACTCTATAGATTTGTTTATTGCATAATTTGTAATTACTGAACGTGCACGTGAGAAGAGTAGAGTGCTCCAAACATAAAAGTGATGCATAGCTCTGGCACATCGCATCAAAATGTGGCTAAAATGTTAGCATTATAAAATAATTGACATGAATCAATATTATCTACCTTTACTTCTGTTTCTGCAGTAAATGACAGTCATTATCGCCGAGAACATGGCCAGTACAAATAGCGTTGCTTTGACAACGAGGGTTGTCTGTACAATCACGGGATTGGCCGGCCGTTGTACCTGGTTCCACATCTTCGCTGTTACAAGAAAATAGATATTTATTTTTATTTATTCCTCTCGCCCTATCTCCCGCCGTAACTATATAGATTATAAACTTTAACCCGCAAGAGGTGGAGAAAAAAAAGTGTTTTTCGAATCGGGATGGTTGGAATGGTCCTCAAGGAGCGAAGAAAGGGTCGAGAACGGGATACCACAGCGAGAAAGTAATCGGTTTGACATTCTAAAAGAGTGATGCGGCACTGTGGCAGTGAACATTCGTTTCGACAGCAGGGTAAATTGACATTTTTAGACCAGCTGTCCGTCAAATGCCTCACCCGAATTACTGTTCACGGTGACTTTACGCCCTCCCCCAACCCCTATAATGACGAATATTAAATGTATCATTTCCTTTCACGATTCAAGCATAATTCGTGCAACAAGGAGTGGTGGACAGAGTAGAGTGTTGCTGTAATCTCCGAAATGAAGTAGATGGGTAGGCGGAATGGGCGATAAACGTCAGATGTAATTTGGCACAAAGAAATGCGAGGCAATGCGTTTAGGGACGTCCCATTGTTATATGGTGTACGCAATAAATCAAAATATAACTAAGAGGTGTAGATTAAGTGACAGATCTTGGCGTTCAAGTACACAGATCACTAAAGACACCACGTCAGGTAGACACGATTGTAAAGAATGCATATGGAATGGTCTTCATTGGCAGAGGTATAGAATATAAAAGCACGAATAAAATGTTGACATTATATAAACGCTGGGGAGGACAAACTGGAGTTTTGTGTTGCAGTTCTGGCCACCACATAATAAAAATAATCGTTTATTATCACAAGATGGCTTCAATGAAGTTACTGTGAAAAGCCCCGTCGCCCCATTCCGGCGCCTGTTCGGGGAGGCCGGAACAGGAATTACAGGAAGGACGTAAATGCTGGAGAGCGTCTAGATGAAATTTACAAGAATGTTTCCAAGGCTCGAAAAGTGTACTACGAGCAAAGATTGGACTGGTTGGGGTTATTTTCTTTGGACCAAAGAAAGCTGAGGGGTGACTTAATCGATATGCACAAAACTATGAGGGGTGGGGGGGGGGGGGGGGGGTGATCGGGTGAACAGGATAAAATCGTTTCCCTTGATGCAGAATGCCAGTACCAGGGGACATAGATTCACGATAATTGGCAGAAAATGTCGAGGGGACACGAGGAAGAACGGTTTTACACAGAGGCTACAGGAGTATGTATTCACTTCCCGAGTTGGTGGTGGAGGCAGGGTCCCGAAACTCTTCCAAAAATTGCCCAGATCAGTTGATGCAGTAGCTACGCTCAGAAAGCTGGTGATTCCAAACAAACCTGTTGGACTTCAATCTGGTGTTGTAAAAAGCCTGACACCGCATCTCAACACCATTTAACCAAGACTTTGAGAGTTTTTGGAGTATTATACCTCCGAGAAATTTGTGGACGCTCAGTTGTTATGTTAATATTGATCTATAAATCTAGAACATAACTGAGCACCAAGAGGCACGGGATTCATGCATGAACGTGCAGTTAATGTAACAATTCAGCCGTGATCATGAATTCTGGGATAAGCTTGAGGGACCTTATGGTTAACACCTACTCCTATTTCTGTTCTAATTTCTGTACTGCTCCAATAGACTCACTTTAATAAATTGAAGCATTACGTTAATGCCAGCTGTGGTATATTTTTGCGCATTTGTCTGACGGTACACTTGGATGTTTATATTAACATCTTAGTTCATTAATTTCTAAATATAGCAGCGCGTAATATATCCACCTGTCACAATGAGTGTTGTTCCTTGCCCATAATGTTCAACGCCTGTTATAGATTCCACTTTGCAATAATAGGTTGCCGCATCGCTCATTGTTACATTTGTTATTTGAATGAAAACGCCCGTATTTTCGCCCGATTGTTTCTTACTGGGTCCAATGACTCTGCCTCTATAGACTGGTGTACTGTTAGAGAGCTTAGTTCCACCTTTACTGTTCCTGTACCACATGTAGACGACGATTCCATGAAGTCCTTCCTGGGTGCAGTGCAGAACCACCACCTCCCCCTCGGTTACATTAATAGATGTCGGGGTTTGAACAACTGTAACATTCTCAGCAATCGCTGCTGGAAAATAACAAATAATAATGGGTCATTGCGATTCAATTTTCCTACGTTCAGCGCAACCCCGTCAGCGGATTTCCCGGCGGCGCGGGCGTGGCTACAATTGACAATCGGCGATAAGACAGAATCGCTCCCTTCGTGAACGGCACACGGTCTGAGAAACACAAGCCTGGCGGACCGGAGAATCCCGCCCGAATGAAGCCAAAAACCTTCCCTGCGTTCAACCTTGTTTGTAATTCCGCTCCAAAAGTTAAACATTGGAATGCGAACAACGCAACGCGGTTGTTCAACGACAGGTCTTCGCTTTGAAGGATATTGGTAGAATAAAATAAAATGAAAACAGCCCCATTCTAATAGCGCACCGAGAAAGGCCATTCAGGATTCGCTTTGCGGAATATCAGAGTGAAAAATGTGATTCTTTTGACGAAGGGTCAGGAGGACATTTGTGGAACTGAGCTGAATTACATACGGAAGTATTTCCTTGCGATCATCAAATTGCATTTAACATTTCATAACTAATTTAAAAATAAATGGCATCAGATGCAATCCTTCTAAAGCAGAATTTTGATAATACACTCCAAGTATTATTCTGACGAATCATAAAACATGGCATTTAGTCCAGTTTGCTGTCCTTCCATCTCCGGGACTGCAGCCGTTTAAGAGGGTAGCTCGCCGCCACCCTCTCACGGGGTAATTAGTGATGCGCAATGGATACTCGCACACACCTTGAATTAATTTTAAAAATGCAATGCCTAATTTAGTGGTGGGATTGAACCGGTTATGGTTGATATCATTGCACCATACGATCACAGCATCGATATGTGGGGAGATGGCGGTACAGTGGTAATCACACTGGACTGGTTATCTAAAGTGTCCGCTTAATGCTCTGCATACTCGGGATCAGACAACATCTGACCAAGGAACTAACATCGACTGTTCTCAGGGAAGGAAATGTCTGGTCTGTGAATTAAAGAAAGTACTTACCTAGGCCAACAGTCAGGATGCAGAGGTCTAGGCTGGAAACCATGCAAGCTGCTGTGTAAATGCAATGGAATTATTTGAAGTTTACTCACGGGACTGATGAGAGAAGGTCACAATCCATTTTTTAAATTTAACTATGCGTACCAATGTCAAGGCAGGATGTGACGCAATGGAAAATATCAGATGAAGGTTTTTCGCTCTCTCTTTGTCCGGCTTAGCAAAAGTTCAGATGTGGTGAGTGGTTCCACTGCTTTGGGGGTTTTCACATTCTCGTTCTTTCATTTTCTGAACAACGGGTTTAAGTAAACTCACATAATATGCACAATATGCACACTGTTAGGGGTGGCTGAGGAATTTGCTACAGTGCAGTTTCCTGTGTTTGCAAGGGGCTGGTTTAGCACAGGGCTAAATCGCTGGCTTTTAAAGCAGACCAAGGCAGTCCAGCAGCACGATTCAATTCCCGTACCAGCTTCCCCGAACAGGCGCCGGAATGTGGCGACTAGGGGCTTTTCACAGTAACTTCATTTGAAGCCGACATGTGACAATGAACGATTTTCATTTCATTTTCATTTTCAATTGCCTTATTCAAACAACTATTGGCCAAAGAGTTTCCTGATTAAGGGGTTTGGAAAACTTTCTTTCTTTCAGATAAATATAATAAAATTACGTCAGGGCGCCCTACCTAGGCCCACTCCCCGTCCTATCCCCGTGTCCTCGCGCATTTATCATGGAAATTCCGTCTAAACTGCACAGCTTTGGACACTGAGGGGCAATTTCACATGGCCCAGCCAAAGTTGTCGGTTAGTGTACAGGAGTGGGCCTAGGCAGACTGCTCGTTCGGATCAACAATGCAGACTCGAGGGGCCGAATAGTCTCCTTCTTCACTTCAGGGATTCAATGGTGCTATGATTTTAACCTGCACATATGTGGACTCTGAGAGGGGCAACCGGAGGAAATCCACGAACACATGAGCAGAATGTGAAAACTCCACACAGTGGCTTAAAGTGCGGCATCGCGCGCCCGTTCTTGGTGCTGTGAGGCAGCTGTGCTACCTATTGTGCCACATACTCGATGAGCTGATCGGCTTCCTTCTGCTCCCACGTCCCTCAGTCAGGATCTTCCTGTTGAACTTTCTGTTAGCCACTGCCTTGTTTGGATGTTGATTCTCACAAAATCCGCCACAAGTTTAAACTCAACGGAAGGTTCCACATGATTTTTGCCGAATGATGAGGTTACATCTCTGGTCACCCAGAAGCCCGCGATAATGCTCTCGGCCCAGGAGAAACGCATAAACATCTTGAAACGCGTTCATTTCCAACAGAGCTGGACAGACTGGGCGCAAGGATGGTGTTTCTTCTGGCTGGGGAGGGGATGGTGCAGAACGAGGGGTCACAGTGTCGGGCTACATAATACTGAAATGAAAGAGATTTCTTCACTCAGATGGGTGGTTAACCGGTGCAATTCTCGACCACAATTGGAGGATAAGCCAGTTACTGCGTTTAAGAAGGGAATAATAATAATATTTCTATTGTCCCAAGTAGGTTTACAGAATCATAGAATTTACAGTGCAGAAGGAGGCCATTCGGCCCATCGAGTCTGCACCAGCGCTTGCAGAGATCACCCTACTTAAGCCCACAGCTCCACCCTATCCCTGTAACCCAGTAACCCCACCTAACCTAAGGGCAGTTTAGCGTGACCAATCCACCTAACCTGCACATCTTTGGATGGTGGGAGGAAACCGGAGCACCCGGCGGAAGCCCAGACTGACACAGGGAGAACGTGCAAACTCTGCACAGTGACCCAAGCTGGGAATCGAACTTGGGACATTGGAGCTGTGAAGCAATTGTGCTAACCACTATGCTACCGTACTGCCCACAGCTTACATTAGCACCGCAATGATGATTCTGTGAAAAGGCGCTAGTCGCCACATTCTGGCGCCTGTTCGGGTAGAGGCTGATACGGGAATTGAACCCGTGCTAAATAAATCCATTCTTAGACTCTGGAGGTGTCAAGGGGCACGGAGAGTGTGTGGGCAATGGCGTTGAGAAAGAGGATTAACCCATGAACATATTGAATGGTGCAGCAGGCTTGGAAGGGCCGAATGTTTCCATGTTCACAGGGCACAGACTGCAACCTGCCTGAGAATGTCAGTATCTATCACAAAGATTAGCTTTGTCACAGTAAGACAGACATATCTACCAGATTGTGGCTCAGGCGGGAGGTGAGGGAACCAGGAAGAGGGGATAAAGCTACTTGCACTCATCCTCACCAATCTGCCAGTCTCAGAACATAAGTACTTTAATAGCAGTGAGCACGCGCATTGCATGTGGAAAATAATTCTCAATTTCACGGGAAGGATAAGTAACGCTGTTAGCATTCTGGAACCCGCACCTGTGCAGAGCCTGGCAAAACAGAGTACCTGGTGAGCCAGTCGGTAGAATGAAAGCAGCGCAAGTGGAGAAGCAGTCACTGGATTTGTTGGTCCCACCTTTATTCCTCATTGGGACGTGTTGGCCCTGTACTCGCTCTATTTCCTTCTTAAATGCATCCCACTGTTCAGTCACAGATTTACCTAGGAGGGGTTATTGGGTTCCGGGGGTACGGTGGACGTGAGGGCTTAGAGTTGGCCGGTGCAGACTCGATGGGCCGAATGGCCTCCTTCTGCACTATATGTTCTATAATGTACTTCCCATGTTTCTCGAGCACGGAGTCTTCCTAGAATCTACTCGGGAACGTCAAATAAACAGAAAATACTTAAACATGTTACCAGAAAAAAGAACCGCTGCCCAGATCATTATGTTCGGAATAATTTCTGTTCGCTGTCTCCAAATAATAGACAGTCTAAAGGAAGCGTGGGTCATGAACGCTGCTCCTTTTAGTGCAAAGATCACTCTGGCCAGAATATGATGAAATGGAACATGTTGTTTACCACTTTCTCGCTGTCTATTTTGGTAGACCTGGATTTGACTCTACCTCTCTCGGCTATGTTCAGTATTTTTTTTTTTGCATGCCTGTGCACCAGCGCTGCATTATTTTGTCCGCTGAAGAACGAGTAATATAGGGTGCTGTAATTCCGAAATAAAAACACGACATTCTGGGGCTCTCAACTGGTCAGGTTAGAATCTATGGAGAACCCGGACACGTTAAGCTTCTCGGTGTAAGCTCTTCCTCAAAGACATCTGCTAGGGCCGCAAATGTTGACTGAAGGTTTTTGTGCTTCGAGCATTCCCTCTTTTTGTTCGGCTTCTATCACCAACATCCGTACCAATATAAATATTTGGTCATTGCTCTCTCTTGTACTTTTGGGAATTTGCATTTAATTTCTATAAAAATGGAGTAGAAATACAATATTTACGCGGTTAGTTTAAAGAACCGTTTGAGATATTGATTGATTGATATTGATTGATATTTATTGTCACATGTACCAGAGTACCGTGAAAAGTATTTATCTGAGGCCAAGGGAACGTACACAGTACATACGGAGTAGACAAAAGAATAATCGACAGAGTGCATTGACAATGGCACATCAACAAATAGAGATTGTTTACAGTGCAGAACAAGGGACAAACAAGTGCAGCATAGGGCGTCGTGAATAGTGTTCTTACAGGGAACAGATCAGTTCAAGGGAGAGCCGTTGAGGAGTCTTAAAGCTGTGGAGAAAAAACTGTTCCTATGTACGGATGCGGGGTTCTTCAGACTTCTGTATCTTCTGCCTGATGGAAGGGTCTGGAAGAGGGCAAAGCTTGCGTGTGAGGCGTCTCTGACTCTGCTGCCTGTCTTTCTGGGGCGGTGGAAGGTGTACACAGAATCAATGGTAGGATGGCAAGATTGTGTGATGCATTGGGCAGAGTTCACCACACTCTGCAGTTCCTTACAATCTTGAGCCGATCAGTTGCCATACCAAACAGTAATGCAGCCGGATTGGACGCTCTCTATGGCACATCTATGGAACATCTGTGCGAGTCGATGTAGACATGCCGAATTTATTTTGTTTCCACAGGAAGTAGATAAGTTGTTGGGTTTTCTTGACTGTTGCATCAACGTGAGTGGGCCAGGACAGACTCATGGTGATGGTGACCCCAGGAAGTTAAAGCAATCGAGCATCTCTACTTCGGAGCCATTGATGTAGATAGGGGGGGGGGGGGTAGTTCTACGTTTCCTGGTCGATCTTAAGTTCCTTGGTCTTTCCAATATTTAGAGAGAGGTTGCTTTCGGTACAGCATGCAACCAAGTGATCTACCTCCCTTCTGTAGTCTGATTCGTCCATGTTTGAGATACGTCCCACCACAGTCGTATCATCTGCAAACTTATAGATTGAATTGGAGTTGAATCTTGCCACAGTCCTGTGTGCATAGGGAGTACAGTAGAGGACAGAGCACACATACGTGTGGGACCCCGATGTTGAGGACTATTGTGGAGGAGGTGTTGTTACCTATCCTGACAGATTGCGGTCTGTTGGTGAGGATGTTAAGGATCCAGCTGCACAGGGAGGGGTGAAGTGCAATGTCGTAGAGTTTGGTTATGTCTTGTTGGGATAATGGTGTTGAATTCGGAACTGTAGTCTATAAACAACAGTCTGATGTAGGTGTCCTTGTTATCGAGGGTTGATTGTAGAGCCAGAGAGATAGCATCTGCTGTGGATTGGTTGCCGTGGTAGGCACACTGCAAAAGATCGAGACCATCTGGGAGGCTGGCTCTGATCCGTCTCACAACAGGGGCTAGTTTAGCACATTGGGCTAAATTCGCTGACTTTTAAAGCACACCAAGGTAGGACAGCAGCACGGCTCAATTCTCGTACCAGCCTCCCTGAACAGGCGCCGGAATGTGGCGACTAGGGGCTCTTCACAGTAACATCATTGAAGCCTACTCTTGACAATAAGCAATTTTCATTTCATTTCATTTTTTCATTTTCTTAACTAGCCGCTCGAAGCATTTCATGATTGCAGATGTCAGGGGCCACCGGTCGGTAGTTGTTAAGGCACGCCACCTTGTCCTTCTTTGGTACTGGTATTATGGTGGTCTTCTATCATCTACGACCACTAAAGGCAGTGGTGACTTTAGAAATTCTTTGGGCAGAGACTCTGCAAGAAATCTATTTCACTTCATATCATTAAAACTAATTTAACCAAAATGAAGCATTTGCACTTTTTCCCATCAAGCTTATCTTTCAATAAAGTTCCTGATCAGGTTGAGATGCAAGTCTTCAAAAATCGATATGATCACCAAGCATCTGCTCCTAATTACCTTTGATCATGGTACGGTTACACATGGCAATGGAAAAGAGAGATCAAACATCATAAGAAAACCCTTTAATGTAAAGACAAATTAATTATATACCACTGAAGTGTGTTTTTGTTTATTGCATTCAATAATTCGGAAGTCATTGTCTATAGCCAGGAGGCCAGAATTTAGTATCGAGCTCTAACTGTCTTTGAGAATCTATTTGTGAAACGTCTTCTTGAAATGTGCAATGCATATTTCTATGTACATTCAATGTGCATATAGGGGAGGACAGCTGTGGTTCTTACCAGGGGCAATGAAGAAACTATGATATATTGTCAACTCAATATGATCTGTCTTTTGGCGGAAAACATGAGGATGTTGCCGTTCTTATTTGCCTGCTGCCTTTGCCCTTCTAGATGGTAACGACTGTGGATTTTTGTTGCTGTAGGGCATCTTGTCAATGGTACAGAGCGCTTTAAAAAACTATTAATATCAGGGGTAGGTTGTAACTTCAAGGTCTTGTTTGAATTCAAATTCCACTTTTAGTCATTCGAACCTTTAACCATATCAACTAAAGGAGATTTTTTTTTAAGTGGCTCAGGAAATATTGCTTAAGTTATACATGAATATTTATCAAAGCAGGGCAGTGACTTTGCAGGCATATTCATCCTTCATGGACCAGCATCGCGCATGTGGCAAAACTTTGTCTGTTTTCTCCACATAAGTTTTGTGCTGTTATGCTTCACTGTGGAGTGCAGGATCTAAACAGTTTCAAACTTTTTTTACACCTTGATCAGTAAAAGATGCTACTTATTAACGCTTTCCAATTGGCAGCCAAGAGCATGATCAATGATATTCTGGCATTATGACTTTTTAATATTCATTTTTATGGAATGTGCACTTCGCTGGCCCATTCCTAATTCCCTTTGAAGAGGTGGTGGTGAGTGGCCTTCTTGAATAGCTGCAGCCCATGTGCTATAGGTACACAGACTGTGCTACTAGAGAGAGAGAGTTCCAAGACTTTGACCCAGCGATAGTGAACGAATGATGATTCAGTTCCCAAACAGAGTGGTGAATGACTTGGAGGGGAGCTTCCAGGTAGCGGTGTTCCCATGTATCTGCTGTCCTTCTTCTCGATTGTAGTGGTTGTGTGCGTGGAATGTGCTGCCTAAGGAAACTTGGTGGGTTCGTGCAGTGCATTTTGTAAATGGTACACACGGCTGCCATAGTGCATCGGAAGTGGAGGGAGTGAATGCCTGTGGAAGGGATGCAAATCAAGCTGGCTGCTTTGTCGTAGATAGTGTGGTGTCTTGAGTGATGTGAGGGTGGCACCCATCCAGACAATTGTTGAGTATTCTTTCACATTCCTGTTGTTACGTGTAGTTGGTGGACAGGCGTTGAGGAGTGCCATGTGAGAGTACCTTTAAGAAATGCATGTTTAAGCAATGTACCTTTAAGAAATGGAGCTATGCTCACTTCTGCTTTTAGTTTCAGTTTGGGCGAGCAGCTGAAAAGTGCCTGGCTGGTTTACTGAGAGCTGCAGAAGAAAACGAGCTTGGGTGTGTCGTTGTTTGCAGTGAGCTGGATCTGTTGTGATATCTGCCATGAAAGACTGTCTCTGAATCATTTGGGTGATTTAAACTCATAATAGTAATGTATTTAACCTGATGTGTTTCTGTTGTTAAAGGTAAAGTCTTTTGGAGGTTTGAAGGATCATTTTGAGGGGTTATTTAGTGTTGTATTATTTTCGTGGTTATCTTTGAAGTAAGGGGTGTGAAGTTAAACGGGGATGTTGGTTGAACTCCATCATACATTTTGGGGTTCTCAAAACGCCGCTCCCATAACAGGAGCAAGGGGTTGGGTTACTTGCCGCATGATTCCTACCCTCTGACTTGCTCTTGTAGCCAAAGTATTTATTTGTCTATCCCAGTTCAGTTTCCGGTCAAGGATAGCCTCTTCGATGGTGGAGAATTCAGTATTGGCTTTACCATTGAATGTTATTTGCCACTGGTCAACCCAAGCCTAGATATTTCCCAGTCTTGCTGCACTTGCACGTGGACTGCTTCGCTTTCTGAGAAGCCACGAATGGTGCTGAACATTGTGCAGGCATCAGCAAGCATCCCCGCATGTGACGTTATATAGGAAGGAAGGTCATTGATGAAGCAGCTGAAGATTGTTGGGCCGAGGACAGTACCCTTAGGAACTCCTGCACTGATGCCCCTGGACTGAGCTGACTGACCTCCAACAGGCAGAACCATTTTCCTTTGCGTTAGGCATGACTCCAGTCAGGTGGAGATTTTTCTCCCAGATCCCATTAACTTCGGTTTTGCTCGGGCCTCTTGTTGCCATACTCGAACAAATGCTGCCTTGATGTGAAGTGCAGTCACTTTCACCCTGACAATTCACTCTGGCATTTATCTTGGCATGTCCATATGCTAATTTTCTTAATGTGTATATGAGTGATCTATAACTGGTCCCTTAGTTGAAGATCATCGAATGATGTCACTTCGCACTACATCCTGTCTGTCCTTTAAAAATGTAAATTACGTAGGGGACATCCTCCTTTTTGCAGCTTATGTGTGTTACTTCAACAA
The DNA here is from genome assembly GCF_902713615.1 of Scyliorhinus canicula. Lineage (NCBI taxonomy): Eukaryota > Metazoa > Chordata > Chondrichthyes > Carcharhiniformes > Scyliorhinidae > Scyliorhinus > Scyliorhinus canicula. Next base: position 30,427,276 of record NC_052158.1, read on the forward strand.
CGTATTGCTAAAATGAAATGCTTTTTTAAAATATTGTCTTTAACCATTTGTTTAAGATCGTAGAAATGTGTTTTCATACTCTCATGAATGATATCTTGGGCACATTGTCTCACAATTTGGGGCGACTTAGTTGAAGTTTCTATTAAATTAGACCTCTCTCGGTGACTTGTTTTCTGCCATTGTCATTTTGTGGCTGTATTTCTTCTTTCTGTTTTTCGTACTTTTAAATAGTTGCTTTGCTTTTCAATAAATATATAGAATGTAAGTTGCTTCTAACAATAAAACTGTAAAAACCTACTGCAGAAGATTACCCCAGAAAATGCAAAAGATTACAAAGTAGGCGGCACGTAAGTGGGGTACAGTGTGTGTGAAATGTAAGTACATACAATAATGAGTGCGTCACACGGAAGGTTATAAAGAAACCTGATACATTCAGTTAACCCACATACTGGAGTGATAATCATGTAAAAGGTCTCCTTCTGCACTGTATGGATTCTATGATTTTATGCTTCAATCTGGCTAATTGAAGTGGCAATACGCACAACAGGAGTCTCTTCTGCAGTTGTTCAACTCCTTAGTGTGTCCCATATATTCTGGACATTTCTCTGTGAAGTGATGAGAAACAGAGTCACATGATGGTAAGTGCTGCACTCCTCTCTTGGTTACATCTGAAACATATCATATTACGTTAATCAATATATTGTGTGCATAAACTAAACTAAAAGTAATTGTTTGACATCAATTTCCCTATAGAGCTGTCAATCAAGCGGGATGCTATTTTGCAGAGGTTGTTAAACTTCTTGAGTGTCACTGAAGCTGCATTCAACAAGATTAAACCAATTAATCTATTGTGCCTTGGAGTGGTGGAGATCCCTGGGGAGTGTCAGAAAGGTTGGATAAAACAAAGATTAAATGTGGGATGCAAAAGAGCATTGTGGCGCAGTGGTTATCTCTGCTGCCTACGACGCTGAGGACCTGGGTTCAATCCTGGCCGCAGGTCACTGTCCGTGCGGAGTTTTAATATTCTTCCCGTCTCTGCATGCGTTTCGCACCCACAACCCAAAATTATGGAGTTTAGATGGATTGGGCACACTAACTGCTCCTTAATTGGAAAAACAAATTAAATATCTTGGATGAAAATAGTTAGTTGATAAGCATTCAGGTGCCGTGAGGGGTTTCTGATATGCGAATTAGCTTAGCAATTGGGTAAACAGATATTTTGTCAAGTGAAGTGGGGAATAATAGAATAGAGAATCTCAGCTATCAAAACTACAGAAGGTTACCTCCTGGGTAAAGCTCCTATACAACGCTCCCATGCCGAGCGTATGGACCAACAATACCAACTCCCGATACTTCCCCCTGCACAGGGACACCAGGCAAGGTTGCCCACAGGCCCCACTGCTGTTCGCTCTAGCGATTGAACCACTAGCAATCGCGCTCAGAGCAGCACAAAGCTGGAGGGGGATAGAAAGGAGAGGCAGGGCGCACAGAGTCTCACTCTATGCAGATGACATGCTCCTCTACATTTCGGACCCACAGAGCAGCATGGACAGAATCATCGCGCTCCTGAAAGAGTTTGGCGCCTTCTTGGGCTACAAACTCAACATGAGCAAAAGTGAGATCTTCCTGGTACACCCACAAGTAGGGAGGTGGGGGGGGGGGGGCAGCACTAACGGGACTGCGGTTTAAACAAGCCCGACACAAATTCCCCTACCTGGAGATCCAAATAGCCCATGACTGAAAATGGAACCTCACCAGTCTGACGGAGGAATTAAAAAAGGACCTGCAAAGATGGAACACTCCCACTCTCCCTCGCGGGGAGAGTCCAGATGATCAAAATGACCATACTGCCCAGGTACCTCTTCGTACTTAGATCCATTCCGATCTACATCCCCAAGGCCTTTTTCAAAGCATTGGACAAACTAATCATGGCGTTCGTAATGGGGGGGGGGGGGGGGGGGAATGCTAGAATCCCAAATCAGGCCCTACAAAAAACAAAATCCAGGGGGGGCTAGCTCTCCCAAACCTACAATTCGACCACTGGGGGGCAACGGCCGAGCAAATAAGGGGATGGATGAAGGAGCCAGAAGCCGAGTGGGTGCACGCAGAAGAGGCCTCTTGCATGGGAACCTCCCTCCGGGCCCTTGCCACGGCAGCACTCCCATCCCCACCCAAAAATACACTCCAGCAGCCCAGTGGTGAAAGCCTGGAACCAACTACAGCAGCAATTTTGCCTGACCCAAATGTCGGACAAAGCTCCCATCTGCAACAACCATAGGTTCACACCAGCACTGACTGATGCCACCTTCAAGTGGTGGGGGCAGGATGGCGGGACACTGACAGTCAGGGACCTACATACGGATGGCAGGATCGCAACACTGGGCGAACTGACAGAGAAATTCCAGCTAGCCAGGGGGAACAAGCTAAGGTATCTACAGCTCAAAAACTTCTTACGAAAGGAGACAAGGACATACCCACAACTGCCACAACAGACAATACTGGAAGAACTACTGGCGCAAGCATACTAGACAAAGAAAACAGTAATGTCGCGTATGACCGACTGATAGAAAGGGCCGACATCGTAGTGGACGTAACAAGAAAGAAATGGGAGGAACACCTGGGGATTCAGATAGGGTGGGGATTCTGGAACGAAGCACTGCATAGTCAACTCCACCGCCACGTGCGCAAGGCTCAACCTGACACAGCTAAAAGTGGTACAATGAGCCCACTTAACAAGTAGCTGTATTAGTAGGTTCTTCCCGGAAGTGGAGGAAAGATGTGAATAGTGCCAAGGAGGCCCGGCCAACCACGCCAACATTTTCTGGTCTTGCCCCAGACTTGCAGGATACTGGACAGGCTTCTTCGATGCAATGTCCAAAGTGGTGGGGATGAGGGTGCAGCCAGGCCCGAAAGTGGCGGTTTTCGGGGTTTCGGACTAGCCAGATCTATTCCTGGGGAGGAGGGTGGATGCCCTTGTCTTTGCCTTCCTGATCAACTGCCGTAGAATCATGTTCAGGCTGACGGTCAGCAGCACCACCCAAAGCTGCAGACTGGCTCTCCGATCTCTTGGAATCTCTCCAAATGGAGAAAATCAAATTCGCCATCTGGGGGTCAGACGACGGATTCCACAGAACGTGGGAGCCATTCACGCAATTGATCCGGGTCCTGTTTGTGGCCACGAACAAGAGGAAGAGTAGCCAGGTAGCCAAGAATCAGGGGAAAGTAACCAAAGCATGAAAGGGAGAGATAGACCGGGAGGGGGGGGGGGGGGGGGGGACAGCTAAACCTAAGAGGGAAGAAAGGCGAACCACGGGAGGGGGAGGGGGACAGAGGGAAGAGATAGGGAACAGGAGAGGAGAACCAGAGAGGTGAGGGGAGGCAGGGAAATGAGAGCCGGAAGGAAGGCGCGGGATATAATCACGAACATGGCATCTCCAGGAGTAAGGAACAAGGAGAATGACGACAAAAGACGGGAGGAATGGCAGAAGCGGACGTGAGCGGGAGATGGCAGTGAGCTCCGTCTGGGAGAAGCAAGCGGCAAAAACACCAAACCCATTCGAGTATTGCCCACTGTGATTATTCCTCCAGCACCCAAATGTATACTTATCTCCCAAGTCTCCATCCCCTCCCTTCCCCCCCCCCAAATCCCCCCCCCCCCACCCCACCGCAAACATTCGCCTACTTATAGGTTGTAAATTATTTTGCCAGTTGTACAGAGTTGCTGCTATTGAGGTAGTGCACAATACCCTACCAGTTATTCTATTTTATTTTTTATTGTATTTTTTTAACTATTTACTATTTTGTTTTCTTTGGTATGTTTGGGTGTGCCCTTCTCTTTTTATATGTGTGTATATATATATGTTTCTTATCCTGTGTACATAACGGTAAATTACTTTGTTCATAAACCCATTAAAAAACATTGATAAAAAAAACTACCGAAGATGGCATTTCAAACTGGACACATAAGAATGCGTGTCATATTTATATGCATAATTTCTGAGGTCAGTTGTTTTGATAGGTTAACATCAAAATGAATTAAGGATATATCAGTGACAGGGTCAGTTCTGTCGTGCAGTGGGAGAAACACAGTTGATGAGAGCTTCAGATCATAGCCACGGACAGACGGAACCAAGCTTCCAGCTAGAGATGTGGCTGTTATGAAAACCTCTAAAATTCTATGCTGAACCAGAAAATAGTATAGTGGTTACCACCGTTGTTTCACAGCGCGTATCCCAGGTGCGATTCCCGGCTTGGGTCACTGTCTGCACGTTCTCCCTGTGTCTGCGTGGGTTTCTTCCGGGTGCTCCGGTTTCCACCCACAAGTCCCAAAAGACGTGCTGTTAGATCATTTGGACATTCTGAATTCTCCATCTGTGTACCCGAACAGGTGCCGGAATGTGGTGACTGGGGACTTTTCACAGAAACATCATTGCAGTGTTAATGTAAACCTACTTGTGACAGTAAAGATTATTATTATTATTAAAAAGACATCCACAAATAAAGGCAAAGATGGTGTATAATAACTATTTGCTGCATTGGGCTGGTACTGGTGTCCCTTTTTCGATGTTGTTTTCGTTAACGAGACAGTTTCAGACTTTAAGGACGTAGGTCGACGTGGAATGGCGTTAATTGAGATGTACTGTGTGTAGCCATTATTGTAGTTCGTTTAGTTTTATGTTGTGGTCTTATAGAATTTACAGTGCAGAAGGAGACCAGTCGGCCCATCGAGTCCGCACCAGCTCTTGGAAAGAGCACCCTACTCAAGCCCACACCTCCATCCTATCCCCATTACCCAGTAACCCCACCCAACACTAAGGGCAATTTTGGACACCAAGGGACAATTTAGCATAGCCAATCCACCTAACCTACTCATCTTTGGAATGTGGGAGGAAAACGGAACACCCGGAAAAACCCACGCACACACGGGATAATAAAAATTATTTTCATGGAATGACGACAATACGCCTGGACTTTTCCTCATTGGTTTGCATGTTTTTTTCCCCTCACATTGTACTAAATTGCAAAATTAACAATTAAGCACCACCGTTCCACATTACCATTCTGGATTTTGGGATTGTCTTGCATGCAAAATCAGCCGTTTTTTTTTACCAAGCGTGAGGAAGTGAGTCAGGAACTTGCCTATGCTTCAATATCTGACAGGTACTTGACTGATACCAACGGTTCCAGTACAGTGATGAAGCATTGCCACGGAGCAGACATGCATTCACTTAACCCTGCTACTGAGGCACAATTCAAAAACGTATATGGTAACAGCAAAGAACTTCATGATACACTGTCATCTCAGTGGAGAACGTGGAGGTAAACACACCGAAAACACCAACATCAACATCACCAATATTTGGAGGAACAACATTTTCCAAATAATGGAATAGCAAATTGGAAAGGTTGAAGCACAACCTTACGCAATCTTTCGGCTACCTACTTGAATACGCCACATATAGAACATCGAACAGTACAGCACAGAACAGGCCCTTCGGCCCTCGATGTTGTGCCGAGCAATGATCACCCTACTCAAACCCATGTATCCACCCTATACCCGTAACCCAACAACCCCCCCCCTCCCTTAACCTTACTTTTTAGGACACTACGGGCAATTTAGGATGGCCAATCCACCTAACCCGCACATCTTTGGACTGTGGGAGGAAACCGGAGCACCCGGAGGAAACCCACGCACACACGGGGAGGACGTGCAGACTCCGCACAGACAGTGACCCAGCTGGGAACCGAACCTGGGACCCTGGAGCTGTGAAGCATTTATGCTAACCACCATGCTACCGTGCTGCCCCCATGCTACCGTGCTGCCCAGATATATTCCTGACTTCAGAATCTTTCTGCAAGGTCCATTCCTATTATTTGCCTGCCGCGTTTATAGAAATGTTCGTGTATAAGGTGAGATTTTGTTGTATATTTTTCCCTCCGGGTATTGGATTTACTGGCTTGGACAAACAAGCGGCTCTATATATACACAGAAAGCAATCTCACATGCGGGAGACAGTATTTCGCAGCCAGCATGTGTTCTTTCATAATAGCATGTCCCAAATTCGGATGGAAATATATTCTGAATATCAATCCTAGGCCATGTTATTTGGGAACCGCAAGGTGGGGGGGGGGGGGGGGGAGAGAGAAACAGGACAGATCTAAATGGAGAAATCTCTTTCGTGGACTTCTCGACTTTTCAGGAGAACTGAGTCAGGACACGTGATCATGCCACAAAGCCACTGTAGTCGCCCACCAGTCCAATGGTGAATTGATTTGTAATATTTGTAATCGGGTCTTCAAATTGAGATTTGGATTTTTATCACATTAGATACAATATCAACCCGGACAGCGAGCAAATTGTCTAATCGCTACACACTCATCCCTTTCCGCAACTGGATAATAAAACATGTGAGAATAGAATAGGCTGTCTTTGTAAGCAGTGTGAATCACCTGTCCATCAAAGATCACCTTTGCTTCACTGTCACCAAACCAGAAACGTGGGACATTTTACATAACCGATCGGCTTCAGCGTCGCCGGTCCGACCTCCTACCCAACCTTGGAAATGCCCACTGAACTCTGGAACCGCTTGCCCGACTGCAGAACCGCCCACCTAGCTTCTGAATCGCATCGAGGAGGGCAGACAGGAGGCAGGAGCACACAATGCGGAGGAGTGAGCGGGCGAGGTGGGGGGGGGGGGGGGGGGAGAGGGGCGGGGAGGCAAGGAAGGAACTCAGAGAATAGCAATGAAAGAGATGGGAATAGACCGACGGGGGAGGGGCCAGGGAGCGGCTCCCCTCCCCACACCAGCGAACCCAGACAACATCAAGAACGGCGGAAGAAAAGAGCGAAGTTCAGCAATACGACGCCCAGTGCGAAAGGGGTTGCCAGAAGGGAGCTCGACTATCAACGGCGGAGAAGCGGATGCGGTGCACGGAGGGGGGGGGGGGGGGGTGAATTTGTACATAAGTCATCATACCCTGTAAATATCATGTGTCTTATATGTTAAACTGTTGGACAGTAAAAATTGGAAAAAGCGAATAAAAATATGTTTTAAAAATCACCCACCCGACTGCAGAACACCTCAGCTAACTTTAAAACCGCCCAACCGACTTTAGAACCATCCAGCAGATGCGTTACTGTGTTTCCAGAAGACAGCCCGCTACCGGATTCTCAGTGACCGTTAGAATGCGCAACAAATGCTTGTATTGCTAGAAGCGGTCACATAGCATCAAATACTTTTTTAATCAATCCGTGACGCAATATTCGGTAAGACTGTCGAAGATGCAGACTATAAACATCGAAACATAGAAATTCAGAACAGAGGGAGGCTAATCGGCCCTTAGAAACTTTTCCGGCATTCGTTATTATCATGGCTGATGATCCAACTCAAAAGCCTAATTTCGCTTTCCTCCCATATGCATTGATCCCTCCACCCTAAGTGCCATATTTAACCTATTCTTGAAAACATACAATGTTTTGGACTCGACTACCTACTGCAGTAACGAATTCGACAGGTCGACCGACCACTCTGGGTGAAGACATTTCTCCTAATCTTTCCGTAAACGTAAATGGTCCACCCCGTGCCCTCAGACTGTGACCCTTGGTTCTGGACACATTCACTATCTTGAAGATCCGTCCTGCATCCACTGTATCTAGTCATGTTCGAATTTCACAGGTTTCCAAGAGATCCAACCTCGTTTTTCTGTACTGCAGCGAATACAATCCTAACCGATTCAATGTTTTCGGTCCACCAAAATTCACGCCCTCCACCACCGATGCACAGTAGCAGCCGGGTGTGCCATCTACATGGTGGACTGCAGGAACTCGCCATAGCTCCTTAGGCAGCACCTTCCAAAACCTCTACTGCTACCACCTGGAGCGACAAGGAAAGCTGGAAACGCTATCGTCTGGAATTTCCCTTCCAAGTGACTCCAAGCCTTGAATTCGAAATATATCTCCATTACTTCACTGTCATGGAGGTCAAAATCCTGGAACTCCCCTCCTCATAGCACGGTGGGTGCAACTACACCACATGACGTGCAGCGGTTCAAGAAGAAGGGCAATTGGTTATTGGAAATTAATACTGGTCTAGCCAGCGACATTATGCCATAAAAATGAATTTAAATAATTATTAAATGGCAATAAAGCTATTTTTGAAATGAACGCATGGAGGCAGAGTATAATCCAAAGTCCATAAGTGGTCTGGGGACGTGGGTAAAATCTCACCACAGCAGGTGGTAGAATTATAATTCAATTGTGAACACATATATAGCTGAAAGCTAGCCTCAGTTTCACGTTCACCGTCACCATCCTTGATTATCACAAAATCCCACATGATTAATCAATGTCCTTTAGCGAAGGAAATTTGCCTACATGTTACTCTAACTGACCTCCGATATATCACAGCAAGCCTCTCATTCAAGAGCAATTAGGGATGTGTCACAAATGATGACCTTACCAGTGACACCTACATTCCTGGAATAATCGAATCCTTACAGAACCAAAGGACATCATTTGGCCTATTGAGTCTGCACTGACCCTCTGAAAGAGCCCGAGACCTAACGCCCGGCTTATCCCCGCAACCGCACCCAATCTTTGGATACCATGGTCAATCCACCAACCCTACACATCTCTGGACTGTGGGATGAAACCGGAAAAATAGGAAACACACGGAGACACTGGGAGAACGTACAAATTCCACACAGATAAGCACCCGAGGCCGGTACCGAATTCGGATCCTTGGGGCTGTGAGGCAATAGTGCTGACCATCGTGCTATCGTGCCATCATTAATTGAAATATTAAAAATATAGGTAGATAGGTTGTATCTCCGTGACATGCAATAGCTTATAATGTCGGAGGCAAATGCATAAAATGTCTTCAGGATCGCTTCATAATGCCACAAAATCTTGTCTTTCTCTACGGATGTACAGTCTTTTCATTACACCTCATTGGTTTCAATGTACGACATCGAACTTCTTCTGCTTCTTTTGCTTGTCAGAGGAGATTTAAAACATAAATGCAGATAACACCAGGACAAATAATTTAGAAAGAAATAATATGTTTTGATGTTGTCTTTGTTGAGATACATGTCAACATGCTTTCATATGTTACACTACCGGACCAGACCCCAATTTATGTTAGGAAACCAGCCGAGATCCCAACATTGTTTCAAATTCTAAAACTGAGGAAATGTACTTCGCCACAGGAATGATTCCACGACAAATATGTATCTTTTAAATTACAATAAACATCATTTTAACCACATTATCATCACAGAAAGATTCTTCTGCAATTAGTTATTAAACAGTGCTAAATTAAAACAGGGAAACACTTTAACTACTAACGTAACCTTCTCTATTTCCGATTGAGCAAAGTCCATTACAGATCAAAATCTACTTATAAATAAAGTTAGCAATGGAAGGCTACTCATTGTATTCTTGCGTAGAGATAACTTGGAAAGATTGCTTGGAGCGAGAGACCCTTCCAGGAACATCTTGTAAATCATTCTATATTTGCCAGACTTCTGCTCAACTTGACAGCATTAGGCAAAACTGTTGTTCAACTTACAAACTCATAGCCGCTTGCAAAATCTCTACCAAACACTATCAAAACTACCGACAGAGCTGGTCTCCCTGTTACTTACATCATCTTTATCCCAGTAGTATCACATGACCAGTTTAGTTAAAATTAATGCAACTTATATATGTAGTACAATCTGTTTAATACAGAATCGCCGAGCAGAAACTTATAGCCAAGTTCCACACACATGAGTACGGTCTCAACCGGGAGCTTGGATTCACATTCACCCCCCTGCATCTGGCCTGGGCTTGCGAAGTCCTACCAACTGTCCAGGCTTCAGACAATTCACACCTCTTTAACCTGCGATTATTCCTCTCTCCAGTTGATCCGTCTGAACCTGTAGACTTAATTATCTGCAAAGACTTGCATTCAAAGTATCGTGTTGCATCTTTGACTTTGTCTACAGATATGTTTCTGGAACACACCTCTTATTTCACTTGCAGAAGTAGCAGCGTTCTGAAAGCTAGTGTTCGAAACATACCTGTTGGACTTTAACCTGGTGTTGTTAGACTTGTTACATATTTTAAAGGTACTGTGGTATTTGGGGGTAATTTCAATTCGCTGCAATTTTTTGATAGTTTTCCTGTCGGAATTTGGAGTTCAATCTACAAACGGAAATCTGTAAGTAACCGATTATCCACAATAATGTAGTTGCATATTCTGACTAGGTATTTTAATTCAACTCAAATTATATCCTGTCGTTGAGAAATATAGTTGCCAATCGCTACTGGAAGAATCAGTCGTAGTTTAATTATGTTTTCAATATCTTACAGTCATCAGAATTAGACATTACATTCGAACATTTAATACCTGCCTCTGGATTGAGTTGACAAGAAATTGGTGAAATCGGAGTAATATTCTCATGTATAAATTGAGCGATACGCGCACATAGAGATGCACAGTTGAAGTGCGTGCAGGCATAATATTTAGCAACATATAACGTGGATGGTAACGTGCTAATGGACTTGAAGATCAATCATTACATTAACCACAGGCAGTCTTGTCCTTATCTATGGAAGTTCGAAGTGTTCGCTTCCCTTCTCTGAAGATCAGTGTACAATACTGCACATTATCTGCTTCATTTGCCTGCTGGAAGAAAAAAATACCTTTTTAGATATATATCATATCCAAACATGAAAGGGTACTTATTTCGTTTTAATCTAACACGGAAATGTGATCGATGATGGCATCAAGGAGCTAAATCAGAAACAATAGGAATCAGGGGAAAACTCTTTCGCTGGTTGGAGTCATACCTGGCACAAAGGAAGATGGTTGTGCCAAAGTCAATCATCTCTGCTCCAGGATATCACTGCAGGAGATCCTCAGGGTAGTGCCCGAGGCCCAACCATGTTCAGCTGCTTCATCAATGAACTCCCTTCCATCATAAGGTCAGAAGTGAGTATATTAGAGGATGACTGCACAAAGTTTAGCACCATTCGCGATTCCTCAGATAATTAATCAGTTCATGTCCAAATACAGAAGACCTGGAGAATATCCAGGCTTGGGCTGAGAAGTGACAAGTAACATTCGCCAAGTAATGACTATCAAGCGAGGATCTAACTATCGCCACTTGATATTCAATGGTATTAACATTGCTTAATCCCCCACAATCAAAATCATGCGGCTTACCATTGATCTCAAACTGAACAGGATTGGCTATCTTAATACTATAGCTACCAAGGCAGATCAAAGGCTATGAATCTACTGCGAGCAATTCGCCTCTTGACCTCCCAAACACTGTCCACCATCTACAAGGCACAAGTCAGGAGTGTATTGGAATACTCCCCACTTGCCTGGACGAGTGCCACTCCAACAACACTGAAGACGCTCGGCACAATCCAGGACAAAGCAGTCCGCCTGAATTCTCCAGTTTCCATAAACATTCAAACAATACTTCACCGGCAAACAGTGGCAGCCTTGCGTACCATCGCCAAATCCCCTGATGTAACTCGCCATGGTTCCTCAGACAACACCTTCCAGGCTCATGAACACTACCATCTAGATTCTAGAAGGACAGGAGCAGCAGCTACCTTGGAACCCCAGCTCCCGGATGTCCCCCTCCAAGTCACTCACAACCCTGACTTGGAAATATATCGCCGTTGACAAATTAAAATAGCATTCTACAGCTTAGCTGTTACTCATAGGCATGATGGCACTACTTTCTATGAACGGAATTCGATTTCTACCAACTACCTGTGGGCTTCGTCATGGGCAACGCACTGGCGTGTATCAGTTTTAGTATCAACAACACATGTAAAACTACAAAAACGTGTTTGTATTTCGTATGAATAGTCCTGGATTGACTTCGTGTCAGAATTATTGTTCCTACTGATCATATTTTATGTCCAAACGTTTTCAGCCTTTTCACTTGGTGCAATTGTGAATTACAGAATATAAGGGGGCCCAGGATTGTGTTTTGCTGATCTTTGATAGGATTCTTGCACTGGCTCAACAGCCCCTTGGCTGGGATGGCGAAAACACGCTACAGTAATTTTCAGCGGGATAGTTGGAAATCACAATGACGAATTACTTCCCTTGATCTCTATTACATCAAACTCCGAGACCGCTTTATCTCGAGGCTCAGAGTCAATGGCTTAACAACAATCCACGCTGCAGAAGAACAAACGACAATGCGAAAACCGCAAATCAACAGGAGAGCAGCAAATAAGAAAGAAATCGATGACTCAGAATCTGGCTTGAAATCTGATATACCAAAATAAGGTGCAACGGTTAACGTTCGAAAGAAATTGATGCATCAGGCCTGAAATTTACGATAACGTATTCATTACATATGTGAAAAAGGGTCAATCAGGTTGGCTTTTAATCTGTTTCGGTAATCTCTTTCCTTATGGTATAGTAATATTAACCTTGAAGGAAGGAAAGAACACAGAATAGTGAACACTGAACGTTTTAACGGAAGCGCTGGTGGTCTTTAATTTCAAGTAATCATTTTCAAAATGAGTAAACATGTTTAGGGACATGTTACTGCCTGCTGGTTGATAAGTTTCAAGAAGAAGTACTGAACAACATATAAAATCGTCGAAAAAAGCAGTTGAGGAAACACTAGATTTTTAATTCGGGTTTCTCAAACTTCGGGGATTAGTTGCTCTTTATGTTTACCGCTTCAAAAAAGTTTACTGATTTTTTTCACTTGATGAAATTACAGTTATTTGTGACAAGCGCCAAGTTACCGATGAGGTTTAGATAGGGTGGACAGCGAGAGCCTTCTCCCGCGGATGGAGGTGGCTAGCACGAGGGGACATAGCCTTAAATTGAGGGGTAATAGATATAGGACAGAGGTCAGAGGTGGGTTTTTTACGCAAAGAGTGGTGACGCCGTGGAATGCCCTACCTGCAACAGTAGTGAACTCGCCAACATTGAGGACATTAAAATTTTTATTGGATAAGCATATGGATCATAAGGGCATAGTGTAGGTTAGATGGCCTTTAGTTTTTTCCATGTCGGTGCAACATCGAGGGCCGAAGGGCCTGTACTGCGCTGTATCGTTCTATGTTCTATGTTATATGAGGTAATCGCGTCAACGGAAAAATAGTTTGTTGGTAAGGAACCAGTTTATTCATTAATGCTGTTAACGAGGTCAATCAGACTCATCGATAAAGTTGAATTTTTGGGCGAATCATGCTCGTCACCTTGTAGGAATTGCGCAAAGATTTTAATCTGCAATGTCCAATAGGTTTGATCGCCGGATGTCGGGAGGCCGGAAGTCCAGTAAATCATGTGTGGATGTAATAAATAATTTCTAAGAAGAAATTTCTCATTGCAGGTTGTACTACTTTTGCAGCTACAGCATGCTTAATAAATTTATGAAAGGCTTAAATCGACATCTGAGTAACCAGTTTGGAATCAAGTGCTATATTAAATGATCGACGATCAACCCGAGTCACAGTGTTTAACGAGATACTACAATAGTTGAGTTGATAGATACCTGATTGTCATTTCTGCTCGGTGGTCTTTCGTCATGTTTCTCTGTATGATGATAGGGAGGAAAAATAGAATGTTAGAAATGTCAATAACCAGCAATGGTCACGAGGCACTCTCACGAACTCCCCTGCTTGTGATGGTAACTCGTCTAGTCCTTTGTCAGACACCGCGGACAAATATCTTTGAAGTTTGCCAAGCCAGTTTACATTATATGTGTCTATTTATTCATGGGATATGGGTGTCGCTGGCTGGATCAGCTTTTATTGCCCATCCCGGAGGGCATTTATGAGTCAACCACATTACTGTGGGTTTGGAGTCACATTTATGCCAAACCATGTAAGGATGACAGGTTTCCTTATCTAAAGGACATTGTGAGAACCAGATGAGATTTACGGCAATAGGCCATGGTTATTGTTAGACATTAAATTGCAGGTTTTTGTTCAATTCAACTTTCACCATCTGCCCTGGTGGGTTTGGAACCCTGGTCTCAGAGCATTTACCTTCGGTCTCTGGATTGTCCGTCCACGACGTCACTGTTCCCCTATTGATCTTTATATGTGCAAATAGTTGACACAAAGTTTCACAACACATGAAAATATAACACAGGATTTGTTTTAAACTGAACAACTGTTCAGATATAAGATTTCGGTATATGATGGATGAAATACGTCCACGTAAATAGAAAAAAACTTTTGGCATTGAAGTGGTAGCATCCGTTCAAATATGCCGTAATAACCCTTTATTCTTGGTTTCCCGGTTCCACAGCCTGCGCTGCAGATTTTTGTTTTTGCAAAATCGTACTTATTTATAGATTAATTCCATAGATGAGGGGTTTGCCTAATTAAGAGAGATCGAACAGTTTAGGTCGATACTTTCTCCACCTTAGAAGAATGAGAGGAGATCTAATTGAGTTATATAAATTGCGAAAATGGATTGACAGTGTAAACGTTGAGCGGATGCTTCCTCTTGTGAGGAAATTTAGGATGACGTGCCATAACTTCAGGATCAGGGTAGCAGATTCAAAGCAGAGATGGGAACAAATTACTTTTCTCAAAGGGTCATGAACCTATGGAATTGACTACCCCAGAGTGCGGTGGATGCCGGGACATTGAGTAAATGTAAGGAGCAGATATGTTTTCATTAGTAACGTGTTGAAGGGTTACGGTAAGAGGGCAGTAAAATGGATTTGAGGCCCAGTGGAGATCACCCATGATTCTATTGAATGGCGGAGGGGACTCGAAGGGCTGAATTTCTTACTCCAGCTCCTAGTTCTTCTGTGTTTTCTCACCCTCCCAGATTTGAAGCACAACCTGTTATTGACTAACCGTTCATTAGAATGTCAGGAAAAAGATATCAATGCAATACTGTTGTGATTACGTAGTATAATCGATCATTTCTGCAGGCTGTCGGGAAATTATAACATCGGCAAATTATCTTTTCATTCTCAGCAAGGGACGGTCAAGCCTAGAATTGAATGGTGAAATTAATCGTTTTTACATTACTAGCATTAAACTTGGAATTGTGTTTATGTCTTTGGTGTGATAAACTTATATCTTCACCCATTTCACTTCGCTGTCTGAAGAAACAGAGAAATCGAGAGCATTAAACCCTGTCTTTAGATCAAACTAAAAATACATTCCACGGTTGTGTTTAGTGCACAATTTGCAATTGTTGAATTTGAACGTGGTAAGAGGAGAGTGTTCCAAAGATAAAAGTGATGCATAGCACGGGTGACATCACATCAAAATGTGACTAGTATTTTTGCATTGTGAAATGATTGAGTTAAAGCAGAGAAATATTATCCACCTTTACTTCTCTTTCTGCAGTAAACGACAGTCGGTATCACCAAGAACAGGGCCAGTAAGCAGTACAGGGCAGTATGTAGAAGGCCAGAATTAGCCAGCAGTTGCGTTTGATTCCAAGTCTTCGCTATTATAAGAAAACAGATGTTATTTATTTTTATTTTTCCCCTCTCCCGCCACAACTATATGGATTATATAAAACATTAAACAGGCAAAGGTTAGAGAGAAGAAGCAAAAATTGCACTTCGAATAGGGGTAGTTGGAATCGTCCTCAAGCAGAGAAGACTAGATCGTTCAACGGGATACCCACTCCGGGGAAGAAATCGTATTTGACATTCTAAAAGAGTGGAGCGGCACTATGGCACAGAAAACATCCATTTCGACCGCAGGGTAAATTTTCATTTTTAGACCAACCGTCTGTCAAATGCCTCACTTACATTAACCTGGCGTTGTATGACTTCTTACTGTGCACACCCCAGTCTAACGTCCACATCATTTAACCAGGATGTTGAGTATTTTTAGAGGACTCTACCTCCGAGAAATTTGTGGACGCTCAGTTGTTATGTTAATATGGATCTATAAATATAGAACATAACTGAGCACCAAGAGGCATGGGATTAATGCATGAACATGCAGTTGATGTAACAATTCAGCCACGATCTTAATGGATGTTGGAGTACGCTTGAGGCACCGTATGGTTAACACCAACTCTTACTTCTCATCTAATTTCTGCACTGCTCCAATAGATACAAATTCACAAATTGATGCATTGGGGAACGAAACGTTAACGCCAGCTGTGATAGATTTTGTGTGCATATGTCTCTCCACACCCTGGAAGTTTGTATTACCATCTTTGTTCATTAATTTCTAAAGCTAACAGCGCGTAATATGCCCACCTGTCACAATGAGTGTTGTTCCTTGCCCATAATATTTAGTGCCCGTTATCGACTCCACTTTGCAATAATAGGTGGCCGCATCGCTCAATGTTACATTTGTAACTTGAATGGAAACGCCCGTATTTCTGTCCTTTTGGTCCTTGCTGGATCCATTGACCCGGCCTTTGTATTCTGGTGTACTGTTAGAGACCTCAGTTCCATCTTTACTGTCCCTGTACCACATGTAGACGACGACTCCACTAAGTCCTTCCTGAGTGCAGTGCAGAACCGCTATCTCCCCCTCGGTTACATTAATAGATGCCGGGCTTTGAACGACTGTAACATTCTCAGCAACCGCTGCTGTAAAAGAACAAATAATAATTGGCCGTTGCGATTCAATTTCCCCACGGACAGAGCAACCCCGCCAGCGGATTTCCCGGCGGCGTGGGTGTGGTTACAATTGCCAAACGGCGGGAATTGAGAATCCCGCCGTTAGTAAACGGCACGCGGCCGCGAAACACACGGCTGGCGGACAGGAGAATCCCGCCCGCATGAAGCCAGAAACCTTCGTTGCGTTTAGACGTGTTTGCAATTCCGTTCCGAAAATTACACATTGGAGTGCGAACCACACAACGCGCTTTTCCAACGACAGGTCTTCGCTTTGAAGAGTATTGCTAGCATAAAATAAAATGCTAACAGCCCCATTCTAATTGCAGAGCAAGAAAGGTCATTCAGCAATCGCTTTGCGGAATATCAGTGTGAAAAATATGTTTCTTTTGACGAAGGGTCAGGAGGACATCTGTGGAACTGAGCTGAATTACATTCGGAAGTATTTTTTTGTGGTCATCAAATTGCATTTAACATTTAATGACCGATTAAAAATAAATGGCATCAGGTGCTATCCTTCTAAAACAAAATTTTGATAATACACTCCAAGTATTTTTATGAGAAATCATAAAACATGGCATTTAATCCAGTTTGGTGTCCCTCCATCTCCGGGACTGCAGCCATTTAAGAAGGTAGATCGCCGCCACCGTCTCACGGGGCAATTAGTGATGGGCAATGGATGCTCGCACACACCTTGAATTAATTTTAAAAATGCAGCGCCTAATTTAGTGGTGGGATTGAACCGGTTATGGTTGATATAATTGCACCATACGATCACAGCTCCATATGTGGGGAGATGGCGGTACAGTGGTAATCACACTGGACTGGTAATCTAAAGTGTCCGCTTAATGCTCTGCATACTCGGGATCAGACAATATCTGACCAAGGAACGATCACCGACTGTCCCCAGGGAAGGAAATTTTAGCCCCTTACCTGGTCTTTGAATTAAGGAAAGTACTTACCTAGGCCAAGAGTCAGGAGGCAGAGCACGAGGCTGAAAACCATGCCAGCTGTTGTCTAAATGTAATGAAATTATTTGTAGTTTGCTCACGGGACTGATGGGAGAAGGTCACAATTCATTTTTTTTTTACAACTATGTGTACCAATGTAAGGACTGGATGTGACGCAATGGAAAATATCAGATGAAGATTTGTCTCTCTCTCTTTCTCCGGGCACCACAAAAGTTGAGACGCGGTGAATGTTTCCACTGCTTTGAGGTTTGCAGATTCTCGTTTTGATCGGCTTCTGGAGCAAAGATTTAGAGAAACCCATATACGGTTATGCACATTGTTCGGGCAGCTGCCAAATTTCTATAGCGAAGAGCTTCTTGTGTTTGCAAATGCTTTGCAAAGAATCAACGACTGGCCAAAGAGATTCCGAATTAGGGGGTTTGGGAAAACTTTCTTTCTCTCAGATAAATACACGGACAGTGGCCCATTAATAGGTCCCAATGCTCAGGAGAACTTTTCAACGATTGTAATCTGGAATAAGGGTCAGGAAAATAAATGCTGGTGATTACCCGGGTAATTTGCGTCTTTCTGAGTAAATTGTCAACATGTGCATCGCTCTGGCTCAAAAGTATTGAATGGCGGGTGATACAAAAATAGGTGCAATGCCCAGAATACGCAATACACGTTTTCCTTACTGTTTAAACCATTGGAAGGGAACGTCTGTTTAAGCCCTTACTTCATACCACGTCCAACATTATAATTCACCCCAGATTTCGCCCCTTTCTAACATATGATACACGGCGCCGAAAGCAGTGCACAAAGTGAATGGTCCGTCGAATCCCCACAGTGCAGAAGGAGACCATTCGTCCATCCAGTCTGCATCGCCCTTCCGAAACAGCACTCTACCAAGGCCCACTCCCAGTCCTATCCACCGTGCCGTCCAGCATGGATCATGGGTAATCCGCCTAAACTGCACAGCTTTGGACACTGAGGGGCAATTTAACATGGCCAAGCCAATAATGTAGGTTAGTTTACGGGCTCACAGGGCAGGAGAGTATGCCGAGGTAGACTGCTCGTTCGGATCACCGGAGCAGACCCGAGGAGCCGAACACTCTCCTTCACTGATTCTCTGACTCTAACGTGCACATTTCTGGACTCTGAGAGGGGCACCCGAAGGAAACCCACGCACAGATGGGGAGAACGTGAAAACCCCACAAGGTGGCCTAAAGCGCATCGTACCAGGGTCCTTGTTGCTGTGAGGCAGTAGTGATAACTATTGTGCCACATGCTGGAGGGGCTGAACGGCTTCCTTCTGTTCCCATGTCCATGTGCCAGGATCTTACTGTTAGACTCATGTTCCTGACTTCCTTGTTTGTTGATTCTCACAAAAGATACCGCAAGCTTAAACTCAACTGGAGCCTCGACATAATTATCGCCTAATGATGAGGTTACGCTTCTGGTCACCCAGAAGCCCGGGATAATGCCCTAGGTAAACGCATAAATCATTTTGAAACGTATACAATTCGGACAGAGCTAGGCAGACTTGGCGTAGATAAACTGTTTCCTCTGGCTGTGGAGCGGAGGGTGTAGACGAGGTGTCACAGTCTCAGGGTGCGAGGTAGTCGTTTTAAGACTGATATGAAAGAGATTTCTTCACTCGAGGGGTGGTTAGCCGGTGAAATTCCCGACCACAATTGGAGGACAAGTCACTTACTGCGTTTAAGAAGGAAATAGATGATTTTTAGACTCTGAAGGTGTCCAGGGGAATGCGTAGAGTGTGGGATATGGCATTGAGATAGAGGATCAGCCATGAACATATTGAATAGTGAAACAGGCTTCGATGGGCCGAATGTTTCCATGTTTCTACCACACCAGCTGTGAAATTTTAGCTTACTAAATTAATAAAAATATAATTAAAATCTAGTCTTCGCCATTGTGACCATAGAAGTCTTAACGTAGTAAAACGGAACATTGTAAGGGCAGCACAGTGGCGCAGTGGTTAGCATTGCTGCCTTACGGGCGCTGAGGTCCCAGTTTCGGTCCCGGCTCTGGGTCACTGTCCATGTGGAGTTTGCACATTCTCTCCGTGTTTGCGTGGGTTTCAGCGCCACAAGCCAAAAGATGCACAGGGTAGGTGGATTGGCCACGCTTAATTGCCCGTTAATTGGAAAAAATGAATTGGGCACTCTAAATTTATGGAACAAAACACTGAGCACTGTAAAGGAGCGGGGACACCATGCCGCATTAAGTCTGAAATGTTCTCCTCAGGAGCAACTGTCCTAAAGTTTCGAGAGCTCTACCACAGATTAGTGAAGCAACTGCCTGACATAGTCACACACACACAAACTGAATAATACCCAACAACAAATATTCAAACCACTCCAACGCCATTTCTAATGTGTCCCCGTGGTCATATCACGGTGTTATTCAGTTAGGAAAGAGTTGCCTTCGGAGTTCAGAGTTCGCGGGAGTTCCCGGGAAGGCCCCAGGCACTAGGTCAAACGTCGACAAGGAAACTTTCTGTTTATGAGATACCGCCCTTCCTCAACTGATAATATTGTTGCAAGTCGAATAGCATGAAGCGTAGTAAGGCCACAGAAATCACCCTGGCTGAGGATGTCAATGTCTAGCGCACAAATTTGCATTGTCACAGTAAAACTGACATATGTACAAGAGTGTCGCTAAACCGGTAGTTGAGGGAATCAAGAAGAGGGGATAAAGCTACTTGCACTCACCCTCATCAATCTATCGGTTTCTGACCATAAGTGTTTTAATAGCAGTGAGAAACGGGCATTTTTGTGGAACGTACGTCTCAATTTCACATGAAGGATAAGTGACGCAGTCAGCGGTCTGAGACTTGCACTCGCGGAGATGCAGTGGGATTCTGAAAACAGCGTGAGTGGAGATGCAATGGGGGGGGGGGATGTCAAAACAGCGTGAGTGGAGATGCAATGGGGGGGGGTGTCAAAATAGCGTGAGTGGAGATGCAGTGGGGGGTGTCAAAACAGCGTGAGTGAAGATGCAATGGGGGGGCTGTCAAAACAGCGTGAATGCAGAGACAGTGGGAGTGTCAGAATAGCGTGCGTGATGCAGTGGGGGGGGGGGGGGGGGTGCCAAAACAGCGTGAGTGAAGATGCAGTGGGGGGGGGGGGGCTGTCAAAACAGCGTGAATGCAGAGACAGTGGGAGTGTCAGAATAGCGTGCGTGGAGATGCAGTGGGTGTCAAAACAGCGTGAATGGGGATGCAGTGGGTGTGTCAAAACAGTGTGCGTAATGATGCAGTGGGAGTGGAAAACCAGCTCAAATGGAGACGCAGTCGGAAGATTGAAAGCAGCGTAAGTGACGAGACAACAGGAGATTAAAAACAGCACAGGTGGAGAGGCAGTCCGGACTTTGAAAACAGCGGAGTAAACAAACAGTGGCATTACAGGAAAGAAGCAATGCGATTGGCTGGAGAAGAAGCTAGATGTTTGCTGAGTGACTGAAAAGTGGCTAAGGTTTACATTTTCCGAATCTTTAAAATATTCTAGCCAATTTATTTTTGTGAGTAGATAGTAAATTGTTTGGCCTGTCAGTGCGGTGTGTTAGGCCCTGACTGCTGATCGTCGATTTAGGACATGGGACCGAAGGTACATCAATCAAGAACAATAACTACAAACTTTGAAATTAAAATAAAATTATTCAAAGAAATACTTAAAATACGTCATTTTAAATTCAGAGATGTAGAATTTTAATTGTCAATTATACCAGCATTGAAATAATACCAGCATTAAGGGCAGCGCGGTAGCATGGTGGTTAGCATAAATGCTTCACAGCTCCAGGGTCCCAGGTTCGATTCCCGGCTAGGTCACTGTCTGTGTGGAGTCTGCACGTCCTCCCCGTGTGTGCGTGGGTTTCCTCCGGGTGCTCCGGTTTCCTCCCACAGTCCAAAGATGTGCGGGTTAGGTGGATTGGCCATGCTAAATTGCCCGTAGTGTCCTTATAAGTAAGGTTAAGGGAGGGTTGTTGGGTTACGGGTATAGGGTGGATACGTGGGTTTGAGTAGGGTGATCATTGCTTGGCACAACATCGAGGGCCTGTTCTGTGCTGTACTGTTCTACTGTTCTACTGAATGCGCACTGTCAATTGTAGCATACATAGGAATTACTCTCAGTTAATTAAGAGGGGAATTAAATTCAATTAATTAAATAACATAAGTTACAATGGCCTGTCGGGAGTTATGTTGAAGGGGTGGAGTATGGGATGATTTGGATGTGAAGGCGACCAGAACAAACAAGTATGCCAAAAGGGTAAGCAGCTGGAGGATTTCCGGATTAGATTATTTATCTGGAAGTCGAACTACAGGCATTGTGCAGCACAAGCGAGGATGAGAAACATATGGTCACTTCATTCCAAAAGATGGTCACAACCCTAGAAATAGGACTGTCTCTTTTGGTCAGAGATGAGGGACAAGAGGATGTGACCCAGAGTATAGAAAGGTAAAGGGGCCGAGGCTAACTGTAATGGAGGAGCCCTAGACTTTGTAATTGTCAAATAGGTTTGGGGTGCTCACAACCCATGTGGGTGGAAGCAAGGACAGCAAGGAGGACGAGCCCACTTGGCCATCACATCGTGGTACAGGAAGCCATTCAAGTGGGTGCAGCAAATAGCAATGCAATCGTACTGGAGGACAGTGTAATGAGGGGGGATGGACTCTGTCCCTGTAGCAAAGACCGGGAGTCCATACTATTGTGTTGCCTGCCAGGTGCCAGGGTTCAGGCCAGTAGATCAGGGTTGGAGAGGAGCATGCAGTTGTAGGGAGGATCTATCTCTCGTAGTACATGTAGCTACCAAAAGCATAGGCACGACCAGGGAAGAGACCGAGGCATCAAATTAAGAAGCAGAACTTAAAATAACCTTTTGATTGGGGCGTGCAAATGCACAAAAGCAAATAAGGTTATGGAACGAAGCGTGTGGGTCAGAGACTGCTTTGGGTAAGTGGATTCTGGTTCATGGCGCACTGGCATCAGGCCTGTCGAAAATAGTGCCTGTAGGATTGGAACGGTCGACACATGAACCATGGTAGGACCAGTGTTCTCGCGAGCTGCATACGAGGGAATTGGAGAGCTATTTAACATAAGCAATAGGGGTGAGAAATTCAGCTTTGGTAGGTGTCGCAAAACAAGGTGCAGAGTCAAGTCAGGAGAGCAAAATAGTAATTTGGGAAATGAGGGTAGAAATTTCTGGGTGAAAGAAAAACTTAAGAATACGTGAACAGTCAGGACAAGATATTGCAAATATAGACAAACGACTAAACTGAAGTGTCTGTATCTGAGTGCAGGTGGCATTCATAACAAAGTAAATGAATTGATAGCACATTGTAGTAAATAGATATGATCTGATAACCATTACAGAAACGTGACTGCAAAGTTACAAGGATATTAAAGAAGAATAGGAAGCTCGGTAATCGGTGGAGAACCGGTAATCAAGAAAAGTCGGTACGGTGGCATATTGGTTAGCACTGCTGCCTCAATGTGCCATGGATGCGCTTTCAATTCATGAGGTGTTGGGCTGGATTCGCCAGTCCGTCAGCCCTGTATTTCTCGGCTGCGCACCAGTCGCTGGAGGCAGGTCCCTATCGTTCTGCTGATTGTCAATGGAATCTCCAATGATAACCACCCGCGGTTGTCACAAAACCCATTGACTGGGCTGCACTGCCAGTGGGAAAATTGAATTGCAACCGCTGGAGAATTCCAGCCATTGCTTTTAAACCGGTTATGGGACATCGAAGTGAGATACAGATATCGTATTTAATAGGAGGAGCCAGGTCTGCCTGTAGTTTTGTACTTTGCCGTATTATTTCAGTCTGACAAGACAGAAGGATTTTAAGTTGAACAACAATTTTGCCAAATGTTGCTGGATTGAGCAGAAATGCACTGATCCTGCTCTTGAAAGGGTCTCTCTCTCTCTCCAAATGTCTCGACACAACTAAGCAAGTAACCTGATTGTTAAATTTATAAGTTGCATTTCAACTGTGTTGGGCAGCTGAATGGGAGTTAGTAGCAAGTACAGATCGTAAGCGTATTTGTCGCGTGCACTAAAGAACTCTTTAACTGATAATTGCAAAGCTATTTTCTTTTATGTTAATTATGTGGTTAAGTTAAAGTTTGGTTTAACATAAAAGTTACCAATTGGTCGAGTTATCATTCTGGGATGAAGTTACCTTTCCTCTTGTCTTGAAAATTTAAAACATTGTTTGGGGTTCCTGTGTGGTGTACCCTGTCAAATTGTACCCTGAGACTGGAAATTACTGTTCGTCCAGATGAAGATGCTGGCTGCTCTGTTTATTTAATTTAACAACAATGTAGAGGTAACTGTGAGGCTGAGTTAGATACTATCAACATCCATGTGAAGACTAGTAGCGCGGATGCTTCCAGAATATGTCATGGAAGGGCAGCGTGAGCACGTTGAACATGTTGGTGATAAATAGGAGGCGCCAAAGCTAGATTCTTGTGGCAAATCAGAGGTGACGGCACTAGGGCAGGGAGAGAAGCCTATGCAAGCGAATGGATGGTGAGGATGAGATAAATGGGAATGGTGAGTGTAGCAACCGCCTATGAGGGGTTGCAGGGGGCAGCACGGTGGCGCATGGTGGCACAGCAGTCTCACGGCACCGAGGTCCCAGGTTCGATCCCGGCTCTGGGTCACTGTCCGTGCAGAGTTTGCACATTCTCCCCGTGATTGCATGGGGTTCGCCCCCACAACCCAAAAGATGTGCAAGGTAGCTGGATTAAAGACGCCAAATTGCCCTTTAATTGGAAAAAATGAATTCAGTACTCTAAATTAAAAAAAATAATAATTTAAAAAAATGAGGGGTTGCAGGTTGGTGCTTGGCGAACGGTGTCAAGAGATTGTGTCAACGGTGTCAGAGAGGTCGGAGAAGGAATCAGAGGGAACTGTTACCTTTGTCACCGCGGTATGTTCCTTGTGACTTTGCAGAGATGATAACATGATTGGGGGGGATTCAAACATGTGAGTTCCAGGGAAGATGGCAACGGCTATCAGGCAGTAGCCGAGTATTTTATTTTGCTTACGTTATTTTTTTTTAACTAAAAGAAACTGCAGCTCCAGGCGACAGTGCGCAGTCGGATGCTCAAGCACTAACACCGCATTCAATTGCAATCTGAAGCGGAGTTTCTAAACGCTTCAAGTCCGTGCAACATATCATGGCCTCTGTGACCAGACGCCAACTGCAGTTCAACAGGACAGCTGAGCCTCACACGTGCCGCTAAATCCATCTTGCCAGTTAATAACAAATAGCCAAATCTCCATCACATTGTCCGTGGAGTTGGTTGTTGCAATAGTTCGCTTCTGGCTTTTAGTTAATTGGGCCATAAGGACTTGGATCAATTAGCTGAAGGAAGTTGCAAGGTGAATATTGGTTGATTCAATATTTGAAGGCTGACTGCGGGAGCTCAGGAACTATTTTCAGTTCGTCCACCTCTTGCGAGCATTAGGAGAGTCTAATTCATTCAATCGGATGAGAGATTTCATGGAAGCAAGTTACACGTTCCGCCCAGTCGCACCTCATTCAGAAATGTTCAGAGATCAGTTGAGAACCGCGGCATTGAACCGCCACGGATTCTTGGCGACTGTCTCGCCGTATCCCATCAAAACTGTCCCACCGGCATTCTTCATCACTTGTCTACGCAATTGACTGTCTGAAAATCGTGCGATGGTAACTAATATTATACATTGGAGGGTCAAGTGAATTTGAAACATTTCGCTGGATAAGTAAACAAACTTTAGAATTACATATAGAAATATATCTCCTCCCCCCCCCCCCCCTCCCCCATTAAACCCGCTGAAAGAGCAGTCAATCTAGGACCATTCCCTCGCCCCATCCCCGTAACCGCACCTAGCCTACACATCTTTCCACACTACGGGACAATTTTACAATGGCCAATATACCTAACCTGCAGATCGTTGGCCGTGGGAGGAAATCGAAGCACCCGGAAGAAACCCACGCAGACAGGGAGAGAACGTGCAAATTTCACAGACAGCAACCCAGGATTGAACCTGGGCCCTGGCGCTGTGAGGCAACAGTGCTAACCACCTCTATTTTGTTGCTAAGTGGTTCATAGAATCAAGTTGTCATATTATGGAAAGGTTGTCACATTTCGCACAGAATTAACTGTCAAAGCCCAAACGTCGCAACAAATAGCATGATCTTTTTTCGTTTCCAGACCATGAAGCTGGGATTTTCGCAGTTATTCAAAACGCGACCAGTATTCTGGCTGAGGAAGGACAGACTCCCTTGTGAGTACACAGCCCACGCCTCCAAAGCGATAGGATCTTCTAGCCGGTAGAAAGACGCGAGAAATGGAACTGAAGTATCCAACAGAACAGCTGCGCACAGAGGGCGGGTCCACAGGGTCAACCAGGATTTTGCCAGAACCGGAGACGCGTCCATTCTCATCAAAGATGTTCGAGTGAAGAATTCCGGGGTGTATAACTGTGAAGTGGCGATGATGCAGCTGGGTATGGAATTATGGAGCAGAGACACATCTCACCGCGAGAAGTAAACCATTGGGTTCAATCCATTAATATGAGACTGAGGGGTGGTATCTCCGATCCTATAACGTTCTGCTCTTAATTCCGACTGAAGCTCGGTCAAAACGGCTTCAACGCGGTAATTTCCGATTGTGGAATTCCCTTTCAGTTCCTTTGACGAGACATTTTAATCCTTTAAAATAACCGGGTTCGAAATAGGAGTAAATGTGACTTGTTGAGGGTGCAAAGTAAGCGAGATAGTCTTTACCACCAGTAACACCATGTGTACCCTCCATTTGCCTGGATCAGTACAGCTACATAAACCTTCAAGAAGTGCAACTCCATTCAGCACAGAGCAGCCCGCTTGACTAGTACCTCACCCACCACCTTTAACATCCATTCCCGCATCCACTGACGAATAGTGGCAGCAGTGTGAACCATATTGAAGATGCACTGCAGCAGCTCAACCAGGGTTCTTCAGCAGCACCTTTCAAACCCGCGGCCTCTACTGTCTAGAAGGACAAGGACAGCAGATATCTGGAACGCCACCATCTGGCTGTTCCCCTCCAAGTCCTTGCCATCTTGACTTGGGAATATATCACCGTTCCTTCGGTGTGTCAAAATCCCTGAAGTCGCTCCATAATAGCACTGGGTGTTCCTACACCATATGGACTGCAAGGGTTCAAGAACAGTAAGAAGTCTTACAACACCAGGTTAAAGTCCAACAGGTTTGTTTCAAACACGAGCTTTCGGAGCACGGCTCCTTCTTCAGGTGAAGAAGGAGCCGTGCTCCGAAAGCTCGTGTTTGAAACAAACCTGTTGGACTTTAACCTGGTGTTGTAAGACTTCTTACTGTGCTCACCCCAGTCCAACGCCGGCATCTCCACATCAGGGTTCAAGAAGGCAGCTCACCACCACCACTTTCTCAACCACAAATACGCATGGGCGAACAGGTCTCTGGCCTGGCCAGCGAGGACCACATCACCCATGGGAGAATTAAAAAAATTCCATAATTTTCAATTGCCCATTATTCCACTCAATTGTTGCCAAGTGGTTCCCTGAATCCGGTAGTGAAATTAGGGAAACTTTGAAATAATAACACACAGGATTGAGTATCAACGCCACAGCATCGAAACAAGTAACACGAACGTTTCTCTTTTCCAGGAATTGCAGTTATTCAAAGGTTAGCCACCATTCTGGCTGAGGAAGGCCAGACAGTATTTCTCCCTTGTGAGTACACAGCCAACGTCTCCAAAGCGAAAGGATCTCCTCGCTGGTACAAAGACGGGAAAAATGGTACAGGGGCGGGTCCACAGTGTCAACCAGGTTTTTGCCAAAACCGGTGACGCCTCGATTTTCACCAAAGATGTTCGAGTGTAGGATTCCTGGGTGTATTACTGCGAAGTGGTGATGATACAGCGGGGTGTGGAATATGGAGCAGGAACAGATCTCACCGTCAGAAGTAAGCCATTCGGCTACATCAATTAGCATGAGATCGAGAGGTGGGAAATCCGACCCTTTAATATTCTGCTCTTATTTCCGACTGCACCTAAGTCAGAACGGCTTCAAGCGGTAATTTCCCATTCTGGAATCCCAGCTCAGCTCCATTGAGGAAACATTTTAATCATTTAAAATTACCGGGATTCTGACCAGGAATTAATTCGACTTTTTTGACGGTACATAACAAGCGAGGTAGCATTTAACATAACACTGAAAGCAAAATGTTGCGGAGCTAAGAATCTGAAATGAAATCAGATACTGCTCCGGAAACGCGGCACGTCTGGTGGCATCTGGGGAGAAACAAAAATGTTAACTTATCGAGTCTGCCTGACTCTTCTTCAATGCCTTTCTTCATAGATTCCAGCGCCCCTTAAGCTATTTTTACTCTCTCTCTTGCGATGAGTACAGCTACAACAAGAGTCAAGAAACTAGACTCCATCCAGGAGAAAACAGCCCGCTTGATTGGCACCCCAGTTAGAAACATTGACTCCCTCCACCACCGGTGCACAGTGGCACCACTGTGTACCATCTACAACATGCACTGCAGCTCACAGAAGCTCCTTCGTCAGCACTTTCCAAACCCGCGACCTCTACCACCTGGTGTTGTATTCACGTTTTAATAGTGAGTGTGTTGTGGACAATGGCGCTATCAGCGGCTCAGACGATTTTGGGGAGGAGAAGGTCACGCAGTAGCTTAAAAATGGGCACTAAAACAAGGCTTTTAGAATTGGCAAAAAATATTGCAGGTAACACTGCCTGACAAAGTACGGAAAGAAGAGGTAATTGCGGCGGTAGCTGAACATTTAAACTTGCCTGAGACACAGTCAGACTCATTAGAAATGGCAAGAATTCAATGACAGATAAAGCATCTTGAACATGAAAAATAATTAAAGAAGCTTGAATTCGAAATGAGAGAAAAGGAGAGAGAGGAAAGCGAAAACGAAAGAATAGCCCTAGCAGAACAGAAAGCAAGAGAAAGGGAGGAACAAACAGCACAAGGAATGAAACTGCTTGAGGAACAGATCAGGGGGGAAAAAAAGAGAGAGACTTTGAACTTCAAACTGACCATTAAAAGTGAACGTCAGATAAAATTGTCGGAGAGCTTCGTAGTCGAAGGCATAGTGAGGATCTATTTAAATATGTCCAAGCATTGCCAAGGATTGATAAGAAGGATGGAGAAGCCTTTTTCATTTTATTTTTGAAGTTGGTTAATCAATGAAATGGCCACAGGACATGTGGGTATTACTGATTCAAACAAAGTTGGTAGGTAGAGCTAGTGAAGTTTTTGCATCACTGTCAGAGGAGGTATCTGGGACGTATGAGGAGGTGTAAAAAATTCATCTTAGATGCATATGAACTAGTGCCTGTAGCTTACAGACAATGGTATAGAGATTTAAGGAAAGAACCTGGTCAAACATACAAAGCGTGAAAGGATCAAACAGAAAGATTTTGACAAGTGTAGAAGGGCTTTGAAAATAGACCAAACTTATGAAGCTCTTAAATAAATCATAATTTTGGTGGAGTTTAAAAGTTCAATTACTGATGTAGTGAGAACTCATGTGGAAGAGCAGAGGGTTAAAACTGCGAGTTAGCAGCACAAGTGGCAGATCTTCATGAATTAATTCATCAATCAAAGTTTGGCTTCCGATATCAGTTTAAGCCTATGAGGGTTAGAAACTGTGGAAGAGAGAAATACTCCGCTGGTAAAGGAGATCTAATGGGAGATGATAAGGTTAGTGTACCTCAGAATGAAATGAAATCCAGGAGGGTGGAAGGGAATGAAAAGTTTCAGAAGTTTTTACTGTAATAAACTAGGCCACATAAAGTCAGAGTTTTGGGCGTTTAATAAAAGCACTGGGAAGGTTGATGTGGTAATACAGGATATGCCAGTGGGATTTTTTAAAGTGGAAATAGAAAGCCCAATTAAAGCGAAGGAGGTGCAAACGAACATACAGCCTGACCAAGAGCTGATTAATAAGCAGGTGCCAAAGTTCTTGAACTAATTTACTTGTGTGGGTAAAGTTTACCAGGAACTAAAGTTCTTAAAATAATTTACTTGTGTGGGTAAAGTTTACCAGGAGCCAAAGTTCTTGAAATAATTTACTTGTGTGGGTAAAGTTTACCAGGATCCAAAGTTCTTGAAAGAATTTACTTGTGTGGGTAAAGTTTACCAGGAGGAGTAGGTCAGGAAGTCAACATTTTAAGAGATAAGGGAGCTAGTCAACGTTTAATGGTAAGAGATGAGGAGTTACAATGTTTGGGAGGAAAATTAACAGAAAAGGTGGTAATATGTGGAATTCAGGGTGAGAAGAGTAGTGTTCCATTATATAAGGTGATGCTGGAGAGGCCAGTGAAGAGAAGTGAAGTGGTAGTTGGAGTAATAGAGAAACTACCTTGTCCAGGAATACAGTATCTCTTGGGTAATGATATAGCTGGATCGCAGGTGGGAGTGATGCCTACTGAGGTTGATAAGCCAGTGGAAAATCAGAGAATAGGTGTTGAAGGACGAATATCCTGGGATTTTTCCTGATTGTGATGTAACAAGGTCACAAAGTCTCCGGTTAAGACATGAGGAGAAATCCAAGGGTGAAGGTGGTTGAAGTTCAATTATCAGAAACGATTTTTGGTCAGTTGATTGGAAAAGACAAGAACAGGTGGAGGATGAGGTGGACATGTTTAGTACAGAAAGTTGGCAGTTACATCAGAAAGAATTGGAAATAAAATGGTTGTATTAGAAAGCAGACACGGAAGAGGAATCTGAGTGGAACCAGAATGTTATTACCTTAAAAATGACGTCTTAATGAGACAATGGCGACCCTTACATATGCAGGTGGATGAAAAGTTGGCAGAAGTTCATCAAGTGGTATTGCCGGTGGGGTATAGAAAGGATGTGTTGCAAGTAGCATATGAGCTACCAGCAGAAGGACAGTTGGGAGTAAGGAAAACTCAAGCTAAAATATCAAACATTTTAATTGGCTTGGACTACATAAAGATAGAGTTAAATTTTGTCGTTCATGTCACGCATGTCAAGTGATACAGAAACCTCAAGCAGTGATAAAGCCGGTGCCCTTAATACCCATTCCAGCATTTGAGGAACATTTTACAAGGTCTTAATTGATTGCACAGAACCACTTCCTAAAACGAAAAGTGGACATCAACATCCTTTGACTACAATGGATGTGTCTACTAGGCTTCCAGAGGCTATTCCATTGCACAATATTATAGCTAAAAGCATTTTGGAGGAGTTACTTTTTTTTACCAGATATGGACTACCCGCAGAAGTACAATCGGATCAAGGATCAAATTTTACCTCGAGGTTATTCAAGGAGGTTACAGATAGCTTAGGAGTAAAACAATTTGAATCAGCAGTGTACCATCCAGAGTTGCAGGGAGCGTTAGACCGGTTGCATCAAATGTAAAGACAATGTTGAGGGCTTATTGTCAAGACTATACAGAGGAATGGGTTAAAGGTTTTTCATTCGTACTGTTTGCAATTAGGGATGCACCGAATAAGTCAACCAAATTCTGCTCTTTTGAAGAAATGTTTGATCATGATTTAAGAGGACCACTTAAATTGATTAAGAGAAATTGGTGAGTGAGCAGTCTGAAACTACATCATTGGATTACGTGTCGAATTTTAGGGGGCAGTTAAATAGAGCAGGTGAATTGGCTAGAAACATCTAAAAGTTGCACTGTATGTAATGAAATAGGAAGTGGACAAGAAAGCCAAAAGTTTGTTGTTTTCGCCAGTGGAGATAAAGTTTTTAATTGTTACCAGTGGTAAGTGAACCTTTAAAAGCAAAGTGTTGTGGACTTTTTCAGATTGAAAGGAAATTAAGTGAGATGAATTATTGGGCAAACGCCAGATGGAAGGGAAAGACACCGAATGTGTGATGTGAATATGCTCAATAGGTATTTTGAAATAGAACATAGAACATAGAACATAGAACAGTACAGCACAGAACAGGCCCTTCGGCCCTCGATGTTGTGCCGAGCCATGATCACCCTACTCAAACCCACGTATCCACCCTATACCCGTAACCCAACAACAAATGAAACGAGAGGAAAAGGAAGAACCGAATCCAGATGTCTATGAATTTGACATTCCTCAAATTAAATTGGATAAAGACGATGTTCTTAAAAATTGAGATAAATTATTGAGCTACATCCAGAGGAAAAACGAACTGACCTGAAAGACTTATTTATATGACATGGGCAAGTTTGTGGAAATAAGTTTGGAAATACTAAAATGGTGACACATGATGTGGGTGTGGGAAATGCTGTTCCAATTAAACAACATCCATATGGACTTAACCTCCTAAAATTGACACGTTCATAAAGAAATTGAAAATATGCTTGAAAATTGCATAATTGAAGTGGGTTGCAGGGACTGGAGCTCACCCAAAGTGATAGTACCGAAACTGGACGGTGCCCAACGATTGTGTGTGAACTATAGAAATGTTAATGCAGTCAGAAAAACAGACTCTTTTTCTATCCACGGTTGGAGGACTGCATTGAGAAGGTGGGACAATCATCATTTATCTCCAAACTGGTTTTACTCAAAGGTTACTGGCAGGTGCCTTTTTCCTAAAGGGCGAGGGATATTTCAGATTTTGTGATTCCAAACGGTATATACCAATTCAAAGTTATGCCATTTTGGCATGAACAACGCCGCACCCACAGTTCAACTGTTAACTAACAAAGTAATTTCAGGATTACCCAATTGTGTGGTGTACATAGACGTTAAAGGAATAGAGCGGCCTATCCAGGAAGTGTTGGAGGGCATTTTGTGATATTGGACTATGATATAAATTATAGGTAGCCCTGTAACTACATTTGTGCTCCTATATTACTTTTGAATAGTTCCGATGAAACAAAGGGTACTCATTGGCTTAGATGTCTGTTCAGAAGAGGCAATTTGTTGAAATAGTGTATACACAATGCTGTTAATATCAGAAAATAGCTGTTAGCTATTTTGTGATATTAATGACACAAAATGGCTGAACAAGCCACATTCAATGTAAACTGTCTCATGAGACCCAAGCATGGGTATGTGTAGAGACTGTCCAAACAGCCGCTGATAACAGCTTGACAGAACAAGACTGACAATGTATCCTTGACAAGCTGAAGGTTCCCCGCTGTAGACAGGACACATGTGGAAGGTGAAGAAAATGATACAGCTGATGCTTTGTTACGAATGTGATGAAGAGAAGTCAAAGACCTAAAGGGACTGCATTATTGGAAATCTTTGTCTGTTTTGATGTTTTAAAATGTATGTATATTTATGTTCAAGTGTCAGGAATGGGTAAGAGAAAGGGTGAAATATCAAACCGTCTTTGAAGTTAATGTTTTTTTTCTGGGGAGGGGGTGATATCTTGTGAGTGCGCCTTGAAGAAAGGTGTCGTCTCTTCTCACGTGACTTGTAGCACAATAGGCCGTGGGTGTGAGATAAGAGCGGGTTTCAGTTTCCGTTTAACTCCTTTGGACTGCAGAAGGAGAAAGAAATGTTTTCTCTGTTTTTCTCTGTTTTCATTTTAAAAGCTGTTCCATCAGAAAGCACATTGATTATGGCTAACTGCCTTGGTAACTTTTAAGATATAGCTGCTTTCCGGAAGGAGTTTGAACCTGCCGGTTGGAACTGGATCTGAATTTCAGAAAAAGGACTTCTCCCATTCAAGTGAGAATACAGTGTGCTGGGTCACTCCCTTGAAACGGGGTTTGGTTTAATTGGATTTTGTTATTGAATTGGAACTGCTAAGGGGGAACTCATTAAATGTTATGTACATAGAGTACTGTACCTGTGTGGTGTCTTTATGTTTGTATTTGATGAAAATTCTTGCTCTGTTTATATGCATAATTCTTGCTCTGTTCATATACATATCTGTGTGTCAACTACATTCTTTGAATAAACATTGTTTTGATTAATGTGTCGAGGAAGTCCAATCAACCACAGCTGTAGAGAAGGCTTTTGTGCTCATCCTAGCCAAATTTAACATAAAGGTTGTAGTCCGGTGAACATCATAATACACTTTGGGATTTCTAACCCCTTGCCCATAACAGAAGTGTCTCACCGAGTGTGAAAATGATGGGAGGTTAAGGATACAGTCACGTCCGGCCATTGTTACTCGCTGGGTGTGAACGCAGGGAAAAGGTAGAAACATGCTCTACATCGCGGATGTAACAGAGCTGGACAGTGCTTTGGGGGGTCTGGGGGAGGGGTCGTAAATCACAGGTGCGAAGCAGTGGACGGCATGGTGCCACTTCTGTTTATAATTGCAGATAATGAAGAATACTGCACGGTGACTACAATCACAATGGGATATTATAGATGCCTGCAAACAGAATAGTCCAGGTAGATTGGCAGGACATTAATAACGGTGCAAAGTGGGATGATCAGCGTGTTCCGTGACATCTTGAGCTGTATTGAGAAATCATGAACAAAATGAAAACTTGAGATATACATTCCACAGATGAAGGGAAAAGCAACAATGAAGATTGACTTTTTGTGAATGAGGAAGACGTGGAGACTTTATAAGAGAGGTAGGCAGCCTACGGGGAGCTAGATGCATATTGAAGTAAGATAGTTTGAAAGCGACACTGAGTAGGTGGATGGTAATTCTCATAGAGATCGTGAAACTGATGACAGGTTGGGTCAACAGAGGCATATAGGCAGGTTGAGTGATTGAGCAGAGATTTGGCAGATACCATAGAATGTACAGTACAGTGCAGAAGGACGCCGTTCGGCCCATCGAGTCTATACCGGCCCCTGGAACGAGCATCCCACTTAAGCCAACACTTCCAACCTATCCCCACAACCCAGTAACTCTAGTTAACATTTTTGAACACTAAGGGCAATTTAGCGTGGCCAACCCACCTAAACTGCACATCTTTGGACTTTGGGAGGAAACCAGAGCACCCGAGGAAACCCATGCCGACACGGGGGAACGTACAGACTCCACGTAGACAGTAACCCAAGCTGGGAATCGAACCTGGGATCCTGGAGCTGTGAAGCAACTGTGCTAACCACTGTAGTGCCGTGCTGCCAAGATGGAATATAGTGTAGGAAAATGAGTGTATGCACTTTGGTAGGAAGAATACAGGAGTTGTACATTATTTAAAAAAGGAATAACTGCAGAAAGCTGAAGCACGGAGGCTGTAGCAGAAATCACAAAAAGCTAGCATACGTTCAGCAGGTAATAAGGAAGATAAATGAAAATGTGGCGTTCTTTTCAAATGGAATGGAGTATAGAAATAGGGATCTCGGCAAAATCTACATAAGGCATTAGTTCACCCCTTCCTGGAATATTGTGAACAGTTTTGTTCTCCTTATCTTAGGAAATATATACTGGCATTGGAAGCAGTTCAGAGAAAGTTCGCCAAGTTTATGCTGGGCATGAAGGGTTTTTTAATTAGAGGTTGAGAAGGATGGGCTTGTACTCATTGGCGTTTAGAAGAATGGGAAGGGACCTTACGGAGATCAACAGGATTGTCAGGGAGCTAGACAGGGTAGATGCTGAGGTTGTATCCCCTTGTGGGAGAGTCCAGGATCGGAGGGCATAGGGTAAACAGGAGGAAACAGGGAGCACATATAGAGGAGAGGAAACAGGAAGCAAGTATATACGAGAGGAAACAGGAAGTGAAGATAGATGAGACGAAACAGGAATCAAATGTAACGGAGAGGAAACAGAAAGCAAAGATAGACGGGAGGAAACAGAAAGCAAAGATAGACGGGAGGAAACAGGAAGCAATGATATACGGGAGGAAACAGGAAGCAATGATAGACGGGAGGAAACAGGAAGAAATGATATACGGGAGGAAACAGGAAGCAATGATATACGGGAGGAAACAGGAAGCAATGATATACGGGAGGAAACAGGAAGCAATGATAGGTGGGAGGAAACAGGAAGCAATGATATACGGGAGGAAACAGGAAGCAATAATAGGCGGGAGGAAACAGGAAGCAATGATAGGCGGGAGGAAACAGAAAGCAATGATAGGCGGGAGGAAACAGGAAGCAATGATAGACGGGAGGAAACAGGAAGCAATGATAGGCGGGAGGAAACAGAAAGCAATGATAGACGGGAGGAAACAGGAAGCAATGATAGGCGGGAGGAAACAGGAAGCAATTATAAGCGGGAGGAAACAGGAAGCAATGATATACGAGACATTAAACAAACGGGATATTTGAATTCCATGCAATAACGACTGTTAATTCGTGGGGCTACCTGTTAAAAATGGTACAGGATTAAAGTGCGCTATAGAAAGACGAAACTTGAGTAGTTTACCAACACCTCCAACTCAATTCCGTTTCCAAGCACCTCTAATAGAAAGGGAAATGATGAGCAGTTTCATACATTGCTGTTTGTTAAGTGCCATGTGCAGTTATTTAGAGTTGTATTTCTGTTTCATTATGTTCCGTACACTCCTTCAGACTTGCGTTCTTTTTAAATCATTATGCCTAGATTAGTAATTTCCTACACACTGTTTATTTAGCAACTCGTGCCAGTTATGCACATTAAGTCAATTCAACTTGATGTACCTAACAAATTAGCCTTGAAAGCGATGGAAGTCAATATTCCGACGGACGGATTGGTTTAAAATGTATCCCATTGCGCTCATATCGACACCCACCACTATCTCCCGCCATATTTTGCTCTTCCTCGGGACCAAGTCCTGGTAATTATTCTGGAGCAGGGTCAACCATGGATTATGTTTGACGCCATGAACCCTGCACGCTGGCATGCCTTGTGAAGGGTAATTGGAACCGAGAAACCCAGTTTACGTGGGGTCTCCGGCACATTATCTGTGGGGTAGCCGAACAAGCCTGGCTCATTAATTCAAACTGTGAAAGTACTGTGAGTTGGACCTCTACCCTACACTCTTAAACCTCCCTCGCAAGGCACAAGGTGATTCTACTTATATAGCCAAAAAATAAACTTGTCAATGCAAAGTGCAGGGTACGCTTTTATTTGGTTAAAATGAGCAGCACCCTTACCCACAGTGGAAGGCCACTAAAGCTTGCTCTTGTCTATTTGGACTGAGATGAACGGGATGGGGTGGGGACAGACTGTACTGCTTCTTCCTAGTCAAATAGAATGCTGCTTCTAGTTTGGCCTGTAGTTTTATGGTCGACGTCTGAACGTCAGGCGTTCCTGTACCAAAAACAAATTGCTCCTCCCCCTCCACCCTCGGCCCACACTCTCCCCCTTCCTCCAATTTGGTTTGGTAAAATCCAATCTTCGGATCATGTAATGTGACATCGTTTGTTTTGTCTGGACATTAATTTTACCTTTGTAAAGTTTCCAATTGCCTTCCCCATGTCTTTAGCCCAAGTAAAGTCTATACTATAACAGGCTGGCGTGCGTGTGACCCCTTGGGCAACCACATGATGGGTGAAGACCCGTATATTCGTGGGTCCCTGAATACCTCCGGCTGACAGGAAAGACAAGACCAACACTGAAGGGATATTCGGCGATGTATTGAAAGCATTCATAATAATGAACAGGCCCGTATCATCTGATTGTAAATACCCTTGGAGTGATATTCAAACATGAGTGTCGACTTCAACTAACCAGCTCCCAGTATTTTGCTAAGGAGTTCAAAACTCTCTATTCTAACACAGTACGAGACATCCGAGCGTGTTAAACGCAGAGCCGCTGAAAAATCAGCCGCAGACAACCTGTCTCTTCACCATGTTTCCCATGTTATTGGGACATGTAGGTGGGGAGATTTCGCGGGATGGCTCGGCGTCAGGTGTGTGTCTTTTACTGCGGCTTTCCACTCAGTGGATGGAAAGTAAATCGAAATATTTCTGCAGAACTGCTTACCCCTTGCGTGCAAGGCTCGCCCACACAATCACACACAGCCTCTGAACAGCAATGCTCTACGATGTCGTCTTTATTATACAGATGCCGCCTTCACGGATTTTCCTTCGAGGTATCCTGTAGCTACGAATGAAAATATGCCCATACCAACAACGGGACCTGAGAATACCCACAGCCATCTGATCAATTAGGGACGGACAATAAATAATGGCCCAGCCAGAGATTCCCACATCCCATAATTGAATAGTTTAAGATATATATGTGTATGTATATATATATATATATATAATATATATATTATTGTTCGGATAGTTTTAACATGTATGTCTCTATTTCAAACCAAGTAAAACACACTTGATATCGCTTGGCCGTTTATTCTACCCGTTATTTTAACACATGTGTCAGCATGCTGTGCACTGCAGTCCCTCGACGTTGCTACCTTGTTACCTCCTTGATGTTCCATTATGATGGTTAATGAAACTTAGGCACTGTCGTTGAAGCAACGTGTTGGATTTCAGTTGGACGTGTTTAATAAATTGGAGCATTTTTATTCTGAATTTATGACTAGAGAGGTTTAGGTTCGAAATCACCAACGCAAACTAATTTACAAAGGGATGCACATATCAAAGCAAGTTGACAATTTAGAGCTCTTTTACACCAAGTACACAATTCCAAGTCCAAACTTGTGCAGATTAAGTGGATTAGCCATGTTCAATTGCCACTTAGTATTCAAAGATATGCAGATTAGATGGGGTTATAGGTGAGGAATTTGGCCTAGGTAGTGTGATCAGAGGGTCGTAGCCGAATCGATGGGCAGGATGGCCTTCTTCTGCCCTGTATATATTCTACTGGGTGTGAATACCGCCTTCGCTGCCGGACTTCAAGTCAATAGGGGTGGATTATCCGATATGTAAATGCGGGTCCAATACTGGGTTTGCGTTCACCCAATTTTGCTCACCAATGGTGTTATTAAACAGCAACATCGTACGGAGTGTTACACTGGCCGGTCAAAGAACAAAGAACAAACAAGAGTGCAGCACATGAACAGGCCCTTCGGCCCTCCAAGCCTGTATCGGTCATGGTACTACCCTTAGTTGGTGAGGCACGACCTCTTCTTCACAAAACAATGCTATTTGTCGCTAATAAGTCTATGTGTTTCCAAATGGGTATAAAGTCTGTCCCTAAGAATTCTCTCCATTAATTTACCTACTACCGACGTGAGGCTCATTGGCCTATAGTTTCCTGGATTATCCCTGCACATTTCTTAAAAAGCCGGACCAGATTCGCTATTCTCCAGTCCTCTGGGATCTTACCTGTAGACAATGAGAATACAAATATGTCAGTCAACGCCCCAGCAATTTCCTCCCTTGCTTTCCCCAGTATTGTGGGGTAAATTCTGTGCGGCCAGGAGATTAGTCTATCTTAATGTCTTTTAAAACACCCAATACTTCCTCCTTTTTGATGTAAACATGACCCAGACTGTCCACACACCCTTCCCAAGAATCGTCTTCCACAAAGTCCTTTTCTTTGATGAACGCTGATGCAAGGTACTCAGTTAGTACATCACCCATTTGCTCTGGCTCAACACATAGATTCTCCCCACTATTCTTAAGTGATCCACTTCTTTCCCTGGCCACCCTCTTGCTTTTTATATATGAATAAATAGCTTAGTGATTCACCTTAATCCTACTTGCCAAGGACATTTCATGGCCTCTCCTAGCCCTCCTACATTTGCGCTTAGGTAACTTCATACTTTCCTTATACTCCTAACGGGCTTTGACTGTCCCCCACCCTCCTAGACCGTACACAAGCCTTTTCCTTTTTGGCCAGGTTCACAATATCCCTCGGTATCCAAGGCTCCCTAAACGTTCATACTTATCCCTCGTTCTCTCAGGAAGGTGACTTTCCTGAATCCTGACCAACTGTCTTCGAAAAGAGTCCCACAAGTCCGATGCCGGTTTACCATCTAACAGCCGTACCCGCACTTAATCCAAATTCTCCAAATCCTGTCTAATTTTATCATAATTTGCCATTCCCCATTTTAGCACTTTGACCGATCTTACCCTCATCCCTATCCAAAAGTATCCTACAATTTATGGATTGTGGTCACTACTCCCAATATGTTCCCCGACTGAAACCTCAACCACCTACCCAGGCTCATTCCCCAATACCAAGTCCAGTACTGCCCCTTCCCTAGTTCGACTATCTGCATCGTTAATGCAGGATCATTCCTGGGTACACCTCACAATCACTGCCCCATCCAAGCCCCTGCATTAAGTGAATCCCAGTCAATATATGGAAGTTGAAATTCCCTACCAAGACAACCCTTTTACACCTCTCCAAAATCTCTGTACATATCTGTTCCTCTATCTCTCGTTTGCGTTCGGGGCGGGGGGTGGCTGTAAAAAATCTCCGACATTGTGTTTGCTCCCTTCTTGTTGCTCAGCTCTGAGCTCTACCTAGATTGCCTCATTGTATGAGCTTTCCATGCTTCCACAGTATGGCTATAATATTTTCCTGAACCGGTAACGCTAATCCCCCGCCTGCCTCTTTTACATCCCTATCTCGACCCAAGCATCTATATCCTTCAACGTTCAGCTGCCAATCCTGCTCTTCCTTTAACCACGTTTATTTGGTAGCCATAACGTCATAGTTCCAAGTACTAATAAGTGCTTTAAGTTCATCTGTCTTACCTGCCATACTTCTGGCGTTGAAACAAATACACTTCAGACCACTGCGTTTGAGGAGACAGGATAATGTTATCCTCTTATTTTCGTTCTCTATTTCCCCTTCAGTTATTACACATTCTAAACTAGCACCCTGGTTCCCACCCCCCTGCCAAACTAATTTAAATCCTCCTGAGTGACTCTAGCAAACCTAGCCAGGATATTGGTTCCCCTCCAGTTAAATGTAACATGTCTTTCTTGTACAAGTCCCACCTGCCCCGGAAGCGATCCCAATAGTCCATAAATCTGAAACCACTAGCACTCCTGCACCACTAGTTTGGCCACGTACTTAGCTACACTATACTGCTATTCGTAGCCTCACT
The DNA here is from genome assembly GCF_902713615.1 of Scyliorhinus canicula. Classification (NCBI taxonomy): domain Eukaryota; kingdom Metazoa; phylum Chordata; class Chondrichthyes; order Carcharhiniformes; family Scyliorhinidae; genus Scyliorhinus; species Scyliorhinus canicula. Next base: position 30,467,718 of record NC_052158.1, read on the forward strand.
GGCACGTGGCACAGGGAGTAATCCTGAGATTACAACTGCGTTTTAGCTTGTTGCTGAACTCCTTGAATTCATTCTGCAGGGCCCCATCGCTCTCCCTGCCTCTTCGTAGCTATGTGTACGACGACGTCTGGCTGTTCACTCTCTCCCTTCAGAATGCTTTCTGCCCGTTTAGAGATATCCTGGACCCTGGCACCAAGGAGCCACCATACAATCCTGGAGTCTCTCTCACGTACACAGAAGTGTCTATCTGTGCCCCTTCTAACAGAGTATCATATAACTATGATCCAGTGCTATTTGTCCCACACTGCTCAGCAACAGAGCCATCCGTGGTGTCACTGCCCTGGCTGATGCTGCTATTATCTCCTGTTAGGCCACCCCTCCCCAACTGTATCCAAAACGGTATACTTGTTAGAGGGGGAAACGACCACTGGAGATCCCTGCCCCTTCTATCGGTCACTCATCTATCTGCCTGCACCTTGAGTGTCACCACATCACTAAAACTCCTGTCCATGATGCTTTCCGCCACCTTCGTACTCCTAAATGCATCCGAATGTTGCTCTAACCTATCCAGGGTGTCTGTGAGGAGCTGCAATTGGGCGCACGTCCTGCAGATGTAGTCGGACGAGACGCTGGAGCGTCACGGATCTTCCGCATCTCACAAGTGCAGCACTTAACCCCACTTGCCGACATTTCTATCACCAACTAAATAATTTCAGAATGTTTTCTAAACTCTTACCTTCACTTATCGCTGCAGATACCTGAGATAGGTCTGTATCCCTTACCCTCTCAGTGTGCTCTGTGGATCTCTCCCTGCAGATTACCAGTTACAAAGCAAGAGGAAAGAAAACAAAACAAAAAGGGAAGAAGCACCTGCTCCTACTCTGCACCGAATCACTACACTGCTCCAAAAGACCTACTTTCAGTCCCAACTCTGCCTCCCACTTCACGAGTGCAAATCTTATTGGGAGTGCGTTTATGCCTCTCTTATATCAAGCTCAGCTAAAATCAGATGACGCACACTAGTTAGACTTCAGACAGAAGAATACAATTTGCCCCTTTTGCCTCTAATCAGGCTTCAGGTGATTGACAGGTAACTGCCGCTCAGATATGTGGGTGGGGCAGCTCCTTTTTTTGCCAGCTAACTAGACCATTAAATTTATAACTGGAAAAACAGGAGAATTAGATTTACCACATACCTGTTTAGTTACCAGCCTGCTCCAGATTACCAACTTTCAATCCCCACCCTGGCTGCCTCACGCAGGATGCTCCAACGTCACGTGCGCAAAGCTTACTCTATGCCTGCCGAGAATGTCAAGTGGAAATGAACTGATTGAAGCACGCTTGGCAGTTTCAAAACATGAAATTGGTATATCTGGAAAATTATTTATTTTCCGTTTGTTTTCGGCCGATACACTGGTGTTTTTCCCCAATTTGCTTTAGGTGGCGGATTAACCCCCCCCCCCTCCCCAAACACGTGCCACAACAGACGAAGCCAACGATATTTCATCACCAAAACATTTATGTTTTACAAATAATACACTGATTTACAGATATCAGGCTGATTGGAACAGCAAAGGACTTTGAAATTAGAGAGAGATAACTTTTATTTAAGTGCTGTCCTCGGTGGAAGTAAAGCGCTTTGAGGGGCACTGGGGTCGTGACAGGCGCATGATCAAGACATTTTTTGTTTTGTTTTACAAAGGGTGAAATAAAATCAAATTAGTGGTGACTTAACGCAATCTTTGAAATTATGAAAGATTCACTAATAATCGAGGAGGAAATTCTGGAAAAACGTCTTTACCAAAGAGTGGTGGGATGTTTTTAAATTATACATTTCCAGGATGTGGGCTTCACGGGCTAGGCCATCGTTTATTACCCAGCCTAATTGTCCTTGAGAAGGTGGTGGTGAGCTGTCTCCTTGAACCCCTGCAATCCATATGGGGCAGGTGCATCCAATGTTCCGTTTGGGAGGGAGCACTCGGATTTTGACCCAGACACAGTGAAGGAACGACGATATAGTTCCCAATCAGGATAGTGATTAACCTGAAGGGGAACCTCCAGGTGGTGGAGTTCCTAGGTCTCTGCTGCCCTTGCCCTTATAAATGTTCGCTGTCTTGTGTTTGGAAGGTGCTGTCAATGGAGCTTTGGTGAGTTCCTGCAGTGCATCTTGCAGATGGTACACAGGGCTGCAACTGCACGTGGGTGGCAGAGGGAGTGAAAAATTAGAGATGAGGTGACAATAAAGTGGGGCTGCTTTGTCCTGGATGGGGTCAAGCTTCATGAACGGTATTGGAGCTGCACCCATCCAGGCAAGTGGATTGTGAAATTCGGTTCCACGTGGCCTAGATAGGTAAATTATATAATTGCATTAAAGGGAAATTAGATAAGAACTTGTGAAAAGGGGGAATAGATGGTTAGGATGCTCGATTCAGATGGGAAATGATATTAAGAGCGTTTAATAGAGTATTGACACCGGCACGGAATGCCTGCATCGAATGGCCTGGCACTGTTCCGCGCATCATCATGCGTAATCCTGTGTCATCTTGAAAAATGAAACCGGAACTGGTTTCATAAAGTCTGACATCAGACCGGACTTTCTCATGGGCCTCTGAGTTTAAAATTGCAGATTGGTTTCCAGATCTTCATTGCCACATCCATCGGCCACTGCAGCAAACTCTTCCGAATTTGTTCCATTTCCCTGCGGAGATTATGACAGGAAAATCATTTTGCACAATCAACTCAGTAAACAACCCAGCATGAATACTGTTTTTTTTTAAAGTCTTCCACTTAAATATCATCCTATAACTTTCAAGCTTAACACGCCAAGGAGCTTATTTTCATTACAAACTTCAAAGGCTATTCAATGATTGCTTCCACATCTTAATAAGCAATAAGACAGCCTCGCCTGCACAATGGTCTGCAGAGGGACCTGCTCCACATTTGTGCATTTCTTTTACCCTTCGCTTCATGTCAAGCATCTGGGAGAGCCACAAATTGTACATTGCTGAATTGTTTGCTATGTTGACCCACGTCCAATTTGGTTGGTTTTGTTGGCAATAAATATGGAAAGTTGCTGACACGCATATTTATTACAAATAATATAAAACACGTTCTGACGAGGCTGCACGAATTCTGTCTTGTGGCGCAGTGGGTACTCTTCCTACATCTGGAACAGAAGTTACGAGTTCAAGTCCCGCCACAGGAATTGATGGCCATGGTTGATTAGCAGCCGGAAAATCCTCCCATTCCCCTGATGGCAGGCGGAAAAGAGCTGGAGAGTTTACTGTACAGCCGTGCTGCAGAAGGGAACTGCAAACCACTGCTGTGCTTTGTCAAACATAACCATAAAACAATCCAATGGAAGTCCGCCGATGATGAGGACATGGTGCCTGACGGAGGAGGAGGTACCAATGCCACATGGTCACCAGGTGATGGATGCTGAGCTCTCTTCAGTTTTTTCCATTTGACCTAAATCCACCTTTACCAAATCTCTCAGTTTCCTATAACACAATCATGAAAGACATAGATAGGTAGATAGGAAGAAACTGTTCCCCATAGTGGAGCGATCAATAACTAGGGGCATAGAGAGAGGTTATGGGGAAGAAGATTTAAAAATAGCTGAATCCCTGCACTGCAGAAGGAGGCCTTTCAGCCCATCGAGTTTGCACCGACCGTCCGAAAGAGCTCACTTAAAGGGGAATTGAGGAAAAGCTTTTTCACCCAGAGGGTGGTGGGAACCTGTAGCTCGCTGCCTGAAAGGGTGTTAGAGGCGGGAACCCTCACAACACTTGAGAAAGATTTAGATGAGCACTCGAAATGCCACAACATACAAGGCTATGGACCAAGATCAGGACAATGGCATTAGAATAAATAGGTACTTGATAGTCAATGCAGAGACAATAGACCAAAGGGTCTTTTTGTGTGCTGTAAAACTCTATGACTCCATGAATCTAACTAGTTTCTAAATTAATCGAGTCAAACCCTGACCTGATAGTCCAACCGCTGACCACTGCCCCGTACAGAAGTGCCAAATATCAATTAGACGCTAATTTTTAACTTGTGCTGGTTCCTATGAGTGAAGTTAAATATCGGGTTGCTTTACATAAGTGAAGGGCACAAGTATTGCTCTCTTACCTCATTTACTGAAATGTTTTCCAGTTGAGGATAACGTTTCGCTGTGAAGTAAACAAGAGGATTGCGTGTAAGTAGCATCATATCTTAACCCTACAAGGGAACAGTCTGAAAATATTTATTTCAGGCATTAATCTATTTAACCGTGCAATGATGTATTGAAAATAAAGTATACATTGTATATAATAAGCCAGAAGTCTGCTCCTGGTCATTCACAGGTAACTTGTTCATTAAAGTTTGCTTGCACTGTTGCAGGGAAAGAGATTATGAATGGGCCTAATTGGCCAGATCTTTCAAAGCAAAAGCATTTGGTACAATGTACAGAATGAGCCCCTTCTCTGCTTTTTAATTGCACGACAGTAGCAAGCTCATGAGAACAGAACTTCCTCCGATTCCCCTGCAAGGCAGGCGTAATCTATTTAGACATATGTCACTAGGCGAGACATCCAGGCTAATGCTCTGGGGAAATGGGTTCAAATCCAACTTTGGAAACTGGCAGAATTTAAACTCAAGTAATAAAATCTGGAATTAAATGCTTGTCTCGGTAATAGCGACGCTGGACCATCTGTCAACAGTCACAGAAAACCATTTGTTTCATTAATGTCCCTTAAGGATGGAAATCAGCCATCCTGACCTGGTCCAGCCTACATTGTGACTCCAGACCCACATCAGTAATGTGGTTGGCTCTTAACTACCCTCTAAAATAGCCTTGCAAGTCACTAGGTTCCAGCGTAATTCACAAATGGTGAATCAATGCTGGCCTTGACATCCCGCATGAACAAATAAATATATACATATTATTTTCATGCTTGCTGGGTCAAACTCCCCATATTACCTATCCAACACCATTTTGAGAGAACTATCACATCAGCTACCGTTATCCTCTGTTCTCAGAGCGACTAGAGTTGGTAATAAGTGCTGACCGGTTTACTTTACATGCATCACAAAAAGGATTTCAACAATCACAAAGTTTTCAGATGGAAAATGTTAATTTCGCAGTGGTGATGATAGAGAAACTGCTCACTTCATCATCTCCATTGTTGCTTCACTGAAACTGACAATAAAGTCAGAAATGTACAGAATAAGATGGAAGAGCAGATATCGCTGCAGCTAATTCTACACTTCTCCAGATGATATCTTGATTAAGACACAAAAGCTGTAATCGATTTGAAATCTCTGAACTGGCAAGAAGTTCCATTCTCATACTACTGTATTAGTCCAATCGAAAAAACCCTTGAAAATTTACACATAGTTCAATGGAGCTTGCAATTGGCTTCATCTTGGCACTATATTATTCGGCAAGAAAACTTTACATTGTGGAATCTCAAACTTCTGTATTATAATAAAACAACCACATATATTTAAAACATATTTTAAACTGTATATCTTAATTTTAACTTTTACAGTAATCCAATCTTGATTTATTTATTTTGCAAGCAGAATTATCAACTTAAAGATAAATGGATTCAGTCATTTTACATTCCACGATTGCTGTCTGTGAGAATGATTCAGTTTGATTGGTTTGTTCCGATGCTTGCTGACACCATCGATGCTGAATGCCTGGAGATCCCTTTGACTTAGCACCATATGCAAAGTGACAGAGAACATCACAGAGATTCGTACATCTAGAAATATCGCTTTGCAGGGGGCAAAATCGAAGTTAATTACTTACATGCTAAAGTCACACAGCATAAGTTGCCCAGAGTTATCTTTAGACAAACCTCCGCTCAGCATTCCTGGTCAACATTTTTATTTCAGCCTCCAGTTGTTTTATGCCTCTCTGAGTTATATTGGGAACGAGGGTCAAATGGTTTCAAATTACAGACCGTTTTCTGGTCCAAGAAGATGGCCGCTAAACTCCGTTTGAAAATGAAAAAAATGAAAATTGCTTAGTGTCACAAGTGGGCTTCAATGAAGTTACTGTGAAAAGCCCCTAGTCGCCATATTCCGGCGCCTGTTCGGGGGGCTGGTACAGGAATTGAACCGTGCTGCTGGCCTGCCTTGGTCTGCTTTAAAAGCCAGCGACTTAGCCCAGTGTGCTAAACCACCCCTGATGGTGGGGGAAGAGAACTGCGTCTAACTCCATTTGGCTAATTAAAACTGGCTATGAAAGGGGACTTCCGGTGGCAGTCATGGACTGAGTGGTCGCACATTTGGTCGACCCCACTCAAGGCTCTCTCCTGCCCGATAGGTGTAGTATTTGAGGGCAGAGGATACAGGAGCACCTGAGCAAGGTGTGGCTGGTGGATCGATGGAGTCCCAGGTCCCAGTGATCCAGAAAGTGGAGGAGGCGGGAGCACAAGGAGCAGTTGGCCTTGTTGGTAGCGGAGGTGGAAGTGATGCTGGAAAGCCAGACGAGGCTGGGGGAGAAGGTGGAGGATCTGGAGAATCCTGAGGATGCCTGAAGGCATTGAATGTGCAGAGGCCGGTGTAATGTGGCAAAGATACTGCACAAATTAATGGGGAGTGGCCTTCCATCAGTCCCTGGAGGTGGACCAAGTGCACAGTGCGCTGAGGAAGAGGCCGCGTGGGCGAGCTGCTGAAGACATTGATGGTGCAGTTGCAGTGCTTTTGGGACAAGGCGAAGATTCTTTGAAGGGTGAGGCAGACCAGGAAATGTACCTGGGTAGGGAGTGAGTTGCGGGTGTATCAGGGCCTGGAAGAAGAACTGGTGAAGAGGAGGGTCGGGTTTAACCGGGTTAAGGCTGCCCTTTAGGGGCTGAAGCTTGGGTATCATACCAAGCACACCTGGGAGTGACTTTCCAGAAGCGAGTGCTTAAGTTTGACATGCCAGAGGAGCTGATCAAATTTAGGAGGAACAATAGGTTGGAAGGCATGTGAGGACATTGAACTTTGGAGGAGTTTTGTGTGCTTTCCAATGTGTTTGGTGGTGGGTATTGCAGGGCAGGTCTTGGCGGGGGGTCAGTGATCGTGAGTGCACACGTTGTTACTCTTTAGAGGCTGATGGTCGGGTTGCTTTTGCGGGGTTGGGGGGGGGGTGGTAACCAAAGGGAGATAAGGTGGTTGGAGGACTTGGGCAGGGCCCCCATGCTAGCTGGTTGGGCTAGTTAATTGGAGTGAAGTGGGTGGCTGTCAGGAGGAGGGTGTGGGGGTGGGGAGGATGGGGTTGGTTCTTGGTTTAGGGGCGGGGGAGGGGAAGGGCTGCTGATGAGGGCTTAGTTTGTGTGGTGCAGTTGGGAAGGGATCAATGATGGTGGACATCCGAGGGCGTGCCTGGGGTTGCGTGACAAAAGCCTGGGGCTGGCTCAAAAATGGGTATGGCTGATGGGTAGTGGAACCGGTGGGGATTCCCTGAACCAGGCAACGTGAGGGAGCTGAATGGGCCAGTTAAAAGGTCATGTCTGTTCGCGCATCTGAGGAGTTTGAAGGCGGGTGTGCATTTATTGAAGGAAGCGCTGGGGATGAGATGAGGTTGAGAAAGGTATAGGTGGGCAGGAGTTTAATTTTGGGCTGGATCTGAAGACGAGAGGGGTGGCAGTGTTGGTTAATGAGCGGATTGTGTTTGAGGAGGGGTGTATTGTGGCTGATCTGCAGGGGGAGATGTGTGATGATCAGTCAGAAGTTGGAGGGATGTCGGTGGTTCTGGTCAACGTCTTTGCCCCGAATTGGGCTGACATGGTTTTATGAGATGGGTGTTGAGAAATATTTCGGAATTGGACTCACACCAGTTGATTATGAGGGGGAGAGACAGATTTTAACACAGTCGTAGATCTGAGCTTGGACCCGTCGAGTCCCAAGTCATTGAGGTGTTGGCAGTGGCGAAGGAGCTGAAGGGGTTCATGGAGCACATGAGGTGGTGAACCCATGGAGATTCGGCAGACCAAGGATAAGGAGTTTTCAAACTTATCCCATGTGCACTGGGTGTACTCCCAGGTTGACTTTTTTGCGTTGGACAAGATATTGCTGGCGGGTGTGGCTGACTGGGAATATTCAACAAATGTGGTTTCCGACCATGCGCCACACTGGATAGATTTGCGGGTGGCCTGGGGGCAGGGGGCTGTACCCGCAGTGAAGGCTAGGTGTGGGGATGCTGATGAACGAGGAGGTGCATAGGCAGGTGAGGGCTGCCATTCGGGGCACGTGAAGCTGAACAACATGGCGAGGTCACCACCACGCTGTGGGAGGAACTCAAGGCTGTTGTCAGGGCGGAGTTTAGATCAATTTGGGCGCATAGGAGAAAACGGAGGGGGAGGAGAGAGCAAGGCTGGTCGACAAGATTTTGAGGGTGGACAGCAGATATTCGGAGGTGCCAGAAGCTGGGCTGTTGAAGGAGAGGCAGAGGCTTCAGATATAGTTTATTTCTATAGGGAAGGCAGTGGGGCAACTGTGGAGGGCCAGAGGGACAGAGTTTGAGTATGAAGAAAAGGTGAGCACGGTGTTGGCCCATCAGCTGAGAAAGCAGGAGGCAGCAAGGGAGATTGGTATCGTTCAGAATGATAAGGGAAAGCTGATGGTGGAACCGGACGGGGTGAATATGGTATTTGAAACGTTCTATAAGTTTCTACAGGTCGAAGCCCCCAACTAGAGAGGAAGGGATCCAGTGATTCCTGGATGGGTTAGTTTTTCCCAAAGTGCAGGAGGGGCTGGTTCAGGGACTGGGCGGCCCAATTAGGCTGAGAGAGGTGATGGGTAGTATGGAAACGATGCAGGCAAGGAAGGCACCGGGGCCTTACGGTTCCAGGTAGAATTTTATAAAGGAACACCCCTCTACATTGTTGCAGGCTTCCATCCTGATTTTAAAGGACAAGGATTCGGAGCAGTCAGGGTCGTACTGCCTGATATAATTATCTAACGTGGATGCTACGATTTTGCTGAAGGTGTTGGCATCGCAAATTGAGGACTGTGCCCCGGGCGTGATAGGCAAGGGTGACGTAGGCTTTGTGAAGTGGAGGCAGTCATTGGCGAATGTGAGGAGGCTCATCAATGTAATCTTGATGCCTTTGGAGGGGCATAGGTGGAGGTATTGGTGGCGATGGTCACAGAGAAGGCATTTGATTAGATGGAAGGGCCTATTTCTGGAGGTGCTGGGCCAGTTCGGGATAGGGTAGGTGTTTGTGAATTGGGTCCAGCTGTTGTAATAGGTGCCGGTCAGGAGCATGAAGATGAACCGAGTGAGCTTGGGGTACTTCAAGCCGCACCGTGGGATGAAGCAAGGGGACACGCTCTCCTCATTGCTATTAGAACATAGAACATAGAACATTACAGTGCAGTACTAGCCCTTCGGCCCTCGATGTTGCGCCGACCTGTGAAATCACTCTAAAGCCCATCTACACTATTCCCTTATCATCCATATGTCTATCCAATGACCATTTGAATGCCCTAAGTGTTGGCGAATCCACTACTGTTGCAGGCAGGGCATTCCACGTCCTTACTACTCTCTGAGTAAATAACCTACCTCTAACTTCTGTCCTATATCTATCTCACCTCAATTTAAAGCTATGCCCCCTCGTGCTAGACATCACTATCCAAGGAAAAAGGCTCTCATTAGCCTTGGCGATAGCCATTTGCAACAGCACTTCAGGCGTCAAGGGACTGGAGAGGGATAGAAAAGTGGGAGGTGTCGAGCACAGGGTCTCATTGTGCCCAGATGACCTGTTATTATATATCTCGGACCGGGTGAGCAGCATCGGAGGCATCATGGAATCCTGAGGGAATTTGGTTGGTTTTCGGGACACAAATTGAATAAGGAAAACAGCGAGGTGGATGCCAGAGGGCAAGTAAGGAAACCAGGAGAATTGCAATTTAGAGTGGTGGGGCGAGGTTTAGGTATTTGTGTATCCAGGTGGTGCGGAGCTGGGCACAGTTGCATGAACTGAACCTGGCTCGATTGGTGGAGCAGATGAAGAGGGACTTTATGAGCTGGGATGTGCTGCTGCTGCCGTTGGCAGGACGGGTTCAGACAGTAAAAATGATGCTGCCGCCAACGTTTCTGTTTATATTTCAGAACCACCCAATCTATGTCGCCAAGTCATTTTGTAGGAAGGCCAATGGGCTGATCTCTGGATTTGGGTAGGCAGAGAAGACTGTGGGTCAGACGGACTTTATTGGAGTGGGGGTGGCGGGGGGCGGGGAGAGGAGGGTAGTTGGATTGCATTGCCGAATATGATGGACTATTACTCGGCAGTGAATATTGCTTTGGCTAGGAAATGGGCCGTGAGGGAGGGAATTGGTGTTGGGCGGGTGGAGGCGGCATTGTTTAGGGCTTTGTTGTTGGCACCTTCACCAGTCTTGCTGGCCAGGTACTCCATGAGTCTAATCGTGCTGTTGGCCCTAAGGGTGTGGGGGAAAACAGTCAGCACCTGGGGCTGGAGGGTGCCTCGGTGCGAGTGAAACCTGTAACCACCATTGGTTTGCACCAGCAGGGCTAGATAGATAGATAGTGAAATACAGCACAGAACAGGCCCTTCGGCCCATGATGTTGCGCCGAACTTTTGTCCTAGGTTAATCATAGAATTTTGGACAATTTTTCATGGCCAATCCACCCAACCTGCACATCTTTGGACTGTGGGAGGAAACCGGAGTACCCGAAGGAAACCCACGCAGTCACGGGGAGGATGTGCAGACTCCACACAGACAGCGACCCAAGTCGAAATCCAACTTGGGACCCTGGAGCTGTGATGCAATTGTGCTATCCACAATGCTACTGTGCTGCCCTTAAGAAGTTAACCTACACTCCATTATTCTACCCTAATCCATGTACCTATCCAATAGCCGCTTGAAGGTCCCTAACTTTTCCGACTCAACTACTTCCACAGGCAGTGCATTCCATGCCCCCACTGCTCTCTGGGTAAAGAACCTACCTCTGACATCCCCTCTATATCTTCCACCATTTATCTTAAATTTATGTCCCCTTGTAATGGTGTGTTCCACCCGGGGAAAAGGTCTCTGACTGTCTACTCTATCTATTCCCCTGATCATCTTATAAACCTCTATCAAGTCCCCCCTCATCCTTCTCCGTTCTAATGAGAAAAGGCCTAGCACCCTCAACCTTTCCTCGTATGACCTACTCTCCATTCCAAGCAACATCCTGGTAAATCTCCTTTGCACCTTTTCCAAAGCTTCCACATCCTTCCTAAAATGAGGTGACCAGAATTGCACACAGTACTCCAAATGTGGCAAAATGAGGTGACCAAGGTTTTGTACAGCTGCATCATCACCTCACGGCTCTTAAATTCAATCCCTCTGCTAATGAACGCTAGCACACCATAGGCCTTCTTCACAGCTCTATCCACTTGAGTGGCAACTTTCAAAGATCTATGAACATAGACCCCAAGATCTCTCTGCTCATCCACATTGCCAAGAACCCTACCATTAACCCTGTATTCCGCATTCATATTTGTCCTTCCAAAATGGACAACCTCACACTTGTCAGGGTTAAACTCCATCTGCCACTTCTCAGCCCAGCTCTGCATTCTATCTATGTCTCTTTGAAGCCGCCAACAGCCCTCCTCACTATCCACAACTCCACCAATCTTCGTATCATCTGCAAATTTACTGACCCACCCTTCAACTCCCTCATCCAAGGCGTTAATGAAAATCACAAACAGCAGAGGACCCAGAACTGATCCCTGCGGTACGCCACTGATAACTGGGCTCCAGGCTGAATATTTTCCATCCACCACCACTCTCTGTCTTCTATCGGTTAGCCAGTTTGTTATCCAACTGGCCAAATTTCCCATTATCCCATGCCTCCTTACTTTCTGCATTAGCCTACCATGGGGAACCTTATCAAATGCCTTACTAAAATCCATGTACACTACATCCACTGCTTTACCTTCATCCACATGCTTGGTCACCTCCTCAAAGAAGTCAATAAGACTTGTAAGTCAAGACCTACCCCTCACAAATCCGTGCTGACTATCCCTAATCAAGCAATGCCTTTCCAGTTGCTCAGAAATCCTATCCCTCAGTACCCTTTCCATTACTTTGCCTACCACCGAAGTAAGACTAACTGGCCTGTAATTCCCAGGGTTATCCCGATTCCCTTTTTTGAACAGGGGCAGGACATTCGCCACTCTCCAATTCTCTGGTACCGATGCGAGGTTTATCGGTAGTAACAGGCAGGAATTAAGTGCTTTGCTGACTTGCTTTGGGAAAATCTCCGGGGTTGGAGGACCTGGAGCAAGTGTATGAGTTGCCCAGGTAGAATGGCCTCAGGTACCTGCAGGTTCAGGACTTCGTAAGGAGAGAGATACTTTCCTTTCCTGAGCTGCAGCCCCTGAAGTTGCAGGACAAGGTGCTGTCGAAGGTCAAAATAGAGGAGGGGAAAGTATCATATGTCTCTCAGGCATTGATGGAGTGGGAGACAGATTGGTGGCGGATATTAAATATAAATGGGAGGAGGAGTTGGGAGAGCAGTTGGGGACTGACATGTGGCAACAGGCCTTGCGGAGGGTGAACACATCCTCATTGTGTGCGAGGTTAAGCATCATCCAGTTTAAAGTAGTATATAGGGTTCATTTGATTGTGGCGAGGATGTGTATGTTATTTGCGGAGATCGAGGATAGGTGTGGGTGAGGTGCGAGGGGCCCCACAAGGGGCCCCACATATTTTGGATGTGTCGGAGATTAAGCAGGTTCTGGCAGAGATTCTTGGACGTGATGTCCGAGGTGCTGGGTGTGGAGTTGGTTCCGTGGTCAAAGGTTGCGATATTGGGAGTGTCAGATGTTTTGGGCTTTGCCTTCCTCATAGCCCGGAGACGGATTTTGCTTGGGTAGTGAGACTCAGATCCACTTAGAGTGGGCTTGTGGGTGAGCAACTTGGCAGAATTCCTGAGGCTGGAGAAGGTTAAGTTCACTTTGAGGGGCTCTGCAGAGGAGTTCACCCTGAGATGGAAGTTGTTTACTGATTTATTTAACAACGTTTGAGGGGGCTCAACAAGGGGGGAAGGTTGGGGCTGGGTGGTTGGGGTGTTTAAGGGTTAATGGGGTTAAAATGGGAAAGGTGGGGTGACGTTGTTTATGATTTCTTGAATTTTTTTGTTGTTCATCTGATTCGTTCTGTATATGTGAAAATGCCTTGAATAAAAATATTTTCAAAAAACTGGCTATCAAATGGAGTGTGGGCATTACGGTAGCACAAGTGGATAGCATTGTGGCTTCACTGCACCATGGTCCCAGGTTCGATTCCCTGCTGGGTCACTGTCTGTGTGGAGTCTGCACGTTGTCCCCGCGTCTGCGTGGGTTTCCTCCGGGTGCTCCGGTTTGCTCCCACAGTCCAAAGACATGCAGGTTAGGTGGATTGCCCATGATAAATTGTCCTTAGTGACCAAAAAGGTTAGGAGGGGTTACTGACCTCCTTCTGCACTGTATGTTCTATATTCTATGTGTATAATAGGGGAAACTGATGGGAAACTAATCGGTCTGCCCAAGTCGAAATTCCATGACAATAAAGGGTCTCAAATACTTACGATCATTTGGGAGGAATAAAGTCATATTCAGTTAGCCAGTGCTTGTCTCAGATTCAGGAGGTTACAAGAGAAAAGTCAGACACAACAAACCACCCCCCGGTTACCCAAAGGTCGGTAATTTGCTGCGTTATTCACCTGTTATGTTAAGTTCGTCGTATCCATAATCATGTCTGCAAAAAAGGGAGACATTTTACATGCATTGAGAATTAAATGCCTGCTAAGAAATAGGTTTAATTTGATAGCTTCCAACAAGTTTGATATAAACAAATGCATTTTATGTTGTCTAAGCCTCCACCTCCACCCATATTATTTTTTTAATAAACTATGCATTTCAACGGGGTATTATTAAGAAATCCTGGTGAGACTGTTAGCAATACGAAGACAACCCCAGTTACGCTGTTTAAATCTGCATGTGGATAATATACACTATTGTCCTTTCCTGTAGCCATCGGCAATATCGACCTCATCTGTATCCCACAATATCATGCAAGGTTACTTTGGCTGGTAACATGAAAAAATACTGGCTGAATTTTGGAAAGTTCCCAAGGAGGCCCTTTTTAGACTTCGATTTTCAGATAACCTAATCAAGTTGCAGTAGGGATGGAACCGAAGGTTGTTAAAATGACTTTCCTCAGCTGGCCTTACAGCAGTCCTTATATTGAGTTTAGGTATCTTTGCATATAACTTGCATAAAAGATTGCACTGACAACAAACCATCCTGATGCCTGTCCACCATCTACAAGGCACAAGTCAGAAGCGTGGTGGAACGCTTTGCATTTGGCTGGATGAGTGCAGCTCCATCAACAATGGGGGGGGGGGGGGGGGAGGGGGGAGTAGTGGGGGGGGCGTGATATTACAGGCTACTTAAGAATATCACTCACCAGCCTGATTCGGAAATATATCGTTCGCCCTTCACTGTCGCTGGGGCAACATCCTGGAATTCCCTTCCTAACAGCACAGTGGGTGTATCTACATCTCAAGGACTGCAGCGATTAGGAAGGCAACTCACCACCACTTTATGAAGGGCAACTAGGTATGTGCAATAAATGCTGGCCTAACTTGCGACGCCCACATCCCGTAAATGATTTTTTTTTAATCATCCGGATCGCTGGATTAAAATCCTGAAACTGCTTATCTAGCATCACTTTGGGTGGGTCAAACAACCCAGGGGCTGCAGTAGTTCAAGAACGTGGCACATCAGTTATTTCTCAGGCGTAAATAACGATGGACACTAAAAGGTGGCCTTGCCCGGGTTTCTCCAATCGATTGAATAAAAGAAATGCTAACCGATGCTCTATCTGCATATAGCAAAGAGAGTAAACATATTTTAATTAATTGATACCGGATATATTTCTCAATTTATGGAATTATGTGCCAGCAAATTCCACTAATAGGAATGGCATTTTGGAATTGGATGCACCTCTGGACTAACCAATAACTTGAGATGCTGATCAAATGCTATTGCGTTAAATTGAAAGGGGTGCGCGCGGAGCGGCGGTCTGGGCGTTGAGGTCAATGGGTCAGATAGATTCAGCTTCTTTTTTAAAATAACTGGTCCAGTTGACTCTGCTACCAGGGCAGACGGACAAGACTGAGCTGAAGACGTTTGGCTAGTTCCCTCACAAAGGGAACTTTCAATTATCGGCGATAGTCTTGAGTGTCAGAGGCAGCAATGCCATTTATATTAAAGAAATCGCATGCTTGGATTGATTACTAGAATTTGAGGGATATCGACAACTTACATTGAAATGAATTCGAGAGAGTAACTCTTTCCGATAAAGAGATGCAGATTTAATGCACAAAAGGCAAATGTGTGGTTTTATTTTCTTACACTTCTGCGCATCTCCTGGAATCTCCGGTAAAATATTTCATGTGATTTCTTTCTGCAGTCTTAGCCTGACCATGGATAACATTGAAGTGGCCCCTGGGCTATACTTATACTCGATGTGGAGATGCCGGCGTTGGACTGGGGTGAGCACAGTAAGAAGTCTTACAACACCAGGTTAAAGTCCAACAAGTTTGATTCAAACACGAGTTTTCGGAGCGCAGCTCCTGAGCGCAGTTCACCTGAGGAAGGAGCTGCACTCCGAAAGCTCGTGTTTGAATCAAACCTGTTGGACTTTAACCTGGTGTTGTTAGACTTCTTAGTATACTTATACTCAACTGCAGGGGTCAGTATGGTTGGGAGTGTCAACCCAGATTTATTTCCAGGTGCTCGGCTCGTACCACAGCTCAGGTCTGTTTTCATCCCTATTTTCCCTGACCACATGGGTTCCAGGACTTCAATCTGCTAATTCGAAGTGTGGGTCAGTGGAACACTGATAGTTTTTGCTTCGAAACAATTGAGGAAGAATCCAAGTTTATTTAATTGACAATCGATTGTAATCCCGCTGTTTTCGCGCGTTGGCATCGGTCCAAAGAATATTATGTCCGAGTAACAAACTAAATCCAGTCCGCCATTCCTTATCCACAGCTTGTCACAAAAATTAATATTGCCACACGTACTTGGACTTGGGTTAAAATCACCATTACAAAAAACAAGCTATTTTGACGGGAAGTGCGTGTCCAGCAGAATTTTTCAATCTATATATAAAGGAACTTAACTCTGTAAATCCATTATTTTACTTTGCTGGGGAATAAAGATTTATTTCTGACCTTTAGGAAACTGTGATTGGAAATTAGTAACTGAAATGAGCATATCTGAAATGTGATTGGTTGCATGAAGAGAAAGTAATGACTCACTCTGAATCGTCGCGTTCCACAATTACCAGAGAAGACGATTGCTTTAAAAGATCCAACTTTATCGTCGCGTACTGTACATACTCTATTGCAGTAGTCTGTAAAAACAGGAAGATTAGATTAGTCTAGATTGGCATGGTGCATCTTCAGGAACCTCGCGTTCATCAGTTGATGTTTCTGCAAAAGATCAGCTATTCTATCTCTTTAAACTGGGATTAAGTACCACAGAACATAGAATCATAGAATTGCTACAGTGTAGAAGGAGGCTATTCAACCCATCACGTCTGTACTGACCCTCTGAAAGAGCACCCTACCTAGGCCCCATTCCCCCTCCCTATCCCCATAAACCTACCGAACCAGCACATGTTTGGACACAGGGGCAATTGAGCATGACCAATACACCGAGCCCACACATCTTTGGTGTGAGACTTTGGAGAAAATAAATAAGCAGACTATGCAATCAAACTCTGAAGCATAGGTGAACTCAAACACGGTCCGGATGTATGTTTGCAGAGACCTTGGGGGGGGGGGGGGGGTTCATAACCAATAAACATTTGGTCTTCTTCCATCTTGTACTCCTTTACAATTCTTAACATCTCGTAGTCGTAAAAGTGAAATGTATAATTCCTATCGATCGACATAGATAATTGTTAAAGATACCAATCTATTAAATCTATCCATGCTGCAGTTACCAAATTGTGTTCTGTTCCAGTTGCTACTGTAGAAAGCATGATATGGAATTTGGGGAATGAAATGTATCTCTTCGGTCTTCTATAACCTGAGACTTCGAAACAATTGCACTTCATTTATATTGCTGCTTACCTCATTCTGTGAATTGTGTAGAGAACTTTGGGAATCTACAAGTACAAATGTAATGGAGCGAAATGTCAGTGAAGTGAAATTCAATAAGGTGCAGCATAATATTCAAAGCGATTGATTGATGTTTGATGAGTGACGCTCAGACATATCGATATGTAGAAAAATAACTAATTTATTTGAGGGATAGCACAGGTATTCAATCGCAGATCAGATTCGAGAGGTTGAATGGTAGTTTCTGTTTCTATCACGTCTGGTCATGTTTCGCAGTGTCTCCGAGGTTCTTCTCATAGAGCTGATTACTTTGAGTGCATGATGAGCATGAATGTTAACAAACCAACACGGTTCCAGAAACAGCAAACAGCAATCAGCTAAATGACGAATAGATCATTTGTTTGTATATTTGTGTCTGTCGGTGTGTTTCAATAAACAGTATTAGAAAGTATACTGACATAACGTCTTGCTGATTTGTCAAGGAGCTAACTCTAACCTGGACAAGCCGGTATGGCGAGGAAATCTGGCAATGCTGTGCTCCACCCCTGCTACAGGAAGGCGCCATCATCTATTAAACTCTTGAAGTTAAACTTTGATCTATTTTGCTCCGGAAGCAAGCGCATCAACAATTGAATCGAAGTAACACAAGACAGGGCGACTAGGGGATTTTCACAGTAACTTAATTGCACTGTTAATGTCAACCTACTTCTGACAGTAATATATTATTATTATTGACTACTATTATTGAGAGACACTTATTTGTGCAAAGTCCAACTGACATTCATTTGAAACTAATAATAGCTGGATTACTTCATGAAAGCTAATGGGTAAAACAGCAAGCGCAGTCCTTTCATACCAACTAAATTAGCGATCACCAATGACCAAGCTGCATTGATAAAATCGTCACAAGTTTCTGGAATCAGCATTAATTAAAACTTGCACATATAGACAGATAGGTTTTATAACTGTAGATAGATGTTGTGCTCGCTCTCGTGAAGGACTCTTCCGTTACTTGCGCGAGGTCCAATGTAGCATGGGCGCAAAAAGAGCTCCAGAAAAGATCTCCCGTGTAAAATTTCCATTTCCCGGAACTGATATCTCATCACAGGACAATGATCCGATAGCGCAGTCGATTCTGCTTAATTTCCTGCGGGGAGAGCAGGTACACGAGAAATTGAACTAAGGTCCCTTCAAACTAAATTCACATGTGGACCCCTCACTGGGGAGGATTTAGTCTTATCTGCCTGGGGCCGACTGAAATCAAGACCCCACAAGTGGCATCATAAGTCCTCTTCTAGGCTCACTCAGAACAGCTGTGCTTTACTGTTTGCCGTGCCTCAACGAGCGGTGTTCTCTCGTCACCCAGTCAGAACGTCATGGCGCCGAACCTCACTTCAGCTTGAAATGGAGACCGACACAATACTCAAATGCTGCGAGAGTGCTGCTCTGCTAAAGATGTGTATTTCAGTTGGGATGCCATTTACAAAGAACCCGTGGCTATATTGGAAGAGGAAAATCAGAGTTCTCAACTAAAATCACTAAATCGCATCACGGATTGTTTTTCGAGGGGCCCTGCTATGCACAAACTGGTGTTGCTGACACCACTGCACCAGATCTTCGTCGGCTATAAAGCACTCCATGGCCTCCTGTGGTTATGTGAGGCGCTAGATTAATGCATTTTATCGTGCTGGAGCATAAGTTTGCAACACCGTGGTACTTGAGAACCTATAAAGGATAGATATTTCCAAAAGATCTCCCACCAGCTGATAGGACGTAGAAAGTTCAGCATACAACATGCATACTTATAATACTTCTAATGAACACAATATGTCATAGCCATGTCAAACATCGAAATTAATTCGTATTGAGTTACTTACCCATCAGGTTACCCATCGAATTGCTGAATGTCTTTAGGCTGGGGGGAGGAATAAAATAACGTGTTAGGAAATGAGAAGGAAAAGCAATCATTTGTTTTTCTACATTTTTCTTATACATTAGTGTGGACAGTCAGGTAACTGCGTCAAGGAATCTGCACCCACTTTCGAGGACTAATCAGTACGACCACCCCCTCCCCCCCCCCCTTCCTCCCCCATCACAAGGACCAGAGAGCACTCCCAGAAAATGTTTGAGAAGCCAATACTAGAGGAATCCTTTATAGACGAATAGAACAGTACAGCACAGAACAGGCCCTTCGGCCCTCGATGTTGTGCCGAGCCATGATCACCCTACTCAAACCCACGTATCCACCCTATACCCTTAACCTTACTTTTTAGGACACTACGGGCAATTTACCATGACCAATCCACCTAACCCGCACATCTTTGGACTGTGGGAGGAAACCGGAGCACCCGGAGGAAACCCACGCACACACGGGGAGGATGTGCAGACTCCACACAGACAGTGACCCAGCCAGGAACTGAACCTGGGACCCTGGAGCTGTGAAGCATTGACGCTAACCACCATGCTACCGTGCTGCCCTTTCACCAACTACTCGAGATGTAGCGACCCTGTCTCGATATGATATGGAGATGCTGGCGTTGGACTGGAGTGAGCACAGTAAGAAGTCTTACAATTCCAGGTTAAAGTCCAACATGTTTGTTTCAAACACTAGCTTTTGGAGCACTGCTCCTTCCTCAGGTGAATGGAGAGGTCTAGATAATCAAGGCATCATGCCCATGCTTGCCCAATAACACCACCCTTCATGGTGAACATTGACAAACAATGATAATCAAACAATGAGCATAAGATAACCATACCAATGATTGCAATTATACGAGCTGACAACACTGGGAGAAATGTTAATTTTGCTTGCTGGTGGGAGACCAAGAACAGGATCAGAGGGAAGAAAATAAAAATACCCGGGATGCTGGAAATCTGGAAATTAAGTGCTGGAAAAACTTAGCTGATCTGGCAACATGTGTGAAGAGGAAAATAGAGTTCATATTTCAAATCCGAATGGCTCTTATGTGAAGCTACGATCAGAGGGAACATCAGTTTTTGCCCCACCGAATATTATACCCTGATGGAGCCAAATTAGTTGGTTCTCAAAGCTTTCTTGGTAACCACTCCCCTCAGCATCTGGAAGGGGAGGTCATTTGTCGATTTTGTTTTTGCAAGATCAAGGGTAATACAAGGCATGACGCATAATTGGCATTCTACCAGATCACTCGTGGTTCCCGCCTTGGCTTAAACCAAGCTCCCGCTTTTTCAATCTGTGCCACAGCACTGCAAAAGCCAGGAGTCGGTGTCACGGTGGTATTACCCCTGTGCTGACACGGGGGTTATGCTGCAGCTATGCAAAACTTGGTTTGACCCCACTTGGAATACTGCGAGCATTTCTGGGCACCACACCTTAGGAAGGGTATTTTGGCCTTTGTTGAAGTGCAACGTAAGTTTTAAAAAATGATACCTGGACGACAGTGGTTAAGATATGAGGCGAGATTACTCAAATTAGGCTTGTTTTCGCTTAATTTAGAAGGTTCAGGCATGATCTGATCGAAGTATTCAAGATATTAACAGGGAAAGAGAGGGTAAATGAAGATAAATTATTTCCACTGGTTGAAGATTTCAAAACTAGGGGCCATAGTCTGCAAATTAAGGCTTGACCATTCAGGGGAGATGTTAGGAAGCACTTCTTCACCCAAAGGATGGTAAATGTTTGGACCTCTCTCCCATAACCCGTAGTTGAAGCTAGAACAGCTATATAGAATATAGAACATACAGTGCAGAAGGAGGCCATTCGGCCCATCAAGTCCGCACCGACACATTTAAGCCCTCACTTCCACCCTATCCCCGCAATCCAATAACCCCCCCTTAACTTTTTTGGTCACTAAGGGCAATTTATCATAGCCAATCCACCTAACCTGCACATCTTTGGACTGTGGGAGGAAACCGGAGCACCCAGAGGAAACCCACGCAAACACGGGGAGAACGTGCAGACTCCGCACAGACAGTGACCCAGCAGGGAATCGGAGCAGAATAGGTCAGAGATAAGATTAATCGGACTAATGAACCCCACAGCTATCACTTGTTCTTATATGTTGCTCCCACAGGGCAGAATTACCGAAATACATGATTGCTGCAGAAGGCAGAGGACCCACCGTGTCTGCACTTGCACTTGCTCTCCAAATAACCATCATGACTTAAAACCATTCCCTTGCATTTTTGTTCAACTAATCATCTCATGCCCTCTTGAGTGCCTCGATTGGATCTACCTCCACCACACTTCCAGTCAGGCAGTGCATCTCAGAACCGCACCACCCACTGTCTGACAATTTTTTCTCACATCGTTTTTGCTTTTTCTCCAAATCACTTTCAAACTGTGCCCTTTCGTGCTTTTTCCCCCCAATCCCCTCTCTCTAAACTCTGCCCCCCCCCCACCCCCATTACTTTTTAGCACTATCAAATCTCATCTTAGCCTTCTCTCCAAGGAGAACATCCTAACCTCTCCAATCTATCCTCATCAGTGAAGTTTCTTATCTCCGGAACCATTCTCGCAAACCTTTTCTTTGCTCTCTCCAATACGTTCATATTCTGCCTATAGTGGGGAGCCCAGAACTGTACACAACATTCCAGCTGACTTCATACACACCCATAATAATACAGAGATTGCAGTGTAACTAATTTCTGCTGACCACAAAATGCACCCCACAGCCATTTCTAGGAAACTAATACCTATAGGCTAATTGTAAACGTTAATGTTTGCGCCATGTAATTTACCTTTCCATTGGTGTATAGATCGGCTGTTCTTCTTGGTTTGTATCCTTCAACACAAATTAAACTGAATTAGTGATTTATTGCATTGACGTGAAATATAATCACGCACAAAGTGAAACATTCTTCCGGGCCATGCACTGAGAATCATGCCCTGAATTTTTCATAAGATAAAATATTTATCCAAGGAAATCAACATGTATATAGATCAAGAAATTCTAATTACATTAAAGGAGTACTTCCTCTATGATCTACCACGCATATATATAATATGTATCATACTCACAGACACACACTCTCAGACACAGATACACACTCACAGACACAGACACACTCTCAGAGACACACACACTCTGACAGACACACACACTTGCAGTATTGTATCAAAGTATTGCAAGCTTTCTTCAAATTGTTAAAAATGATAACAGCACTGAAACTGTGTTGGATGGATGAGTGTTTCGAATGCAGGCACCGAACCTAATTTGAATAACATGTAACAACTTAGTCTCACTATCTTTAACATGACACTAGGAGCCATTGAAATCAATGAAATATTCTTATGATGTTCAGCATGTTGCCAACGCAGAGTGAGAAACCCCCTTTTGCCCCTGTGTTCACCAAATCACCAACACATTGGGACCAAATGAGTCTTCCCACTATACTAACATCACCGACAGTAAAAGGACATTGTGCGTAATTTTATTAAAGGTATAGAACATACAGTGCAGATTTATATAGTATACATATATCATGATATGATAATGCTTTTGCACAGTATTTTTCATACTGTTAAAAGCTCACTTACTTCTAAATACACCAGCTCTAATTATTTCTGCTATCTTTGAGGACCTAGGCAGTAAGTACTCCATGTTTAAGCCAGTGCCAAGAATATGGACGAGAACATCAACAGCAGACCCTACGAGAGCGGGTTGTATTTGACAGCTAGACACCAAGCATTGATGGCAGGTTTACCTCAAATAGAACTGTTATTCTTGGCAGAATATTGGCTCATTACACATCCCATCGCTAATCTGACATAGACAGATTATTAATCAGTGTGGGAATCTATACTTACGGGGATGAGGTGGGAAAGAGGATTATCACATCAGATAAGTCACCATCTCACTCAATGACCGAACAGATGCGTAATGGGCCGAATTCTGAAACAGGACCATCAACCCATCGAGTCTGCACTGACCCTCTGAAAGAGCATCCTACTACAACTCCCCTGTCTTAACCCCATAACCGCATCTAACCCGCACATCTTGGACTGTTGGAGGGAACCGGAGCACCTGGAGGAAACCCAGGCAGATACGGGGAGGAAGTGCAAACTCCACACAGACAGTGAGCCAAGGTTGGAATCGAATCCTGGTTCCTGACATCATGAGGCAGGAGTGCTAACTACTATGCCGCCATGCCTCCCTCACCTTATGGTCCTTGTTCAGTGTGCCATGATAGGACAGTGGTTAGCGCTGTTGCTTTACAGAACCAGGACCCGGGTTCAATGCCTGCTTGGGTCACTGCCTGTGCGGAGTCTGCAAGTTTTCCCATTTCTGGTTGGGTTTCCTCCGGGTGCGCCGGTTTCCTCCCATAAGTCCCGAAAGACATGCTGTTAGGTGAGTTGAGTATTCTGGATTCTCCCTCTGTACCTGAACAGGAGCCGGGATAGGGTGATTAGCGGATTTTCACAGTAACTTCATTGCAGTATTAATGTAAGCCTACTTGTAACATTAATAAAAATAATTATTATGTATTCATTCTCAGCAATAGCCCAGTTATTTTTATGACCTAATATGTGATTTAATAAAGGGGCACTTGGGGAATTACTGTTCCAAACCTTCGCGGGGAATTTGGATTTCAAGTGATAAGATTTGTTTTTTTTGTTACGTTACTTACGAGGCCTTGCAGGGGTGTCATTATATTATCTGCAAAACAAATGATAAATATGAAACAATTGGGTATACGCCCTGGCACTGCACATGGCGAGTATGAGGTTACACTGTCTTTAATAATGGCAATCTATGATAGGAAAAACATTGTAAGTATGAGTATTGTTTGCAGGGAGTGTTTGCTATATATAAGATGTCTCATAAATATATCCATTAGACTGTTTAGCCATTCCAGTTTTGCTTAGTTTGTAATCCTGAATGGTGGAAGTTGTGGATTACAAGCTGCAGAACCTGAGAACAGAAGCTCTTCCTGCCATTGTTATCCAATACTGAGAGAGTGCTGCATTGTCAGAGGTTCCTCATTCAGTGAGATGTCAAAGAGAAAAACTGTCTGCCTGTTCTCATGGACAAAGGATCCCATTACACCATTCAAACAAAGCAGGATGTTCTTGCTCGGTGCTGTTTGACAACCTTCCTGTAAGCAAACCCGGTGAGAACCAATGTAATGCCTAATGGTCTCAGTTGCTTCTTGTTGGACCTTGTGTGTAAAAATTATTTAATTGGTCACCCAGTGCTTTGGGGGATAGTTGGGCGATATAACTACAGCCTATTTCTTATAGATGCAAGAGAAGAAGGTGTAATTGCATATTGTGCATTTTAAGGTATACTTCCAGCAGATAGTGGCCAGGAGTTTTAGCATGGCAGGGATCGCCATCCTACCATCTGAGAAAACTCCACGGGAATGTGCTGCCGGTCCTGCAGCCATATCAAGCTCCGATAGATGGATGCAGGCGGGACTTCCCCCGCTCACCTGGGCGGATGTCCCGATTTAGAGAGCTGCCAGCCAATCTCCACACCCTAGAGCGCCAAAGGCTGCAGTGGTCAGGACTGGGAGTGCACTCTGTTCCCAAAGCCGAAGTCCCAGGATTTCAGGGAAAGGTGCATTTGTGGATCTCATGGAAAGAAGGGTAGGGATGGCCTGGGAGTCATCAATTTTTTATAAATACTTTTGCGGAATATCGGCGTCGCTGGTTAGGCCAGCATTTATTGCCATTCCCTAGTGGCCCTTCAGAAGGTGGTGGTGAGTTGCCTTCTTGAAGCACCGGAGTCCTGGAGGTGTAGGTACACCCACTGTGCTGTTAGGGAAGGAGTTCAAGGGTGTTGCCCCAATGTCAGTGAAGGAGCGGCGATATATTTCCAAGTCAGGGTGGTTAGTGACTTGGAAGGGAAGGTCCAGGTGGTGGGATGCATTATCATCTGCTGTCTTGTCCTGAATGGATTTGAATTTGCATTTGCTTATTATCATGTGCATTGAGGTGCAGTGAAAGTACTGATCTGCGAACAGCTCAAACACATCATTTAGTACACGAAAAGAAAAGAAAATAGTGGGTTTGGAAGGTGCTGTTTAAGGAGCCTTGGTGAGCTACTGCAGTGCATCTTGTAGATGGTACACACAAATGCCACTGTCGGTGGTGGAGGGATTGGATGTTGTGGAAGGGGACGCAATCAAGTAAGCTCCTTTGTCCTGGATGGTGTAGAGATTCTTGAGTGTTGTTGGAGCTGCACTCATCCAGGCAAGTGGAGAGTATTCCATTATACTCTTGACTTGTGCGTTGTAGATGGTGGACAGGCTTGGGGGTCACAGGTGGCGAGTTACTCGCAGTAGGATTCCTAATCTTTGACCTGCCCTGGTAGCCACAATATTAATATGGCTAGTCCAGTTCAGTTTCTGATCAATGATAACCCCCAATATGTTGCTTGTGGGGGATTCCGTGATCTTAATGGGGGGATTCAGTGATCGGAGGTGAGGAAATAGCTGGGGAACTGAACAGGTTTTTTGGGTCGGACTTCACAGTGGAAGACACAAATAACATGCCAGTGACTGATAGAAATGAGGCTATGACAGGTGAGGGCCTTGAGATGATTGCTATCACTAAGGAGGTAGTGATGGGCAAGCTAATGGGGCTAAAGGTTGACAAGTCTCCTGGCCTTGACGGAATTCAGCCCAGAGTGCTAAAAGAGATGGCTAGGGAAATTGCAAATGCACTAGTGATAATTTACCAAAATTCACTAGACTCTGGGGTCGTCCTGTCAGATTGGAAATTGGCAAACCTGACACCACTATTTGAAAGAGGTGGGCAGAAAGCGGGTAATTATAGGCCAGTGCGCTTAACTTCAGTAGTAGGGAAGATGCTGGAATCTATCATCAAGGAAGAAATAGCAAGGCATCTGCATGGAAATTGTCCCATTGGGCAGACGCAGCATGGGTTCATAAAGGCAGGTCGTGCCTAACTAATTTAGTGGAATTTTGTGAGGGCAATTACCAGTGCAGTAGATAATGGGGAGCCAAATGATGTGGTATATCTGGATTTCCACAAAGACGTTGACAAGGTGCCACACAAAAGGTTGCTGCATAAGATAAAGTTGCATGGCATTAAGGGTGAAGTAGTTGTATGGATAGAGGATTGGTTAATTAATAGTAAGCAAAGAGTGGGGATTAATGGGTGTTTCTGTGGGCAATCAGTAGCTAGTGGTGTCCCTCAGGGATCAGTGTTGGGCCCACAATTGTTCATAATTTACATTGATGATTTGGAGTTGAGGACCAAGTGCAATGTTTCAAGATGACACTAAGATGAGCGGTAAAGCAAAAAGTGCAGAGGATACCGGAAGTCTGCAGAGGGGTTTGGATCAGTTAAGTGAATGGGCTAGGGTCTGGCAGATGGGATATAATGTTGACAAATGTGAGGTTATCCATTTTGGTAGGAATAACAGCAAAAGGGATTATCATTTAAATGATAAAATATTAAAACATGCTGCTGTGCAGAGACCTGGGCGTGCTAGTGCCTGTGTCGTAAAAAGTTGGTTTACAGGTACAACAGGTGATTAAGAAGGCAAATTGAATTGTGTCCTTCATTGCTAGAGGGATGGAGTTTAAGACTAGGGAGATTATGCTGCAATTGTATAAGGTGTTAGTGAGGCCGCACCTGGAGTGTTGTGTTCAGTTTTGGTCTCCTTACCTGAGAAAGGACGTACTGGCGCTGGAGGGTGTGCAGAAGAGATTCACTAGGTTAAGATTCACCCCAGGTCTGAAGGGGTTGGATTACGAGGAGAGGTTGAGTAGACTGGGACTGTACAGGTTGGAATTTAGAAGGATGAGGGGGGATCTTATAGAAGCATATAAAATTATGAAGGGAATAGATAGGATAGATGTGGGCAGGTTGTTTCCACTGGCGGGTGAAAGCAGAACTAGGGGGCATAGCCTGAAAATAAGGGGAAGTAGATTTAGAACTGAGTTTAGGAGGAACGTCTTCACCCAAAGGGTTGTGAATCTATGGAATTCCTTGCCCAGTGAAGCAGTTGAGGCTCCTTCATTACATGTTTTTAAGATATAGATAGTTTTTTGAAGAATAATGGGATTAAGAGTTATGTTGTTCGGGCCAGAAAGTGGAGCTGAGTCCACAAAAGATGAGCCATGATCTCAAATGGGATGGCGGAGCAGGCTCGAGGGGCCAGATGGCTTACTCCTGCTCCTAGTTCTTATGCTCTTATGTAATGCCATTGAATATCAAGGGGTGGTGGTTAGATCCTCGCTTTTCCACATTATCGTGTAGAAGCTAGTGCTGTAGCTGTACTGGAACAGCTTGACTAGGGGTGCGCAAATTCTGGAGA
This sequence comes from Scyliorhinus canicula, assembly GCF_902713615.1. Taxonomy (NCBI): domain Eukaryota; kingdom Metazoa; phylum Chordata; class Chondrichthyes; order Carcharhiniformes; family Scyliorhinidae; genus Scyliorhinus; species Scyliorhinus canicula. The sequence goes on from NC_052158.1 coordinate 30,495,099, forward strand.
ACAAGCCTTCAGTACTATTGCCGGAATATTGTCAGCGCCCATAGCCTTTGCAGTATCCAGTGCCTTCAGCCATTTCTTACTATCATGTGGAGTGAATCATATCGGCTGAAGAGTGGCATCTGTGATGCCAGGGACCTCCGGAGCAGACCGAGATAGATCATCCACTCGGCACTTCTCGCTGAAGATTATTGCGAATGCCTCAGCCTTGTATTTTGCTCAAATATGCTGGGCACCTTCGCCATAAAGAATGGGAATATTTGTGGAGCCTCTTCCTGCAGTGAGGTTTAATTGTTCACAACCATTCACGGCTGGATGTGGCAGGACTGCAGAGTTTATATCTGATGCATTCATTGTAAAATTCTTAGATTTGTCTATTATGTGCTGCTAATGCTGTTTGGCACAGATGGAGTCCTGTGCTGTAGCTTCACCATGTTGACACCTAATTTTTCAGTATGTCTGATGTTGCTCTTGGCATGCTTTCCTGCGCTTTTCATTGAACAAGGATTGATCCCCTGGCTTGGTGGTAATGGTAGAGTGTGACACATGCCAGGCCATGAGATTGCAGATTATGCAGAATACAATTTTGCTGCTGCTGATGGCCCACAGCACACTCAATATGCCCAGTCATCAGTGATTGGGGTGTGGGCAGAGAGACTGGAGCGGGGAAGCCCAGCAGTTACTGGGTCATAAGAGGAAGGTGCCCAAATTTAAAAGGGACTTCTGATAGAGGTGGCCCCCTTTCCATGCGAGGCCGAAACCCAATTATTTTCAGGCTTCTCCCATGCCCAGCAACTCCTCGTGCCAGCCTAAAATTGAGGCTCTGTAGGAAACGGCTCTCAAGTTGTCAATAATTGGCCAGTTAAGGGCCTTAATTGTGGGTAAGGCATGCTTTGCCTGCCCCAGTGTTTAATTACTGTCATTTGGGACAGGTGGGAATCCAACAGGAAGCTCATCCATGCAATTTCATGCTCACCTCCCCCTCCGACCATCACCCCCCGCCCCACCTCCCACCCGTCCAACCCCTCCAGCGTGAGTGTAAAATCCAGGCCCACGTGTACCAAATCAAGTGACTGCACGATAAAAGAAGCAAAGTTGATTAAATATTTCAACAAAGACAGTTGAAACTATTGCAATTTTAACTGAACCTACTGATAAAATTGTGCGGAACATTGTTTTCCTAATCAATCGTTAGTGTCTGGGTGAGAGAGGTCAACCGACGCGCAGCCAATTGGAGGCCCATCCGGTTAATATTCAATATTGACTTTGAGAATCCTGATTATCTGGAGTCTCGTATAAGTCAGAAAAATACGATTGCGACATTAATTGTGACTCCGTTCATACCTAATTTCAAGTCTAAAGTATCTGAGAAGATCAGAGTGGAATTCCTCAGGTTCCATCCATAAGAATAGAGCCACAGAACAGCACAGCAGAGAAGGATGCTACCGGGCTCTTTTGCAGCGCAGTTGATTTATTTGCACTGCCCTACTCTTTCCCCACACTCCTGCAATATTCCCTCTTGTTTAAGAACGTATCCCTACACAGATTTTCTTTCCCGACACAACCGAGAGTTCTTCCAATGTGCATTAATACATACTGCGGACTGTGAGCCTGTTGAGAGATCGAATTATAAATTTAGACATGGCTTAAATAGGAGAGAAGAAAAAAGTGTTGTCTGAAACTAAACTATACCACAGAGGCTGAAGACGTGTATACTGGCACAAATGCCGAGATGTTTTATCATAAAAAACGTTACATGAGTTAATACAACGGCAATGCACGAAAAACGTCGTTTAAGGGATTCTGTGTTGTTTCTGAACCATAAGCAGGTTTTAAATTGGAAACTTTAGAACAAATTTTTAAGTAAACAATTTAAATGAAATGTTTTGGTTCCAAAAACCCCATATGAAGTGGGGGTAGAAAGAGCATCTGGGAGCCCTCGGTTGGAATGGACAAGATGGGCACAATTATGTGTCCTTGCCATGAAAAACAATTTAACTTACCATCCACGCAAACGATTTCTGGAGAAACCGTGTCTTGTCTGCAAAGGAAGAAAATAGAAAAAAAACTCAATCTTATTTTCTGATAAAGTGGGACCACACAAACTTTGAGTGCTTTTAGACACAGAAGCAGGCCATTTGGCCCATCATGTCCATGCTGGCCAAAAATGAGCTAAGCAGCCAAATATGACTTCCCAGCTCCTGCCGTTAGCTCTGAAAGTTGTGCTGCGTATCCAAATCTTTTCTTTTTAAGGGAAGCGTATTTCAGTCTCCACTACCCTTTCATGCAGTGAATCGGGAGTCATTTCCCCTTTGGGTGAAAACTCCTTCAATTTCTTTGAATGTTAACTGTGTGCATTTTCAAACAATGAGTGTAGACAGGCTGACAATTACTCACCTTTGAGACAATTGAACGTCTAATGAACAGGGAGACAAGAAAGAAAATGGGATTACAAAAGATAATTCTTATAACTTAACTTTTATTGCTTATTGCTGTCAGTTCTGCACTTGGAGGAAAAGTGACTTCCCTTCAAAATAATCAATTATGCCAAGTGATTCAATTTGTATGAGAAACCTGCACCACATAAATGCAAGGCGATTGAGGGGTGTCTGAGAGAAATTCTGTGAGTCTTTAATGGCACGGAGGAGGGGGTGCATCGAAACAATATTTCTGCTTGTGGGATGAGTGGCCAACTGCAGTGTGGATGGACGGATAGATAGATGGATGGTCAGATGGACTGGGGGGCCAATGCATAAGCCAATAATCAGATCTAGTGCAGTAAATTGGTTTGGTTGCAAAGTGATTATGTCGCTGTGCCAGTAATCAAGAGGCCCAGAATAATGATGTGGAAACATGAGCTGCAAGGCCACCAGAAAAGTACGGGAAGTTAAGTTCAGTTAAATAAATGGAAGGTAGTAGTTCACTATCACCTTCGCAAGAGCAAGTAGAGCCCATCAATTGACACGTCATGCGGTGCTGGGTGTCCAACTTGCAGGCAATGCCATCCATGACCTGAAAACAATGGTGTTCTGACCTGGCGGCACTTGAGGTCCCGCAGATGTGCAACGGACTCCTGCTGGGACAGAATTTCACATTGGCCCCAAGCCCCATACCCTCCCTGGGAGCCGGAGCCCCACAACCCTAGCCACCTCACGGAACTGCGCTCCGTGCCCTTTCACGCTGCATGGAACAGTTTGCCGAATGGGCTCCTGCTGCACATCCTTCACCACCTTGCCATTGCCCATTGCCCGTACACATCTTGGCAAACCTTGTTGCCATCCGGCAGCTGATGTCCCCAGTGGAGTTCCCTCTATGGAGGAGTCCTTCTGCTCCCCTCAATCTTTGGGACATTGGGTGGAGGGTGTTGCATGTGCCATGCAACTGCCAATTAGATCATAGAATTAGATCGTAGATCATAGAATTGCACCGGTTCATGGACTCCCAAGAGGCCTGCCTTTTTTGCGACCTTGTGGAGTTCGTGGACCATGCCTATGTTCAATCTTGAAGGCTACACTTCCGTTTCAGTTTTTTGTCAAAACTTTTATTAAAGCTTTCTTTGCACTTCTGTCCCATGCTCCTGATATGTGGGTAACCAGTGCATAGAGGGATGGCGAAGGAGGAGGACCTCCTCATGAATCTGTTCCTGGGTCCAGCAAAACTTACAATTAACAGGTCCAGGCAGTGAATCATTGAGCGGGTTGGCCAAGCCAGCTATTCCACGGCTTAATTCACGGCCAGTATCATTTGCCAAGGGAGCATGCGGTGTCCATGGGCACCAGCGAGGTCTTCAAAGCCGATATGGCACCGCAGGGTCTGGGGTGCTTTATTGACCTCTTTAATCATCTTTTGTTTTAAATCTTTAAGTTTCCTTTACTCTTTGTTTTTATTTCAGGCAGTGCCCCTTTAAGGAGCAATTAGTTAAATTCAAAAGAGTTCAAGAGCAATTGAGAATGATCAATAAATGGTGCCTGGCCTGCTGCCCTTACATCCTCTAAAAAACTAAAATTAAAAGGTTAGTGAAAGTTACCATGAGCTATTGGCCTTAATTTTTTTTTAATGATCTGATTTACTCATGTCCTTTAAGGGAGGAAATCTACCGATCTTATGGGCGGCATTGTGATACACTGGTTATTACTGCGGCCTAACAGCACCAGAGACCCGGGTTCAATTCCAGCATTGGTTGACTGTATGGAGTTTGCACATTTTTTCCATGTCTGTGTGGGTTTCCACCGGGTGCTCCGGTTTCCTCCCATAGTCCAAAGATGTATAGGTTGTGTGGATTGGCCATGATAACTTGCCCCTTTGTGTCAAAAAGGTTAGATGGGATTACCTGGTGAGGGGAATTGGGTGGGGGCGTGTGTCTAGGTAGGGTGCTCTTTCAGAGGGTGGGTGCAGACTGGATGGGCCGAATGGCCTCCTTCTGCAGTGTATGATTCCTACTTGATCTGGCCTAAAAGTGATCAGGCCCAAGACAATGCAGTTGTATTAACTGCTTCTGAAATAGCATCAAAAGCCCCACAGATATCGCAATGAAAAACTAGAGATGGACAATAAATACTAACCTTGCCAATGATACACACATCTCGTGAATAGCAGATAAAATGACTGAATATTGACTGGGCAAGTAACAGGCAGCCATGTAATACTGACCATTTGACGTTAACATTAGGAAGGCAAATGAAACAGTGCTTATTGCAAGGCGAATGGCGTGTCGATGTAGCATTACTTTGCTAAAGTTCTATAGGGTGTTGGTGAGGCCACATGGAGAGTACTGTGTGCAGCTTCGGCCTCCTTATTTAAGAAAGATTATAAATGCAGTTCACTCGCTTGATACTTGGGCTGGAGTTGATAGGTTCAAAACATAGAAATATAAAATATAGGAGCAGGGGCAGGCTATTCCGACCCTCGAGCCTGTTGCACTATTCCTTATGATCATGGCTGATCATTTGTTCTCCTTCGCCCCACGTGCTATATCTAACCCTTGACCTCTACTGCTTTCTGTGGTAGCCAATTCCACAGGCTGGCCATTCTCTGGGTTAAATAATTTGTCCTCATCTCAATCTTAAATTGTTCTACCCGCAGATCCTTAGACTGTGACTCCTGGTTTTAGACACCCCACCACCGGGAACATGCTTCCTACATCTACTCTGTCTAATCCAGTTAGAATTTTATAGGTTTCTCCAAGGAAAGGCTGGACAGCCTGGGTCTGTGCCCATTGGAGATTAAAATATTGAGATATGGTCTTATTGAACCACGTAGGATCCTGAGGAGACTTGACAGGATGGATGCTGAAAGGATCTTTCCCCTTGTGGGAGAGACTACAACTAGGGGACACTGTTTAAGGGCAAGGAGTCTCCCATTTAAGAAATAAATTGGAAGAATGATCTTCTCTCTCAAAGGGTTGTGAATCTCTAGGACTCTCGTCCCCAGAGAGCAATGGGGAAAGGGTTAATTTTTTATGGCAGAGGTTGCTAGATTCTTGATTCACAAGGGGGTCAAGGGTGGGCAGAATAAGGTCACAATCAGATCGGCTATGATCTTACTGAATGGCCGACCAGGCTGACGGGTCCGAATGGTCTGTCCCATATCCTAATTCATGGCGGACCAACCTGACAGTGAAAACGTGATCTGCTGCTCATAATTCATATGTTCATATGTCCAGACCGAATTCCTACCTTGCTGCACATACATTATTTGGGGCACCTAAATTTTGAGAATTGTGTTGCATGGTTTCAGGGTGCATATCATTTTTTTAAAAATTTGTTGGCAATCTTTCTAATCAATTCATAATTTTCCTCAGAAGGCGTTAATTAGATTTTTCTTCAAGAAATTTATCTTATAACTATGGAGCTCGTACTAGAGACAGCGTCATGAGTTAACTGAAACTACCTGTAGATCATGATGCGATGGCAGATTCCCCATCTGTGTTTTTCCAAAACTCTGTTGCTTTCATAGATATTCCCCACACTGCCAACTCGTCACATTACACTTGAGCCAGGGTTAATTTTCTCTGACCTTCAGGGTGTCACTGGTCAATTATCAATTCTATTACTCCAGTCATTCTCCCATGTATCATGAATACCTCCAATTGAATACCTCCACCATGGAATTTTCAACATATTCCCACGGCAATATTTTACAACCATAACACTTGGAAATCAGCCTGTACCGTTCATTCTGCGTAAATGCAAACAGTGGAATACAACAAGTAGGAGGATGACCAGTTCCAACCCTGTGCTGATTAATATGATTGACGGTAGATATCTCATCGGTTTTGTTTTCTCTGCAGAGAGAAGAGAACAAGTTAGACGGGAGCATTGCTTTGGAGGAATAGGACCAGTCCATTCAGCACCCACATAACCATTCCATCATTCAACTAAGTCATGCTTGATCTGAATCTTAACTCAATCTACCCACCTATTTTCTGCATCCCTTCGTATTATTGTCCGAAGCGTGCTGCAAAACTAAGTCTGGAAGTTTTCAATCTTCCTGAGCTGACCAGCTTTATTGGCGATAGTGCCAAGTTTCCTGAAATCTTTTTAGCACTGCAACCATTCTATTTACTACGGGCAGAAGAAGTCAAAATCCACCCTGCCGAATCCGAAAAGTGAAAGACATGCCTGCCTTATCAAATCTCAGAAGAGCCAAAGACAGTGGCTGACTAACTGGCCCACCAAGTCCCAGAGCGGGAAAGGATAGTGTCTGACTCATTGTCTCATTCAGTCTCAGAGGGGAAATGTCAGTGTCTGACTCACTGTCCACCAAGTCCCAGAGGGGGAAAAGGACAGTGTCTGATGCACTGTCCCACCCAGTTCCAGAGGGGGAAAGGACAGTGTCTGCCTCACTGTCCCACCCAGTCCCATAGGGGGAAAGGACAGTGTCTGATGCACTGTCCCACCTAGTCCCATAGGGGGAAAGGACAGTGTCTGATGCACTGTCCCACCCAGTTCCAGAGGGGGAAAGGACAGTGTCTGCCTCACTGTCCCACCCAGTCCCATAGGGGGAAAGGACAGTGTCTGATGCACTGTCCCACCCAGTTCCAGAGGGGGAAAGGACAGTGTCTGCCTCACTGTCCCACCCAGTCCCATAGGGGGAAAGGACAGTGTCTGATGCACTGTCCCACCTAGTCCCAGAGGGGGAAAGGACAGTGTCTGATGCACTGTCCCTCCCAGTCCCATAGGGGGAAAGGACAGTATCTTACAGTGTCCCGCCCAGTCCCATAGGGGGAAAGGACAGTGTCTTGACAGCTCACTCTTCCACCCAGTGCCAGAAGGGTAAACGACAGTACCTAACCTATAACCAGCTCCAGAGTATGTGGACAATGGCAGTTTTTGCTCATACTACAGGCGGGAGAATCCCTTACCCTTCACAATGAGATGTGTCCCCACTCCATATTCCTTGCCGATACCCCTCACTTCGAGGCTGCAGTAATAGAACCCAGAGTCATTCACCTTCAGGTCCCTTATTTGAATGGAAGCGTTAAAAATATCCTTGTGTTTCGGCCTGAAGATCCGCCCTTTGTATTGGGCTGTTCCGTTAGAAATTTCCGTTCCATTTCTAGAATTCTTGTACCACTTATAATTCTCTTTCCGATGAGAGGCAGGGGCTGTGTGGGTACAGGGGATGAACACCGCCTGTCCTTCCAGAGCCTGGATACTGGACAACTTGTGAATAAGTTGAACATCTGTATTCATTTTCGGAAAAGGCAGAAAAAATGATGCTATTTGATTTGGTTGAATGGCATCCTTGCATAATGGCTAAAAACAGCAACTTTCAGCGTGAAGGTTTGTTTTTCTGAGCTCATTTCAGGTTTTGGAATTATGCAACCAACCAGCAGAGTGTTTCCCCACATGTGTACTACTTTGACGTGGAGATTCCTCTGCTTTGAAACACAAACGGGAAAAGGGGGGATGAAATTGGGGGAAACCAGTGGTGTCGCATTGATCATCTCTGATGCGCAGGGCACCATATTCAGTTACACTAGCTTCAGTAGCATTGAGTATAGGATATGTGCTCCAGCAGGAGTTAAAAGCCCGTTTTCCATCACAGTTCAATGTCACCCCTGGCACATGACGATATAAACACGGGGTAAACTTCTAAAAAGGATAAGGAGCAGAGGGACCTCGGGATATATGTGCATAGACAGGTGGAGAGAGCAGTTAATAAAGCATATGGTGTGTGATCAATGCACAAATTGTTATATATTATGTTTTATATTTGTGACAGTGATGTCATATCTTAAAAATACATACAACCAGTGCACCTACTAAACATGCAATTAAGTTGTCGGAAAATAACCATTGCCTTGTTTACAAAGAGATGGCGAGTGGAACATTGTTTTGATTGCAGGAAATTCCCTGGAGAGTAGATAATTTATGAGGGATTGTATTTAATCCTAACTAAACTGGTGATGGGACATATTCTCACTATGCATGTGGTTAAATTAATGGGAGGAGGCAGGTCTGTCTGTAGTTTTGCAGTCTGTTGTAGGGTTTTATGTTGAACCATAGTTTGCCAGAAGATTTCAGTCTTACAAGACAGAAATATTTTCAGGTCGTTCCTAAAAGTGTCTCTCTCTCCAATGGCCTGCATAGATAAGCAGGTAACCTGGTTTGTCAATTATGTTTATAAGTGGCATTTGAACTCTACTGGTATTAGTGGCAGGTGTAGATAATAAGGTACAGTTTTTCCTTTTTTAAAAAACTTTTTACCTGATAATTTTAAAGCTATTCATTTTATGTTAATGTAATTGAATCTATGTTTAAATTACAACTTGTTTTAACAGAAAATATATCTGTTCGTCATGACCATCACTCCGAGGGTGAAGGATACTTACCTCACAGTTTTGCAAATTGGAAAATTGTTAGAGTTTTGCGTCCGGCTTCCTAACTTAAGTAGGGTCCTGTCCAGTATCCTAACAGATTTTGTGGTCTTTAATAGCAGAATACAGTACAAGAGCAAGGAGGTTATACAAGACACTAGTTAGTCATCGGCTTGAATATTGTGTACAGTTCTGAACTTCACACTATGAGAAATATATGGATGGTCGAAGAGAGCACAGATGTGGTTTACAAAAATGGTTTCAGGAATGAGAAACAGTTGTGAGGGCAGATTGGAGAGATTGTGACTGTTCACCTTGGAGAAAAGGCTGAGCGAAGATTTTATAGACATATTCAAGATCATGAGGGGTCTGGACAGGTTAGATAGGGAGAAACAGCACCCACTCGTAAAAGGATCAGGAAATAGAGTGCACAGATTTAAGGTGCCTCAAAAATTAAACGAATCTGAAGTGAGAACAGAACTCTGTCACATGAACTTCCGGTGGTGTTCGAGGAGAGCAGCCACGTTAAGGAGAAGCTCCCACCAGTCCGCAATATCGCGGTCTTTTTTGGGGGTTCCCCGCTGGTTTTTAAAAAAAATTTAAACATCTCCGGGGTCAGTCCTGCCTCCCTCGCCCTGTTAAAGTGTCAAAGCTCTGTTTCATGGAGCCAGAGGGTTAGAAGGGCGGGAGAGGAGAGACTGGTCCCGGTGGGGTCGGCGGAGCGGCTGCACATGGAGGAGGAGCGGGGATCGTGACTTTGTTCCCTAAGAAACAACCTGAAAGCCGGAGGGCTTAAATCGCACAGAGAGAAAAATTTTTCTCTCACTCCCCAGAAAATTTGAAAGGAGCAGCGGGGGCGGAGCCAAATAGAGGCCGAGGTGACAGGCCCAAAGCCAGGGCGCGATGTAGGTGAGATGTCCGACATCGGATGGCTTTCGCCTAGAATGTGGTAAGAAGACTGAAGCCCGGTCCCATGGAAATTCGGGAGGAATACAAAAAAGATGAGAAAGAAGTTTTAAAGAAATCTGGTGAAAGTTCTTTTTTCCCATTTTATTTTTGAAGGAAGAAAAATTTTTTTTTGTTTTTCCTATTTAAAAAAAAGCCATTGAAGAAGGAAGGAAGGGTGAAAAGAAGAAAAGGGACAAATAATAAGGCATTAAAGGATGCGAAAAGCAGCATCGCAAGAGGGAGGAAACGCTTGCTCGCCGTTGAATGAGAGGACGAGCAAAAGCGCTGACAAGATGGCTGATGCTGGACCGCATGGTGGGGCCGCACTACTTACGGTGGAGAAGATGACCGAGGTGATGGCGGTGGAGCTGGAAAAGCAGTTTGCGCGGCACATGGAGGCTTCAAGGAAGGAGACGGCGGTCGCATTAAATTCATTAGTGGAGGACGCAATCGCCCCGGTGAGAATAGCTGTGGCAAAGATATTGGCCGAGTTGAGAGAGCAGGGCAAGAAGATGAAGAAAGTGGAGGAGGCCGTGTTGCAGCACAGCGACCAGCTCACCTTGATGCGGGCCGAGCTGCGGAGGGTGGTAGAGGTCAACAGAGGACTCCGAGCAAAGCTTGACGACTTGGAGAACCGCTCAAGGCGGCACAATCTGAGAATGTGGGCTTGCCCGAAGGGTCAGTGATCCAAGGCCAACAGAGTACTTCGCTAAGAAGTTGGTGGAGCTGATGGGGGAGGGTGGGAACCCCTCCCAGTATGAGCTGGACTGAGCTCATCAGTCATTAAGGCCAAAGTCCAAAGTGAATGAGCCGCCAAGAGCAGCAATTATCTGCTTCCATAAGTGCTGCATGAAGGAGAAGGTGTTAAACTGGGTGAAGCAGAAGCGTGAGGTGCAGTAGGATGGTGCTGGAGTTCAGATCTACCAAGACTTGACGGTGGAGTTGGCAAAAAGATGAGCGCCGTTCGGGCGAGTGAAGGCGGCACTGTACAAATAGCGGGTTTGATTTGATATGGTATACCCGGCGAAGCTGAGGGTGACGTATAATGCCAAAGACTTTTATTTTGAGACAGCGGAGGCGGCTGAGGCGTTCGTGAGGGCAAAAGGCTTGGGACAGCCGTGAGGTGCAGAGCTGGAAGAGAGACTGTGATTGGGGAGCTGGAAAATGTATAAATGCTAAAACTTTATTTTTACTGACAAATATTGTAATTTACTTCTCCACATTGTTACAGAGTTCAAGGTATTGGTTGGATTGATTGGCATTCTGTGCTGAGACAGTTATATCTTAGTTTAGTGAATTGTATGTGTTGGATTGTTGTTTTTGTTTTTTCTTTCATGGGACTGGGTGGGAGGGGACGGTATATCTTGGCAGGGAGAGCCATCCGTGCTAGCTAACTAAAGTCGGCTAGTGAACAGAGGTGAGGTGAGAGGAGGGCTGCAGATATTGGAGCCGGGTTAGCAGGTTTCAATGGGCCTACAAGGCAAGCGAGGCAGGGGGAGCGATTGATACTGTGGGATGTTTTTTCAAGAGGAAATGTCGGGGACAGGGATGGGGGAAGGTGTTTAATGTTAATAATGGACAGGGGCGGGTCAGGCTCATGGGGCAGGGCCCAGAGGTATGATGACGGTGGATAAGAAGGGTGGGGGGTGGGGGTGGTGAGAGACCCCTAGTTAGGATAGTCACGTGAAACTTGAGGGGGTTAGGAGGGGTTAATTATTTTTGTTAATTTATTGCTTCTGATTTGGGGAGGGGGGGGGGTTACTGTTTTTTCTCTTTTTCTATTTTTCTTGGTCAAGAGGTCAATGGTGTTTGCGCATCTTAAAGTTTGAAAGCCGCTGTACCAATGCTATGGGAGACTCATTTGAGGCTGAAGGACCAGGTGAGACTTAAAAAGGGCTGGGTTAGTCAGGTGTTTCACTCTGGACTTGGCGGAGAGGCTCGAGGGGTAGCAGTGATTGTCAGCAAACGAGTACGCTTCCAGATGGAGAAGGTGGTGGCAGATCAGCGGGGTAGATATGTGATTGTGCCAGGGGCACTGGAGGGGAGGTTAGTAGTGCTGTTAAGTGTATACGGCCCCAATAGGGACGATGTGGGATTCACAATGAAGGTGTTTAGGGCCATCCCCGACTTAGACACACACAAACTGATAGTGGCGGTCTGGAACTTGGTGCAGGAGCCAAGCTTGCACAGGTCACGGCCACGCTCGCTGGTCTCATCGGGGGGTGGGGAGCTAAGGCATTTGCTGGGCTCATGGTGGAAATTGGAGGGGTGGACCCATGGAGGTTTCTGCATCTGAGGGAGTGGGAGTACTCATTTTTTTCAGCAGTCCATAAGGAATACGCGCGGATCGTCTTTATCGTGGTGGGGAAGGCTTTGCTGGCTGGGGTTAAGGGGTCAAATACTTGACAATTGCTGTATCAGATCATACTCCGCATTGGGTGGGTATGGTGCTGGAGAAGGGGGCAGCGCAGAGGCCGGGGTGGAAATTAGATGTGGGACTTTTGGGAGACCAAGTGTTCTGTAACAGAATTGAAAAGGTAATTAAGTTTCTGAGCTGGCACAGGGCAGGTATCAGGCGGATGGGAGACCTCTTTCACAATGGGAAGTTTGCGACCCGAGAGGAGTTGGAGGGAAGGTTGGGCCTTCCCCCAGGGAACACATTCAGATACATGCAGGTAAGGACGTTTGTCAGGCGGCAGGTGGCGGCGTTTCAACTGTTGCCGTCAAGGTGGGTTCAGGACAGGTTGCTCTCGGGACCATAGGTCGGTGAGGGGAGGATATCGGCAATCTACCAAGTGATGCAGGAGGGGGAGGAGGCCTCGGTGGAAGAGCTAAAAGATAAGTGGGAGGAGGAGTTGGGAGAGGAGATTGAGGAGGGGACATGAGCAGCTGCCCTGGGGAGGGTGAAATCCTCCTCCTCCTGCGCGAGGATTAGTTTAATTCAATTAAAGGTACTGCATAGAGCGCACATGACTGGGACTAGGCTGAGCCGGTTTTTTGGGAGAGAGGACAGATGTGTCAGGTGTTCTGGAAGCGCAGCAAACCACACCCACATGTTTTAGGCGTGCCCTGCACTGGTGGGCTTTTGGAGGGGTGTTGCGGAGACGTTGTCAAGGGTGGTTGGTTCCACGGTTGAGCCGGGCTGGGGGCTCGCAATGTTTGGGGTAGCAGTGGAGCTGGGAGTGCAGGAGGCGAAAGAGGCCGATATTCTGTCCTTTGCGTCCCTTGTAGCCCGGCGCAGGATTCTTTTGCAGTGGAAGGATGTGAGGGCCCTGAGCATGGAATCCTGGATCAATGATATGGCTGGGTTTATCAAACTGGAGAGGGTCAAGTTTGCCCTAAGGGTGTCGGTGCAAGGGTTCTTCCGGCGGTGGCAACCGTTTCTAGGCTTTCTGGCGGAACATTAGAAGGTGATCAATTTCAGCAGCAACCGGGTGGGGGACGGGGGCAGCAACCGGGGGGGGGGGGGGGGGGCAGCAACCCGGGGGGGGGCAGCAACTTGGGGGGTGGGGAATGGGCGGGCTTGTTCTTTTTCCTTTATTGGGTAGGTGTATTTGTTCCAATGTTAATTATTTTTGTTAATTTATTGCTTCTGTTTTGGGGGGGGTTTACTGTTTTTTTCTCTTTTTCTTCTATTTTTGTTGGTTAAAATTTGTTGAAAATTTGAATAAAAATTATTTTAAAAAAAAAGAAAAGGTAATTAAGGAATATGTAGGTTTCAACTGGACAGGTGAGGTGTCGAAGGCAGTTGTCTGGGAGGCTCAAAAGGCGGTGGTGAGGGAGGAGATGATTTTGTTTAAGGCCAGGGTAGACAAAGAGGAGAGGTTGGAGTGGCAGAGGGTAATAGATGAGATGTTAGAGCTGGTTAGGAGTTATGCAGAAGATGGGCACCCTGCAATGCTGGTAAATAAGAAGGAACTACTGGCGAGCTTTGACCGACTATCTGCCAGGAAGGCAGTGCGCTAACTGAGACGAGCAAGGGGTGCATTTTATGAACATGGAGATAAGGCGGGGTAGATATGTGATTGTGACAGGGGTGCTGGAGGGGAGATTAGTGGCGCTGTTAAGTGTATTCGGCCCCAATTGGGATGACGTGGGATTCGCAATGAAGGTGTTTGGGGCCGTCCCCAACTTGGACACACACAAACTGATAGTGGGGGGGACTGGAACTTGGTGCAGGAGCCAAGGTTGGACAGGTCACGGCTGCGCTCGCTGGTCCCATGTATGTTAGCAGTTCAGCTCCAGAGGGAAGCAGCGGCATGGGAAATTGTGCAGGTGAGGGATAGGGCAAGGAGGTTGGTGGTGGCTCCAGATCTGATTAACAAGGTGTTTGAGGAATTTAATGAGAGGCTGTACAGGTCAGAGCCACCTGAGGGAGACCGGGAGATGCAGGAATGTCTAGAAGGGTTGGAATACCCGAGGTTAGGGGAGGGGGACAGGGCTACATTTGAAGGAGCAATAGTGAATAGGAGATAAAGGATGCAGTTGGGGAAGGTGGCAGGGCCGGATGGGTTTCCGGTGGAATATTATTAAAAAGTTCAAGGATCAGCTGGTACCCTGATGGTGGGCATGTTTGAAGAGGTGATAGGGAAGGGGGTGTTGCCACAAACTTTGGGGCAGGCATCGATTTCCTTGTTGCTAAAATAAGACAAGGATCCAACGAATTGTGAGTCGTATAGGCCCATATTGCTTCTGAACGCGACGCAAAAGTATTGGCGAAGGTACTGGCGGGTAGGATGGAGGAGTGCCTCCCGAAGGTGATAGGTGAAGATCAGACAATGTTCGTGAGAGGGAGGCAGCTCTTTTCAAACGTTAGAAGGTATTGAACGTCGTTATGGCATTAGCAGGGGGAAAGGAAAAATAATTGGTTGTGGCATTGGACGCTGAGAAGGCGTTTGTCTGGGTAGAATGGGGGTACTTAATGACAGTTCTGGAGTGGTTTGGGGTTGGGCCAAGATTTATGAACTGGGTAAAGCTACTATATAAGGAGCCAAGGGCGAGTGTCCGCACAAACGACATCAGTTCAAGATACTTTTCTCTCCACCGTGGAACGAGGCAGGGATGTCCTATGTACCCCCTGCTGTTTGCACTCGCGATTGAGCCGTTGGCCATCGCATTAAGAAGTTCGGGGGTATGGAAAGGAATAGTGTGGGGGGGATAGAGCATAGGGTGTCCTTATATGCCGATGACTTGCTGTGATACGTGTCAGAACAAAATGTGTCGATAGGGGGAATATTGCAGTTGCTTTGAGTGTTTGGGTCTTTCTCGGGGTACAGCCTAAATCTAGACAAGAGTGAGTATTTTGTGGTGTCTCGGCCGGGGGTGGGGGAAGGGGTGGGGGGTTGCTATTCCATAAGGACTCACTTTAGGTACCTGCGGGACTGGTGGGGGGGTGGCTCCGTAGATACAACATTTCTAGTTTGGTGGGGTGTGAAAGCTGACCTAGCGAGGTGGGATGGTCTCCCTCTGTCACTGGCGGGTCAGATACAGGTGGTTAAAATGAACATTTTGCCGTGATTTCTGTTTATTTTTCAATGCCTGCCGATTTTCCTGCCAAAGGCTTTTTTCAGAGAGATTGAGGGAAGGATTACGTCATTCATATGGGGAGGGAAGGTGGCCAGTGAGGAAGGTGCTGCTGCAGAGGGGTAGGCAGGCAGGGGGTTTGGGTCTTCCGAACCTGATGTATTACCACTGGGAGGCGAATGTGGAGAAGGTGCGGAGCTGGGTCAGAAGGGTTGATTCCCAGTGGGTCAGAATGGGGGAGAGTTTGTGCTGGGGGTCGGGACTGAAAGCACTAGCAACAGCGCCACTCCAGATAGCCCTGGGGTAATCCTCAGGGAGTCCGATAATAATAGCTTCATTGAGAGTTTGGAGGCAGCTTCACCAATACTTCGGGTTGGGGCAGGGTCAAGGGAAATGCTAATTTGGGGGAACCACAGATTTGAGCCAGGGAGGTGGGATGGAAATTTCCGGAAATGGGAGAAGGGAATTAAGACACAAAAAGGTTGTTTCTTAGGGGTCGGTTTGCAGGACTGAAGGAGCTGGAAGCAAAATATGGGCTGGAGCAGGGGGAAATGTTTAGATACAAGCGAGTTCAAGATTTTGCCAGAAAGGAGATACAGGGCTTCCCAGTGGAGCCGGCCTCCACTTTGCTGCACGAGGTGCTGATGCCAAGGGGACTGGAGAAGAGGGTAGTATCAGCAGTTTACGGGGCTATTTTGGAAGAGGAGAAGGCACCACTGGAACGAATCAAAGCAAAGTCTGAGGAAGAGATCGGAGAGGCTATGGAGGAGGAATTCTGGTGTGAGGTGCTCCGGAGAGTGAATGCCTCCACCTCGTGCACGAGATTGGGGCTGATACAGCAGAAGGTGGTATACAGAGCACACCTTATGAGGGCGAGGATGAGCCGATTCTATGAAGGAGTGGAAGATGTGTGTGAACGTTGAGTGGGGGTTGGGGGGGGTGAGGGGGGTGGGAGAGGACGCTAATCACGTTCATATGTGTTGGTCCTGTCCAAAGCTAGAGGATTACTGGAAGGAGGTTTTTAGGGTAATTTCTAAAGTGGTGCACATAAAATTGGACCCGGGCCCCCAAGAGGCCATATTCGGGGTGTCGGACCAGCCAGGGTTGGAAACGGGTGCGGAGGCAGATGCTGTAGCCTTCGCCTCGTTGATCGCCCAAAGGCGGATACTGATGGGTTGGCGAGCAACCTCTCCACCCTGTGCCCTGGCGTGGCAGGGGGACCTGTTGGAATTCTTGACTCTTGAGAAGGTTAAGTTTGAACTGAGGGGAAGGGTGGAGGGGTTCTACAATTCATGGGCATTTTTCATTATGCACTTTCAACAATTGGATAACCGAACATTAGTTGGGGGGGTGTGGATGGGAGGGTTGGAGAAGGGGGGGGCGGTGTGTGTTAATGGTGACTATGGGTGATTCCTGATTCCTTTTTGTCATTTGTTTATATTAACATGCGTGCTAATCTTTGGGGTTTGGTGGGAGGATGGGATCATTGTTATTGATTTGGGGATTGACATATTTGTTACTGATTATTGTTTATTCTTGGTGGGTATAAATTTTGGAGAAAATGAGAAAAAGGAGGAGAATAAAAAATATTTTTTTTAAAAGGAACTGCTTCACACAGAGAGGGGATCTCATGTGGAATGTACTGTCTGGAAGTGTGATGGGTGCAGGTTCAATCGAGGCATTCAGGAAGGAAATAGATAATTATTTGAATAGGAACAATGTGCAGGGATTACGGGTGGGACATCAGGAGAATGGCACTAAGTCATAATGCTCATTTGCAGACACGGTGGGCCAAATGGTCTCCTGTGCCATAACAAGTCTGTATTTCTGTGATCATTCAGTTGCCTGATATTGAAGGCTTACCTCTCACCGTGAGCCATGTTCCAGCTCCATATTCTTCGCCCCGTTGCATGACCATCACTTGGCAGTAATACACCCCGGAATCGTTCACCCTCACATCCCTTATTAAAATGGAGGCGTCTCGGGCATGCAGAAAATCCTCTTTGGACCTGTAGATCCGTCCTCTGTACTCTTTAGTTTCATTGAAAACCTGAGTGCCATTTCGGCTGTCCTTGAACCATTTGTAAGATCCTATCACCTTGGTGATGTTCACTGTGAAGTTACAGGGGATGTGCACGTCCTGTCCAGCCTCTGCCAGAATGCTGGGCAGCTTTTGAAGAACGCTGAGCTTATCCGCATTAATTCCTGGAAAGAAGAGGGGGGACATTTATTCTACTTTATTGGAAGTGTTGTGGCTAAAGGGGAACCCATGAATGCACTGTACTTTGTTGGGGTGCTCTTTTAGAGGATCAGTGCAGATTCGATGGACCAAATGGCCTCCTTCTATTGATTCTCTGGATTTTATTGATTCTTCTTATCATGAGGGTCATAAAAGTGAAAAGAGAGGTGTAAAGAGTCTGGAGGAGCTAAAGCAGAGGGTAAAGCTGCTGAAGCGGAGTGAGTTCAGGTATCTGCAGGTTAGGGACCTTGCACGAAAGCTCTGGAGGGGATTCCTTAGGTTGCTGAGATACACCCTGCTGGAGCGACTGCTGTTTCCGGCTGTGGAAGGGGAGGGAAGAATTAGAGATATATACAAGTGGCTGGGGGAGCAGGGAGACGAGCGGGTGGTAAAGATCAAGGAAAAATTTGAAGCGGAATTAGGAGGGGCGATCAATTGGGGAGTATGGAGTGAGGCACTGCGTAGGGTAAACGGGACCTCCTCTTGTGCAAGGATGAGCCTGATACAGTTTAAGGTGGTGCACAGGGTGTTTATGACTCAGGCAAGAATCAGTGGGTTCTTTCAGGGGGTAGTAGATCAGTGTGAGAGGTGTGGGCGGGGCCAGCAAATCACACGCACATGTTTTGGGGTTGCGAAAAATTGGAAAGATTCTGGGCCGGGAGTATTCACGGTCTTAGCCAGGATAGCAGAAGAGGAGGTGGACCCAGACCCTTTTGGTGGCGATATTTTGGGTTTCAGAGAAGCCGGAGCACATGGAGAGGAGGAAGGCCGATATCTTGGCCTTCGCCTCTCTGCTTGCATGGCGGCGAATTTTGCTGAAGTGACGGTCGGCATTGCCACCGGGGGTAGTGGCTTGGTTGGGTGACCTGTACGATTTCCTGTGATTAGATAAGATAAAGTATGAGTTGAGGGGCTCTTCAGGGGGGTTTGAGAACAGGTGTGGGGTGTTTGTGACCGTGTTTAAGGGCTGTTCGTCGTGGGGGAAGCGGGTGAAAAAGTGGAAAAATCTGGACAGACTGTATAGTTGATTGTTGGGAAGTATGTTTCTCAGAGTGTTTATTCACTGTAACCTGTTTTGATACATGTAAACAAATACATTTTTTAAAAAGATTTCCTTTTCTGAAGAGCATGAGTGAACCAGATGGAGGTTTACTACGATTAAGAACAGATCTGAAGGCCTCCACCATCACTGAGACTGGCCTTACATTCCAGATTGATTTTTCACCCATGTCCATCACAGCATGAGTTTGACCATATAGATTACCTGACCAGCAACAATCGCCAGTGCGACACCAATATGCGGGAGGGGGAAATAGAGAGGGAGCAGCAAAAGACGAATTCATGCAGGGAAAAATAAGTGCAGAATAATGGCATAAATATGTCGCCGGGAGCACATTTTTGGGTTCAGATATTTTGGGTTCAGCCTCAAGACACTTACTCGGGTGAGGAATGAAGTCGACAGATAGGAGACAGAATTTGTAGCAAAGGCTGATGGCAACAGCTTCAGTCTTTGCGATATTGAAGTGGGGCAAATTTCTGCTCACAGAGTACAGCATGTTAGATGAATAGCTTGAGAAATCAGCAGTAGCAGGGGAGTGGAGAGGGCTGATGAGTGGTGAGTGACATGTGGTGGAGCAAGAGACACTTTGGACAGCAGGGCAGTGTTTGGGCATTGAAAACTGGTTTGTTTTCCACTGCCCATTCACTGTTGTCTATTTCTGTGCATTCATCCAAGACAGACTTGTAGCATAAGAAATAATGAACTTACCCAAGAAGACAGCCAATATCCAGAGGATGGCACTGATGTTCATTTTCCTGCAGGGGATGGAGCAATGAATGACAGAAGATATGAAATTAACACTCAACGTTCAGAAACGAAAAGCCCATTGCAATTGGAATGATGAAGGTCTTTACGAGTATTGATCAGGGCCCTGGGGTTTCTTTGAGTGCATTTCTGGAAGTGCATCAATTCCACCGTTGTTCAATTACAGCCAAATATCCACTCCAACTCACAGGATTCACCCGCACTTATATGTGAACATATGAACAAAGGGCAGCAGGCCATTCAGCCCATCAAGGCTGCTCCACCATTGATAAGATTGTGGCTGATCTAACAGTAATCTGAAATCTGCGTCCTGCTGAGCCCCAATAACCTATCACCAAGAATATATCCACCTCTGCCTTAAAAATATTCAAAGACTCAGCTTCTGCCAGCTCTTGAGGAAGAGAGTTGCAGACATGCACAACCCTCAGAGTTAAAATAACGCTCTTCATCTTTGTTTCAAACGGGGGCGGCATGGTGGTGCATTGGTTAGCACTGCTGCCTATCGCGCTCAGGACCAGGGTTCAATCCCGGCCTCAGGTCACTGTCCGTGTGGGGTTAGCACATTCTCCCCGTGTCTGCATGGGTTTCACCCCCACAACCCAAAGATGTTCAGGTTAGGTGGATTAGCCATGCTAAATTGCCCCTTAATTGGAAAAAAATAATTGGGTCTTCCAAATGCATTTATTTCTTTAATGTTTGTTTCAAATGTGCGACCCCTTATTTTTGACACAGACCCCCTATTTCTAGATTCTCCAACAAGAGGAAGCATCCATTCCACATTCACCTGTCAAGACCTGACTGGGTAAATGGTTGTAGTTCAACATAGATCTCTGGGGCCAAGGAAACTGCTCAACCCAAAGAAGGATAATTCATTTTTGAGTCTTAATATTAAATTTTCAATTTATTGAACCTTAAGCCATGCACAACAGGCAAGGCAGCTTAAATAACCTGCAATCAAGGAAGCTTTGCAATTTATAATATTGCATGTATGTCATCATCAAAAATGCATTGGAATAAACTACAACAGTGTTTTTCAAACGTTTGTTCCAGGGACCCATTTTTACCAACCAGCCAACCTTCGGGACCCAACCCGGCAAACCATGGTGGCCCACGGCAGCCGGCCTTCACGACCCACGCTGGCCGACCTTCCCGGCTCATTCTGGCCGACCTTTGCGACCCACGCCGGCTGACCTTCCCGGCCCACACCGGCTGACATGCGTGACCCACCATTTCTTCTTACCCTGTAATGTTTAGGTGAAATGTGGTGAACCTCCAATTTCTAGAGGATGAAAATATTTTCAGTTTCTGCATTTTTTTCCTGTAAAATGTTATCAAATAAAAACTCTCCAAAACTTGTTTAAAAAAAAGGCTGCAACCATATTTAAAAATATGCGGCCGCACTGCGCATGCGTGCCCGCTCATCAGTGTGCATGCACACTGATAAGCAGGCACGCATGCGCAGTGTGGCCATATTTATTTTATATGTTCGCAGCCATTTTGAAGGCCACTTGCAGCCGCCGTTATTAATAGCCAGCTGCTGCGGCTGTTGCGTGCAAATTTGTGCGATCGGGAGCTCAGCGACGGATAGCGCCGCAACCCTTCCGACACCCACCCGCTACCCACCCGCAGGCCACGCCCCCAAGTTTGACAATTCCTGAACTACAATACCAGCTTCAGTAAGGACAGGTTTTAGAAGAAAAGCTTAACATGCTAGAAAAAATATATAATCAATTGCATGCTGATATGGATGCTGATATGGATGATATGGTTCTTTTGCACTTTGGGTAGCTCTGCTGAATGTGACAATTTGAAAGTGGGTTTCAGTTTGGGTGAGATAGATCTGCCGTTCTATTGTTCACTTTGCTTGCTAACCCCATATCTCAACTTCCGACGAGAGACATGAAGAGGTTGCAAGTCCATCCTATCATTACATTCACTCCCTCCACCACTGATGCACAGTAGCCGCCATGTGTACCATCCACAAGTGGCATTGCAGGAACTCACAAAGGCTCCTTAGGTAGCACCTTCCAAACCGAAGACCACTGCCATCTGGGACAGCGGGAGCAGATAACTGGGAATAACACCACTTTGAAGTTCCCCTCTAAGTCGCTCACCATCCTGATTTGGAAATATATGACGTTCCTTCACTGTGTGAAAATCCTGGAACTCTCTACCGTACAATGTACCTACACCTCAGGGACAGCAGCGGTTCAGGACCGCACCTTCTCGAAGGCAATAGGGATGGGCAGTAAATGCTGGTCTGGACAGCGACGCCCACATCCCGTACATGATTTTTAAAAAATCTCTATAATATGGTGCCCCGCACGCACTCAGCTCAGCTCATCCCCAAACTAGCTTTCTGCCCGAATAATCGCTTCTACGCCCCCGAATTACCCTAGACTGTTTTATTCCCTGAACTCTTTATCTTTCAATATGTTGGAGGTTGATAAGGTTTATTTCACATCAATGGCACAAACTGTTAATTCCAAAATTGCCTCTCCAGGTGGTCCTCCCAGGAGATGTGAGCTAGTTCGCATGATGGCTGATGCATCGATGCTCGCTTGCAGGCGCATCCGATTTTTTTTTATAAATAATAAATTTGCACTCATCTCTGGTCTCTGGGCCATCCGATTATGCAACTTGTCTGCTTTCTCTCCGCTTCCAGAAATAAATCCGCCTGTTTTGCTTCGTACGTGGTTTGAGTCGGAGACGACACGTTCTATTACGACCCAGCAATGCGGCCAGCTGAACACACGCTCAAAACCCCATACCCACGACATCGTCTACTGATATCGGCTGCCTCGAGTGAAATGTGACTTTATTTTAAGCAACAGCAACAACAAAAATAAACTGCTTCTTTCTTTAACACCAGCTCCCGCCAGCTCGGTCTGAGAATGAGGGCGCTGGTGATATTTCATCAATATACAACCGGGACATTCAGAAAGACTCCCACAGACAGAAAGATATTTCACTCACATACACAATGACACAGATAATTTCAGTAAGACGTCTTACAACACCAGGTTAAAGTCCAACAGGTTTGTTTCCTTCCTCAGGTGAATGAAGAGGTATGTTCCAGAAATATATATGTAGACAAATTGCCAGACAATGCTTGGAATGCGAGCATTTGCAGGTAATCAAATCTTTACAGATCCAGAGAAAGGGATTGTCACGCTGGGTAGCCTTCAGAACAGCGACCATGACACCACACAACCCTGCCATGGCAATCTCTGCAAGACGTGCCAGATCATCGATATGGATACCACCATTACACGTGAGAACACCATCCATCAGGTACGCAGTACATACTCGTGCGACTCGGCCAATGTTGTCTCCCTCATACGCTGCAGGAGAGGATGTCACAAAGCGTGGTACATTGGCGAGACCATGCTGACGCTGCGACAACGAATGAATGGGCATCGTGCGACAATCACCAGGCAGGAATGTTCCCTTCCAGTCGGGGAACACTTCAGCAGTCAAGGGCATTCAGCCTCTCACCTCCGGGTAAGCGTTCACCAAGGCGGCCTTCAGGATGCGCGACAATGTAAAATCACCAGCAGAAACTTATAGCCAAGTTCCGCACACATGAGTGCGGCCTCAACCGGGACCTGGAATTCATGTCGCATTACATTCACCCCCCACCATCTGGCCTGGGCTTGCGAAATCCTGCCAACTGTCCTGGTTTGAGACAATTCACATCTCTTTAACCTGGGGTTACCCCTATCTCTGGATCTGTAAAGATTTGATTACCTGCCAATGCTCGCATTCCAAGTTTTGTCTGGAATCTTTGAATTTGTCTATATATGTTTCTGGAACATACCTCTTCATTCACCTGAGGAAGGAGCAGTGCTCCGAAAGCTACTGTTTGAAACAAACCTGTTGGACTTTAACCTGGTGTTGTAAGACTTGTTACTGTGCTCACCCCAGTCCAACGCCAGCATCTCCACATCACAGATAATTTCGGCAGGATACATGCACCAGTGTGGCAGAAACGTCCACAGAGGCATAAAGGCATTAATTTAGACAAATCCTTCAATACATACAGGTGCACTGACAGAGCGGGGTTCACACAGACGGATTTCCAGACTCAGATATGTGCATGCTCGCGGACTCAGACAGAATGAATACAAAACTAGGGAAGTCATGCTTCAGTAGTGAAGCGCATTGGTGAGACCACATCTGGAGTAGTCTGTACAGTGTTAATCTCCTTATTTAAGGAAGGTTGTTAATGCATTAGAAGCATTTCAGAGAATGGTTACGGGACTGATTATTAGGTGGATTGGCCATGATCATTTATGCTGATAGCTTGGGGATAGGGTAGGTGGATTATATTCTGCTACAGAGAAACAGGCATAGAGAAGTACAAAACACACACACCAAGGCACACTTAGAGACACACTCGCAGAGACACTGGCAGAGTGACATAAGACACAGACATACCCATAGAGACACACTCATACAGACACTCTCACAGAGCTACTCAGCACAAATGCACTAACATAGAGGCAAAACTGACAGATGGCATACAGAGACACACTCACATAGGTGTATACATCGGAGACACACTCACCAAGACACACTGACAGAGACACACTGACATGCTCACAGATGTTATACAACAGAGAAACGTTCCCCAAAACATACAGAACATACTCAAAGACACAGTCAGAGACACATTGAGAGAGACAAGGTAAAGGAGACATACACAGACACTCAAAGTAACCCAACCCAGATGCACACTTGTTTGCAGAGACATGCACTCACAGACATAGTAAGAAGTCTTACAACACTAGGTTAAAGTCCAACAGGTTTGTTTCAAACACTAGCTTTTGGAGCACTGCTCCTTCCTCAGGTGAATTGCTTCTTGATTCACCTGAAGAAGAAGCAGTGCCATGAAAGCTAGTGTTTGAAACAAACCTGTTGGACTTTAACCTGGTGTTGTAAGACTTCTTACTGTGCTCACCCCAGTCCAAAGCCAGCATCTCCACATCATGGCTCACAGACATAGATTGAGACACACGCACATACAGTCAGTGTCACAGAGGTACACAGCAAGGCTGAGGCATTCGCAATAATCTTCAGTCCGAAGTGACAAGTGGATGATCCATCTCAGTCTCCCCCAGAGGTCCCCAGCATCACAGATGTCAATTTTCAGCCAATACGATTCACTCCATGTGATATTACAAAATGGCCGAAGGCATTTGCAAATGCAAAGGCGATGGACCTTGATGATATCCCGGAAATAGTACTGAGGACTTGTGCTCCAGAACTACTACACCCCTAACCAAGCTGTTCCAGTACAGCTACAATACTTGCATCTACCTGGCAATGTGGAAATTTGCCCTCGTATATCCTATGCACAAAAAACAGGACAAATCCAACCCAGCCAATTACTGCCCTATCAGTCTGCTCACCATCATCAGGAAAGTGATGGAAGGAATCATTAGCAGTGCTATTAAGCGGCACTTAATCAGCAATAACCTGCTCACGGATGCTCAGTTTAGGTTCCGCCAGGGTAACTCAACTCCTGACCTCCTGAACCTTGTGCCTTGGTTCAAAAATGGAAAAAAGTTCTGAATACCAGAGGAGAGGTGAGAGTGACTGCTCTTGACATCAAAGCAGCATTTGACCAAGTATGGCATCAAGGAGCCCTAGCTAAACTGGAGTCAATGGGAATCAGGGGGAAAACTCCCCGCTGGTTGGAGTCATACGTGGCACAAATGAAGATGGTTATGGTGGTTGGAGGTCAATCATCTCATCTCCAGGACATCACTGGAGGAGTTCCTCAGGATAGTGTCCTTGGAACAGCCATCCTCAGCTCCTTCATCAATGACTTCCCATCCATCATAAGGTTAGAAGTGGGGATGTTTGTGGATGGCTGCACAATATTCAAAACCATTTGTAACTCCTCAGTTAATAAAACAGTCCATGTCCAAATGCAGCAATAACTGGAAAATATCCAAGCTTGGGCTGACAAGTGGCAAGTTATGTTTTTGCCATAGAATTTACAGTGCAAAAGGAGGCCATTCAGCCCATCGAGTCTGCACCGGCTCTTGGAAAGAGCACCCTACCCAAGCCCACACCTCCACTCTATCCCAACCCTGTAACCCCACCCAACACTAAGGGCAATTTTGGACACTAAGGGCAATTTAGCATGGCCAAGACATCTAACTTGCACATCTTTGGACTGTGGGAGGAAATCTGAGCACCCGGAGGAAACACACCCACACATGGGGAGAACGTGCAGACTCCGCACAGACAGTGAGCCAAGCAGGGAATCGAACCTGTGAACCTGGAGCTGTGAAGCAATTGTGCTAACCACAATGCTTCCGTGCTGCCACGCAAGTGCCAGCCAAAGATCATCTCCTATGAGAGAGGATCTCACCACCACCGCCCCTTGACATTCAATGGCATTAACTTCGCTGAATCCCACACAATCAACATCCTGGGGGTTACCTTTAATCAGAAACTGAACCGGACTGGCCATATTAATACTGTGGCTACCAGGGCAGGTCAAAGGCTAGGAATTCTAAGGCGACGAACTCATCTCCTGATCCCCAAAGCCTGTCCACTATCTGCAAGGACAAGTCAGGAGTGTAATGGAACGCACTCCACTTGCCTGGATGAGTGATGCTCCAATAACATTCAAGAAACTCAACACCATCCAGGACAGCACAGCCCACTTGATTTCTCCCCCTTGCTCGAACATTCAAACCCTGAACTACCGATGAACAGTAGCAGCCATGTGTACCATCCATAATATGCACTGCAGCAACTCACCAAAGTTCCTCAGACAGCAACTTCAAAACTTACGGTCACTACCATCTAGAAGGACAAGAGCAGCAGCTACCTGGAAACCCCACCACCTGGAGATTCCCTCCAAGTCATTCATCACCCTGACGTGTAAATGCAGAATCATAGAAGTTACAGTGCAGAAAGAGGCCAATCAGCCCATCGAGTCTGCACTGGCCCTTCGAAAGAGCACCCTACTTCAGCCCATACCTCCACCCTATCCACTTCATGCCACCAAACATTTTTCGACACTAAGGGCAATTTAGCACGGCCAATCCACCTAACCTGCACATCTTTGGACTGTGGGAGGAAACCGGAGAACCCGGAGGAAACCCATGCAGACACATGCAGAATCTGCAGGCTCTGCATAGACAGTGATCCAAGGAAGGAATCGAATCTGGGACCCTGGAGCGTGAAGCAACAGTGCTAAACTGTGCTATCGTGCTGCTGAGGCAACATCCTGAAACTCCCTCCCTAACAGCACTCTGGATGTACATACACCTCAAGGACTGAAACGGTTCAAGAGGCCAACACACCGCCACCTACTGCAGGGCAGTTAGGGATGGGCAATACATCCTCAACTAACCAGCGACATCCACATCCTGTAAATGAATAAAAAACACAGAGGCACTCTCATGGATACACGCTCATACAGAAACACTAAGGCATAAAAAAGACATACACACAGACACTCTCATGGAGGCACACAAAACAGATACACACTCACATACCCGAACACAATGCACGTTCTCACAGACAAACTCTCACAGATGCACAACAGAGACACAGACTCAATACTCTAACACAAATATGCATTCTCAGAGATTCTCATAGGCACACAACAGAGTCACACACTTATAGAATCTACAGTGCAGAGACACTGATACACTCTCACAGATAAAAATAAGCATTAGGAGGAAGTGAAACCCGCATGGCCTATCAGCCTGTTCCACCATTTAACATGATCATGGCTGATCTCCGCTTCGAATCCACTTTTCTTTCTAACCCCACAAATGTTACATCTCCGAGAGACCAAAAAGCTGTCTATCCCAGCCTTAAATGTGTTCAGTGATGGAGCATCAACAACACTCTTAGGTTGCAATGTCCAATGTTTCACAATCTTTTGCGAGAAGGGTTTTTCCTCATCTCAAGCCTTACCAATCAGCCCCTTATCCTGACACTGCCGTATTTCAGATTTCCCAACCAGCAGAAAAAAATCTTTTTGCATCTACCCATCAAAGCACCGTCAGAATCTTGATGGTTTCAATGAAATTGCCCTCTCATGCTCCTAAACTAGAGAATATAAACCCAATTTCTCATCATAGAACAACACCCAAATCTGAGGGACCACTTTCGTGAACCTTCACTATATTGCCTCCAATACAAGAGTATCTTTTCTTAAATCTGGAGACAAAAACTGCGCACAGTATTCCAAATGTGGCATCCCTAAAACCCGACACAAGCGTGGCTTCTTTATTTCTGTACTCCAAGCCCCTCGCAATAAAGGCCCATATGCAATTTCCCTTCCCAATTGATGACTGCACCTGTATGCTGACGTTAAATGTCCCTCGTATGAGCGTGCCCAAGTCTCTCTGAAGATCAATGATTACAAGTTTCACGTCTTTAAAAATACATTTTATTGCTCTATTCCTGGAGCTAATAACTTCTCACTTGCCTATATGAAACTTAGTCTGCCCACTCCCTTAACCCGTCAATATCTCTGTGCAACCTTTGCGTGCCCCCCACAGCTTACCTTCCCACCTAGCTTTGTATCATCAGCAAACTTAAGATGCTTTACTCTCTATCTTTCATCCAAGTTGTCAATATAGTTTGTAAATAGCTGAGATCCACGCACAGATTATTGCTGTACTCCACTTTTCATTACCTGCCAAATTAGAAATGCTTTGTTTATCACAGAAGTGTTATGGCGCAGAAGGAGACCAATTAGCCCATTGTGTCTGCACCAGCTATTCAAACTAACAGCATGGTTGCGCATTTAAATGTACCATCCCACTGCCTTTTCCCTATATCCCTGCACATTGTTTCTTTTAAAGCACTCACCTAATAAGCTCTTAAATGCTTCTATTAAACCTGCCTCCACCATACTTCTTGGCAGTGTATTTCAAACCTCAACTGTGTGAAAAAGTTATTTTTCTCACATCGCATTTATTCTTTTGCAAATCATTTGAAATCTGTGCTTCGTTCTTTGCTTCCTGTCTGTTAACCAATCCTCTATCCATGTCAATATATTACCTCTGATCTTGTGAGCTTTAATAATGCCTACTCACCGAAACAAAGGACATACTGACAGAGTCATGCAGTCACACAGACAGACAACACACTCACAAACATGCACAATACTCATCCAGACACACTGGGCACATATACACACACACGCTAATACACAAGGCAGACAGCAGACATTTACAGCTGGAAGTACCATGACACAGGATTTTGTGTTCTATAGGGTGTTCCCAGGGGCGCACACTGAGACAATACCAGTTGTTGCTGGAGGATCATCTAATCGTTGAAAGACTTTCTTTGGTCTGGACTACACATCTTGGTCTTCCAGTGCAAAGATTTGTCTCCAACCTGACGTTGCAGACTGGCACATTGCTGACAACTAGTTGCGGAGGAATGCACTAAAACCTGGGGCAACCACCGCAGAGGCACAATGGGAAAAGGTTGTTGTCTTTCATCCATTGTGAACTGAGGGACTGGAAATTGTATAGAATCTCCTCGGGCTGTCCAACTTACATTGAATGTATAGAATAAATATGACTTCTGTCACAATTGTATTGAAGCACTTCAGGCTGCAACTTGATCTATGTGGATGACTTGAGTGCCATTGTACCATTTGTAATGACCATTTTGACATGTCTGTAACGTTTCTTTGATAATACGGAAGCACCTCCGAGTGTATAAGACCATAAATACCAGAAGAAATAGGAACAGGAGTAGACCATTCAGCCCCCTGAGTCATAAATGTACCCACTGCTCTCTGTGTCAAGGAGTTCATAGACTCACAACCCTTGAGAGAAGAAATTCCTCCTCATCACAATCTAAATGGGCACCCCTTTATTCTGAGACTATTCCCTCTGGTCATAGACTCTCCCATCAGGGGAAACATTCTCTCAGCATTCACCCTGTCAAGCCTCTTGAGAGTCCGATATGTTTCAATTAAATCACCTCTCATTTTTCTGCATTCCAATTAGGATTTGCGACCCTTTTAACCTTTGCTCATAATCATCATCCGAGTAAACATTCTCTGAATCGCTTCCAATGAAATAATCTTCCCTTAAATAAGGGGACCAAAAGTGCTCACAGTGCTCCAGATATGGCCTCACCAGTACCTTATACAGTAGCAGCAAGACTTCCCTGCACTTATACTCCAACCCCCTTAAAATAAGGGCCAACATTCCATTAGCCTGCCTGATTACCTGCTGCACCTGTGTGCTAGCGTTCTGTGTTTTATGTACAAGTACCCCCAAGTCTCTTTGTGTTGCAGCTTTCTGAAGTTTTTCCTCCATTAAAATAATCTGTTCTTTTATTCTCCCTTCCAAAATGAACAAGTTCACATTTTTCCATATTTTACTCAATTTACAAGTATTTTCCCCACTTATTTAACCTAAAAACATCTATTTGCAAACTGTTTGTATCACTCGCAATTTGCCTTTCCACCTACTTTTGTGCCATGTCCAAATTTGCATTCACTTCCTTACTCCAAGTCAATATATATTGTAAACAGTCGTGGGCCCAACACTGATCTCTGTCTAACCCCACTGGTTACAGTTTGCCAACCTGAAATAGAACCCCTTATCCACGTTCGCTGTTTTCTGCCCGTTAGCCAATTCCCTATTCCTGCCAATGTACTACTTACAACACAATGGGCTCTTCTCTTATGGCTTTATCTTTTGTGATATAACTTGTCAAACACCTTCTGGAAGTCCAAATACAACACATCTCTGGTTCCCCTCTATGCACTGTGGTTGAGATGTCCTCAAAAAACTCCAGTAAACTGGCGAGGTCATCGAAGGCAGAGAGTAGCAATGAAAGGGTGCTTTTTTGATTGGAGTGCTGTGACTTGTGGTGTTCCGCAGGGATCAGTACTGGGACCTTTGCTGTTCATAGTATATATAAATTATTTGGAGGAAAATGTAACTGGTCTGATTAGTAAGTTTCCGGACTACACAAAGGTTGGTGGAATTGTGTATAGAGATGAGGACTGTCAGAGGATACAGCAGGATTTAGATTGTTTGGAGACTTGGGCGGTGAGATGGTAGATGGAGTCTAATGCAGGTAGGGACTATACAGTGAATGGTAGAACCCTCTAGAGTATTGACAGTCAGAGAGATCTAGGTGTACAGGTCCACAGATCACTGAAAGGGGCAACACAGGTGGAGAAGGTAGTCAAGAAGGCATACGGCATGCTTGCCTTCATTGGCCGGGGCATTGAGTATAAAAATTGGCAAATCATGTTGCAGCTGTATAGAACATTAGTTAGGCCACACTTGGAGTATAATGTTCAATTCTGGTCGCCACACTACCAGAAGGATGTGGAGGCTTTAGAGAGAATGCAGAAAAGATTTACCAGGATGTTGCTTCGTATGGAGGGCATGAGCTATGAGCAGAGGTTGAATAAACTTGGTTTGTTCTCACTGGAATGACGGAGGTTGAGGGGCAGCCTGATAGAGGTCTACAAATTATGATGGGCATAGACAGAATGGATAGTCAGAGACTTTTTCCCAGGATAGAGGGGTCAATTACTTGGGGGCATAGGTTTAAGGTGCGAGGGGTAAGGTTTAAAGGAGATATATGAGGCAAGTTTTTTATACAGAGGGTAGCGAGTGCCTGGAACTCGCTGCCAGAGGAGGTGGTGGAAGCAGGGATGATCGTGACATTCAAGGGCCATCTTGACAAATATGTGAATAGGATGGGAATAGAGGGATACGGATCCCGGAAGTGTAGAAGATTTTAGTTTAGATGGGCAGCATGGTCGGCGCAGGCTTGGAGGGCCGAAGGGCCTGTTCCTGTGCTGTACTTTTCTTTGTTCTTTGTCCTTTGTTCTAATTAGTCAGACACAATTTCCCTTTCACGAAGCCACGTCAATTCTGCTTGATTAGATGCTGCTATTACTTCCTTAATAATTGATTCCAAGATTTTTGCAATAGCTGTCAGGCCAATCGGCCTATAGTTATCCCCTATTTGCCTCCCACCCTTTTGAATAGAGGTGCCAAATTGGTAGTTCTCCAATCCTCTGATACTTCTCCAGAACCCTACTGATGATGATGGTATTTAATTGCTCCCCATATTCTTTTGTATGAATGAGATGTTCAAAATATCTTCCAACATAAAGACTGATGAAAAATACGGATTTAATTCCAATGCCATTCCATTCTTCCCCACAACTATCTCCCCTATTTTCATTTTGACTTATCGCTTCCTTTTTATTATATATTTATAGAAGAAAACCTGAAACTGGGGGCAGCACGGTAGCATGGTGGTTAGCATAAATGCTTCACAGCTCCAGGGTCCCAGGTTCGATTACCGGCTGGGTCACTGTCTGTGTGGAGTCTGCACGTCCTCCCCGTGTGTGCGTGGGTTTCCTCCGGGTGCTCCGGTTTCCTCCCACAGTCCAAAGATGTGCGGGTTAGGTGGATTGGCCATGCTAAATTGCCCGTAGTGTCCTAAAAAGTAAGGTTAAGGGGGGGTTGGGTTACGGGTATAGGGTGGATACGTGGGTTTGAGTAGGGTGATCATTGCTCGGCACAACATCGAGGCCCGAACAGCCTGTTCTGTGCTGTACTGTTCTATGTCTATTGTTGCACTTTGTGTGACGGCCATTTTGAAATGTCAGTAATGTTTAGATTTTAGAACAGTACAGCACAGAACAGTTGTTTCAGATATTTTACGAATGATGTATATTTTCTCAAAAATAAAAGTACACTAACGAGCCTCCTGTTGATGCAAGCTCAAATAACTTTCAGAAAGGTTCTGTTTCTAAGAGCGCTTGGAGGTGTACCCAGTAAGGTAATCAGAAAAAATAAGGAATACATAACTTCAATAGAAAGATCGCAAGCAACAGCGAAGCTCAATATATTGAAGGGTTTTGATCGTTTTATTATGGCTTGACATGTTCCCGTGACAGGAGGGCGGGTTGTCCGAGGACACGGATTTCCCGTAATTGACGGACTAAGGGTTTATGTTGAAATGTAATGTTGTTAGTTGTTAGAATCGGAAGGTACTGTCTCAACAGTTGGTGGAAGCAGCTTTTCAAGAGTAGCGTTCAATGAGAAATGGGATAAATAGTTGGGATGGAGGAATAGTCACATCGGAATATGAAGGAGGGTCAGATGCGTGGGACTGATCGAGAAACTCTTTTAAAGGGCTCACAAAGCCACGATGGCAGAACGGCCTACTTTTATTTTGCTGCCGGATTCTATGACAATCTGCTAAAAACAACCCCCTCCCATTTCAAAACATTGGGATGGGATAATATCCGGGACAGTTCTTTTTTTAAATGGTGGCAACAGTGTTGAAATGATAATGGAACTTTCTGCAGCTAGCTAGTGGGTTTCACAAGTGACTGCTTTGATCAGGCCAGGCCTTCTATGTGAACCCCCCGGTCAGTCTCTTCTCTGTTTTTTTTTAAATTAGCATTACACAGCTTGTCCCTTCTCTGGATCTCCTGACAATCTGCATTTTCTACTAAAAAGGCTGAAGAATCAGGTCGTCACTCGTCTGAAAGCTGTAGGGAATCGACCCGGCCGTTTATTGTTCAAACTAAAAAGTGGAATATTTCAAAGCAGCCACTAAATTTTGACTCTGGGGCAGTGAGCCAAAGCTCTCAGAAGCTGATTTGGTCAAACCAATGGTGAAACCAGATGTCCTGGTATTGCTTCGATTGGCTGCATCCACCCATCTCCTCGGTGGACGAAAATGGATCAACTTGGGAGCAATTTCGACTTTGCAACTTTCAGGGTGTTACATACCGAATGGACTTGCGCTCAGTTACTATTCCACCCTCGCCGCCCCCCCCCCCCCCCCCCCCCCCCCACTCCGCTGTTAATGTCTTACCAACTGCCGTCGGTTCACTTTCTCCCCAAAGGCCTGTTCACATTCCCTGGCTGGTACTTCTCAGTACGTCTTGAATTCGTAGGTGAGGAGGATGAAATCTGCTTGCTCACTCGCAACTTCCGCGTTGTATTCGGAGAACCTGGAGGGGGAGGAGCAGCAACCCCACATCCTCACACCAGCACCCCAAGGCGGAGTGGGGTGGAGGGAGTTGGAGGAACAACGCTCAGGAACCCCCCACCACACACACACACGCCAAGTCCCATCCCCGGAAATTTAGTATTGGTCCAGTGGCATTTCCGATGCCATCGACTGCCTTTGGGAGAAGACCTCGCTGGATGTATGTGTGGCTGATAATCAATTTAGCGGCCCGCAGAAGGTTACACTTACGAGGTTTATTGTGAGAATGTTAGATTTTGAGACGGTGTGATTGATTTAAGTTAAACTGAAGGAGGTCTTTTGAAGTCTGCCTCACAGAATGTTTGGTTGGTTTGCTGGGATGGGGGGGGGGGGGGTGTCAGGGTTGCTGTTTTATATTTGAAGATGATGGCATTTGCCTGTGTGCTCACAGTGAATAGACTGTCAATCTCCAACGTCACAGAATAGTGTTGAGAATTTTTTTCCCCTTCTTTATACATTCACGGAACTGGGAAGGCCAGTGTCATGTTCTGTACACTGGCCAGTGTGAATGATGCAGTGCAGAGCATCTGGTTCTTGACTAGTTAAAATTATTTATTATAAACCAAATCGGTGGTAAAGATAACTGGAAGCTATACATACAAAGTACTAACACTCCCTAATTATTCTAGAACTACTGCAAAATACCTCTGTCCACCAACACGACTTACTCCCAACTCCCCTGGGCAGAGTCATGTGGTAGGTTTTCACTACCGCCTGCTGGTTGAAGGTCATGTACATTATTATTATACAAGATTGCTTTTGCATATCATCACAGCCAGCATTTGTTCCCCACCCCTAATTCTATTTGAAATTGCCTTGCTCGGTCATTTCCAGGCATTGAAGAGTCAGCTACATTGCTGTGGGTCTGGAGTCACCTGTAGTCCACACCAGGCAAGGATGACAGATTTCCTTCCCACAAGGGCATGAGTGAACCAGATGGGTTTTTATGACAATTGGTGATAGTTCCATGGTCTCTGTTACTGAAATGAACTTTACATTCCAGATTTATTAATGAATTCCAATTCAGACTTGAATGCATACCCCCAGAACGTTAACCTGAATCACTGGAGTACTAGTCCAGTGTCATTACCATTATGCCACCATCTCCCAAATTGTGTGGTAAACAGTTGTGCTCTAAACTGTCCTTTTAATTTCAGGATAAAAAGTGGGCTACTCAAGAATAGCTGATCAGTATCTCTACCTAGATATATGTCCCGTGCGATTCGTGTTGTGAAGTTGATGGATTTTTAGATAGGAATGTCATGGAGAAAGCCGTAGTAATATTGGTTACAATTCCTGAATATCACAGGCAGGATCACTTGGATGCGAGAGAGAGTTAGAGGCCAAACGTCTATGGTCCATCATACCTGAATGCAAGTGGAAGCTGACACTGGATTGAAAATCTGAAACTAATTAATAGTTACAATGAAGGTGGAAAATTGTCCAGCTAGTGATAGGTTCTCCAGTGAGACTGAACAGCC
The DNA here is from genome assembly GCF_902713615.1 of Scyliorhinus canicula. Taxonomy (NCBI): domain Eukaryota; kingdom Metazoa; phylum Chordata; class Chondrichthyes; order Carcharhiniformes; family Scyliorhinidae; genus Scyliorhinus; species Scyliorhinus canicula. Next base: position 30,529,979 of record NC_052158.1, read on the forward strand.
CAGGTCCAAATCTAGCATCACCTGGAAAATATCCACGTTTGGGTTGACATGTGGCAAGGAAATTTGCTTCACACAAGTGCTAGGCAATAGCCACCTCTCTTGATGCTCAATGAAATTACCATCACTGAATCCCAATCAACACCATGGGGGTTCCCGTGGGCTAGTAACTGTACTGGACTAGCCATATAAATACTACCAGAGCAGGTCAGAGGCTGAGATTCCTGCAGCCAGTAAGTCACCTCCTGACCCCCCACAGCTTATCCAGCATCTACAAGGCACAAGTCAGAAATGTGAGGAAATGATTTCCCCGTGCCTCGATGAGTGCTGCTCCAACAATACTAAAGGAGGTCGACACCATCAAGACCAAGCAGCCGGTTTGATTCCACAAACATTCAATGCGTCCACTACCGAAGAACAGTGGCAGTCGTGTGTACTGTTAGGAATTTGGAACAAAAAGGAAAATGAATAATTGAATAAATAAGAAAATAACTGGCCTATAGCTGCGCTGAGGGCTTGTGCGATGCAGATTAGGTGAGTAACAGGGTGAAATCACTCCTTTATTAAGCAAAGTGGAATCTAGCAGTCTGGTAGCCTAGATCACAGCCACGCCCAGTTTGCAGTTTTTTTTAATCTCAGAGAGAATCAAGCTGTTTGACAGAATGCAATAGCAATCTGCCTGTGTTTGACCACAGAGATTTTACTCAAACCTCAAAGAAGGGTTCCCAAAAGAAAACTGAGACCCTGTGTGGTAAATATTTGCTGGAAGTGGTTCATAGTGTTAAAATCTATGTGATTCTGTTTTGAGGCAGGTGTATTCTCGGAGTTTAGAAAAGTAGATAGATTTATATTGAGGGGATAATTCGAATATACTGTCTGGGCAACTATTCCATAGAATCTATAGAATCCTGACAGTGCGGAATGAGACCACTCAGCCCATCAAGTCTGCACCAAATATCCAAAAGAGCACACTACCCAAGCCCACTCCCCTGCTCTATCCCCGTAACTCCACCCAACCTGCGCATCTTTGGACTGTGGGAGGAAATCGGAGCACCCGGAGGAAACCCACACAGACATGGGGAGAATGTGCAGACTCCTCACAGACAGTGACCAAGCCGTGAATCGAACCTGGGACCCTGGAGCTGTGTAGCAGCAGTGCTAACCACTGGGCATGCTGTGCCACATAATATTATACTTAATTGTAAATATTGTTCCTTAATTTATCCCTTCTTGTTCAAAGTTCAATAAACATTTTGTTATTTGAATATTTACAACAAGACTAACCCCTTGCTTAAAGTTTCTTTCCGTGGAGAAGGTGCTGGAGTAAGAGCCCTCTTGGTGCAGATGGAATCGGAATCAGTTAGGGAGATGAGCTTGGAGTATTGGTAATGGCGCCACTTCTGGTGTCACTGATAAAATAATCTACAATCCAATGGTGGTGGTGGCCATGCTAAACATTTGGCGGCAGCCCCTTCTACATTTTGAAAAGGTGGCAGCCTTGCATCGGGTGCTCAGCTGTGCCAATCACCTATTCGAGACAGCAAGGCTGAATGCCACATTTAGTGCTCGTAGAGAGAGAGAACTGGAGAAGGTGCGAGATATGTTTTTGGAGGGGCGGTTCGCTAGCTTGGAGGAGTTAAAGGAGAAATATGGGCTTTCAGATGTAGACAGATTTAGATACCTTCAGGTATGGAGCTGGATTAAGTAGATTTTTCAGGACTTCACAGTGGTTCAGCCATCCACCTCGTTGGAGTGGAATTTATCCTGCGCAGGATTGGCGGAGGGTATGTACCAATGAATAGTGGGGGAGGAGTTGGGTTTGGTTGAGTGGGTGAAGGCCAAATAGTTGGAGGAGTTGGGGCTGATACTAGAGGAAGGGGTGTGGTGGGAGCTTTTGAGGGTGAATACAACATCGCCTTGTGCAAAGCTGAGCCTCAGATGGGATAGAAGGTAGGTGTGAGCATTGTTCAAGGGGATTCACACATCACACGCACATGTTCTCACCGTGCCCCAGCCTGGTGGAATTTTGGGGCCCTTTATTGACACCATGTCAGCGAACATGAATGTGGGGGTACAACCCTGCCCACTGGTGGTGATATTTGGGATCTCTGAAGTGGTGGAACTATGGAGAGGAGCAGGGGTGGATGTCCTGGCTTTCGCTTCATTGGTGTCACGGGGACATATCATACTGGGCTGGAAGATGGCGGCATCGCCGAAAGCTTTGGCATGGGGGTGATTTGATCGAGTTTGCTCACCTCGAGAAGGTCAAATATACCATGAGAGGGTCGATTGACGGGTTCCATCGAAGATGGCGACTGTTTATAGTATACTTCAAAGAATTGGTCACTGCTAGAGTTTAAGATGGGGAAAGGGATTTGTTTGTTTACAGGAGGGGTAGTCTGGGTGGGGAGGGGTGGGGCGGGCAATAGGGGTAACGGTCTTTGTAAAAAGTTTTTGTTTATTGAATTTTGTTTAAAAAGTTTTGTTATGGTTCCCGTCTTTTATATTATTTTGTGTGGAAAATACCAAAATCTTTCATTACAATAATTTCCAAAGAAAAACGAAGTTGCCAGACGAAGAACAGAAGCAGATCTTCAGGAGTTCAGAATGATTTTGGACTGATTCTGGGAGAATTGGGTGGGCAGTATAATATACTTCTGTCAATTTTATCTTTTTGGTTATGCTAAAAATAAGAAGGGATTATCATAAAATTTACAGTGCTGAAGGAGACCATTCGGCTCATCAAGTCTGCACCGGCCCTTGGAAAGGGCACCCTTATTAAGCCCACAATTCCATCCTATCCCCATAACCCAGTAACCCCACCTGACATTTTTTGGACACTAAGGGCAATTTATCATGACCAGTCTGCCTAACCTGCACATCTTTGGACAGTGGGAAGAAACCTCAGCACCCGGAAGAAACCCACGCAGACACAGGGAGAACGTGCAGACTCTGCACAGACAGTGGCCCAAGCCGGGAATCAAACCTGTGACCCTGGAGCTGTGAAACAACAGGACTAACCATTGCGCTACCGTGCCACCCTCCATTTAGTTGTGGTTTAAAATGTAAGTTGGCATTAAAGGTGGTGTTCGGTCAGGAGTGCTTTTTGACTTTTGTTACAATAAATGTCTTAAAACATCCTGTCATGTCATTCTCTGAGCTATTAACTGGAAGTGCAAATTTAATTTCTGTAAAAGTTTCAGGCTGTCAGGAGATAGTAGCAATAAGCTTGAGGGGCTGAATACATAGAATTTACAGTGCAGAAAGAGGCCACTTGGCCCATCGAGTCTGCACCGGCTCCTGGAAAAAGCATCCTACCCAAGGTTAACACCTCCACCTATCCGCATAACCCAGTAACCCCTCCCAACACTAAGGGCAATTTAGCCTGGTCAATCCACCTAACCTGCACATCTTTGGACTGTGGGAGGAAACTGGAGCACCCGGAGGAAACCCACGCACACACGGGGAGGATGTGCAGACTCCGCACAGACAGTGACCCAAGCCAGGAATCGAACCTGGGACCCTGGAGCTGTGAAGCGATTGTGCTATCCACAATGCTACCGTGCTGCCCCATATGGCCTCCTCATATTCCTATGACCCTCCGAGTAAACATGAATCTAGATAAGTGAGTGCCCAGTGGAAAACTATAGTTTCTAACCCACTGAGAATATTATTCATATGAAAATATGGAATTCTGTAATCGCACAGGCTTTAATCCTGATGTGTGTAGTGAGATGCAGATGCCAGCAGATGGTGATAGAGAGAGAAGAGCGACTGAGGAGAATGACTCACCTAATGAAAGAGTTATACTCCGAAACCTAGTGATTCCAAAGAAACCTGTTGGAATTTAACCTGGTGTTGTAAGGCTTCTTACTGTGCCCACTCCAGTCCAATGTTGGCATCTCCACATCATGAGGAGAATGAGACAGGTACACCAGCAGATGGGGATGGAGAGTGAGGGAGCGTGATCAAGGAGAGTGAGGTAGGGCCACCAGCAGAGGGTGACAGAGGAGTGGCTGCGTGCAGTAGATGGCACGAGCAGGTGGTGATAAAGGGAGAGGTATGATTGAGTGCAGTGAGACATGAGCATCATGACATAGAACGGGGGAGGGTGAATGAGTGCAGTGAGACAGTGATAACAGCAGATGGCGTGAGAGAGGTAGTTATCTGAGGTCAGTGGTGCAAGGACATGAGCAGAAGGTGATGGTGGGATGACTGAGGGCAGTGAGACAGGGACACCAACAGATGGTGATAGAGAAAGGGGGTGACTGATGATAGCGAGACAGGGGCACCAGCCAATGATGATAGAGAGTGGGGTAACTGAGTGCAGTGGCACAGGATCATCAGCAGATGGTGATAGAGAGAGCAGAGATTTGACCTGCTTGTGGGTCAGGAGGTTTGCAACAAAAGTAAATATCCAACTGTGAATATACAATGTTCAAAGCTATGTGTGTGAGGGAAAAGTGTGTGATGCTAAGGGAACATAACAATGGAATATGGCTGAAAGTGTGTACGTGGATATGTGTGATGCAGGCAGTCATTGTCAGCTGTCCTTGATTTGAGGTCATCTACTAAGTCATGATTTTCAGTCGTCATGTGGCTGAACAGGTCAATTCCCAAGTCGCAGATCTGTGGACACATAGGGACAGGAAGTCCCAGCGGGTAGTGGGATACCAAATATCGAACATGCTTCCTTTTCTTTTCTCTCCTGCTCCTCTATGTCTTGGTTAAGACATTGGGGGAGGTGATAGCATAGTGGTATTGTCATTGTACAAGTAAATTGGAGACCCACAGTAATCCTCTGAGGACCAGGACTCTTATCCCCCTCCGACAGATGGTGAAACTTGAATTTGAGACAAATCTAGGAAGCTAGGTCTCATGTTGACTGTGAAATCATTGCTGACTGTCGTAAAAACCCATCTAGAAAATTTAGAACAGTACAGCACAGAACAGGCCATTCGGCCCTCGATGTTGTGCCGAGCAATGATCACCCTACTCAAACCCACGTATCCACCCTATACCCGTAACCTAACAACCCCCCCCCCCCCCCCCCCCCCCCCCTTAACCTTACTTTTTGTAAGGTTGTACTGCTCTGTACAACCGGACTTTGGTCCTTACTTCTGGTCCACTAATATCTGTTTAGGGAAGGAAATCTGCCAACGTAATACTGTCTGACCTACATGTGACTCCAGACACTATACTGGTTGACTCTTAAGCATCCTGTGAAATTGTCCAACAAGTCACTCAGTTCAAGTGCAGTTAGGGATCCCATGAATGCACAGGGGTAAAAGGACCTCAAAGTATGATGGAATTTAACGGACAAGTTGCCTCCATTGGTATGAAGCTTCTTCCAATTATTAATTCAATGCTCCATGTTTTAAGCCTCAGAATACCTTTTATTTGTCCTCCCCCAGAAATTTAGTCATTTCGAAAATAGGATCTGGGGGAGGCGGGAGACAGTTTTTGGCAATTTGGGCAATGTCCAGGCTATTATAATTGATTTTTTGGGAATTCCATCTGGATGCTTATGGAACTGACATTGAGAAGGACACATGCTTTTGTGTGTTGCTGCATCCCCCACCCTCCATTGAATCCAGGGAGTGCAGCTGAGGTTTTGCTGCTGGGATTTCTCTTGCACTCTGATGCTTCTCGAAAAAGGCTCTGATTACAGCACGGGAGGCGGTGGCCTAGCGTATTGTCACTGGACCAATAAACCAGAGACCCAGGTTCAATCCCACCACGACAGATGGCGAAATTTAAATTCAAGAAAAATCTGGAATTAGAAGTCAAATGAAACCATTATGGATTGTGGTAAATCTGTCAACCTTACCTGGCCTGGCCTACATGAGACTCCAGATACACAGAAATTTGGTTGACACTTAACTGCCTCCTCAAGTGCATTTAGGGATGGGCTATAGATGCTTGCACAGCCTGTGACCCATCCCCGTGAATAAATGTGGTGGCGACAACTGCGCTGTACAACCGGACTTTGGTTGACTTGCGGAGTTTTTGTTTTCAAACACTCGCGACTGTAGTCTGTCAACGATTAATCGGGCACAGGTGATCCAGTATTAGATCTTCCTCACCAATGGCAAGGCTTTTAGAGAGGGGCAGCTGCCAAGGTATGGGAAATGCTCAATTTATTCCAGAATCTGTCCTTTAACATAAAAAGGTGGAACACTTGGTGTGGTTAGATAGATGTGTTTTGTTTTGGCACCATTCATGTATGTGGAACTGAGGAGATTGAGAGAGGCTTGAAAGTCTTGCGCAGGATGAGCACAGCAGTCATGCACAGACTGTGGGCAATGCATGCCTGCGGTGCTCAGTTTAGTTTTGACGCAAGGTAACTGGGTGGCCCTGATGGCTTCATACATCTCTTTGGGACTTAAAAACTGTCCGGTTTCAATATCAATCACATTGCACAGGTAATGTCAGGGGCAGCACGGTAATCAGGGGCAGCACAGGTAATCAGGGGCAGCAAAGTAGCATGGTGGTTAGCATAAATGCTTCACAGCTCCAGGGTCTCAGGTTCGGTTCCCGGCTGGGTCACTGTCTGTGCGGAGTCTGCACGTCCTCCCCGTGTGTGCGTGGGTTTCCTCCGGGTGCTCCGGTTTCCTCCCACAGTCCAAAGATGTGCGGGTTAGGTGGATTGGCCATGCTAAATTGCCCGTAGTGTCCTTAAAAGTAAGGTTAAGGGGGGGGGGGGGTTGTTGGGTTACGGGTATAGGGTGGATACGTGGGTTTGAGTAGGGTGATCATTGCTCGGCACAACATCGAGGGCCGAAGGGCCTGTTCTGTGCTGTACTGTTCTATGTTCTACGTTCTATGTAATGTACATTGCCGAACACAGTGAGGGACTGCTGTACCTGGAAACCAGATGTGGTGTGTCCATCTCTCACGTGTGCTGGGACTGTGAAGCAGTGCCCGGTGTACTTAAAATCTTGAAGTGGAGATGCCGGCGTTGGAATGGGGTGACACAGTAAGGAGTCTTACAACACCAGGTTAAAGTCCAACAGGTTTGTTTCAAACACTAGCTTTCAGAGCACTGCTCTGAAATTCACCTGAGGAAGGAGCAGTGCTCCGAAAGCTAGTGTTTTCCCGTACCAGCCTCCCCGGACAGGCGCCGGAATGTGGCGACTAGGGGCTTTTCACAGTAACTTCAGTGAAGCCTACTCGTGACAATAAGCGATTTTAATTTTCATTTCATTTCACCTGTTGGACTTTAACCTGGTGTTGTAAGACTTCTTGCTTAAAATCTTGTACACCCCTCCCCTCACCAACCACCCAACCCTCCCACCCCCTCCTGCTGCTCCCAACTGTGGAACTGAATCTCCACTGTGTGGGGGGGGAGGGGGGGGAGTGAAGAGACTCCACATTTTATCTCTCTTCACTCTCTTCATACATAACTCATTCTCTCATCCTGCTTTCTTTTCTACTTCCTTGATTTTTTTCATTTCTCATATTGATTTTTCTGTATTTTATTAAAGATATTTCATTCCAAACATATACAATCTCAACAAAATACATAGTCCATCAAAGCATTTAACAGATTGTACAGCTGTTCCCCTTTTAATCGCCCCTCCCCCACAATGAACAGCTCATCAAATAAAGTTATGAATGGCTCCACCACAACTCAAAGGCCTCTCCTGGCCCCTCCTGCACCCTCAGAGCGAACTTAATCTCCAGTGGCACACTGGGCTAAATAGCTGACTTTTAAAGCAGACCAAGGCAGGTCAGCAGCACGGTTCAATTCCCGTACCAGCCTCCCCTAACAGGCGCTGGAATGTGGTGACTAGGGGCTTTTCACAGTAACTTCATTGAAGCCTACTTGTGGCAATATGCGATTTTCATTTTTCATTTTCATTTTCAAATCGCACAAGTCCTCCAGCCAGGCCTCCACCCCAGGCGGCAAATCCCACCTCCAATTCAACAGGACCCTTCACCTGGCAATCTCAGATACGAAGCCCATGACATCGGCCCCCTTCCCCTCCAACAGCTCCGGCTCCTCCAAAATCCCAAAGATTACCACCATACGGTGAAGCCTGACCTCAGCCCCCACAATCCTGGATAACATCCCAAACACCGCCTCCCAAAAGCTCTCCAGCTTCTCATGCTCCAAAACATCTGAGCATGATTTGCCGGCCCCCTCCCACACTTTTCACATCCATCGGCCACCCCATGAAAGAACACACTCGTCCTTGCCCGAGTCATGTGTATCCTGCGCACCACCTTGAACTGTATCAAGCTCTCCTCACAAGGAGGAGGCTGAGTTCACCAGCATATTGCCTCTCAACATAGCTCCCAACCTATTTCCATCCCAACTCCTCCTCCCACTTATGCTTTATCCTCACCACCTGTGCCTTGCCCTGCTCCCCCAAGCACTCGTGTATGTTCCCAATCCTACCCTCCCCCAAGTCATCAGGGAGCAGCAGTCGCTCGAATACCGTACTTCGGTAGCTCGGGGAACATCTGCCACTCCTTTTGCATGAAGTCCCGCACTTACACATACCTAAACCCGCTACCCATCAACAGCTCAAACCTCTCCCGCAGCTTGTCCAGCCCCACAAACCTCCCCTCCGATCCCTAATCTGCCCCAGCCCTACCTCACTCCACTTTCCATACATCCCATCCACCCATTGCCCCCTCCATGCTTAAACCTGTGATTCCCACACAATGGCATCAACACCGACATCTAATCCAGCGTAAAATGCGTCCTTAACTGGTTCCATATCCTGATAATCAATTGCACCACCAGATTCCCTGTATACGTCCCCGAGGCTAACGGCAATGGGGCCTTCACCAGCGCCCTCAGACTGGAACCCTCGCAAAACTCCCCTCCAACATAATACGTTGCTCCTAACCCCCACCCACTCCACCAAGGCCTTACCTTCTCCACATTTGCAGCCCAGTAATAATAGATCAGGTTTGGGAGCGTCAACCACATTTCTGCCCCTGCCATTGTCGCAGAGCCCTCATCACCATTGGTACGTTCCCCGCCTATATGATCTTCAAAATCAGTGCTTCCACACTGTGAAGAAGGCCTTTGGGAGAAAGATCAGGATGGTCTGAAAGGCAAACAGGAACCTTGGCAGCACATTCATTTTTACCATTTACACCCTCCCGGACAACGTCAAGTGCAAATTATGCCACCTTTTGTAGTCCCTCTTTACCTCCTTGATGTTTCTCTTTTGGCAACCTCTTCAGTTGGGATATTTCTGACATTCTCACTCTAGGGTTTCTCTCTCTCCTTCTCTCGCTCTCTCTCTCTCTGTTTTTTGCTTCCATTATCTCACTTACTTGCCCTGCCTCCCTGTTTCCCCCTCTCTCTCTCTTTTTCCCCCCATCGCCAGCCTTTTGAGCACCAACATCACTCGTCCCCTCGCCACCTCCGTTATCTCTCTGCTTTTTAAAAAACTTTTATCTCATATCTGTGCTTAGACTTAGGCCAGGCCTTTGAGATTGGTCAATTAGAATACAAGACCCCTGATTAGTGGCCCAATCAGGGAAGCCCTTTCTGTGTATATAACAGGGAGTGTCAGATCCTTTGTACTCCCAGTGTAGGCAGCAGACTGAATGGTCATGGTTGTTCAGCTGTTGGGTTTGTAAATAAAAGGAATTCTGGTGACGGGACTTCTGCCTCCGTGGATTTATTACAGCGGCGATGAGAAAAACAGAACGACCCGAAGAAACCTGCTTGTCAGCAGCTGCTGCATATTGAGGGTAAGCCACTGACAGGCAAAATGCCTTTATTCGGAAAGTTGGCCTCTTTTGACCCTGCAGTGGAAGACTGGATATGTAGAGCGGATGAAGTATTTATTTGGAGCAAATGATACAATTCCGGATGAAAAGCAATGGGTCATTGTGCTGACCGTGTGTGGGCCGGCACCCTTTGCCATTGTGCGCAGTCTCACTTTTACGGAGGCACCGGACACGAAAACTTTCCAGGAATTGATGGACTGAGTAAAAGAGTACTATGACCCTCAGCCACCTCTGATCCTGCGAAGGTACCGGTTTTACTCAGCATTCCGAGACACCGGGGAGTCAGTTACAAACTTTTTAACATGATTAAGGCAATTAGCTTGCAAATTTGGCCTGACGCTAAATGAGATGCTCTGAGACCGTTTGGTATGTGGAATAAACAATTTAGCAATCCAGAAACGTCTGTTAGCAGAGGCCGAGCTGGATGGCAAACACGCTTTGCAGCTGGCTTTGTCCTTAGAAAAAGGGGCAAGAGGAGCGCATGAGGGTACTCTGATGGAGGGAGACGCCCATACCAGTGAAACTGATTTAAGGGACTACCACTGGAGGATAGGCAACTGCATAGACACCCTCAGGAACAACTCAGATTCTACATTAACCAGGCCCACTCGCAGAAGCCCTCCCAAGCAAGGAACAATTAGGTCCCAACAGGCAGCAGCCTTTCGTCCGGCAAAATATTGTAGTTGTTGCCAGAGATCGGAGCCAGAAAGGAGAAATAGAAGCCCAAAACCATCATCTTGGAGACGGTCACGTAGGCCGGGGTACAGGAGAATGCATACCCTAGAAGCCCCACCTACCTCCGACGAGGAACAACTAAATTGTGTAACACTGGTGAAATCAAACCCCATTAAATTATCCATAAGGTTGAATGGATGTCTCATACTGATGGAAGTCGACAGCCGTATCAGTGATAGGGGAAACGGTATTCAATAAAATTCGTACTGGACTCCAACCCTTATTCCTAACCAGGATCTCTGCAAAACTGAGGACATACACAGGGGAACCTCTGAGAGTGCTGGGCACATCTCATGTAGCTGTGGCTTATGGAGAGCAACTGGTTAGGCTGCCTTTAATGGTAGTGAAAGGTATGAGCCAAGCTTATCGGGACGAAACTGGCTAAAAAAGATCCAGCTGTATTGGGTAAACATTTTCCAGCTAGAAAATAGTTGCCTGAGTGAACTCCTATGCAAATACCCGTAGGCTTTCCAAGAAGGGCTCGGAACAGTAAAGGGAGCAAAGATGACATTGCATGTAGATTCAGAGGCAGTCCCAAAATTCTACAAGGCCTGACCAGTACCCTTCTCATTAAGGCAGAAAGTCAATATGAAATAAAATGATTAGAGCATGAGGGAATAATAAAAACGGTCCAGTTTGCAGAGTGGGCGGCACCCGTGGTGCCTTATCTGAAGCCGGACAGCTAGGTCCGCCTTTGTGGAGATTTCAAACAAACGATTAATTGCTACTCCCAACTGGAGAAATACCCAATTCCCCGAGTTGAGGATTTGTTTGCAAAGCTGGCTGGAGGACTCCTATTCTCAAAGCTGGATATGAGCCACGCATATCTACAGCTGAATCTGGACAAAGAGTCCCAAACATTCTCAAAGATTATCACCCTGAGAGGCCTTTTTCAGTATACAAGATTATCGTCAGCTTGTACATTATTTCAGAAGACAATGGAGAATATATTGCAAGGGCTACCACAAGTCACCATTTACCTGGATGACGTCCTCATTCCAGGAAAAACAAAGGTCGAACACCTGCAAAACCTGGAGGAAGTCCTTAGGAGATTTTCAGAGCAGGCGTGCGCCTAAAGAGGGAGAAATGTGTTTTTCTAGCACCTCCAGTAACCTAATCTGGGGTACAAGGTTGACAAAATCAGGGCTACAGCCTTTGGAGGATCAGATGAGGGTGATTAAGAATGCCTGGCCCCCACCACAATCCAGGCGTTAAGGACTTTTTAGGACTGGTGACATATTATGGAAAATTCATACAGAACAGAGCTTCCATCTTGGACCCCCCTACACCAATTACTAAAAAAAGGGCAAGCCTGGGTGGGAGTGGTCCTCTCGCCAAGACAGGGCTTTCAAGAAGATAAAAGAACAGCTTTCCTCAGAACATTTTGGCACACTAGGACCCCAGGAAAGAGTTGGTGTTCACGTGCGATGCGTCTCCATGTGGCATTGGTGCAGCTTGGCACACAGAGGACAAAACGGACAGGAACGACCTATAGCGTTTGCTTCCAGGGCGCTGGAATGAAAGTACATACAAATCGAAAAGGAAGGACTGGCTGTGATCTTCGCGGTGAAGAAATTTCACCAATACGTATACGGACGGAAATTCACTATAATTACACACCACAAGCCATTGCTGGGTTTGTTGAAAGAAGACGAAGCAATACCACCAATAGCTTTGGCCTGGATCCAACACTGGGCCCCACTACTGGCGGCGTCCCAGTATCAATTGGAGCATCGGCCAGGAACCCGGGTGGCACTAGGCAGGCTGCTATTACCGGATGCCCCACCATTAGTACCCAAAATAGAGGAAACATTTCCTGGATACCCTTCTAGTGGGCGCAAAAAACATTAATTTATGTATCCAAAGGGACCCGTTTTTAACAAAAATAAAACCCATGGTGCTAACTGGGGAGATGGAAAGACCAGTCCAGGTGGCATTCCACCCTTACTGGAGCAGAAAGGCATATCACTGTGGAAGATGGGATCCTGCTTTGAGGGGCTTTAGTAATAGTTCCAAATCAAGGCAGTCGAGCCGTACTGGCTGAACTACATCATGGGCACCCTGGAGTCTGAAAAATGAAGATGCTGGCCAGAGGCGATGTCTGGTGGCCAGGCCTGGACACCGACATAGCGGCATTGGTAGGCCAGGACTGCCAAAAAGGGCAGAAGGTGCCACCGGCAGCCCCGTTGCACTCATGGAAATGGACGGGTAGACCATGGTCGTGACTTCATGACGATTTTGCAGGCCCGTTTATGGGTTCAATGTTTTTATAATAGTAGACGCCCATTCCAAATGGCTGGACATCTACAAAATGAACTCTGCAAATTCAACAACTACCATTGGAAAAACTCTGCACCTCGTTCACAACTCATGGTATCCCGGAGGTGTTAGTTTCGGATAATGGATCGGTTTTCACCAGCCAGGACTTTAGAAACTTTATGAAGTCGAATGGCATTCGGCACATAAGGACGGCACCACACCACCCGGCATTGAATAGTTTGTCGGAGAGTGCCGTCCAGACCTTTAAAAGTCGGGTTGAAGAAATAATCAGCAGGATCATAGGACACCAAACTGTCGCGCTGGCTATTTGACTACTGAACAAGCCCACATGCCACAACGGGAATAGCACCAGCGGCGCTACGCATGGGCAGGCGACTCCGAACCCGACTATTCCCGGATTTAGGTGAAGAATAGAGCGACACCAAGAGGCCCAATGCAGGGGCCACAACAACACTCACCAAGGAAGACAGTTCAACATGGGTGAAAATGTATGGGTCAGAAATTATGCAAATGACCCGACATGGGTAGCAGGAACATTCAAGGCAAGGACAGGACCTGTGTCGTCTGAGATACGTGTGGGAAAACAAGTAATAAAGAAACACCTGGACCAGGTGCGGGCCTCAGAATTGTTTCCTCCTCTGGAGCTGACTCAGACCAGCATTCCAAGGACTGTGGAGAGTCCTCCCTGACAAACTCTTCACGCCCCTCCAACATCAGACTCAAATATGAACACCGTGGATGGTGCCGCAGCTGTACACTTGCCGCCAGAGGAAAGGGACAAACCGCCCCTCAGACGCTCACATTGGAAACGACGGGAGCCTAGCAGTCCCCCCCCCATTGGAGGCCGAAGGGGAGGAGCCGGACCCGGCGCAAAAAGCAAAGCCAGGAGACCCACGGGGACCATGGGGGCTCCTCGGACTTTGGGGGGGGAGGGGTGTAATGGCTTCGGCAAGGCCTTTGAGATTGGTCAATTAGAATACGAGATCCCTAATTAGTGGCCCAATCAGGAAACCCCTTTCTGTGTATATAACAGGGTGACAGATCATCTGCACTCCCGGCGTAGACAGCAGGCTGAATGGTCATGGTTGTTCAGCTTTTGGGTTTGTAAATAAAAGGCATTCTGGTGACGGGACGTTTGCCTCCGTGGACTTATTACACTTTTACTCCTGTTTTCTCTCTCTAACTTTCCCTGGCTACAGGTTTAAGTAAGCGGCACGGTATCACAGTTGTTAGCACTGCTGCCTCACTTCCAGGGACTCTGGTTCGATTCCGGCCTCGGATGTCTGTCTATGTGTAGGTTGCATGTTCTCCCTGTGTCTGCATTGGTTTCCTCCCGGGTGCTCCTGTTTCCTCCCACAGTACAAAGATGTGCAGGTTAGGTGGATTGGCCATGATAAAATTGCTCCTGAGTACCCAGAAATGTGCAGGTTAGTTGGGGTTACGGAAATAGGGTTGGGGGAGTGGGCCGAGGTACGATGTTCTTTCAGAGGGTCAATGCAAATTTGATGGGCTGAAAGGCCTTCTTCTGCACTGTAGAAATTCTATGGTTCTCAGCCTTGCTACAGTTGTATTGGGTTTTGGTGAGATCACACCTAGAATACCATGTGCAGATTTAGTCTCTGCATCTGAGGAGATATTTACATTGGAGGTTTCACAATGTTTTCCCAGTAATGAGAGAGTTGTCCTATGAACAGTGGTTGAATAAATTGGACCTCTTGTTTTCTGGAGTTCAGAGGAATCAGAGGTGATCTCATTGAAAAATACAAGATCCTAATATGATGCATACTGAGTCCTTATTTTATTCCTGAGTGTGGAATCTGTGACACTCCAGAGAAGGGGAACGATCATTAAGGACTGAGCTGAGGTGATTTATTTATTTATTTATTGAATGTGCTTGTTGCTGGCTGCGCCACAATTCCTGATTGATATGAATGGCTTGCTGGGGCATTTCAGAGGGCATAAGGAGTTATGGGGAGAAGGCTGGAGAATGGGCTTGAGAAAAATAGCAGCCATGATTAAATGGCAGAGCAGACTCGATGGGCCAAGTGGCCTTATTCTGCTTCTATGTCTTATGGTCTTATTTAGGACTTCTGTGGATCACGATAGCACTTCTGCCTCACAGCATCAGGGACCCTGGTTCGATTCCGGCCTTTGGTTGTGGAGTTTGCATGTTCTCCCCATGTCTGTGTTGATTTCCTCTCAGGTGCTCTGGTTTCCTCCCACAGCCCAAAGATGTGCAAGTTAGGTGGTTTTACTGGGCTACAGGGATTGGGCGGGACGTGGATCTAAGTAGAGCGCTGTTTCAGAGGGTCGGTGCAGACGCGATTGGCCGAATGGCCTCCTTCTGCACTGTTGGGACTCTATGATTCAGTGAAATGCTGTCCCAGCCAGCGGCACCCTCATCAGTGAATGAGTAGAAAAAAAATTCCCTGCCCTATCTAGATTCACTAGTCAGTTCACAAGACAATCACAGTTAAATGATAACTCCCACTGTGGGCCTCTGGCTATGAATATCACCCCCCAAAATAAAGATTATCTGAAGATGATCACTTCGCTGTGGTGCCGCGCTCATAATTAGCTGATGTATTTCCTGCTCTTAATCACCAAAAGTACTTCACGGGCCACAAAGCGGTGGTTGTGAAAAGGGGGCGATAAAGTCAACTTTTTCTTCTGCCTTTGTTGCAAGCTGTTTTTAAACCATGTGTGTGTGAGTGGGTGGGTGGGTGTGCAGGTGTGCGCTGCTAACTGACTGGGTTTCCAATCGTCTGTCACCTACCCATGCTCCTCCACCCACCCCCGACTCCATTCTCAGCTAGGTTTTTTTGAACTCTCTCTCTAGTCAGTATTGTAAACAGGATGCTTGGGAGGGACCTGAAGTTCAACTCTGCAATTTCCTTCAAACATAGCCTCAAACACAGCCTCACATGTTCAAGACCAGCGGCTGCGGCAAAGACCTGGTGTGGATCGCGCCAGGACTCCAGAGTGGATCACACCCGGAGTTCGGTGTGATACAGAGACCATAAGACATTAGAAGCAGATGTAGGTCATTCAGCCCATCGAGTTTTCTCCATCATTCAATGAGATCATGACTGCTCTGATATGGTAATCCTCAAACCCACTTTCACACTAATCCCCATATCCTTTGATTCTCTCACTGATTAAACATCTGTATCTCAGCCTTGAACATACTTAATGGCCAGGCCTCTACAGTAAAAAAATTCCATATGTTCACTACCCTCTGAGAGAATAAATTCCTCCTCATCTCTGTCTGAAATGGGTGACCAATTAACCTGAGATTATGCCATCTGGTGATAGACTCTCCCACAAAGCAAACATCCTCTAAGCATCTATCTTGTCAAGCCCCCTTTACAATCCGATATGTCTCAATAAGTTCACCTCTCATTCTTCTAAACTCCAATGAATACAGGCCCAACATACTCAACCCCTCCTCGTAAAAAATGCTCCATACCCGGGACCAACCCAGTGAAACATCTCTGGGATGCCCCCAATGCCAGTCTATCGTTCCTTAGAAAAAAAGAGATCAAAACTGTTTACAGTATTCCGGGTGTGATCTAACTAATACCTTGTGAAGTTTTGGCAAGAGTTCCCTATTTTTATACTCCGTTCCCTTAAAAATAAACGCCAACTTTCCAGTTGCCTTCCGAATTATGTGCTGAGCTTAGCATCGTAGAATCTGTACAGTGCAGAAGCTGGCCATTTGGCCCATCAAGTCTGCACGACCCTCTGAAAGAGTGCCCTGGACCCATACCCCCACCTATATTGTACATCCCTGGACACTAAGGGTAATTTAGCATAGCCAATCTAACCTGCACATATTTGGACTATGGGAGGAAACCGGAGCTCCTGGAGGAAACCTAATCAGACACGGGGAGAAAGTGCAAACTCTGCACAGAAAGTGACCCAAGGCCGGAATTAAACCTGGGTCCCTGGCGCTGTGAGGCAGCAGTGCCAATCACTGTGTCACAGTGCATGCTAGCTTTTTATGATTTATGCATGTGGACCCCAAATCCCTCTGTTCTGCAGCTATGTGCAATCTTCCTCCATTTAGATAATAGTCAGCTCTTTTATTCTTCCTACCAGTGCATAATTTCACATTTTCCTACATTATATTCCATCTACCAAGTTTGTGCCCACTCACTTAGCCGGCCTAGAGTCTTTGCGTCATCCTCACCCCTTGCCTTCCAACTATTTTTGTGTCATCAACAAACTTGGCAATAGTGGATTCACTTCCCTTGTCCAAATCATTAATATTGTATATTGTAACTAATTGTGGTTCCAGCACTGATCCCTGTGGCACTCCACTAGTTACAGGTTGCCATCCTGAAAATATCCCTCTTATCCCAATTTTCTGTCTATCAGTTCGTCAATCATGGCTGCAGGGGGTTCAGGACTGGCAGTTAAACATCCAAGGATATACAACCTATCGAAAAGACAGGGAGGTGGGCCGAGGGGGTGGGGTTGCCTTGTTAGTTAAGAACAAAATTAAATCTATGGCACTAAACGACATAGGGTCGGATGATGTGGAGTCTGTGTGGGTAGAATTGAGGAACCACAAAGGCAAAAAAACCATAATGGGAGTTATGTACAGACCTCCTAACAGTGGTCAGGACCAGGAGCGCAACATGTACCGGGAAATAGAAAAGGCATGTCAGAAAGGCAAGGTCACGGTGATCATGGGGGACTTCAATATGCAGGTGGATTGGGTAAATAACGTAGCCAGTGGATCCAAAGAAAAGGAATTCATGGAATGCTTACAAGATGGCTTTTTGGAACAGCTTGTCATGGAGCCCACAAGGGAGCAGGCTATTCTGGACCTAGTGCTATGTAATGAACCAGACTTTATAAAAGATCTTAAAGTAAGGGAACACTTAGGAAGCAGCGATCATAATATGGTTGAGTTCAGTCTGCAGTTTGAAAGAGAGAAGGCAAAATTGGATGTAATGGTGTCACAGTTAAATAAAGGTAATTACGAGGGCATGAGAGAGGAACTGGCGAAAATCGACTGGAAGCAGACCCTAGTGGGGAAGACAGCAGAGCAAAAATGGCAGGAGTTTGTATGCATAATTGAGGACACTGTACAGAGGTTCATCCCCAAGAAAAGAAAGATTATCCAGGGAGGGATTAGACAGCCATGGCTGACAAAGGAGGTCAGGAAATGTATCAAAGAAAAAGAGAGATCCTATAAAGTGGCCAAAAGCACTGGGGAATCAGAAGATTGGGAAGGCTACAAAAACAAACAGAGGTTAACAAAGAGACAAATAAGGAAGGAGAGGATCAAATATGAAGGCAGGCTAGCCAGTAATATAAGAAATGATAGTAAAAGTTTATTTCAATACATAAGAAACAAACGACAGGCCAAAGTAGACATTTGGCCAATTCAAACTGATTCCGGAAGGCTAGTGATGGGAGACGAGGAAATGGCTGGAGAACTTAATAAGTACTTTGCGTCTGTCTTCACAGTGGAAGACATGAGTAATATCCCAAAAATTATAGAGGGTCAGGGGGCTGAGTTGAGTATGGTTGCCATTACAAAAGAGATGGTGCTAAAAAAGCTAAAAGGTCTTAAAATTGACAAATCTCCTGGCCCCGATGGGCTACACCCTAGAGTTCTGAGAGAGGTGGCTGAAGAAATAGCGGAAGCATTGGTTGAGATCTTTCAAAAATCACTGGAGTCAGGGAAAGTCCCGGACGATTGGAAGATCGCTGTTGTAACCCCCTTGTTCAAGAAAGGATCAAGACAAAAGATGGAAAATTATAGGCCAATTAGCCTAACCTCGGTTGTTGGTAAAATTCTAGAATCGATCGTTAAGGATGAGATTTCTAAATTCTTGGAAGAGCAGGGTCGGATTAGAACAAGTCAACATGGATTTAGTAAGGGGAGGTCGTGCCTGATGAACCTGTTAGAATTCTTTGAGGAGCTGACAAGTAGGTTAGACCAGGGAAACCCAGTGGATGTGGTCTATCTGGATTTCCAAAAGGCCTTTGATAAGGTGCCACACAGGAGGCTGCTGAGTAAGGTGAGGGACCATGGTGTTCGAGGTGAGCTACTGGCATGGGTTGAGGATTGGCTGTCTGACAGAAGGCAGAGAGTTGGGATAAAAGGTTCTTTTTCGGAATGGCAGCCGGTGACCAGCGGTGTCCCACAGGGTTCAGTGTTGGGGCCACAGTTGTTCACCATATATATTAATGATCTGGATGAAGGGACTGGGGGCATTCTAGCGAAGTTTGCGGATGATACGAAGTTAGGTGGTCAGGCAGGTAGTGCTGAGGAAGTGGGGAGGCTGCAGAAGGATCTAGACAGTTTGGGAGAGTGGTGCAGGAAATGGCTGATGCAATTCAACGTGAGAAAATGTGAGGTCTTGCACTTTGGAAAAAAGAATCCAAGCATAGACTACTTTCTAAACGGTGAGAAAATTCATAATGCCAAAGTACAAAGGGATCTGGGAGTGCTAGTCGAGGATTCCCTAAAGGTAAACATGCAGGTTGAATCTGTGATTAAGAAAGCGAATTCAATGTTGTCATGTATCTCGAGGGTTGGAATATAAAAGCAGTGATGTGCTATTGAGCCTTTATAAGGCTCTGGTTAGGCCTCATTTGGAGTACTGTGTCCAGTTTTGGGCCCCACATCTCAGGAAGGACATACTGGCACTGGAGCGTGTCCAGCGGAGATTCACACGGATGATCCCTGGAATGGCGGGTCTAACATATGATGAACGGCTGAGGATCCTGGGATTGTATTCATTGGAGTTTAGAAGGTTAAGGGGAGATCTAATAGAAACTTACAAGATAATACATGGCTTAGAAAGGGTGGACGCAAAGAAACTGTTTCCGTTAGGCGAGGAGACAAGGACCCGTGGGCACAGCCTTAGAATTAGAGGGGGTAAATTCAGAACAGAAATGCGGAGACATTTCTTCAGCCAGAGAGTGGTGGGCCTGTGGAATTCATTGCCGCGAAGTGTAGTGGAGGCCGGGACGCTAAATGGCTTCAAGGCAGAGATAGATAAATTCTTGATGTTGCGAGGAATTAAGGGCTACGGGGAGAATGCTGGTAGGTGGAGTTGAAATGCCCATCAGCCATGATTGAATGGCGGAGTGGACTCGATGGGGCGAATGACCTTACTTCCACTCCTATGTCTTATGGTCTTATGGTCTAATCCTCTCTCCATGCTAATGTGCTGCCCCAACACTGTGGGCTTCTTATCTTATGAACTAGCCGTTTGTGTGGTACCTTAGCGAAAGCTTTTTGGAAATCCAAGTATATTATGCATAACGATTTCCCTTTATTTATGCAGCCCATTGCCATCTCAAAGAATTCTAATACATTTGTCAGGCATGTGAAGATGTGCAGGTTTGATGGGATAACTGTGATAGGGTGGGGCCCAGGTGGGGTGCTCTTTCAATAGACATGATGGACCAAATGTTTTGCATTATAGGGATTCTATGATTTCCCCTTCATGAAGCAATGCTTACTCTGATTATATTATGCATTCTAAAGGCTCTGCTATTATACCCTTTATAATGGACTCCAGCATTTTCCAATGACGGGCGTTAAGCTAACTGGCCTATAGTTATATTTTTGTCTCCCTCCCTTTCTGAATAAGGCAGTTTTCTGATCCTCTGGGACTTTTCCAGAATTTAATTCATCTGGATCCCAAGCCTTCTTCCAACGCAGATCGAATGGGACATGAAAGCAAAATACTGCGGATGCAGGAAAAACATTTTTGTGCAAGGGTGGTGGATGTCTGGATTCCGCTGCCTGAGTTGGTGGTTAAGGCAGAGACCCTAAACTCTTTCAAAAAATACCTGGATTTGCACCTTACATGCTGTAAACTGCAGGGCTATGGCTCGTGTGCAGGAAGTGGGACTAGAAAGTGCACCAGGATGTCTTTGGGTCGGCGTGGACAAGATAGGCCGAATGGTCCTCTTCTGTGCTGTATCATTTCTATCTTTCTGTTTCGTGCTTTTCATGCATTTTACACGACCATAGGGTTTTGAACTAAGATTATTTAATTCCTGGAAGTTTAATCACACCACTTGCCCCCATGCTCCAGCCATTTGTCGGGGAGAACATCCAAACTTGTGACCGATCACCTTCCTAACGCCAACTGGAAAGCAAAAAGACTCATTACCCAAATGGATGATGCTTGAATGTCAGTCAAGCAGCCTTGTTCCCCCATTTGCAATATTGTTATATTCGATAAGGAGAACCCTTCAATGAAAATAAAAGAAAAAAACAATATTTTTTTAAAGTTCTGATGATTTTCCTTCAGGGTTGCAAAGTGGAGGTTGATCTTCAAATCCTGGAGGCTCTAGTCCAAATGGTCCGCAGTGCCAACAATACTCAAGAAGCTCAACACTATCTAAGACAAAGCAGATCACTTGATTGGCACTTCATCTGCAAGCGTTCACTCCCTCCATCACCAATGTACAGTAACAGTCGGGGGTATCATTGCAGGGACTCACCAAAACTCCTTCGACAACACCTTCCAAACCCACGACCACTATCATCTAGAAACAGTAAGAAGTCTCACAACACCAGGTTAAAGTCCAACAGGTTTGTTTCAAATCACTAGCTTTCGGAGCGCAGCTCCTTCCTCTTCCTGGTGAAATGATTCAACAATATAATAGAATAAAATAGAAATCAGTGCTGGAGCTGGACATGGATGGAGGGAGTGATTGCTTAAGGTGATGGATAGTCTGTAAGTCAACCACGCTGCTTTGTCCTGGATGGTGTTGAGCTTTTTGAATGTTATTAGCGCTGCACTCATCCATGCAACTGGGATTATTCAGTCACACTCTTAATTGTGGCTTGTAGATGGTGGACAGACTTTGGAGAGTCAAGAGATGAGTTGCTCGCCGCAGCGTTCCCAGCCTTTGATCTGCTCTTGTAGCCATAGTATTTATATAGCCAGACTGGTTCAGTTTCTGGGCAATGGTAACCCCCAGGATGTTGATAGTGAGGGATACAGCAATGGCAATGTGCTGTTACATGCCTGGGGAGATGGTTAAATTCTCTCTTGTTGGGGATTATCATTTCCTGGCACTTGTGTGACACAAATGTTATGTCCCACTTGTCAACTCAAGCCTGGATATTGCCCAGGTCTTGTTGCATATTGTCACAACGATGGAGGAAAACACATGGAATAACGTATGGAAATACTGGACCATAAATAAGGCCTGTGGATGTTTACAAATGGGCATTCATGAAGGTGGTGGTGATCTGCTGCCCTCCATTTGGTGTAGGTTCACCCACAATGCTGTTGTGGAGGGAGTTCCAGTATTCTGACCCAGCAACAGAGAAGGAACAGTGATCCAGTTCCAAGTCAGGACGGTGTGTGGCTTGGAGGGAAACTTGCAGGCGGTGCATTTATCTGCTGCCAATCAAGCCCCAGTTATGCCTATCTTTTTGTGGGGTATGTGGAGTGTTCCTTGTTCCGGTTCTACCCAGGCCCTACACACAGCTTTTTTCTGTTACATCAATGGCTATTTCAGTGTCATTTCACATTCTCGCCTGGACCTGGAAAAATCTAGCGATTTTGCTTCCAATTTTCACCCCTCTCTCACCTCCACATGGTCGCTCTCCGACACTTCCCCTTCCTTGACCTATTTATCTCAATTTCTGGAAATAGACTGATCACCAATATTTATTACAAATCCACCGACTCCCACAGCTACCTTGAGAGGACTCCAAACAATTCTTCCAGTTTCTCCACATCTGCCTGCACCCTGCTGTGAGCAATTGGGGAGACAAACCATTGGTGCATCAAAAGAGCTAATCTTTTGTTTGTTTTGAGTGTTTTGATTTAATCCTTGATAAATAATGACTGGTTGGAAACCTACTTGGCTGTGTGAGTGTGTGTGTGGGCCGAGGCTCAGCTGGTAGCATACTCATTTCTGAGTCACAAGGTTTTCGGTTCAAACCCCACTCCAGGGCTTATGAGTCCAAAAATCAAAGTTGATGTTTGTCCAGTGAAGCATTTGAGGCTCCTTCATTAAATGTTTTTAAGATAAAGATAGATAGTTTTTTGAAGAATAATGGGATTAAGGGTTATGGTCTTCAGTCCGGAAAGTGGAGCTGAGTCCACAAAAGATCAGCCATGATATCATTGAATGGTGGAGCAGGCGCGAGGGGCCAGATGGCCTACTCCTGCTTCTAGTTCTTATGTTCTTTTATGTTCACTGAGGCACCGGTAGAATGCTGCACTGCTGGGGGTGCTGTCTTTCAGCTGTGCTGTTAAAGTGAGGCCTCTCAGTCATGCGTTCAGGTGGATGTGAAAGATCCCAAACCACGGTTTCAAAGAAGAGCCAATGTCCCAACCAATGTTCATCCCTCAATCAATATTGCAAAAACCGATGATCATCATTGCAGTTTGGGATCTTGCTATGTACACACTCAGACCGGAAATTCCCTTCCGAGGTCAACAGATCTTTTAATGGTCTGTCGAATTTTCCATTCCGCCCATATTCCCACAGTGGCTGGACTGGATAATTCACCCTCTATGTTTACGCCACAACAGTGACTACCCTTTTAGAAGTACTACATTGATCATAAAGCACTTTAAGATGTTTGGCGATTGTGAAAAGTCCGAGGTAAATGAAAGTCTTTTATTTTTTACTGACAGTCCCAATTTGCTGCCCAATTAGGGAACAAAAACACGTTAGATGACGGATGGCAGGAGAGTGTGCGGGCAGGATGGGGGAGGGGGGATTGGAGGCAGCGTGAGATCAATTAATGAAAGCCCCTGGAGTAAGGCCAACCGAAGCTGGTGACATGGCTGAAAGGATGTTGTTGTTGGCAAGACGGCCTGAGGTGGTGTGGTGGAGGGAGCAGAGGAGTGGGGTGGCATCACCGAGAGAGACAGTGGACTTTTAAAAAATAAATTTAGAGTACCCAATTATTTTTTTCCAATTAAGGGTCAATTTAGGGTGGCCAATCTACCTTATATGCATATCTTTGCATTGTGGGGGTGAGACCCTCGCAAACACCGGGAGAATGTGCAAACTCCACACAGACAATGACCCGGGGCCAGGATCGAATCCAGGTCCTCAGTGCCGTAGGCAGCAGTGCTAACCGCTGCACCACTGTGCCGCCCAAGAGACAGCAGATTTGCCTCCATAGCTTTCTCAGACAGTAGGACAATAGACTTTAAGAGGCAAAAGAGCAATCCACCCTCACTACACCCCTCCCCACAGCTTTTCATTCTTCATGTATCATCCGATTCAAAAAGCTATGAGACATCTGACACTCCGAAATAAACGGCAGCATCCAAAGTGAGACATATGGTTAATTTGCCCAGTACCCACCAGGAGGGGCACCATTGTGGAGATTTCCAGCTTATCCGGCAGTTTTCAGTTTCTAATGCAGTCTAAAGTGAATCACAAAGATATCTAGAAGGGAACTCGTCAGCAACATAAGGGGCTGGATTCTCTGGGCCCCAGCAGCGTGTTTTTCGGCAGAGTGCCGGTGGCGGGGTTACCTACTCCCCGACTTGTCAATGGGATTTCCCATTGAAGCCGCCCACGTCACCGGGAAATCCAGTGCCTGGGGTGCGCTGCCGGCAGGAGCAGAGAATCCCAACAGCAGAGAATCCCGGACCAAAGGACTTGTCTTGAACGACTAACAGCGTTGTCATTTTTTTCAAAAATATGCGCAATTCATAAAATGTATGTAGGAACATACGGAATGGGAAAAGAAGTTGACCATTCGGCCCCTCAAGCCTGCTCCGCCATTCAATAAGATGACGGCTGATCTGTTTGTGCTTCGAGTACCACATTCCCATTGATCGCTGGATAACCTTTGATTCCCTTGCCTATAAAGAATCTATCTCCCTGCATCGTAAAAATATTCAGTGACTCCTCCCCCCGCCTTCTGACACAGTTTGCTAAATACCATTCGTGGCACCCTGAGGCGCCTCACGTCACTTACAATTACAGGTTACATTTACAACGACATATTTGCCTTTCAGGTCATACATTCCCCTGGTGTATGCAGACCAAGGGATTTTACACAGGTTCCAGTCACTAGGTGTACAATGGCGGGCAGGCCTCAGACCTTGGGCTTTCTCCAGCTGTTGTGCCTTTGCAGTAGTTTCCCTGATCTTCAGAGAGTCCCTCAGCTGGTTTGGACAGCTGGTTTGTGATGCAGAACAAGGCCAGCAGCGCCAGGTCAATTCCCGTACCAGCTTACCCGAACAGGCGCCGGAATGTGGCGATGAGGAGCTTTTCGCAGTAACTTCATACTTGTGACAATAAAAAGGCTATTATAAAAACATGCAGTGGTCAGTCCCAGAGGTTTTGTGCACTGTGTTAGTCCACCTGCAGGTGGCAATGTTACCTACACTCCTGTGATTCCTCTGCATGTTCCTTTTTTGTCCACAACATCATTGTCAATCTTTTGCTGACTCTGCATTCCCCCACTGCAATAACAGTATAAATCTCATCCCATTTCCAGTTCTCTCTAGCTTTGATTGAGGGTCATCTAGACTCAAAACGTTAGCTCCCTTCTCTATTCACAGATGCTGCCAGACCTGCTGAGATTGCCCAACATTTTCTGTTTTTGTTTCAGATTGCAGCATCCGCAGTAATTTGTCATTGATTCCTGCTGGGACGTTTAGTTTCCTGCATGGCTCGTGAACGAGCCAGGAGAAAACCATTCCCTATTGTTGCTGCTCACTTGTACCTCAGGATGTCAGTAATCTTAACCTAGACATGTTGTCTCCATAGGTCATTGTGCAGGCAGGAGCGACCTGTAGCCTGCAGTACAACCCTATCATCCTTACAGTGCAGAAGGAGGCCGTTCAGCCCATCGAGTCTGCACCAACCCTCTGAAAGAGAACCCTACTTCACTCTCCGTCCTCTCCCCGTAGCACCGCGACCCCCACCTGACCTGCACATCTTTGTACTGTGGGAGGAAACTGAAGCACCCAGAGGGAACCCACACAGACACCGGAAGAGAGTGCAAACTCCGCACAGGCAGTCACCCCAGGTTGGATTGAACCCAGTTCCCTGGCGCTGTGAGGCATCAGTGCTAATCACTGTGCAACCCATGGCTGGAACTCTTCAGTTTCCTGAGCAAATGCTAACAGCAATTCCATTCCTCATTGGCCTTTGCCACCACCACCCCTCCCCTCTCCCCACTTCTCAATTCCCAAAAGCGGGAGATTCAGAAACTGGGACAAATTCAAGGAGGGGGACAAAGAAAATTGGATGATTTGTCCCCAACTTCCCCAGGAGGTCACATTTGGGCTCAGCGCGGGCTAACTGTTGCGCTTTCAGATTGTAAGGTATTGCGAATGGTGGGAAGGGTTTAGGTTAGTGAGTGCAGAGAGGACATCATCATTCCAAGGATGGGGTCAATACAGTCACTCTGAATTGTTCTTTTCCTCAGGGCAGAGAAAGCTAAACAGAAATTTGATGGAGGTGTTTTTATATCATTAAGGGGCAGCACGGTAGCATTGTGGATAGCACAATCGCTTCACAGCTCCAGGGGCCCAGGTTCAATTCCGGCTTGGGTCACTGTCTGTGCGGAGTCTGCACATCCTCCCCGTGTGTGCGTGGGTTTCCTCCGGGTGCTCCGGTTTCCTCCCACAGTCCAAAGATGTGCAGGTTAGGTGGATTGGCCATGATAAATTGCCCTTAGTGTCCAAAATTGCCCTTAGTGTTGGGTGGGTTTACTGTGTTATGGGGATAGGGTGGAGGTGTTGACCTTGGGTTGGGGGTAGGGTGCTCTTTCCAAGAGCCGGTGCAGACTCAATGGGCCGAATGGCCTCCTTCTGCACTGTAAATTCTATGTAAATCTATGTAAATCATGAAGCATTTGGATGGAGTAGATGAAGGGAAACATAAAGGGCAAAGGGACTTAAGGTAATTGGCAAAGAAATCAGAAGAAAAAAAACTCTCTTCCTACCCAGTAACAGCTGCCTGTAACTTGAATACTCTAGAGCAGTGCTTCTCAAAGTGTGGTACGCGTACCGGTGTCGGTACGCGAACTATCGTCTGCCGGTACTTGGAGTGTTTCCAGAAAAGAAAGAGACAGTAATCCTGGATTGGCTTGTTTCGCTCACCGGTCCCTGGCACATTGAAAAAAAAACTGCCGGTCCGCCACAACAGATAGTTTGAGATGCACTGCTCTAGAGGATAGTGGACACAGGTTCATTAGTGACCCTCAAAATGGAATTGGAATGATAATTGAAAGGGATAAAAAAAAGTGCTGGGATCTGGGGGAAAACTGGGGAGAGTCGGACTAAGTGGTTTAGTCTTTGGAAAAGCCAGCCAGCCCACTCTCGCTCTAACCCCACCTCCTGACAACGGTTCCAAGCTAAACCAAACTGCTCGGAATCTCAACGTCATATTTGACCCTGATGTGAGCTGCTGACTCTATACCCACACCATTGCAGAATTTTGGCAGTGCAGCAGGAAGCCATTTGGCCCATCGTGTCTGCCCTGGCTCTCTGAAAGAGCATTCTACCTTGTCCTTTTCTCCTGCTTGTCCCCATGCTCTTGGCCTTCTTGTCTCAGAGGAAAACAGTCTCTCTCCAATCTATCCGCATAGCTACAATTCTCTATTCCTAGAATCAATCCTGCAAATCTCCTCTGTAACAGGCGCCGGAATGTGGCAATTTGGGGCTTTTCACAGTAACTTCATCTGAAGCCTACTTTTGACAATAAGCGATTTTCATTTTCATGTATTCTCCCAATGCGGCTACATCTTTCCTCAGGTACGGTGCCCAGAACAAGACGCAGTCCTGCTGTTGAGGCCTAACTCTCACAGTTTACCATCTTTAAACTTGCAAGCTCTGCTGCCTGTGTCTGAACCTGCAACGAGTCCCCTTCCCCTCCCAGGCCTGAGTTTGCTGGCTTACTTGGCTCTCGTTCAAGCAATGCCTTGGCTTTATAATTCTTATCCTTGTGTGCAAATCCCACCCACACCCATTTCCCCCCTCCCCCATCTAAAGCTCCGTAATATCCTCCAGCCCCACCACTGCTTCCCCCTTGCCCACATCTCTAGCTGTAATCTCCACCAGCGCCACGGCCGCCACACCCCCAAGTCTCTAATTCTGTCATCTCCTCCAGCCCCACCATTGCCCACTCCCCCTCCCCACGTCTCTATCTCTGAAATCTCCTCCAGCCCCATGACCCTTCCAAGATGTCTGGGCTCTTTTAATTCTGGACCTCTGAGCATCCTCAAATTCAAATGCTCGACTTTTGGTGGTCTCGGCCCCAAGCTCCGGAACTGCCTCCCTACTAAACCTCTCCGCTTCAAGACCTAATTTTCCTGCTCTGAGGCACTCCTTAAGACCCAACCTCTTTGACCAATCCTTTGGTCATCGGGTGACAATCTAAAGTGTCAGGAGGAGCTCAGTTGGTCACCCTCTGAACCGCAAGCGTCCGGGTTCAAGGCTCACTGCGGGGCTAGAGAAGGAAGATCATGGCAGACACCCCAGTGGAGTCCTGAGGGAGTGCAGGGTTGTCAGATCTGCTGCCTTTTCGGCTGAAACATTAAACTGGGGCCCCTACGGCCTGCTCGGGAGGCGATCCTAGAGCTCAAACATACAGACACTTGAACTAGGAGCAGGAGTAGGACATTCAGTCCCTCGAGCCTGCCCGCCGTTCGATAAGATCATGATTGATTTGATTGTGGTCTCTTAACTTCACATTCCCACGTAACACGCTCCACCCCCTCCCATAACCTTTGACTCCCTTGTTAGTCAAAATCCATCCACCTCTGTCTTAAAAGTATTCAGTGATCCTGCCTTCCACCGCTCCCTGAGGAAGAGTTCCAAAGAGAAAAAAAAATCCTTTCACCTTGTCTTAAGTGGGAGGCCCCTTACTTCTGAACTGTGTTTCCTGGTTCCAGTCTCTCCCACAAGGAGGAATATCCGTTCATCAACCACCCTGTTAATTCACCTCAAGATCTGATACATTTCCAGAAGGTCGTCTCCCATTCTTTTGATCTTCTGTGGCATCATTGTGAAAGAGAGCAGGGGATTTATCCCCAGTGTCCCTGCCAATATTTATCCCTCAGTCCACATTGCGCACACAAAAATAAATATGTTGTCTGGTCATTATCATACTAAACACCTGGAGTACTTTGTGCAGTTCGGGTCTCCTTATCGAAGAAAGGATGCACTTGCCAGAGAGGGAGTAAGGTTAAGTTTCACCGGATTGATTCCTGGGGTGGCAGGATTGTCATTTGAAGGGGGATTGGATGGACTGTGTTCACTGCGATTTAGAAGAATGGGAGGGGATCCCATTGAAACATATGAAGTTCTGACGGGGCTGGACAGACTGGATACAGGGATGTGGTTCCCTCTGGCTGGGGGTGCGTAGAACAAGGAGTGACAGTCTCAGGATACAGGGTGGGCCATTTAGGATGAGACATTTCTTCACGCAGGTGGTGGTGAACCTGTGGAATTCTCTACCACACAAGGCTCTGGAGGCCAATTCACTGAATATATTGAAGAAGGAAGTTTATCGACTTTAAAGGCTTCAAGGTATGTGGGGAATGGGTGTATGGCCTGAGATGGAGGATCAACCATGATCCTGTTGAATGACAGAGCAGGCTGGAAGGGCCGAAAGGCCTCCTCTTGGTCCTATTTTGTGTTTGTTGCACTGCCGTTGGTTGGGATCTCACTGTCAGTAAATTGGGTTGCCACATTTCCCGCATTGCAACAACGACCATCCTTTCATTGGCCGTAAAGTGCTTTGACGTGTTTGGCGGTCGAGAAAGGCGTTATAAAAAAATTTTTTTAATGTCCTTCCCCTAAAGTGTCTGGGTGGTCTCATTTTATCGCGGAACGCTCCGGCCAAGCGCTTTAGGGTCGTTTTGTGCTTTGTGCTTTCCTTTCCCGGACGCAGCATCCGACGTGGAGTGCGATCCGGTCCGGGGTTTGGCAGGAACTGGTCATGTTTTCCAGTCTCTCGGGAGGAAGGGCGGACGAAGGAGCGAAGGGAGATTAAGGGCAGCCCGGAAGACATGGGGCTGGAGTAGGGAGGAGGAGGATTGTTGGAAGGCAGCTAAACTGCCAGGGGGCGGGGGATGGGAGGTAACCAGACGCTGCGGCAGGGATGACTGCCAGCTCGCTCTGGGGGCGGGGGGAACCGGCCACGGAATCAGTTTGGTGCAAACTTTGCAAAGCGAGGGAGTGAAATGTCTGGGAGGCGGTGAAACAAAATGCAGCGTTATTGTGTTCCTCCTCCATCCTTGGTGCAGCCCCTTTCCCGCAGC
Organism: Scyliorhinus canicula; assembly: GCF_902713615.1. Lineage (NCBI taxonomy): Eukaryota > Metazoa > Chordata > Chondrichthyes > Carcharhiniformes > Scyliorhinidae > Scyliorhinus > Scyliorhinus canicula. The sequence goes on from NC_052158.1 coordinate 30,559,998, forward strand.
ACCTGTCAGCTCGTCTCTTCCATGACCTGACAGAGTTAGACTCGCTCTCTTGAGACTTTGAAAGTATTTCACCAGTCAGCAGAGATCTGAAGGGGGAGTTGCCTTTCTCCCTTCCTCCGCCCTCTTTAAGTTTTCATTTACTCGACTCTCGAGAGCCCCTGGTGATTTTTGCCTGTCGATCCAGTCCCTCAGCATCGCAGCCCCAACGTCCTGGCCGGGATCTCTCTGTGCTTTCGGTGGGCTTCCTGGGCACTGCCCGGTGAATGTGGGGTGCCTCAGATCTCAGGCCTGGCAGTCAGCAGCTGGAATTTCCCTGCGTTTTGAGTAAGTCTCTGGGGTCTGCACAGTGGAAGGCGGATGGACATCATCATGTGTGTGCTCTTGTGTCTGTGTGGGAAGGTGTTTTGCCTGCCATGTGTGTCTCTGTATATGTGTGGGTCTGTATGTGTGCCTGTGTTTCTGTATGTGTGTCTGTGTTTCTGTATGTGTGTGCGTCTTTCTGTATATGTGTGTTTGTATTTCTGTATATGTTTCTGTCTGTGATTTTGTATATGTGTCTGCGATCTGTGTGTTTCTATATGTGTGTGTTTCTGTATGTGTGTGTTTCTGTATGTGTGTGTATGTTTCTGTATGTGTTTGTTTCTATATATGTGTGTGTTTCTGTATGTGTGTGTTTCTGTATGTGTCTGTGTTTCTGTATGTGTATCTGTTTCGATATGTGTGTGTGTTTCTTTGTGTCTGTGTTTCTATATGTGTGTGTGTGTTTCTGTATGTGTGTCTGTGTTTCTGTATGTGTGTTTGTGTGTCTGTTTCTGTATGTGTCTGTGTTTCTATGTATGTGTGTCTGTCTGTGTTTCTGTATGTGTGTGTGTTTCTTTATGTGTGTCTGTGTCTGTATGTATGTGTCTGTTTGGGTTTATGCGTGGGTCTGTGCCTGTGTTTCTGTGTGTACCTGAGGCTGTGTTTGTCTTTTTAGTGTTTGTGGGTGTCTGTGTTTACATGTGTGTCTGTCTCTGTGTTTTGTGTGTCTCTGTGTTTGTGTGCATGTATCAGTATGCTGACAGCTGTGATTCTTCAACAGGGCTTGTCTGGTTAATGTTACTGAATCCCCACCAGCTGCAGCCAGTGAGAGTTGTCGGACCCATTGGAGCTGATGCAGCTTTCACCCATTGCCTGATGCATGAGAAACCCTGATGGGAGAACTTACTCCCCTTTGAACTACCTTCCCAACCATTTATTGTTAAAGCTGCCCTTGCCCCCACATCGATTTATTTTTATTTCATAAATTGTTTCAGGTTTCAAAAGTGAAGCAGGTTTCTGTATTTTCTTTCTCGATTGCCAAACATTCAATGTTGTCTGGCAGTGATCAACCGCTGCCTGGGATTGATCTATCCCCTATTGTGCTCCTCGTTTAATAATCAGTCTGCCTCTGGGAGATTGTGAAGATTGCAAGGCACTGGTTGGACAGGGGGAGGTGGGGGAGAGTGTGGTGGTGTTGCAAAATGTGGGAGTATTCTTCAAAGGAGGAACGTTTGAATTTGTGTCTCGTGTTTTTTTTTAACTGCAATCAGCTAGTGAACTGTTTTGTCTTCCTCTTTCTCTCTCCACATGTGACTCTGCAAGAGCAAGCAAAGTACAGTTTGGCTCCAGGACACTGCGGACAAAGAGCTTTAGTTCTGACGGCTTTATGGCAGACTCTGTGCACCGTTGGATAATGGGTGTCTGCACCTGCTGAAAGCTAGGGCCCTCTGACCACTTGCTCATTCTCGTTATTTGCGTTGCCAAGGAGGTGCCTGCCGTTGCCATGAGGACGCGGCAACCTGGGCAGGGTTGACCAGTTCGTTCGCTGTGCTCCTTTTGATCTACGGCTGTGATTGTACCCTAGTTGTTGCCTGGACTGCACCTGTAAGTCTCTCTCCACAAAAAATAAAACAAGCCAAGAGGGGGTGGCGGAGGGGTGCAGGGGCCTGTCCCAGCCTCACTTGCCACTTGGAGGGGGATCTGGGAAACAGCATGGTCAGATCTGCATGAGTTCCCCAGCTGATGGGCAGCCCGCGATTGACTTCTCCTTCCCATCGAGACTTTGCGCTCTCCTGAAGGAGATCAACTTTTGCCGGGTGTTGCAGGGTGGGTGGTGGGTGGGTGGGGAAGGGCTTGTTGAACAGGACCTGTCTTTCCATAGAAACAACTTTGAGCCAAAACTTCAAGATTCTCAGAGGGTGGGGGGAATGAAGGGGTGGGGGCAACCTACGGCACCAGCTTTGTCAAGTTGATGAGGGGTCTTCCCTTCCCATCACAGTGAAGGACCTCACCTCGGTAAGCTGTACCCCATCAGGCCCACCTTCTGTGAGCAGCTTGCTCACATCGCATATCCTCCCCCACCCTCAGTCCCCCTGAGCACCTGTCCTCATCTGAGCCAAGCCAAGTGAGAAGGTTCCAAAGTCGCCCTTCATATCACAGATGCTTCCCGGAGACAGGAACTGTGATGCTTCCTCGGACAGTTCGCCACATCCTGGATGGAGTGAAGTTGGAACTTTCCGGAGAGGCTAATGTCATACTGAGCAGCTATAAAGCCAGAGATCCAGATGTGAATTCCCCTCTGGTAAGGTTACGATGTTCTTTTTCATGGTCTGGTGGCTTCACGCAGTTGATGGGCCTGTTTTGGGTTGGTCATCTCTCTAAAATCACATGATGTGATGGTGCAACAGTGTCATTGCCCCCTCTTTTAACAGTTAAGACAGTTGCACCCCACACAATAAGGCCCGGCGATGCCAATGCTTTTCACATCCAGCAGCTCCCCAACTCATCCATCTTCACCAACTCTCTGTGTTTTAATTAAACAATGTAATCAAGGCAAGACGATTTTGGGCAATTAGCCAAAGATGTAATGGAGACATAAGGAGAAACTTCTGCACACAGCAGATAGGAATGGGAGTAGGCCATTCAACCCGTCGAGCCTGCTCGGTCATTTAATATGATCATGTCTGATCGGACACTATTACACCCACTAACCCCGCAACTCAGGGGTTGGTTTAGCACAGTGGACTAAACAGCTTGCTTGTAAAACAGAACAAGGCCAGCAGTGCGGGTTGAATTCCCGTACCAGCTTCCCCGAACAGACGCTGGAATGTGGCGACTAGGGACTTTTCACAGTAACTTCATTTGATCATAGAATTTACAGTGCAGAAGGAGGCCATTCGGCCCATCCAGTCTGCACTGGCTCCTGGAAAGAGCACCCTACCCAAGGTTAACACCTCCACCCTATCCCCATAACCCAGTAACCCCACCCAACACTAAGGGCAATTTATCATGTCCAATCAACCTAACTTGCACATCTTTGGACTGTGGGAGGAAACCGGAGCACCCGGAGGAAACCCATGCACACACGGATAGGATGTGCAGACTCCGCACAGACAGTGACCCAAGCCGGAATCGAACCTGGGACCCTGGAGCTGTGAAGCGACTGTGCTATCCACAATGCTACCGTGCTGCCCATTTGAAGCCTACTTGTGACAATAAGCGATTTTCATTTCATTTTCAACTCTCTACCTTAATGTGAGGATGGTTAGGATCAGGAATGTGTTACCTGATGCTGGATGGCAGGTTCAATCACCAGAATTGGATCATTACCTTAAAAGAAAGTATGTGCAGGTTTACGGGATGAAGGCGGGCAATGGTGCCCTGTGAATTCTTCATTCGAGGAAAGCTGAGTGATCACAATGGGCTGAGTGATCTTCTGTGCTGTGATGATTCTGTGATAGTTCTTTAGGCCTGAGCTTGGGTGTTGCAACAGACATTGATGAGGGAGTGGCCTTGTTGTTTACACGGAGGCAGAGAGCAGTGTATCTAATTTTGATGATAATGCAAAAGCTAGGTGGGAATGTAAACTGAGGCGGACACAAAGCTAGGTGGGAATGCAAGCTGTGAGGAGGACATTAAGAAACTGCAAAGAGATAGATACAGGTTACGTGAGTGGGTGACTATGTGGCTGATGGAGTATAATTTGGGGAAATGCGAGGTTCATTACTTTGCTGGTAAGAGTAGGAAAGCAGAATATTTATTTAAAGGCACAAAACTTGAAAACATTAATGTTTAGACGGACTTGGGTGTGCTCGTGCACGAGACACAGAAAGTTGGCAAACAGGTGCAACAAGCCGACTAGGAAGGCAAATATTTCTTTGTTCTTTATTCTTTTTACTGCGAGGGGATTAGAGAACAGGAGTAAAGAAGTGTTTTACAGTTGTATTGGGTTTTGGCGAGATCACACCTGAAATACTGTGTACAGTTTCGGTCTCCACATCTAAGGCAGGAGATATTTGCATTGGAGACAATAAAGGGAAGTTTGGTATCAGGAACAAGAGAGTTATCCTCTGAACAGAGGCTGAGTAAATTGGACCTCTGTTGCCTGGAGTTTAGAAGTATGAGAGGTGATCACACTGAAACCGGCCAGACCCTGATAGGATAGACAATGAGCTGATGTTTTATTACTGACTCTGGAACCCAGAAGGGGAACAATGATTTAGGACTGAGCCAATTAGAGTTTTTAAAAATTCATTCATTGGATGTGGGTGTCACTGGATGGGCAGCATCTTCTCCAGGGCAGTTAGGGATGGGCAATAAATGCTGGCCTCACCAGCGATGCCCACAACCCATAAATTAATTTTTAAAACATTGCACAATGCCAGACAGCCCAAGGCATTCTGAAGAAGTTCTGAAGTTCAGTCATTGTTATAATGGAGGGAAGGCAGCAGCAAGGCACAGCTCCTACAATTAGCAATGAGATATTGTCCATTTATTTAACCGTGTTGTTTTATCAGACAGCATTAGGGGGAGAACTCCCCAGCTGTCCTTGGGAGATAATGGCTGTAGGGATTTTTTTTTTTTACATCTAGCTGGGAGGGTCAGATGGATCTTTGGTTTAACGTCTCCATTACAATCCTGATAACCTCTCCTAATGTGTCTTAACGAGAGATCCCTTGTTTTTAAACAGCGGTCCCCTAATTCTCGATTCTCCCACAAGAGGAAATTTCCTCTTTACATCCACCCTGTCAGTACCCCTCAAGATCTTAAAGGTTTTGATCAAGTTGCCTCTAACTCTTCTAAAACTCCAGTGGGTACAAACCTAACCTCTTGAACATTTTCTCGTAAGACAATCTGCCCATTTTCGGTATTAGTCTAATAAACCTTCTCTGAACTATTTCGGACACATTTACATCTTTCCTTAAATAAGGAGAGCAATACTGTGCAGGGTACTGATTCAGTGATTCAGGATGTGGATTCTCTTCCTGATGCCTGTGACAAAGGACAGTGTTCCTCAGGAAAATCCATCCTCCACACCACCCCGAATGCCCAGTATCTAGGGGTGGTTCCACTCATGAGGGAGACTAGAAATGGGGAGGCAGTAAAGAGCAAGAGGTCTCCCTTTTAAGACTGAGGTGAGGAGAATCATTTTTTCTGTTCTTGGTGGATGTCTCTCTCAGAGAGCAGTGGAGGCTGGGTCATTGAATGTATTTGAGGCACAGTCAGACAGATTGTTGACAGAAAAAGGATGTTTAAGGTTACTGGGCTAGGGATGAAGCTGGTGACAGATGGGAAAGTGCAGTTGAAACCACAGCCAGATCAGCCATGATCCTCTTGAATATCAGAGCAGGCTTGAAAGGACGAATGGCCGACTCCATGTGTCCTATGTTCCTCTGCGTCACCTGAAAGACGGCACCTTTGACAATATTTTGGATTCTCTTGTTGACTGGCCACACTGCCTTTAGTCCGTGGACCGAGCTTGTTTTCCACAGTGCAAAGATGCTGTTACGATACCCTGGGTTAGTGAACGGTCGATTCCAGTCTTACAGACCCCAGAATCCCAGCATAAGTGAATTAACCAATGATTCATATAAAATTTGAAAAAGCTTCGGGCCCCTGACTGCTCAATAAGTTATAGTCACCAAATCCGTAGGTATAACAGAAATAAAGTTGAAATATGCAATAATTATAACGGAATACTGGCCAGCTGATATAACACCCAACCCCCCTTCTACCATCCTACTCTCTACCAAGCACACAGCAGGCAGACAAACACAGGGATGGGGAGGAGTAAGTTAAGAAGCATTAATATGAAATGAAAGATGAGTTCTTGTTTCCGATGTTCGAGTACTTGCAGCAGGATGCCTTCAGGATTCTGAGTGATCAAACACACGTGGAGAGCTAGTTATGATCTTCTGGCAGGACCATTCAGTCAGTACTCCCAGAAAACAGGATTTCCTCTGGTTAGGCACTTTGACTTTCATCAACCTGGTCCTTCATTCAAAGGAACACCCTCAGGCCTTTTTAATTCTTACTTGTTTCCAATTCCACAAGAATAACCAACAGCCTTACTTAGATAAGAAGCGTTCCCCACACAAGGTTTTAAAAATGGATTTTAAACATCTGGGGCGGGTTTCTCCCGCAACCGGCGGGGTGGGGGTTCCCGGTGGGATGGAGCGGCATGAACCACTCCAGCGACGGCCTGCCCCAAAGGTGCGGAATCCTCCGCGCCTTCAGGGGCTCGGCCGGCGCCGGAGTGGTTTGCGCCCTGCCGGCTGGCATGGAAGGCCTTTGGCACCACGCTAGCCAGGGCCGAAGTGACTCCGCCGACTGCCGTGAGTCCACGCATGCGCGGGAGTGTCAGCGGCTGCTGATGCCATTCCTGCACATGTGCAGGGGGAGGGTTCATCTACGCGTCGGCCATTACAGAGGTTGAAACGGCTGACGCGTAGGAGAAGAGTGCCCCCACGGCACAGGCCCGCCCGAGGATCGGTGGGCCCCGATCGCGGGCCAGGCCACCGTGAGGGGCACCCCCATGGGCCAGATCCCCCCCCCCCCCTCCCCAGGACCCCGAAGCCGGCCCGTGCTGCCAGGTCCCGCCGGTAAGGGACCTAGTCTGATCTACACCAGCGGGACTTCGGCCCATTGCGGGTCGGAGAATCGGCGGGGGGTGGGGGGGGCGATGCGAGCGGCCGCCGACTGGCGTGGCGCGATTCCCGCCCCCGCCAAATCTCCGGTGCCGGATAATTCGGCGGGGGCGAGATTCACCCCCCCCCCCTGCGTATCTTCGACCCGGCGGGGAGTCGGAGAATCCCGCCCCTGAACACTGTCTGCAGCTGGTGGCTGGACTGCATTTCCTTGCAGTCGGGCCTGGTTGTGGAGCGAGTGAGGTTTTCACCATGGATTTTTCGAAAGAATCCATTAAATGAGAGCGAGATCAGATCTCCGACCTCTCGTCTTCTGGCATCAAAATGAAAGTAAAAGAGAAAACAGTCAACAGAGGAAGTAACATTCCAGAGAAAATTCCGACCAAATGGCAGGGGCCATTGACAAGGCCCTGCAATTCAAAACTGTCCATTGGCCACAGCCAAACCCATCATGGCGTGTCAACACTGGTCTCCCTGGAATCTGCTGATCTGAAACATAAACAGCTTCGTGCAATCTGTCTTGCCTTTGGGTCATGGGTCAACCCTCAGTTTACCAGCCACTTGAATTAAAGGTGAAGTCCATCTTAAAGGCATAAGTACATTAATAGTCCCTGTACAAAAAGTGAAATAGCCAAAAAAAATAACGGAAATTAAAAGGAGGAAAAGACAACAGACAGAGATTAAACAGGAGGTTCCTTACATAGCCCGAGGGCAGATAAGATGGAGGACCTTTGTGGCCTCCTTGGCAATTATTGCCAATCTTACCAGTTGCACTGCCATACTGCAATTAAATAATGCACAGGGGATGTAAGGAGGTGTGCCGATGGTGGTGATAGAACAGATGAGAGAATATAATTACTTAGATATGGATTACACATTGTTCAAGCCGGTAGCCAGAGGAAAGCAGATTTAAGGAATTTGGGAAAAGAAACCTACTGAAAATGCGGAGAATTGTTTCACATATTTGATCTGGAATATGCTGCCTGAAGGGGCTGGAGTAGCAGTTTCAATGGTAATTGTCGAATGGGGATTTAATTAAAACTCGAGAGGGAACGTTTGTAGGCTCAAGGGGAAAGAACAGAGAAGGCGGGGGAGGAACTTGTTTGTTGGATCGTTCCAAGAGCCAGCAGGGGCATTGTGGACTGAATGGCCACCTTCTGCACTGCCTCGTTCCACCATTATATCCTGGTATCAACTTCCAGTTCGAACATTTATTAACACAAGTGAATGCAAATCACAGCTTTGCATATGCAGATTCCTGGCAGACTGGGTTTGGCAAACAAGCAGGAAATTCACCCTTTGGTATCTATCGTCAGTCAGCAGCGGGGTCACTTCCTCAGTACATTTCTTGTAAACATATTGCCAGCTGAACTGAATTACATGCGAATTGGGAGCAGGAGTAGGCCACTCGAGCCTGCTTCACCATTCAGTAAGATCATAGCTGATCTGATTCCAACATCAACCCCACATTGCTGCCTCCACCCGATAACCTTTCACCCTCTTGCTAATCAAAAATCTATCCAGCTCTGCTCTAAAAATATTCAAAGTCTCTGCTTCCACTGAGGGAAGAGACTCACAGTCCTCTGGGGGGAAAAAAATTCTCATCTCGAAATGAGCGACCCCTTATTTTTAAAAAGTGATCCCCTAGTTCTAGATTCTGCAACAAGAAGAAACATCCTCTCCACATCCACCCTGTCAATACCCCTCAGGATCTTAAAGGTTTTGATCAAGTCGCCCCTTACTCTTCTAAATTCCAGCAGATACAAACCTAACCTCTCCAAACTTTCCTCACAAGACCAACCAGCCCATTACTCGATTAAATCTTCTCGATACTGCATGTAACACATTTACATATTTCGTTAAAGCAGATGGCCAATACTGTACAGGGTAATGATTCAGTGATCGAGGATATAAATTTTCTTCCTGGTGCCCAGGACAAAGGACAGTGCTCCACAGGCAAATGCACCAACATCCCCACCTCCCCCCACATTGTCCAATAGGTCAGTGTTTTGCAAACTTTTTTTTCTCGGGATCCACTTTTACGAACCGGCCGACCTTCGTGACCCACACCACCCAAACTTCATGACACACCATTTTTGCTTACTTTCAATGCGACCGGTGAGCCTGCTTGGTCCTCTCGATCTCATTTGCTTTGTCATTCAATGTTACATTTCTGCTAAGGACTTCAGCTGATTATTTAAGTTCTCTCTGCATCCTTTGAAAAAAAATAAGGAGGTTTGTCCTCGAACTCGCCATGCTTAGTCTTCAAATGCGTTTGATGTTTTGAGGGTTTTAAACTTGAATTTGCCAGTACTTCCCGACACATGGCACACATGGGCTTCGCATCATGATTTGCATTGGCACAATTAATAAAGCCATACCTCAAGAAATCTTCTTTATACTGCTTTGTTTGCAATTTCAGCTTCTTCTTAATTGGTTGACCATCAGAGGCCCTGGAGCTCACTCCAGCACTGCTTTATCCTGATGTGGACTCTCCTGTGAAGCTCTCTCCAGCAGATTCAGTTATGAGATCCTGGCTTGTTTGTGTCTCTGGCTCTCTCTTCCTTATTACAAAATGATCCACCTTCAGTTATTCACACAGTCCTGTTGCTTGCTTGCTGGCAGCTACAAAATGGAGGACTCTCTCTTCCGTGATCCAAAGCATGGACCACGTGACATCAGTTTATGTGCCGGGCACGTTATCACCTCCCTGCCGCCATATCTGATGGTAAGTCTCTGCCGTTTATAAAAATAAATTTTGTCCTGAGACAGCGCACTAACATCAGGAGGAGAGGAGGAGTTGACTCTGGGACAGCAAGCTGAAGTCAGGAGGAGGTAGTCTGCCCCACTAGGCTCCAGGCCTGTGCACTGCCGGACCTGCCACTGAGACATGGTTGAGAGAGGGACAGAATTGGCAGCTCAATATTTCAGATGAGATAGGGATGGAGGTAAAAGAGGAGGGAGTGTTGCAATTTTGATCAGAGAATCAATTACAGCAGCAAGGAGGGAATACATCTTTGAAGGTTCTTCACCTGAAGCCATATAGGTAGAACTTAAAATCCAAAAAGGAGCAATCACATTGCTGGGAGTGTTCTGTAGGCCCCAAACAGTTGAAAGAAATAGAAGAGCAGATATGGAGGCAAATTTCAGAGAAGTGTAAAAGTAATAGGGTAGCGATAGTGGGGGATTTCAACTTCCTCAATATTACATGGGGTAGCCATAGTTTGAAAGGTTTACAGGGAGTATTCTTAAAATGTATCCAGGAGAATTTTTTAAGCCAGTGCGTAGAGGGACGTACAAGAGAGGGGTGGTCCTGGACTTAATTTTCAGTAACGAAGCTGAGCAAAGTGGTTGAAGTATCAGTGGGGGAGGATTTTGCAGACAGTGATCATAACTCCGTCAGATTCAATATTGTTCATGAAAAGGATAAGGATGGGGCTGAGACCAAGTTCTAAACTGGGGGAATAATAAGATCAGATATGATTTGGCCAGAGTGGACTTGGAGCAGACATTTGAGCTAAATCTGTGACAGAACAGTAGAACGCATTCAAGAAGGAAATAGAGAGACTGCAGGGCCAACATCTTCCAATCAAAGAAAAAGGGTGAGTCCAACAAATCCAGGATATCGAGGGACATACAGCACTGCATCAGGAGAAAAAGGAAAGCTCATGGCAGATATCGAGGGGAAATCCAATGGAAGCTCTGGAGTCATAAAAAATGTGCAAGAGGGAACTGAAAAAGGAAACTAGAAGAGCAAAAAGGGTCATGAAAGGATACAGGCAGGTCAATAAAAGAAACTGCTAAGTTGTTTTACAAGTACATTAAGGGTAAAAGAATAATTAGGGAAAGAATCGGGCTCATTGAGGACCACAGTGCTAATTTGTGTGTGGAGCCAGAGGATGTATATAATAATATAATCGTCTTTATTGTCACAAGTAGGCTGACATTAGCTCTACAATGAAGTTACTGTGAAAAGCCCCTAGTTGCCACATTCCGGCGCCTGTTTGGGTACACAGAGGAGAATTCAGAATGTCCAAATTACCTAACAGCGTATCTTTCAGGACTTGTGGGAGGAAAACAGAGCACCCGGAGGAAACCCATGCAGACACGGGAAGAACGTGCAGACTCCATACAGACAGTGACCTAAGCCAGGAATTGAACCTGGTACCATGAAGCTGTGAAGCAACAGTGCTACCCACTGTGCTAACATGCTGCAAGGGTTCTAAATGAATACATTGTGTCAGTGTTAAGTCATGAGAGAGACAGTGTGGGTATAGAAATCAGGGAGGACAGTAGTAAAATTAAAAAGAATAACATGGACAGAGAGGAGGTTCTGAGTGGTCTGGCAGGCTTAAAAGTAGACAAATCTCCAGGGCTGGATGAAATGTATCCCAGACTGTTGAGTGAGGCAAGGGAGGAAACAGCAGTGGTGTGGCAATGATTTTAAATTCCTCCCTGGCCACAGGAGGGGTGACAGAGAACTGGAGGGTAGCCAATGTGGTACCATTATTCAAGAAGGGAGGAAGGGGTAAATCAGGAAGCTACAGGCCAGTCAGTCTAACCTCAGTGGTGGAGAACCTATTGGAACTATTGGAAGTAATTCTGATTTTCATAATTAATCTGCATCAAGAATAGTCAGCATGTTTTATTCAGGGGAGGTCCCGTCTGACCAACTTGCTTACATTTTTCAAAGAGGTGACCAAGTGTGTTGATGAGGGAAATGCATTTGTCGTCTACTTGGACTGCAGCAAGGATTTTATAAGCTCCAACATGGGAATTCTTTATTTATTTATTTAATTTAGAATACCCAATTAATTTTTTCCAATTTAGGGGCAATTCAGCGTGCCAAATACACCTACCCTGCACATCTTTGGGTTGTGGGGGTGAAACCCACGCAAACACGGGGAGAATGTGACCCAGAGCCAGGATCAAAACTGGGACTTCAGCGCCGTGAGGCAGCAATGCTAACCATTGCGCTACCTTGCTGCCCCACATGGGAAATTGATAGTGAAGTTGAGAGCACATGGGATCCAGGGAAATCTGACAAATTGGATCCAAAATTGGTTTAGTGGCAAGAAGCAGAGGGTGATTGGCGAGGGTGTTTATCTGACTGGAAGCTTGTGTCCAGTGGGGTCCTGCAGGGATCAGTGTTGGGGCTCTTGCTGTTTGTGGTTTTTATAAATGGTTTAGATATGAATGTAGGGGGAGTTGATCGGTAAATTTGCGGATGATACAAAAATTGGTGGGGTAGTAAATAGTGAAGAGTTTAACCTTTGATTACAGGAAGATATAGACGGACTGGTCAGATGGGCTGATCAGTAGCAAATTCAATCTGGATAAGTGTGAGGTGATGCACTTGGGCAGGACAAGGAAAGCAAGGAAATACACGATAAATGGCAGGACCTGGGAAGTACCGAGGATCAGAGGGACCACGATGTGCATGTACACCGGTCCCTTAAGGTAGCAATGCAGATGACACATTGGTTAAGAAGGCATATCGTACATTTGCCTTTATTAGCCGAGGCATAAAGTTCTAGATCAAGGAGGTTATGCTGGAACTATATAAAATGTTGATTAGGCCACAGCTGGAATATTATGTACAGTTCTGGACTCCACAGTATTGAAGGGATGTGATAACACCGGAAAGGATATAGAGGAGATTTACCAGGATGTTTCCTGTGCTGGAGAGTTTTTGTTATGAAGAGAGATTTGAAAAACTTGGATTGTTTTCCTTGGAGCAGAGGAGAATGAGGAGGGACATGATTGAAATGTATAAAATTACAAGGGGAATAGACAGAGTAGACAGAAATAAACTTTCGCCTTGGTGGAGATTTCAGTGACCAGTGGGCATAGATTTAAGGGAAGGGGCAGATTTAGAGGGGATGTGAGGAAAAGCCTTTCTACCCAGAGGGTGGTGGGAGTCTGGGAACTCATTGCCTGAATGGATGGTGGAGGTAGAGGCACTCATAACATTTAAGAACTATTTAGATGTGCACTTACAATTCCAAGGCTTACAAGGCTATGGGCCAAGTGCTGAGAAATGAGATTAGAATAGTTAGGTGGTTGTTTTTGACTGGTGAGGACTCGATGGGCCGAAGGATCTTTTCTGTCCTTTCCTCTGTGACTCGAACCCTTCATGGTTTAAAAAATCTTGGTTAAATTTCTTTCATCTTCCCTGCTCCAACGAAAACAACCTCAGCTCCTCCTCTCTTTTCAGAACTGAAGCCCCATGCTTGATACCAGGCGAGAATCTCCATTGCACCCTCTTCAATGTGCCAGTTATTGCTGTGCTATTGGCGTATTTGGACTTGGGTTAATTGGAATGTAGGTTCTGTGGCCAAACAATATCGATCTCCAACTGGAGTAGAGAGAATCCAACCATCTTCCCCTTGACATTCAATGGCATTACTATCACTTAAATCCCTCCCCCATTCACCATCCTGGGAGCTACCATTGGCCACAAACTAATTTGGACCAGCCATATAAAATACTGTGGCAACAAGAGCAGGTCAGAGGCTTGGAATTCTGCAGGGAGTAACTCACCCCTTTATTCCCAAAGCCTCTCCACCATGTACAAGATGCACTGCAGCAACCCACCGAGTCTCCTTTGACAACACCTTCCAAACCCATCACCTCTACCACTTAGAAGGACAAGGGCAGCAGAAGCATGGGAACACCACCACCTGCCAAGTTCCACTCCAAGCCACACACAATGTCAACGTGCAAATATATCGGCTGTTCCTGCACTGTCGCTGGGTCAAAAATCCTGGAACTCCCACTCTCAGTACCTATACCACATGGACTGCAGCAGCTCAAGAAGACAGCTCACCACCACCTTCTCAAGGGGCAATTAGGGTTGGACAATAAATGCTGGGCCAGCCAGCGACGCCCACAGCCTGTGAATGATTTAAAAAACACTTGTTTAAGTTTTTGTTTTAATTGGCAGATGGAGGCGGTGCTGGAATGTGCGCCTCCAGCTGATGGATGAGGCAGCTGTCCTGTGGCCATATTGTTCTCCATGCAGAATATCCTTCTCCTGACCTGTACAGACGGACTCAATTCACATTTCCCTCAGTTCAGTTCCAATTTTCCGACTGCCTCACATCCCAACAGTTTTCCCCTCTCACCACCCCCGCTCCAGTATCCCTGACCTCTGCGTCGGAAAACAATGATAAACAGGATGTCCTTTGAACAGACACAAAGTGCCCATTATTGTACTGGGTCTCATAACAGGGTGAAATGGGACTCGCGCGCCTGAAGCCTGCATGAGGTCAAATCCAAACTTCCCCTCGGGTCTATTTGCATTGGCGCCGCAGCTTTTAGCTTTTAACCATGTGATTTCCTCCCACTCTTAGCGAAGCTGATTCACTCTCCCTGCTCTCGTTACGTCGCAGCTATCGTAACTCCTTGCTGGGTGATCCCATTTAGCCAGATTTTACCCACCCCCCCCTCCCTCCTCTGATTATCTCTCCTCCCCCAAAGGCTGGTGTGAGTCTCCTCCACCCACTTGCCCCAACCCACTCCACCACCCTAACGCTCAGCCCCTGACCACTCACCTCAAACAAATGGCCCGTGTCCGTAACTATTCGACCAGGAGGACTGCATTTACTGTAGCCCTAGACTGACTGCCACTGTCAGGTAGCAATGATTGTGTGTTGGTAGGAAGAATAAGACTGGTTGTAAGAAGTGTCATCTGGTCCAATTTGTTGGAAGGAACTGCAGAAACTGAGAGTCCAGGCAATGTTTGTGCAGAAGGCTTTGAAGGTGGCAGGACAGACTTCGGGGGAAATTGGATCGATATTTCACAAGGAGAAAGAAATTGCAGGGGAAGGGGCAAGAGAGTGGGACTAACTGGATTCGCTTTTCACCATTCCTTTATTGCAAGAAGACTTGAGTACAGGAGCATGGATGCCTTACTGCAGCTGCACAGGGCCTTTGTGATACTGCTCCTGGGGTATTGAGTGCAACTTTGGTCTCCTTACCTTAGAAGGGAAACACTTGCCATGGAGAGAGTGTGGCAGCGGTTCAACGGGCTGATTCCTGGGATGGCAGGATTGTCCCGTGAGGAGAGATTGAGTCGACTGGGCCTGTGTTCACTGGAGTTGAGGAGAATGAGAGGGGATCTGATTGGGACGTGTAGGATTCTGATAGGGCTGGACAGACTAAAGCGGGGACATTGTTTCCTCTGGCTGGGGGTGAGGTTCTAGAACCAGGGGTCACAGTCTCAGGATACGGGGTCGGCCATATAAGACAGAGATCAGGAGAAACCTCTTCCTATAGCCGGGGTTCTCTGATCGTGTTCACCCCACCACCCATGTCAGCGAAAATGGAGAATTTGGCACTCAGCCAGAATCCCACTGCAGCAGGACAGGAGAATCGCAGATAAGGACAGGTTCGGAGGATTTTGGCCTACGTTCCTCAGTTAAAACAGCCACGCAGACTATATGGGCTGAATACACCGTTGCACTATTGGATGAGAGAGGGGTATACAGATACAGAGGATTTGGAGAGAGATTTCCAGAGTCGGGCTCCACCAAAGCAGATGTGAAGATGCGGTGACCGGTGCTGGAGCAATTAACATCAGAGTGGCTTAAGTGGGCAGAACTGGGGGTGGCTGCAGGTGAGTGCAGATATCTCATGGGTTGTAGGGCTGGAGGAGAGTATGTGGATAAAGGGAAGGGTGACAGTGTTTGAAAACCAGGATGATAATTTGAAAATTGAGGCCAGACTAGGGGTGGAATTTTCGCCCTACCACCTCCCCAGGCTGTGGTTTCTGATGGCGGTGGTTGCCGGGGGGATCGTGTCCTGCTAACATTTCCGCTGCTTTGTGTGAAACCAGCTGCATGCTGGGTGTTTGAGGGGGAGGGGGGGGGGGGCATTTTTTTATGATGGGACATTACCATCGGCAGGGCTGTAAGATCTCACCAGTGGGAAGGACTGGAATATCCCGCCCTGGCGCTCAAGGTAGACCAGAGGCCACGAGGAGAGTCGTGGGGCCTGGTCTCAGGGTGAACGGGAGACTTGATGGAATGTCGGGTAGGAGGGGGTCAGCAGAGTTGTGCTGATAAACTGAAATCTATAACCTGGAGGGAGATGGAGGCTGGCCAGGGGTAGACCCAGAGTAGTGGAGTGGAAGAAGCTAATGGAAGAAAATAAGAGCGGGGCTGAACAGTGGTTAGCACTGCTGCCTCACAGCTCCAGAGTCCCTGGTTCAATTCCGGCCTCGGGTCACTGTCTGCGTGGAGTTTGCCATTTCTCCCCGTGTCGTCAAGAATTTCCTTGGGCACTCCGTTTTCTCCCACAGTCCAAAAATGTTAAGGCTAGGTGGATTGGCCATGCTAAATTGCCCCTCAGTGTCCAAAAGATTTGGTAGAGTTACGGGGATAAGGTCAAGGCATGTGCCTAAGTAGGGTGCTCTTTCTAAGGGTTGGTGCAGACTCGATGGGCCAGATGGCCTCCTACTACAATGTAAATTCTATGATATTATGAGTGGAGGAGGACCGGGAAACATGGAGAGCTCAGCCATTCAGTTCCCTCTTTGCTGGAAAGGTCAGTGGGTGAGTGGGGCTGGGCAGTGGCTGGAGTTTTAGGAGAGTGATACTTAATCTGAACCACTCTGTATGGTTGTTTGCCAGTCTCTGGTCTGGTGTGGCTGTTTATGTGCAGAGGATTGTTTGCGCAGAGGAAATCAGCACAGGAAAAGGGAGTAGTGCAGAATGTGGCATTCGCTGAGGCAGTGGAAACAGGCTCCGCAATGCACAGATTATCTTCAGTGAGCCTTGAGAGAGGGCCGCAGCACAGAGTCTCAGCTGCGACAGGCTGTGAACACAGAGTTGATTTGTTCCCAAACCGGCCTAATCTGAGGAGCTGCGAACTGTAAATACAGCCTGCTGCTGTAAACAGAATAACCTGTTCCGAGTGAGAGATTGTGAACAGCAACCACGGCTTGCAATAAACAGAGCACCAGCGATGTCTCAACAAGCCCCAACTCCATGAAGGTCAGCCGCTCCGTTTGTGTCGGGGGTTTGGCTTTGGGAGGAAGGTTGGCTGTCAGCTGTGACAGCACACACTCTGCCCTTTTCTCTCCAGTCTCATATGTAGGACTGTACCTCTGGCAATGCAGCATGCCTTCAGGAGTAAGCTGTGTCACGGTGGCTAGCGTTCTCACCTCTTGCGCCTGAAGGCCATGAGTTCAAACCCTTTCTCCAGAGGTTTCAGCATGTGAGCAAGGCAGACGCTCCCAGTGCAGTGCTGCATGGAGCTCTGCATTATCAGAGGTGCCATCTATCAGCGGAGATAATAAAGCAAGGCCCTATCTGTGCGCAGATGGTTGTGTAACAGTATTGTCACTGGTCCAGTAATCCAGTGTAATTCCCTCTGGAGACCTCGGTTCAAATCCCACCACAGCAGATGGTGAAATTTGAATCCCGAACCCGAATTAAAAGTCAAATGATGACCATTGTTGATTGCTGTGAAACCCATCTAATGTCTCCTTTAGGGAAGGAAATACACCGTCCTCACCCATTCTGGCCTTCATGCAGCTCCAGAACTGCAGCAATATGGTTGACTCTTAACTGCTCCTCTGAAATGGCTGAGCGGAGCACTCAATTCAAAGGTAATTAGGGCTCGGCAATAAATATTGGCCCAGCTAGTGACACCCACATCCCTTGAATGAATACTGAAAAATAAATCTGAGGTAGATGCTGCAACACTTATTGCCCAAGCGAATATCTGAACCTCACCTCAAACTATCAAAACCTGTTCATGATCACTTTGAGAGCAGGCTGCGTCCAAGTTGGCTGCCACATTTCCTACATTGAAATTAAAGTCTCCATCGCCCCCGAGGACCATAGGTTGCTCTCTCCTTTTGAAACGGTATAACACCTGCTCCTTTACCTCCTCCCTGCTCACCATCGCAGGGCCTAAACATTCTTTTAAAGTGAGCCAGTGCTTCAATTGCAACCTCCTTCAGTCTGGTCTATTGCATTTACTGCTCGCAGTGCGGTCTATTCTACATTAGAGAGACTGGGTGACAGCTTTGCAGACCACCTCTGGTCCGTCCGCAAGAAGGACCCAGACCTTCCTGTTGCTTGCCATTTCAACTCACCGTCCCTCTCTCACATCTACATGTCCGTCCTTGGCCTGTTGGAATGTTCCAGTGAAGGCCAGCGCAGATTGGAGGAACAGCACCTCATCTTCCGATTAGGCCCGCTACAGCCTTCCGGACTTAACATCGTGTTCAACAACTTCAGACCGTGAACCCTTCCCTCCATCTTCACCCCATTTTTATTTCCATCCATTTATTTTCATTTCTTTCATTGATCTGTTTTTCCTTCACCTTTGTTCCCCTCTCCCTCCCTCCTTCCCCTACCCCACCCCACTCCACTTGGGTCATCTGTTCCCTGTTCCGAATTGCCTCTGACACACTGCTCACCTTTGTTCTGCCATTCACACATTCAAATCTCTTTATGTGCCACTATCAGTGCTGTTGTTAGCCTTAATCATAACCATTTACATTCCCTTTGCTCTTTTGTCCACAACATCTTTGTCAATCTCCATTTATCGCTGGCCCCTATCCAGCCCCACCGCTCCGTGCCCTTCCACTACAGAATAAATCTGATCTTATTTACAGTTCTCTCTAGCTTTGACAGAGTCATCCAGACTCGAAATGTTAGCTCCCATCTCTCTCCACAGATGCTGTCAGACCTGTTGTGATTGTCCAATATTTCCTGTTTTTGTTTATTATTTTTTTCACTGGATGTGGATGTCGCTGGCTTGGCCAACATAGATCACAAACCCCTAATTGTCTTTGAGAAGGTGGTGATGAGTTGCCTTCTTCAATCTCTGTGGTCCATGTGGAGTAGCACACCCACAGCACTGTTAGGCAGGGAATTCCAGGACCCAGCGACATTGAACAAACGGCAATACAATTCCAACTCAGGGTGGCTTGAGGCTTGGAGGGGAAACTGCAGGAGGAAGCGGTCCCATGCATCTGTTGCCCTTGTCGGTGGTAGCAGTCATATGTTTGGAAGGCGCTGTCGAACTGAGAGGACATGGCAGAAAAGGTTAACAACGATCCCCCCTGCAACCCCCACCACCTCTGCAGCCCCGTCATTTGGGAAAAGGCTAAATGTAAACGGGAAGAGGTGGGAATCATTATAGAGTCTGATTTATCGTCTGATCATTCCCCTGTGGGCTGACAGTCTAGTTACAGCGACAGAAACAGCTTCCGTTGCACAACAATCTTTTCTGGCATCTGGCCCTGCACCTCCACCAGGAATCCTTCTCCCTAAATAGGATGAAGGCAGGCAAGAAGGCTAAATGTACACTGTGCTTACTGTCTGTGGCCTGCACCCCTACATAGAGCTGTAACCTCCTTCAGTTCTGCAACCCTCTGAGAACTTTTCACGCTTCTAACATCCTGCGCATCCTGATTTCTTGCTCTCCAGCATTGGTAGTCGCGCATTCAGGTGCCTGGGCTCCTAAACCACGGAATTCCATTCCCAAATCCCTGCGTCTTCCTGTCCTCATGTAAGAATCTCCTTAAAACTCACCCACAAGCCTTTGGTCACCTGCCCTGATACCTCTTCAGCTGACTCGGTGTCGAACCTTGTTTGACGATCACTCCTGTGATTTTGGCCCTCACCACGCACAAGATGCCAAATCAATGCAGGATGCCTGTGCATAAACCCAGCGGCTGGCAAGCACCCTTTTGATGTTGCGTGGTCTCGATCAGACCTTTTTGGAGCTCATGTGTGTGCGTGTGGTGTGTCAGATGCTGAGCAGAGGATGTAGAGCGTCCTTTATCAAACAAGACTGCTTTGTAACATCACACCATTAACTGGAATGCCTTCAGGGTGACTGAGGGCTGGGATGTAATTGCTGCCTTACCAGCCTGATGCGAATCCCAAATTGAGGTTGATGGAAGCTAGACATGTAATGAGACGTGACCGTGCTGCAATATCAACTACTACCTAATTGTCTATTTATAAAATCTGAGGGAACAGCCCACAGATTATCCTCCCTTAATTGTGTCATGTCTCCAGTAAATCCACATTACTGGTGCCCGGTAGGCCCTTATGAAATTCCCTTGCTGCCGATTGGCTTTGGGCACCGACGGCGGACCCCATTGTGGTTCTGTGGTAAGTGTTGGTTGCTGAGGAACTTCGGGTCAGAGTTGACGAGCTGGAGTTTGAGCTTCGGATGCTGCGACACATCAGGGAGGGAGGGAGCTACCTGGATGTTGTGTTTCAAGAGGCAGTCACATCTCTTGGAGTAACTTCATTTAAAATATTTTTTGCTGGTTTTACATTTATTCGTCATGGCATTCTCCAGGGTTATCACATTGTACTCAAGAGGAATCTAAAAAAAAGTGTAGGAAAAGGAAAAATAAAGTACAAAGAAATGAAATTGCATGACAAACGAACAAGTCTTTGTTCAAGGGTAATATATGTGCAGGTGTGGGGGCCCCTACTTTTGTGTCCCCGGTGGTCAGTTGCTGCAACTGTACAGTTTTGATTATGTACATACGATGTCCTGGTATTCGAGGAGTGTTTTCCGTCGACCTTGAAGTTGCTGTTGCGGTCGTGGTTAGGCGCGTCCCCGCTGCTTGTCCCTTCTGGCTCCCTATTTGCCTAGTGTTTTGTTTCATATCCTCCCGCACTTGAAACCCCCTTCCTCCCTCTTCGAATGGCCTCAGAAGATCGTCCAGAACCTGGCAAGTCTGGGGCAAGAGCAGAACATGTGTTTGTGGTGGCCTGGCCTCACTAGTACCGTTCACATTTGTCCTCCACCTCCGGGAAGGACCCGTTCATTCGCATTCTGGTTAAGTGCACTCCGTGCACCATCTATAGTTGTGTTAGGCTCAGCCTTGTGTATGGGGCGGTGGAGTTTGCCCTGTGTAGTGCTTCGATCCAGAGTCCTCCCCCTCGCTCCGTGCCTGGATCTTCCTCCCATTTCTCCCATGTCTCATCAAAGGGTGTACCTACATTTTCTAGTATCTGTCTGTACATGTCCGTATAGTTGCCATCACCTAGTTCGCCCATGGTCAGGCATCTGGTAAGTAATGAGTGTGCTGGTTTCTGGGGAACATCGTCATCTATTTTTGAAGGAAATTTCTGGTTTGGCTGTATCTTCACTCTTCCCGTTTCGGGAGTCGGGGCTTGTCCATGAATTCCGTCAGGGATGCTCACCTGCTGTCTATGTATAGGTGCTCTACCGGCAGTGTCCCTTTGTCCTGTCTGAACCTTTTCAAGGAGATGTCCATCATTGTCGGGATGAATCAATGGTTTTTGCAGATGGGGCCATGTTTGACATCCCGGTCAGACCAAAGTGCCGTAGTTGGTCCCATGTCCTCCGCGTAAACACTACCACTGGCTGTGAGAGTGGGAGTGCGGCCATGGCCAGTGCTCTGGGGGATGGCACAGTACAGGAACTCTCCTCCATCTTGATCCATTCCTCTCTTGGTTCCTTGACCAATTCTTGTATCTTTCTGCAGTGGTAGCCCAATGGTAGAATTGGATGTTCGGGAGAGCCATGTTTATCCTTCTTTGTAGCACCTTTTTCCTGATCCTTGGGCCGTCCCCCTCCACTCCCCCCTCCACACTCCACACACACACACACACACACACACACACACATGCCATGATTAGTTTTGGTGAAGGAAGCCTTGGGTGTTAAAATTTTTATTTTTTTTTAAATAAATTTAGATTAGCCAATTATTTTTTCCAATTAAGGGGCAATTTAGCGTGGCCAATCTACCTACTCTGCACATTTTTGGGTTGTGGGGGCGAAACCCACGCAGACACGGAGGGAATGTGCAAACTCCACACGGACAGTGACCCAGAGCCTGGATCAAACCTGGGACCTCAGCGCTGTGAGGCGGTTGTGCTAACCACTAGGCCACCGTGCTGCCCAGGGTGTTAAAACTGAGAGGGATCAGGAAAAGGAGTCTGGGTAGCACATTCCTCTTGATCGTGTGCAATCTCCCCGCCAGGGAGAGCGGAAACGAGTCCAATCTCTGCAGGTCCCTTTTTACCTCCTCCACCAGACCCATTAGGTTCCACTTATGGATCCATGTCCAGTCGAGGGATAGTTAGATTTCCAGGTATCAGAATTTGGTCTGGGTCAGTTTGAACGGCAATTTTGCCTGCTGATTCTGAACCCTGTGGGTTCAGAGGGAAGATTTCACTCTTGCTCAGGTTAAGTTTGTAATCTGTGAAGGCTCCAAGCTCTCTTAGGAATTCCATTATTCCTCCAATGCTGGCTAGGGGGGGTTTGAGACATAGAGGAGCAGGTCATCTGTGCAGAGTGAGACTCTATGCTCTCTGCCTCTCCTTTGAATGCCTCTCCACCCCTTCACTGCTCTAAGAGCGATTACCAGTGGCTCCATTACCATGGCAAATAGTGGCGGGGATAATGAGCATCTCTGCCTCGTGCCTTTATGCATCTGGTATCCAGAGCTGGTGGTGTTTGTTCATCAGTTCACCGCAAGTTGAACCCCGGACCAAACCCAAAGCTTTCCAGTATCTCTGTGAGGCACCCTCTCGAAGGCCTTCTCTGCGTCAAGGGAGATGATCATCTCTGGTGTCTCTCCACCAGGTGGGGTCATGATGAAGTTCAGCACGTGCCTGATGTTCGTTGTTAGTTGTCTTCCCTCGACAAAATCCATTGTGTCCTTTGCGACTACCTTTCACCCTAATCAGGGCCTTTGCCAGTACTTTGGCATCAGTGTTTAGGAGTGAGATGGGTCTCTATGTCCTGCACTCTGTCAGGTCTTTTTCCTTCTTTGGGATCAGTGATATTGAGGCCTGAGCCAGCGTGAGTGGCAGGGTCCCTCTGGATAGTGAGCCATTAAACATCTACCGTAGGTGCGGTGCCAGTATAGAGGTCCGCCGGGAATCCGTCTGGACCTGGCGCCTTCCCTACCTGCACGGAGCCGCTACTCTCCATGACTTCCCTGAGTTCTAATGGTGCTTTTGCCTGTTTTGCACCATCATGTCTGGTAGATCCAGCCCATCGAGGAACTGCTTCATCTTTCAGTCCCCTTTGGGGTCCCGGAGGTGTTCTGATCTCAGTAGAAAGTCACAAAGGCCTCCTGCATAGCATCGAGTTGTCGTTCCTATCCTTCACCTGTGCTATTTGCCTCATGGCTGCCTGCTTTCTCAGCTGGTGAGGCAGCAGGCAGCCGGCCTTGTCTCCATGTTCATAGAAGGTCTCCGTGTCTCGCGGATTTGGTTCACTGCTTCCCAGTTGAGAGCAGGTCAAATTCCATTTGTAATTTTTTCCTCTCCGTCAGTAGTTCCAGGGGGCTGTGGAGTATCGCACATCCACTATGGAGTCAACCTGCTCCTGTGGGCAGCAGGTAGCATTGTGGATAGCACAATCGCTTCACAGCTCCAGGGTCCCAGGTTCAATTCCGGCTTGGGTCACTGTCTGTGCGGAGTCTGCACATCCTCCCCGTGTGTGCGTGGGTTTCCTCCGGGTGCTCCGGTTTCCTCCCACAGTCACAAAGATGTGCGGGTTAGGTGGATTGGCCATGCTAAATTGCCCTTTGTGTCTAAAATTGCCCTTAGTGTTGGGTGGGGTTACTGGGTTATGGGGATAGGGTGGAGGTGTTGA
Source organism: Scyliorhinus canicula (assembly GCF_902713615.1). NCBI lineage: Eukaryota > Metazoa > Chordata > Chondrichthyes > Carcharhiniformes > Scyliorhinidae > Scyliorhinus > Scyliorhinus canicula. Next base: position 30,583,565 of record NC_052158.1, read on the forward strand.
CCTTGGGTGGGATGCTCTTTCCAAGAGCCGGTGCAGACTCGATGGGCCGAATGGCTTTCTTCCGCACTGTAAATTCTATGTATCTATGCATGCTGCTGCCTAGCAACCCTCTCCTTCTTGTCCCTAACTGCCTAATTGCTATTATTTCCTCTTTATCACCGTTTAGTGCCTCTCACAATGTGAAAAGTGAGACCTCCCCATTCTGGCTGCAGGTTACATACCCATCGATGTCTTGTGACATTCTATCACAGAATGCCTTGTCGGCGAGGAGAGCTGTGTTCAGTCTCCATGAGGGGGTGTTCATAGAATCATAGAATTTACAGTGCAGAAGGAGACCATTCAGCCCATCAAGTCTGCACCGGCTCTTGGAAAGAGCACCCGACTTTTTTTATTTTTAAAAATAAATTTAGAGTACCCAATAAATTTCTTCCAATTAAGGTGCAATTTACTGTGACCAATCCACCTAACTTGCACATCTTTGGGTTGTGGGAGCGAAACCCACGCAAACACAGGGAGAACTCCAAACGGACAGTGACCCAGAGCCGGGATCGAACCTGGGACCTCGGCGCCATGAGGCAGCAGTGCTAACCACTGTGCCACCGTGCTGCCCGAAGAGCATCTACTTAATCCCACACCTCCGCCCTGTCCCCATAACCCAGTAACCCCAGCAAACAGTTTTGGACACTAATGGCAGTTTATCATGGCTAATCCACCTAACCTGCACATCTTTGGACTGTGGGAAGAAACTAGAGCACCCGAGGAAACCCACACAGACACGGGAAGAACGCGCAGATTCCGCACAGCCAGTGACCCAAGCCGGGAATCGAACCTGGGACCCTGGAGCTGTGAAGCAACTGTGCTAACCACTGTGCCACCCATGTCGGGCCTGGCCTGTCTCCAAGCTCACATCCACATAGTGTGTAGCATGGTCAGAAATTACAATTGTGGAGTATTCCACCCACCACCCCTGGAAGCACCGATTTCCCCACTACAAAGAAGTTGATTCTGGTGCAGACTCTGTGGAGAAACATAGAACATAAGAGCAGGAGGCGACCATTCGGCTGATCATCCAACTCAATAGCCGAATCCCCCTTTCCCCATATCTTTTTATCCCCTTCACCCTAAGTGCTGTATCTAACTGCTTCTTGAAAACATACAAAATTTTGACCTTAACTACTTCCTTTGATCGTGAATTCCATAGGCCAACCATTCTCTGGGTAAAGAGATTTCTCCTCATCTCTGTCCGAAATGGTCTCTCTCTCTCCCCCCCCCCCCCCCCCCCCCCCCCCCCCCCCCCCGTATCCTCAGATTGTGACACGGGTCTGGATGCACCCATCATCAGGAACACCCTTCCTGCATCAGCCTTGTTTAGTCCTGTTAGAATTTTATAGGTCTATATGAGACCCCCCTCCCCCCTTATTCTTCTGAACTCCAGCGAATACAACCCTAACCGATTCAATCTCTCCTTACGCGTCAGTCCCGCCATTCCAGGAATCCGTCTGGTAAACCTTCGTTGCACTCCCTCAAGAGCAAGAACATCCACCCTCAGTTAAAGAGACCAAAACTGCACACAGTATACGAGGTGTGGCCTCACCAGTGCCCTGTATAATTGCAGCTAAACATCCCTGCTCCTGTAATCCAATCCTCTCGCTATGAAGGCCAACATTCCACTTGCCTTCTTCACCACCTGCTGTACCTGCAGGCTTACCTTCAGTGACTGGTGTACGACAACACCCAGGTCTCATTGCACATTTCCCTCTCCTAATTTATGGCCATTCAGATAATAGACTGCCTTCTTGTTTTTGCTACCAAAGTGGATAACCTTGCATTTCACCAAATACTTCATCTGCCATTCATTTACCTACTCACTCAACTTGTCCAAATCATAGGGCAGCACGGTGGCACAGTGGTTAGCATTGCTACCTACGGCGCTGAGGACCTGGGTTCAAATCCCGGCTCTGGGTCACTGTCTGTGAGGAGTTTGCACATTCTCCCCGTGTCTGCGTGGGTTTCGCCCCCACAACCCAAAGATGTGCAGGGTAGGTGGATTGGCCACATTAAATTGCCCCTTAATTGGAAAAAATAATTGGGTACTCTAAATTAAAAAAAAAACTTGTCCAAATCACACTGAAGGATCTCTGCATTCTCCTCACAGCCCACCCTCCAACCAACTTGGTGCCATCTGCAAATTTGGAGATATTACATTTCAGTCTCTCCTCTAAATCATTAATATATATTGTGAATAGCTGGGGTCCCTGTGGCACCCCACTAGTCACTGTCTGCCAATTTAAAAAGGACCTGTTAATTCCTACTCTGTTTCCTGTCTGCCAACCAATTTCATATCCATCGCAATACGCTATCCCTAATCCCATGCGCTTTAATTTAACACACTAATCTCTTATGTGGGACTTTGCCAAAAGCCTTCTGAACATCCAAATAAAGCATACCACTGGTTTCCCTCTCGTCAACTCCACTGATTACATCCTCAAAGAATTTCAGTAGATTTGTCAAGCATGACTTCCCCTTTATTAATCCATGCAGATTCTGTCTGATCCTGCCACTATTTTCTAAGTATGTCTATCTCAGCCTTGAACATACTGGTAATCCATCTGTTGTAAATGTGAATCAAAGTCTAGCTTATTTGTTTGTTGTTTAACCTTCCTTATTGCTGTCAATATTGTCCTTTTATTGAACAGTATGGGTGCCCCACTAGCCCTTGTCCTGTGACACGCTTGGTAGGTCTGTCTTATCCAACTCTTTCTTCCCCTCAATGGTTTCTTCTCCCTCAGGAGTGTCTCTTGGAGGGAGACTGTAGAAACGTAAACATAGAAAATAGGAGCAGGAGGAGACCATTCGGCCCTTCGAGCCTGCTCCGCCATTCATTATGATCATCAAGTTTAATACCCTGATCCCGCCTTCCGCCTATATCCCTAAACCCCTTTTTCCCAAAAGCTATGGGCGAGATTCTCCCAAAACGGGAGAAATCGTAAAGCTGCCGTAAAACCCGGGCGGGTTTTACGGCAGCGCGCCCCTTCCCGACCGGGGACCGATTCCGGTCCCCGGCCGGGGCTAGCAGCCCGACGCCGTAGGCTCCGGCAAGACGGGCTTAACGAAAATCGTTAAGCCCGCTTGCTGGAGTTAGCACCGGCTGACGCGTCATATGACGTCAGCCGCACATGCGCAGTTTGGAATACTCCAACCCGCGCATGCGCTGGTGACGTCATCGCGTTTTTGCGCGAAACCCGCGCATGCGCGGGCCGGGTTGCCCCTCAGCCGCCCCGCGAATGGATACTGCGGGGCGGCGGAAGGACAAGTAGTGCGTGGGCATCGGGCCCGCTGCCCGCGATCGGTGCCCACCGATCGCGGGCCCATGGCACCCTTGGCACGGCCGTGGTACTGCCGTGCCAATCGGTGCCATGGTTATAAAAAGCGAGTTTGTGACGCCGTTTTTACGAACGGCAAGACCAGGTGTGTTTGCCGTTCGTAAAAACGGCGGAAAGGGCTGGGACTTCGGCCCATCTAACAGCTGAGAGTCGCTGCCGGCCGTAAAAAAACGGCGGCAGCGATTCGGGTCGGGACTTCGGCGGGGGGGGGGGGGGAGAGAATAGCGGGAGGGCGGCAAAAATGTCGGGAAGGCCCTCCCGCTATTCTCCCACCCGTCATGGGGGTCGGAGAATTTCGCCCAATATCTAATTCCTTGAAATTACACAATGTTATGGCCTCAACTACTTTCTGTAGTAGCGAATTTCACAGATTCACCACTCTCGAGGTGAAGAAATTTCTCCTCACCTCAGTCCTAAAAGGTTTACCCCTTATCCTCAAACTATGAGGCCTAGTTCTGGACTCCACCACCGTCGGGAATAGTCTTTCTGAATCTAAGTTTCTATGAGATCCCCTCTCACTCTTCTGAACTCCAATGAATATAATCCTAACTGATTTAGTCTCTCCTCATATGACAACCCTGCCATCTCGGGTGTCAGCCTGATAAACTTTCACTACAATCATTCCATAGCAAGAACGTCCTTCCTCAGATAAAGACATCAAAGCTGCACACAGTACTCCAGGTGTGGCCTCACCAATGCCCTATATTGGCCCTCAGGCTTTTCATATGGGTGAAAATTCTGGATCTTTTCACTGGGCTGTTAAGTCCCCTGACAGTCCAGGTGACAATTCTGATAGGGGATTTCTGTGTCCCAACCCCCCTCCACAGCAGGGTCAGCCATACTCAGCATGGGCATATATCCCTGATGTCCAGGGTTTCCTTTTGTTTGGGTGCCATTCAAGATGGCTACCACAGACAGATTCACTACATGAATGTGCCCTGCACTCAGGTTCCCCTTGTTTGGGGAGCCATCCAAAATGTTGGTTCCTTTGTTCTTGCCCTTGCCATGTGCAACCTTTGCAACCAGCATTCAAACCTCTCCCCCTCCCCTACCCCCTCTATTTCCCGATTTCCCCCCCTAGGTCCATCTATGCCTTCTGTTCCCCCACCCGTGTGCTTCCCCCCCTCACCCTGCCTTCTACCCACATCGGTCTTCCAGTTTCTTTCCCCTGCCTAGTGTTGTACCCCCCTCTTCTGCCACGCACTCCCTCCCTCTCCACTTACTTTCCTTTACTAACATGTTGACCAGCATAGTGACTCTCTCCCCTCAGAGCGACTCCTCCATTCCCCACCAATTCTTTTCCTCGCCCCCTCCTTTCTCAGTTTGGTAGCCTCCTGACCTTTACCCTCACTCTCGTGGACATGCATTCACGACAAAGCAAAGTAAATTTATCACTGACAATTGTCCACATGTACCCTTTGCTTTTGTGGCTTTCCCAGCCCATTCCTGCAGACGAACCTCTCCGCTTCTCCCAGCATGGTGAAGTAGTGTCCTTTGTTTTGGTACGCCCCCGACAGTGTGGCCAGGTATAGCATCCAAAAGCATACCTTGTTCTTAAATAGTGCTTAGCCAGGTTGGCTCCAATGTCTTCGTACATGCGGATCGTGTGCCCTTCCCACATGCAGGACCATGCGTTTCATGCCCAGCTCAGGATCCACCCTTTGTCCTGAAACTGGTGGAGCTTGGCGATAAGCTCACAGTAGTTCTCCTGCCTTGGGATCTGCTGGTTCGACCTGTGTGACCTGTCCACTTCTGGGGGTTTGGGGAAACATTTTTCCTAAGCAGCTCACCCAACATCTGTGCCCTGTATTTAGCAAAGGGCAGCACGGTGGCGCAGTGGGTAGCGCAGCTGCCTCACGGCGCCGAGGTCCCAGGTTCGATCCCGGCTCTGGGTCACTGTCCTTGTGGAGTTTGTACATTCTCCCCATGTTTCCATGGGTTTCGTCCCCACATCCTAAAAGGTGGATTGGCCATGCTAAATTGCCTCTTAATTGGAAAAATGAATTGGGTACTCTAAAAAATTTTTTTAAATGTATTTAGCCGGGTTCCTGCCATCAGTGCCCTCTGGCAGCCTCAGGTTCTAGCGGTGAGATCTATTCTCTTAGTCCTCCACCTTCCCCTTGACCGTTCCCTGGGCTGCCACCAACCTTGCCACCTCTGCTTCCAGTGAGGCAATCCAGTCTCCCTGGTCAGTGGCTGCCCTCTCGAGTTCTCATACCTTTGCCAACTGTGGCTCCAGCCGTCGCTCTGTCCTCTCCAGCGCCTCTTTGAAGGACATAGACATAGAACAGTACAGCACAGAACAGGCCCTTCGGCCCTCGATGTTGTGCCGAGCAATGATCACCCTACTCAAACCCACGTATCCACCCTATACCCGTAACCCAACAACAACCCCCCCCCACCCCCCCCCCCCCACCCCCCCACCCCCACCCCCACCCCCACCCCCCCCCCCCACCTTACTTTTTAGGACACTATGGGCAATTTAGCATGGCCAATCCACCTAACCCGCACATCTTTGGACTGTGGGAGGAAACCGGAGCACTCGGAGGAAACCCACGCACATACGGGGAGGACTTGCAGACTCCACACAGACAGTGACCCAGCCGGTAGTCGAACCTGGGACCCTGGAGCTGTGAAGCATTTATGCTAACCACCATGCTACCGTGCTGCCCCAAAGGGGGCCAAGGTGCCTCTGACCGCCTACTTTACCATTGCGAATATTTATTTTCTTATGGTGTCTCTGTCTTTTTAGAGCCTCTGTATTAGGAGCTCCATCCGTTGCCCTATTGGTGGCTAAGCCAGCGTTTGTATCGGCGGGTCTGCTCTCTCTGCGATATCTTACTCTGCCTCATTCCTCGTGTCCGCCATCTCATCCTTTTGTTCCTGGGTCTTGCTAACCTTATTCCCTCTTCGACCCTTTTGCTGGTTTGAGGGCGCATCTTCGAGTGTTTTTCGGGGGAGTGTAGGGGTGGAGTTTGTTGGCTTAGTGGCCAATTTTTGGGTTAAAAGTACTTAGTTCGAAGTTTCAAAGAGGAGAGCCACCTTTCTTGTGACTGCGCACCACATATCCACCACTGGACGTTCCCCTGAGATTAACTACCTTGAACTCGGCCAGCGGTCAGGGACAGGAGGGCGTGATTATGAGAAGGTAGAACATACAGTGCAGAAGGAGGCCATTTGGCCCATCGAGTCTGCACCGACCTACTTCAGCCCTCACTTCCACCCTCGCCCCCTAACCCAATAACCCCTCCTAACTGTTTTGGACACTAAGGGCAATTTAACCCTTAGTGATCAATAAGGTCAGGCTGTAGAAGCCTCAGCCCTTGTCCTTGTCCAACAGGTTTGAGATTCTTGCTCCAGGTGTGGTCGGGAACGGGGCTGTGATGAGGATGAGCAAACTGACCACAGCACCGTGGTGCGGGGAACCATTCAAGTCGGGAGAGAAAATAAAGGCAGTTGTAAGCAGGGATGGTATAGTTAGGGGCATAGACACAGTACTCTGTGACCAGGATCATGAATCCCGAAGGTTGTGTTGCCTGCCTGGTGCTCAAGTTTGGAATATCTCATCTGGGCTGCAGAGCAACCTGGAATGGGAGGGTAGAGATCCAGTTGTCGTGGTCCATGTAGGTACCAATGGCACAGGTAGAATTGGAACAGAGGTTTGAGCAGCTGGGCGTGGGGGGGGGGGGGGGGGGGGGGGGGGTGGAGGATGCCAAATGAGATTATCAGTTAAAGGAGAAGATAGGAGTCCAGGTACTGATCTGGACTTTAAACTAGTTAAAGGAGGGGGATAAATTGAATAAAAATCTGGAATTGGGCAGCACGGTAGCATGGTGGTTAGCATAAATGCTTCACAGCTCCAGGGTCCCAGGTTCGATTCCCGGCTGGGTCACTGTCTGTGCGGAGTCTGCACGTCCTCCCCGTGTGTGCGTGGGTTTCCTCCGGGTGCTCCGGTTTCCTCCCACAGTCCAAAGATGTGCGGGTTAGGTGGATTGGCCATGCTAAATTGCCCGTAATGTCCTAAAAAGTAAGGTTAAGGGGGGGTTGTTGGGTTACGGGTATAGGGTGGATACGTGGGTTTGAGTAGGGTGATCATTGCTCGGCACAACATCGAGGGCCGAAGGGCCTGTTCTGTGCTGTACTGTTCTATGTTCTATGGTCGAATTAGACCATTTTTGTAAAAGCCCATCTGATTAACTAATGTCCTTGAGTGGAGGAAGTTTACCTGCTGGTCTGGCCTACTATGTTACTCCACCACAGTGCAGTTGACTCTTGCATGCTGTTCAGCAACTCAGCTCAAGGGTAATTAGGGATGGGCAATAAATTGCTGGACTACTCAGCAATGCCCAACATCCCTCAACAAATTGTTTAAAAGTATGACCAGGCTCCAAAAACCTGCACAAATTACCTTGTGTGACCCAATGATATATCCTGGGCTGGGATCCCCGTCCCCCAGCTGCATGTTTCACCATGACATGCCGTTTTCTGGTGTCAGGATTTTATTCTCCTGTCGCTTGTCAGTGAAATTTCCCATTGAAGCCATCCCTCGGCACTGGGAAACCCATGGGCTGGGGGTGCACAGCCGCCGGAAAAAGTGAGTCGGACAATTCCAGCCCTTGTTTCATAATGCTCCTGTAAAATACCCTGGGGTGTTTGATTATCTGGAAGGTGCTATGAAAATCTAAGTTGTCACCCCAACTGCCCGCCAAGGACTTCCACGGGATCGGCTAGAATGCTAGATTTACATCCCACCGAATACAGACTTCAAACAAAGAGGAAAGCCGGAGTGTAAAACCATCGGTTTTGCCTGGGACGTGTTCAATCATTGAACTTCCACCGCTCTCTGGGGTAGAGAATTCCAATGATTCACCCAACCTCCGAGTGAAGAATTCCTCCTCATCTTAGTCCTAATGGCGTATCCCTTGTTCTGAGATTGTAACCCCTGCTTCTGACAATATTAAATTCTTTACCCGTCAGTCTGGCCTCAATAAAACTCGAGATGGATTCGTAGGTATAGTATTACTAATTGTTAACCAACTTGCAAGGCTGACTTGCTCCACAGAGACTCAGAACACACACAGGCGTCTACTATGGCTCCCGAAGTGAGTGAGGACAAAGACAAAGAGATCTCTGCACATATCATTCAAATGGCATCAAGATTCACATACAAGCTTCCCATAGGCCATTCTATACACCTCCTGACCTGGCGATGTATCCTGATTGGCTCACTTCGCATTCCTCAATCCTGGGCCTCTTGTTACCCAGCATCCTTTTCACCATCCTCTGCACGAGGCTACCCTCCCCCCTTTCTGGCCATGCTTTGCTCAATTCCTTTGTTCTCTGTCTGTGAACTCACTACCATCAGACCGGCACTATCATCTACATTATTCTAACTAATAATCCTACTGTCTATCACATTCGTTTGTTCAATTCCTCACTTTTGACTCAGCAACGAGGGGGAGACATTCTATCCACACCTACCTATCACACCCGGTAATAATTCTGTAAGTCTTGATGTCAAATATTTGGTTCAAAATGCCAAAATTTCATCTTGCGGCTCCCAATTTTATTTTGGGTATTTGTGAAAAAGGGCATTTTGTCGAAGCTTTTCATCCTGCACCCCTCAGGACAATCGAAAGAATACCAAATGACAGAGGAAACAACAACTTGCACTGTATGAAAACAGAGTGCTCATTGGATGGCAAGCTGATGAGAATCTACTTGCCAATCAATCAGCATTCTCTTCTCGCACAGTGTAAATTGTTGTTCCCCCGACACTTGGTATTTGAGCAATTGTCCTGATGACTGCAAAGCAAAAAGGTTTGACAAAATGTCTTTTTTCATTGCTTAGTTGAGTTCTGACCCACCAAGTATTTATTTTAGGCATTTTTTTTTTTAAAAAAGGCTTTACAGTTCAGAAAGATTTGCCGAACCCACCCGTAGAGAGGGTACAATGATTCACTGGACTGAATCCTGGGATGACTGGACTGTCCAATGAGGACAGATTGAGTAAAATGGTCTATTCCTTCTAGAGATTGGGAGAGGTGATCCCACTTAGACATCTAAGATTCGTAAGGGGCTTGATAGGGCCGATGCTGAGAAGATAGTCCCCTCCGGCCGGGACATTGTTGAGCATACTCAGAAGAGAGGCCAGTAGACTTTTTGGTTATTAATGCAATTGGGGGGCCTCACGGTAGCATGGTGGTTAGCATCAATGCTTCACAGCTCCAGGGTCCCAGGTTCGATTCCCGGCTGGGTCACTGTCTGTGTGGAGTCTGCACGTCCTCCCCGTGTGTGCGTGGGTTTCCTCCGGGTGCTCCGGTTTCCTCCCACAGTCCAAAGATGTGCGGGTTAGGTGGATTGGCCATTCTAAATTGCCCGTAGTGTAAGGTTAATGGGGGGGATTGTTGGGTTACGGGTATACGGGTTACGTGGGTTTAAGTAGGGTGATCATTGCTCGGCACAACATCGAGGGCCGAAGGGCCTGTTCTGTGCTGTACTGTTCTATGTTCTATGTAGGAGATATGGGGATAGTGCAAGCTTGTGTTGTGGAGGTGGAATGTTAACTATAATTGTGCTGAATGGCAGAACAGGCTCGATGGGCCCTGGACTAAGTTTCCTTTTTATTCATTCCTGCAACATGGCCATCAATGTCTAGGCCAGCATTTTTATTGCCCATCCCTGATGGCTCTGGGGAAGGTGGTGGTGAGCTGCCTTCTTGAACCACCGTGGGGGTTGTGGGGATTGTGCATTACCATTGCTAAATACCCACAATCAACAAATCCACATTCTGGGGTTTACCATTGATCAGAAACTGAACTGGACTAGCAACATTAAGACTGCGGCTACCAGGGCAGGTCAAAGGTTGGAATCCTATGCCGAGCAACTCACCTCCTGACCCCGCAAAGCCTGTCCACCATCTACAAGGCACAGGTCAAGAGTATAATGGAATACTCTCCACTTGCCTGGATGAGTGCAGCTCCAGCACTACTCAAGAAGCTTGACACCTAGGATGTTGATTTGCTGATTGTGGGGATTCAGCGATGATAATGCCATTAAATGGCAAGGGGCAATAGTTAGATCCTCTGTTGTAGGCGATGGCACTTGTGTGGCGTGAATGTAACTTGGGGCTGACTAAACAGCTGGCTTGTAATACAGAACAAGGCCAGCAGTGCAGGTTCAATTCCCGTACGGGCCTCCACAAACAGGCCCCAGAATGTGGCAACTAGGGGCTTTTCACAGTAACTTCATTGAAGACTACTTGTGACAATAAGCGAATAGTATGTTATATTATTACGCCATCCAGGACAAAGCAACCCACTTGATTGCTCCTCCTTCCACAAACATTCAAACCATCCACCATCAACGAACAGTTGTAGCTGTGTGCACCATCCACAAGATGCACTACAGTAACTCACCAAGGTTCTTTAGGCAGCACCTTCGAAACCCACGACCAGCACCATCCAGAAGGACAATAGCAGCAGATACCTTGGAATCCCAACTCCTGGACGTTCCCCTCCAAGTCACTCACCAGCCTGACTTGGAAATATATCACCGTCCCTTCACTGTTGCTGGGACAAAATCCTGGAACTCCCTCCCTAACAGCACAGTGGGTGCATTTACACCTTAAGGACTTCAAGAAGGCAACTCACCACCACCTTCTGAAGGGCAACTAGGGATGGGCAATAAATGCTGCCCTAACCAGCGATGCCCACATCCCATAAATGAATAATGGAAAAAAGGAACGAGATCGCCTCTCATTTTTCTACACTCCAGATAATAAAGGTACATCTACTTAATCCTTCCTCATAGGACAATCCCTCCTTACCAGGAAACAGTTTAATGAACCTTAGCTATCCTCCCTTTTTTATTCATTCATTCATGAGACGTGGGTGATACTGGCTAGGCCCAGCTTTTATTGCCCATCCCTAATTGCTCCTTGAGAAGGTGGGGAGCCACCTTCTTGAACCGCTGCAGTCCACGTGGTGCAGTTACACCCAGAGTGCTGTTAGGGAGTGAGTTAAAGGATTTTCACCAGCGTGGTGAATGAACGGCCAGTGTATCTTACCTTAGATAAGGAGACCAAAAGGATACACAAAATACTCCGGAGGTCCAATCTCACCAAAACTCTGCATAATTACAGTAAGACATCTTTACACCTATATTCAAATCCTCTTAGAATCCCGACAACACATAATAAGGCCATTCGGCCCTTCAAGTCTGCACCGGCCCTCTGAAAGTGCTTCCTACCTAGGCCCAGTCCCCACCCTATCCCCAAAACCCTGCCTAGGTGCACATCTTTGAACACTAAGGGACAATTGTGGCATGACGAATCCACCTAACCTGCACATCTTTGGACTGTGGGTGGAAACCGGAGCACCCGGAGGAAACTCACGCAGGCACAGGGAGAACGTGCAAAGTCCGCTCAGTCATCCAAGGCCAGAATTGAACACAGGCCCCTGTCACTGTGGGGCGGCAGCGCTAACCACTGTGCTGCCCTCTTGTAATAAATACATGTGTGGCGCTTCTGGACAAAGCTGAATTTAACAGAAAATAAATTAAGCACCCCTTAGCCTTAGCTTTCCGGTAGCCACCTGCCAAACAGGGAATCAGATATCACTGGGAGCCTATGCACAGCTGCAGCAACAGAGCAGGAAACTAGGAAACTGAGCAGGAGAGAGCCAGCAGGTCAGCTGATGCCAGATGATTGCAACACGTGATGGCTGATAGGATTACTGTAGACCGTGTGAACTGGTTTGCTCAGCCATGCAATTCTAAACTGACTAACCCCTCACGGAAGGGCAGTGATGACAATCACATACTTTCACCGTTCCCACGGTAACGCTTTTCTTTAATTAATCCAGTCACTGGGTTTCACCATTAAGTGGAGTTGACTGCAAAATCCTCCAGTTTAGCAGACAAAGAACAATCTTTTTCAAAGATCCTTGGACGAATATACCACCGACGAAGGTGGCCCACGTGGCGAGAGCACAATTAACGGGGAGGCCTATGGTGGCCTCTCAGGCGTGGAACATAATAGAACATACAGTGCAGAAGCAGGCCATTCGGCCCATTGAGTCTGCGCCGACCCACTTAAGCCTATCCCCGTAACCCAATAACCCTCCGAACCATTTTGGACACGAGGGGCAATTTAGCATAGCCAATCCACCTAACCTGCATATCTTTGGACTATGGGAGGAAACCGGAGCACCCAGAGGAAACCCATGCAGACACGAGGAGAACGTGCAGACTCCGCACAGACACTGACACAGCGGGGAATCGAACCTGGGACCCTGGCGCTGTGAAGCCACAGTGCTTTCCACTTGTGCTACCATGCTGGTAACAGGGAGAGATACATCGATGACTCTCCCATAAATACTGTTTCCCACGCTGGTTTGGCACTGTCTTCAATAGTTATTCAATAGTTATTCTTTGTGCATTAGCTTTTGCATTGAGTGAATCCAGCTGTTGGGTATGTAGGTGTATTGGGGTGGTGGGCCATCAAGGTGTCAGCTGTGCTATGAATGGGAGTGCCCCTACCTCTGAATCAGAAGGCTGTGGGTTCAAAACCCTTTCCGGTTCAATAAATCTGGGCTGAGACTCCGAAGCGCAGTACTGCAGCATTGCTGGAGATCAGTAATCAGGCAGCAATGTCAGATGGGCAGTAATTTGCTGCACTGTCAGAGGGTCAGTACTGAGGGAGTGCTGCCCTGTCAGAGGGTCAGTACTGAGGGAGTGCTGCACTATCAGAGGTTCAGTGCTGAGGGCATGCTGCATTGTTACGGGGTCAGTACTGAGGGAGTGCTGCATTGTTACGGGGTCAGTACTGAGGGAGTGCTGTACTGTCAGAGGGTCAGTTCTGAGGGAGTGCTGCATTGTTACGGGGTCAGTATTGAGGGAGTGCTGTACTGTCAGAGGGTCAGTACTGAGGGAGTGCTCTATCATCAGAGGCTCGAATGAGGGAGTGCTGCATTCTTAGGGGGTTAGTACTGAGGGAGTGCTGCATTGTTAGTAGGTCAGTATTGAGGGAGCGCTGCCCTGTCAGAGGGTCAGTACTGAGTGCTGCACTGTCAGAGGTTCAGTACTGATGGCCTGCTGCATTGTTAGCGTGTCAGTACTAAGGGAGTGCTGCACTATTAGAGGGTCAGTACTGAGGGAGTGCTCTATCATCAGAGGGCCAGGAATGAGGAAGTGCTGCATTGTTAGGGGGTTGGCACTGAGGGAGTGCTGCATTGTTAGGGGGTCAGTATTGAGGGACTGCTGCCCTGTCAGAGGGTCAGTACTGAGTGCTGCACTGTCAGAGATTCAGTACTGATGGCCTGCTGCATTGTTAGGGGGTCAGTACTGAGGGAGTGCTGCGCTGTCAGATGGTCAGTACTGAGGGAGCGCTGCCCTGTCAGAGGGTCAGTACTGAGGGAGTGCTTCATTGTCGGAGGGTCAGTACTGAGGGAGCGCTGTATTGTCAGAGGGTCAGTACTGAGGGAGTGCTGCACTGTCAGAGGGTCAGTACTGAGGGAGTGCAGCACTGTCAGAGGGTCAGTACTGAGGGAGTGCTGCACTGTCAGAGGGTCAGTGCTGAGGGAGTGCTGCACTGTCAGAGAGTCAGTGCTGAGGGAGTGCTGCATTTTTAGGGCGTCAGTACTGAGGGAGTGCTGCACTGTCAGAGAGTCAGTACTGAGGGAGTGCTGCACTGTCAGAGGGTCAGTGCTGATTGAGTGCTGCACTGTCAGAGGGTCAGTACTGATGGAGTGCTGCTGTGTCAGGGGGACAGTGCTGAGGAAGTGCTCCAACGGTTTAACAAGGAACAGCTGTACTATCAGTGGAGCAGTACTTTGAGCACTACTGGAATATTGGAGGTTCAGACAATAAGTTAAACCGAGACCCTGTCTGCCCTCTCAAGTGGAATATCCAGAAGAACCTGTGCCACCCTTTCAATGAAGAGCAGGAGAGCTATTCCCCTGGTGTCCAAGCCAATATTTATCCTGCAACTTCAAAAGTAAAAAAAAACAGATTAAATGGTCATTCCTACGTTGCTGTTTGTGGGATTTCACTGTTCTGAACCCCTGGGCTAGTGTGCACCATTTCCCGCCCCACTTGATGTGGAGTTGGAACACAATTGAATTGACAAATAATTCTTAGAAAAAGACCCAAAGCCTTTAGCCCTTCGCTGCCCAATAATTACAGTCAGCAGATTTGTAAGTTTAAACACAATTACTTTTTATTTATAACAAGAACTATAATGAAATATGCAGCAAATACAACTGATTCATTCTTACCTAATTCCTAATCCCCCACTTTAACTTGTTCCCATCCTCTATATATACACACAAGACAGACAAACACAGAAGGGAGGAGAGGGGTGAAATTAATAAGTAAAAAGGAAAAAGAGTCTTTCTTTCAAATGTTTGTCTTTAAGCAGACAAGTAAGCTTTCAGATTGAGGTCTCTGTTTGCCTGTTATGGTTTCACTGTAGATTCATTCATTCAAGTTTTCTGTAGGTTCAGAAATACATCATCTCGCAGCCTTTCTGGAGAGAGCGAGAGAAGAGAGGGAACAGGTCCTCGTCCCTGTGTGTCCAGGTCTCAACTCTGTTTTCCTTGGGTCTCTGAAAATCATCCCACTCAAGTCGGATCCAATCACCACATTTTCCTGGGCAGAAAATGGGCAGAGTATGTCCTTTCTGGCAATTCATTGGCTGCCAGCCAACCAATCGTGTCCCACTCCATCTCTCGGGTGTCACAACGCCTGGGTTCTGCTGTCCAATGATAGCAGCACCATATACTATGTTGAAATGTCTTGAATTTCTCATTCTCTGTGCTGCTTGATGTAAGGATATATGTTCATTAAGCATCTATGGATGACAGATGATATTGGCAGAAAAAAAAGAAAGGGGAAATATGGGAGCCAACAGAAAGGACCCATACATGGTACACAAATTAGCTTCCGTGTTTCCCACCATACAACAGTGTATGCATTTCAGAAAATTATCCCTTGTGTGTCAAGGGCTTTCTGATGTCGTGGGGAATGCAAAGGGGCACCAAGTAAGTACATTTCATTTTACAAAACAAAAGGATCATTGCACCTTTTATACTCAGGGTTTGGTGCTCAGTCTTGGGACCTGAACCCTCAGCCATGTGGACTCGACGGTAGGAACATTCCTCATTGAACGTCTGCTGACACAGTTGAAAATGTGTGATCTTCTCTCAGTCTCTCACTGGTTCTGAAGCTAGTGATAGAATCCTTGCAGTCCAGGCCAGAATTTAGCATGACCAACTCAAACGCTGATCAAATCTCCCAGACCTGTGAGGGTCTTGATAGACTCACGATTCATCTTTTCTCTTTAGGTGTTGAATCACCTCGCACCGCTTTCCTTCATTCAGTTACTGCCTGCTGAAAATAGACACACGTTTGCTTGGTGTGAGTGCCAGTGGCTTCTTCGTGAATAAGTAACTGGACCGCGATGGGTTTAGTTTGGACATAGGCAGGTTGCGTAATAAAGTGGGAAAGCTGTCCGAACTTCGGTGAACAAAATGTTCCCGGGTTTTCGTCGAAGTGAGTTATAAATCCTGGCTTGTTGTCCCCCTCTGTTTCTCCTCTGCGTTCCATAATAAGCTCAATAAAAATAGATGTAATTCTTTTTTGATAGCTTGTCTCGATCCAACACCTGTCAGAGCACATCCCACAGCAGTTCCCGGCCGATCAAGTCTTATTTCAAGAGCAGGTCAAAGGCTGGGAATCCTGCGGCAAGTAACCCAATTCCTAACTCCCCAAAGCAGGTCCACTATCTACAAGGCACAAATCAGGAGTGATATGGAATTCTCCCCGCTTGCCTGGATGTGCAGCTCCAACAACACTCAAGAAGCTGGACATCATCCAGGGCAAAGCAGTCGGCTTGATTTCTACCCCTTCCGCAAACAATCACTCCCACCACCACCGACGCAGTAGCAGCCATGTGACCATCTATAAGATGCGCCACAGCAACTCAAGAAGGTTCCTAAGGCAGTGCCTTCAAAACCCACAACCACTATTATCTAGAAGGACAAGGTTACATTGGAACACTACCACCTGGAAGCTCCCCCCAAGTCACTCATCCTGATTTGAAAATATATCACTGATCCTTCACTTCGGTGGGTCAAAATCCTGGCACTCCCTCCCAAACAGCACTGTGGGTTTACCTACACCACCTCGACTGCAGCAGTTCCAGAAGGCAGCTGACCATCACCTGATGGGCAACTAGTGATGGGCAACAAATGCTGGCCTGCCCAGAAACGCCCACATCCCCGAAATGAATAATTCTTTTAAAAGCCCATCTGGTTTACTAATGACCTTCATGGTAGGAAATCTGCTGTCTTTACCTGGTTTGGTCTCCAAGTAACCCTGGATCCGCAGTAACATTAGCTGACTCTTAGCTGTCGCCCTGAAACTACTGAGCAAACTATTCAGTTTGGGGAGAATTGGAGATGGGCAATAAATGCTGGCCCACATCCCGTGAAAGATAACATTTTTTGAAAACAACGAGATGTTGAACAAATCGTCCGTTTTCGGTGTTGGTTGAAGGTTAATCAATGGCTCGGGCAGCTCCACTTTTACAGATTTCCCCATCCATTTGAGAGGACAGTCAGGGTTTTGTGATCCATTAGAAAGAGAGAAGGCATCTGTGACAGTACAGCACTTCCTGAGTGCTGCACTGGACTCTGGAGCATGTGCTCAGATCTCCGGATGTGGAACCTGAACCCATCACATTCTGACTCCAAGACGAGAGTGTTCACTGAGTTGCAGCTGATGCACAATGGAGCCATTTAATAGTCGGGTGCTGCGTATAGGTCTCCGTATCATCTGTATTAAAGAGGTCGCCCCCTATGCTGCTTGCAGAGGGAAGTTCACTCCACATCCAGCTTCAGATGTTTCATTTTGTTTACTTCTAATGTCTGACTCTCCCTTTACTTCTACCGGCTCCATCTTCTTTGTGAGGGGCAAATACCATGTCACTATGCCCCCAGCTCCTTATTCCATGTAGTCTATATTTATTTTTCATTTACGGGATGTGGGTCACTGGCTGGGTTAGCATTTGTTGCCTATCTCTAACTGCCCTAGAGAAGGTGGTGGTGAGCCACCTTCTTTAACCAATGCAATCTCTGGGGTGTAGGCACACCCACTCTGCTGTTAGGGAGGGAGTTCCAGAATTTTGACCCAGCGACAATAAAGGAACGGTAAACTATTTCCAAGTCAGGATGGTGAGGAGCTTGGAGGGGAATCTCCAGGTGTTGATGTTCTCAGGTTTTTGCTGCCCTGTCCTAGATGCTAGCGATCGTGAGTTTGGAAGGTGCTGCTTCAGAATCCTGAGTGAGTACACTGCAGTATATATTATAGATGGTGAACATGGCTGCCACTGTTCGCCGGTGGTGGAGGGACTGAATGATTGTGGAAGGAGGATCAATCAAGTGGGCTGCTTTGTCCTGGATGGTCGAGATTCTTGAGTGTTGTTGGAGCTGCACCCATCCTGGCAAGCGGAGAGTAATCCATTACACTCCTAGATTGTATATTGCCGATGGTGGGGAGGCTTTCGGGAGTCAGGGGGTGAATTACTAACTGCAGGATTTGAGCCTCTGACCTGCTCCTGTAGCCATAGTATTTATGTAGCTGGTCCAGTTCAATTTCTGATGCCCCCAAGGTTGATAGTGGGCAATTCAGCGATGGTAATCCCATTGAATGTCAAGGGGCAATGGTTAGATTCTCTCCTGTTGGAGATAGTCATTGCCTGGCACTTGTGTGGCGTGAATGTTACTTGCTTTCTCTCTAAGTGACTGTCAGTAAGCTGCAAGGGGAGGATGGCATCAGGCAATTTCTGTCTTCAGTTGATGCTCAAAAATGTACATTTTATCCCTCCCTGTGTGGATTGTTACTCGGGACAGGAGGGCTGCCAGATACTTCCCCATCCTATGGCAGAGTGATGGCATCACCTGCCCCTTCCCCAACCACCCTTCCTGCCTCCCAACAAACCCCGCATCCCAGGTGTGCTGCTCGGCCGAGGTCAGTTTGCTCAGTACAGGCCAGAGAAGGAGTCTGTATCTACCACCCTTGTCTGGATAGCTGAGGAGCTAATCAGGCATTGTAATTAGTGAGCACAAAATTGTGCTCTGATCCAAAATATGCCTGTCCTGGGAGTGTTTGATGGGGGCAGTGTAGAGGGAGCTTTACTCTGTCTCTAACCCAGTGCTGTACCTGTCCTGGGAGTGTTTGATGGGACAGTGTAGAGGGAGCTTTACTCTGTCTCTAACCCTGTGCTGCATCTGTCCTATGAGTTTTGATGAGAACAGTGTAGAGGGAGCATTACTCTGTATCTAACCCCGTGCTGTACCTGTCCTGGGAGTGTTTGATGGGGACAGTGTAGAGGGAGCTTTACCCTGTCTCTAACCCTGTGCTGTACCTGTCCTGGGAATGGTTGATGGGACAGAGTCAAGGGAACTTTACTCTCTATCTAATATTGTGCTGTACCTACCCTGGGAGTGTTTATTAGGACAGCATATAGGGAACTGTACTTTGCATTGAGTTGTGCTTTACATAACCTGGGAGTGTTTGATTTACTCTACGTCAGACACAGGAATACTGTGACCTCGGAATGCTTCGTAAGCTCTATATATAGAACCTCTGTTCTAGGTAGCAGGAGAGAAGCAGACGACATTCGTGCTTCTGCACAGTACTGTATGCAGCAATTCCTGCTCGAAAATCTGCAGTGCTTGAGCCCGGTGGGTCAAGCAATGTTGGACTGGCCTGCCAATTGAATGATTTTGTACATTCTGCAGTCACACATGAGAGATGACTGCTTGAGAGAGAGAGATATCAGAGGGGGCAGCTGGCATGTGCGGACCTATGCCCCAGGATGAGTCAACACCTCGGAAAAACGAGGAGAGAAGCGTGCGGACAAAAGAAGGCAAGGAGGCTATTTCTTTCAATAAATCTACTTTGAAACAATGCAGGTTTTCTCCAAACGTGGCAATCCAAGGAAATTGTGTCTGATGCCCATTTTGGCGAAATCTTGTGGGACTTTCGTCGTCATAAAGCAGGCAGGGTAACATTCTTCATGCAGACTCTTGAATGAAATATGCTGTTTGCCTTTCATAAGTACCTTTTGATAAATACCTTTCGAAACCTCAGATAATCTGCTTCTGTGATGTTTGCTGAGGGATTATATATTCATTGCAATCGTGGCCTTGGGATTCTTAACATCTACCAATCATGGTGGTGGGGGGGGGGGGGGGGGGTGGGAGGGGAGGGTGGGTGGGGACTGTACAGAGGGGGCCTCAGAGTGCCGGCACCTCTGACAGAGCGGCCCTCCTTCCACGAAAGCCTGGAATTTAGGCCCGGCTTTCTGGAGCCACACCCCGAAACCACAGCCTGTCTAGCACCTTGGTCAGATGCCAAGTGGTAGCTGCCATGGGTATGACGTCTTCTGCAGAATTCTCTTTGCATCTGGCCTTCCTGACTGAATTTTCACTGTGGTTTCTTGGGGATTTGAATCTGCTTCGCTATCTGATGTGAAGCCGTCAGATTGCATGCTCCCTGAAATAATTGCATCAGGGTGATCATCCTTCACCTTGATCTGAACATTGTTGTTGCTTCAGCAAAAGTGAACCACTGTTAAAAACAAAAGTCAAATGGCAACGTATTTTGTTGCCTCTGGAGGAGAGTAGTATCATAGTTAATAATTCAGAGGCCTGGGCTTCTGATCTGCCGACCTCAGTTGAAATCACAATGTGGCAACTGGGAAATCTAAATTCTGTCAATCAAACAAATTTGGAACTCAAATCTAGCATCAGATAACATGACCATGAAACGTCTGGATTGTCACAAAAATCCATCGGGTTCGCGAATAGGCCTTCAGGCCTTTATTTGGCTGGAATCGAGTTGACCTCAAGTGCACAGAAACGCGGTTGGCTCTTAGCTTACACCACTGAAATGGCCAAGTGAGACAGTGGCCACAAAGACGGCTCACCACCACCCTAACAAGGGAAACCAGGGATGGGTGATAAATGTCAGCTTTCCCAGCGATGCCGACATCCCATGCATCAATTAAAAAGAATGTTAGCCACCTCTGGCCTCTTGTGGCGAACTAGGAATGCAGACTTGGAGAGCTGCATTTCTGCTCGGTAAATAGACATTGAGTAGAAGGCATAGCAGATGATACGCGCGATCCCAGTGCTCGCTTTCACACAGCCTGTGAATGCAAGCTTCACCCTTTTTGTCGGTTCGTTGGTGAAACGTTGAGAGGAAATGCAGAGTGTGCGAGACTTTGATTTTGATCATCATGAGGGCGTTACTTCCTGGGATACAGAATAGTGGTAGGCATCTGTGCAGTAAACATTTTTTTAAAAAAATTTCGAGTACCCAATTCATTTTTTCCCAATTAAGGGGCAATTTAGCATTGCCAATCCACCTAGCCTGCACATCTTTGGGTTGTGGGGGCGAAAACACGCAAACACAGAGAGAATGTGCAAACTCCACACGGACAGCGACCCAGAGCCGGGATCGAACCTGGGACCTCGGCGTCGTGAGACAGCAGGGCTAACCCTCTGTGCCACCGTGCTGCCTTTATTCAGTAAACATAACGTGAGTGAGATGCGCGTGCATTGTGTGTTATGCATTTCCTGCAAAAGTTAGTCCATCTGATTCAAATGACACAGACTGTTCCATCTGAAGAGCAGCAACCAATTGTTCCAGTCAACATTGACCCTTAATGACCTTATTCTGTTTGGAATAATAATTAAGTAACTAAAGATTTTGCATGACTACACTTCTCTCTCCCCCCCCCCCCCCCCCCCCCCCCCCCGCCCTCCCCCTCCTCCCCCCCCCTCCTGATCCCTCCCCGCGTTCCACGCCCGTCCAATCTCTCTTACCAGTCTGGCTTCCTCACTATTGAACGTGTTTATCAGCCATTCCCTTCATTTTAGCTCTCTGTGAAATCACGTTTGCCCCAGCCACTTCCTCCACAGATTCTTTACCATCGTTACTATCAACACCTTGGGGAAACATTCATCAGGAACAGACCAGGTTTAGCCATATAAATATTGTGGCTACCAAAGCCCGTGAAAAGCTAGGAGTCCTGTGGTGAGTAACTAACCTGCTGACCCTCTAAAGCCTGCCCACCCTCTACAAGGCACATGTCAGGAGTGTAGTGGAATATTCCCCACTTGCCTGGATGAGTGCAGCACTCAGGAAGCTCAACACCACCCAAGACACAAAATAGCCTGCTTGATTGGCACCCCTTTCGTAAACATTTGCTCTCTCCATGGTAGCAGCTGTGTGTATCATCTACAAGATGCACTGCAGGAACTCATCAAGGCTCCTGAGGCAGCATCTTCCAAACCCATGACGGCTACCGCCCAGAAGGGCAAGGGCAGCAAATACCTGGAAATACCGCCACCTGGATGCCCCCCTCTAAGTCACGCGTGATCCTGACTTGGAAATTTGTTTCTTCGCTGTCCCTGGGTCAAAATCCTGGAACCAACCTCCCTAAGAGCACTGTCGGTGGTACCCACACCTCAGGGACTGTCGCAGCTAAAGAAGACAGCTCACTGCCCCCTTCTCAAGGGCATTTCAGGAATGTTGGCCGAGCTAGCAACACCCAGATCTCATGAATGAATGATAAAAGGTATATCAGATTGCTGATTCACTATCGTTCCTTATATGCTACCTTTCAAAATGCCATTTATATCCCAAATGCTTTTTGATGGATCCTATAAAACCATGGCTTCAAATTTACATGGCACCACAATCTAGGAATCATTTGAATACATAGCGCCTCTTTTTCGCATTCTGTTCTCTGTAAACAATCAGCTGCGTTCCAAAAACTAATAGGTGCTGTAGAAATATAATAATCAGACTGCCAAAGAGGGTGGTGCTTTTTTGCCATGCACTTCTTTTAATTGTGGGAAAGGGTTGGAATGATAATGATAATGATTGCTGTTTCTTGGTATTGTGTGAATCTGGATGCCGACACTCTCCGTCTCCTCCAGGTGGCCTAACCACTGCTGAAGTTGCTCATTTGCAAATGCCTTGCCTTCTTCCAATACTGCCCTCTGCTGCTCAGGTGAGCACAATGGAACCACACCACCAACGTGTACTTTTTATTCACCTTCAACGGTTCTCCCATTTGGACTAAGTCCCGAGGCGGAAACGTGGAGCGTTTCCCGCTGCAGAGGCTGGGCGTGTAGCCACGCCATATCCTCCGGCCCATGATTCATTAATTATATGCCTGGGGGCTTCGCGACATATTCTGTGGTGGGGCTGGCATGATGGCACGAGTCCCACCATCATCAGGGGCTGTTTAGCACAGGGCTAAATCGCTGGCTTTGAAAGCAGACCAAGTCAGGCCAGCAGCACGGTTCAATTCCCGTACCAGCCTCCGCGAACAGGCGCCAGAATGAGGCGACTAGGGGCTTTTCACAGCAACTTCGTTTGAAGACTAGTTGTGACACAAAGCCATTTTCATTTCATCTATGGGTGCCATGAGGGCAGCATGGTGGCGCAGTGGGTTAGCACTCCGGCCTCACGGTGCCGAGGTCCCAGGTTCGATGCCGGCTCTGGGTCACTGTCTGTGTGGAGTTTGCACATTCTCCCTGTTTGCGTGGGTTTCGCCCCCACAACCCAAAAATGTGCAAGCAAGGTGGATTGGCCACACTAAAGTGCCCCTTAATTGGAAAAAATGAATTGAGCACTCTAAAAAAAAATTTCTTTAAAGTACTCAATTCTTTTAAGAAAAAAAATCTATGAGTGCCTTATTGGGAAGGCGCCTGGTATTACAAACCCACCATTGAAGAAAGAAGATGGAGCCCCTGAAAAAGAAGTTGGATCTCCAGGAACCCATTGAGGCTGGACGATGGACCTCCTTGATTACAGTTAATCTGGAAAGCCCTCCTGTAGATGTTTCTCCCCTCCCCCACCCCATCGATTGCTATACTGTTCCAAATTCCAGGGTCACTGGCGACCTTAATCCAGAATTCCGGAGGCAGCCGCAGGGATTATTCAGTTGAGACCCGACTTCAGCACGCCATGTTGTTCCAGATGTGTTCTGGGCCAGTGTGCTTTCCCCACTGGCGATGCGGCAAATTGGGCATTGGGGGGGGGGGGGGGGGGGGTGGGGGGGGGGGGGGGGGGGGGGGTGGAAGATTCTGGTCGGGCCATCATCTGCATCAGTTTCATGCCAGCCTCCAGCGGGATTCGCAATCTGCCTTGGCGAGCACCAGCAGAAGATCCCACAAGAAATTTATGCCAGCGTAAAACCGATATTTGGACTCCTGCTGGATTCCTCCCTGTGGGATCGTGGGAGAATTCCGCCCAGTGAAACACACCCAAGCCATGTTCTTCACTGGAATATTATCAGGCAAAAGCCAATGCTGAGCCACATGAGGTGAGATTATCTTAAGACCTTGTGCTTCACTCCTTTATGAGATTGGACTTTGCGGGAAACTGCAAACCTCAATCCCAAGACTCCGGCGTGAGATTTTGTTACCTGCAGATTTTACCTTGTCAATGCCCTCTTTACTGACTTTCTCCCTTCCTCAACCAAATGTCTGCTGCCCGTGTTCAAATTGCCACCGAGTCCTGTTCATTTGTCAACCCTACCCTCACTGACTGACATTGGCTCCCGGTTAAGTAATGCTTCTCACCTTCATTATTGTACCCCCTTTGTGACCTTGCCCCTCCCTATCTCCATAACCTCTGCCAGGCCCACAATTTTAATCCTTCCCCCCCCCCCCCCATTTGATGCCTTTCGCTGGCTGGTCCGGTTAGCTCTGGAATTCCCTCCTGCAACCTCTCCACCTCTCTCCTCCTTTCGTCGCTCCTTCAAATTTACCTCCCTGACCAAGCTTTCGGTCACCTGCCCTGATGGTCCCCATGGTCTTCCTCATCCAATATTTGCCTCGTTTGAAGGGCCTGGGAAGACTGTGCTAACGTCAATATGTAATATCAAGCTGCCATTGCTGTGAGGATAAGAGGGATGCCTTCTTATTAAATTGTGACTTGATTAGTAGTGCCAGGCAATGTTTACGACTCTTAACCATCTTCTGTCTCTCTTCAGTTGTCAGCTCTGCAATGTAACTGACTGAAGCTTGTTTCCCATTGACACCTTTAAAGTTAATGAAGATGGAAGTGAGTCATTTCAAACTGCCTGCTGTGTAATTGGACTCTCCACACACGTCGCATTTACAGTCAGTCCTGAGACGATAATTGAGCTCTTTGTTCAGTGTTTGCCTAATAGTCAAGCACGATGGGAGATGAGAGGTAATTACTGGATCTGAAAACAAAATAAAAACAGAAAAGACTCTAATTTTTGCAGTGCCCAATCACAACCTCGGTATGTCCCAAACCATGCTCCAGCCCTTTGACTCCCTTTTCGGAAGTGCCGTCACCGCTGTCATGTTGAAAATCCTTGAATCCCAGTTGCGTAAAGATGGGACTCGAGCCCATACCCATCCGACTCCGAGCTGACGTGCCCAAAGTGGTAGTGTTTTCAAAAATAAAATTCAGTCTGGATGTGGCCGTTGTTGGTGAGGCTAATATTTATTGCCCATCCCTAACTGCCCCTTGAGGAGGTGGTGGTGAGCCACCTTCTTCAACTGCTGCATGTGTTATAGGTAACCCCACTGTGCTGTAAGGGAGGGAGTTCCACGATTTTGACCTGGCGACAGTGAAGGAACAGACGATATATTTCCAAATCAGGATGGTGAGCAGCTTTGAGGGAAATCTTCAGGTGGTAGGATTCCCATGTATCTGTTTCCCTTGTCCTTCTAGATGGTGGTGGCCATGCGGTTGGAAGGTGCTGCCTAAGGAACCTTGGTGAGTTCCTGCAGTTCACCTTGTAGATGGTACTCAAAAATAGTAAAATGCAGGGAGGCAGCACGGTGGTGCAGTGGGTTAGCCCTGCTGCCTCACGGCGCCGAGGTCCCAGGTTCGAATCTGGGTCACTGTCCGTGTGGAGTTTGCACATTCGCCCCATATTTGCGAGGGTTTCGCAAACTCCACAACTCAAAGATGTGCAGCGTAGGTGGATTGGCCACGCTAAATTGCCCTTTAATTGGAAAAAAATGAATTGGGCACTCTAAATTTATAAAAAAGAAAAATAGTAAAATGCAGTTTAGAACTATAGTAGGGTAATGTTCAAGGCTGCAGAGGAACTCCCTTGGAGTATGGACACGTCGAGAGAGGACTTTTAAACTAAATTTAGTCAATAACCTCAGCATAAAATGTATGTTGAGTGGGGGCCCCATCTGGATGTCTGGACTGAGTTCACCTCTGTATGTCTGAGAAAAGCCGAGTTGATTTTACTGCTGACGGGTCACTATTTGACTCAGGGCAAGATGTCCCCTGGGAGGATGTCCTGTCTTCAGGAGCTGTTCTTTAATCAGATGACCGGCAGCTCTCTAGTACTAACAGCGCCACCGTGGGTGGTGGTCATTGCCAGAACTGCAGGCAGCGCAATGAACAACACCACCGGAATTGGAGATTAAGCTGAATGGAGAGGGTGTGGGGGTGGAGGCGTTGTGTGGAGGTTACAGAAGCCAGTCTGGCAGACTCCAATGAGAAGGAAGTTGAGTGGATGAGAGGCGGTGAGACCGTCTCAGGAAGGTGAGTGGGATGAGCAGTTGTGGGCAGTACCATGGAGGGGGTCTCCATTGGGCATGGTATGACCAAACATGAAGGAGCCACCACACGCCTTGATAAGGTCACCAGGGTTTACCTGATGGCCTTGGCACATGACATGGACATCCCTGCCACTGGCAGAATATTAGTGATAGCAGGAAGAGGCCCATTCGTGGCTATTAATTGGTTGATGGGAGGAGGGTCTCCTGACGCCTACATCACTCTTGCCATGTCCCAGTGATGGGGGAATAGACAACAGGCATGGCATCCTGGCTTTATCCCTCTCAATGCCTCTGCCTTCCCTACCTCCGCTACCTTCCAGCCCACTCTTGGGGTCAGAGGTAGGGTGGTGATGGCAGCATGTATAATTCAACCCGTTTTAGTACAGAGTACTTTCGGTGCAGAAACAGGTCTTTCAGCCCAACAAATTCATGCTAGAATTCATGCTCCATACGAGTTTCCTCCATCACTCATCATCTCACCCTGTCAATGTCACCAGCTATTCTTTTACCCCCTTGCAAGTTAATATAACTTCCCTTTGATAGCAATTTGCACTTTCCACAGTTCATGTTCACACTACTCAATGGGTAAATTGGTTTAATCTCAGATACCCTCTTAGACTTATTGATGATTATCATAAATTGAAGGCCCCTTCATTCCATTCTCGCCAGCATGGGCCTCGAGTGACTGTCTGTGTGGAGTTTGCACTTCCCCCCCGTGTCTGCGTGGGTTTCCTCCGGTTGCTTCGGTTTCCTCCCACAGTCCAACGATGTGCAGGTTAGGTGGATTGGCCATGCTAAATTGCCCGCTAGTGTCCAAAAAGTTTAGGTGGGGTTACTGGGTTACGGCGATAGGGTGGCGGCGTGGGATTAAATAGGATGCTCTTTCCAAGGGCCAGTGCAGACTCGATGGATGAAATAGCCTCCTTCTGCATTGTAAAATCTATGTTTCTATGCTGGAATCATCTTTATGTTTACCCTATCAAACCCTTTCATGGCGATAAATAGCTCTCAAAGTGATCGTTCCTCACGATCGTTTCCAGATGAGAGAGCCCGAGCTCTGTTAAATCTTTTCTTATGGGCGCAATCTTTCAGTTCTGGTACTAGCTAATTGTTTTTGCACCTTCTCCTCTATGTCCATATCTTTTTCACAGTGTTGAAACCAGGACTCACAGCGCTCTACAAATGTGGTCTAGCAGCATGCAAAACATTGGATTGAAGTTAGTTTCTCATTCATAATTAAAACACAATCAATGAAGCAAATTTAATTCACTTAAGCTGCTCTGTAGCTCTCAGTCAATGTGTCTCCAATTAATTTCTGCAGCCAGTCCTCTCATAACCGCATAAAAGGAACAATAATTGCACTCAATATAATTACTAAGATTAATACCAAGCTGCAGATGAGTGGATTTAACAGAAGCACCATCTGCTTCGTATTGCTTCAGAATGATTCAGATCCCAGGAAAATAGAACATAGAACATACAATGCAGAAGGAGGCCATGATTCAGCCCATCTAGTTTGCACCGACCCACGTAAGCCCTCACTTCCACCTTACCCCCATAACCACTCCTAACCGTTTTGGACACTGAGGACAATTTATCATCGCCAATCCACCTAACCTGCACGTCTTTGGACAGTGGGAGGAAACCAGAGCACCCGGAAGAAACCCACGCAGACACAGGGAGAACGTGCAGACTCCTCACAGACAGTGACCCAGCAGGGAATCGAACCTGGGACCCTGGCGCTGTGAAGCCACAGTGTTATCCACTTGTGCTGCCCCATCTTTGAAGATGGGAGATGGTGGAGGAAGGGTGGAGGGAGTGGTTAGAATCATATAAATCTGCAGCACAAAGAGAGACCATTTGGCCCGGCGTGCCTCTTGTAGCTCTTTGAAGAGGAGTTGTGTTTAATTCCCAACTTCCCTTCCCGCTTTGTGTTTTTTAACTTCAGTGTTTGGTTTGGATTTGTTTATTGTCACCTGTACCGAGATACAGGGAAAAGTATTTTTCTGCGAGCAGCTCAACAGATCATTTAGTACATGACAAGAAAAGAAAATGAAAGAAAATACATAATAGGGCAACACAAGGTACACAGACACCTCAGAACTGCACACACGGATTGGCCTATATTGTATGATCAGGTCCCAGAACAGGATGAAATCCATGACCGCTTGCTCCCTTGGGCAGTGAGGTGGATGGGGAAGTTGTTGGGTGGGATGATAAAACAGCTGATACATAGACACCGGCATCGGGTGAAGCGTACAGGGGTGTAGTGTTAATGAGGTCAGTCCATAAGAGGATCATTTAGGAGTCTGGTAACAGCGGGGAAGAAGCTGTTTTTGAATCTGTTCGTGTGTGTTCTCAGACTTTTGTATCTCCTGCCTGATGGAAAAAGTTGGAAGAGTGAGTAAGCCGGGTGGGAGAGGTCTTTGATTATGCTGCCAGCTTTCCCCAGGCAGCGGGAGGTATAGATGGAGTCAATGGATGGAAGACAGGTTTGTGTGATGGACTGTTCACAACTCTCTGAAGTTTCTTGGTCGGACTGAGCAGTTACCATTCCAGGCTGTGATGCAGCCAGATAGGATGCTTTCTGTGCTGCACCTGTTAAAGTTGGTAAGAGTCAATGTGGACATGGGATGTGATGGGATGTAGGCGTCACTGGCTAGGCATGGCACCATCCCACCCTAACAGCACTTTGTGTGTACCTACACCACAGGGACTGTAGCGGATCAAACAGGCGGCTCACCACCACCTTCTCCAGGGCAATTAGGGATAGGCAATAAATGTTGCCCACGGGTACGTCAAGGAGGCAAGTCCTGAATGCATCCCAGCCAGAATGGGGATTGAATTTACCAACCTGAGGAATCAAAGTTGCTGTGGCAACATGCAATTTTACATGCAAGTTGTCATCCGGGGCTATGGAAAGCAAGTGTACACACTCCCAATGTTCCTTTCATCACACAGGTGAACAGGAATCTCTCCTGCTCTTCCACCATAATTTGGCATGCGTTGGAAAGATTTATAGGTCGTTTGTCAACATGCTTGACCACATTATGAACGCACCTTCTTGAACCATGAAGTCCCAGAGTGAGAATTGAACCCGGAGCTTCGGGTTCGCCCGAGGACTCTCCCTGCCGTCCATGGGAAAGAAAATACAATGAGGGTATGGCATCAACTGTTTTTTCATCCCACCCAACAACTTCCCCATCCACCTCCTTTGCCCAAGGGGGCAAGCGGTTATGGATTTCATCCTGTTCTGGGACATGGTCATACATAGAACATAGAACATTACAGCGCAGTACAGGCCCTTCGGCCCTCAGTGTTGCGCCGACCTGTGAAACCCCTCTAAAGCCCATCTACACTATTCCCTTGTCATCCATATGTCTATCCAATGACCATTTGAATGCCCTTAGTGTTGGCGAGTCCAGTACTGTTGCAGGCAGGGCATTCCACGCCCCTACTACTCTCTGAGTAAAGAACCTACCTCTGACATCTGTCCTATGTCTATCTCCCCTAATTTAAAGCTATGCCCCCTCGTACTAGACATCACCATCCGAGGAAAAAGGCTCTCACTGTCCACCCTCTCTTATCCTCTGATCATCTTGTATGCCTCAATTAAGTCACCTCTTAACCTTCTCTCTAACGAAAAAGTCTTAAGCCCCTCAGCCTTTCCTCATAACATCTTCCCTCCATACCAGGCAACATCCTGGTAAATCTACTCTGCACCCTTTCCAATGCTTCCACATCCTTCCTATAATGCGGCGACCAGAACTGCACGCAATACTCCAAATGTGGCCGCACCAGAGTTTTGTACAGCTGCAACATGACCTCATGGCTCCGAAACTCAATTCCTCTCCCAATAAAAGCTAACACACCGTATGCCTTCTTAACAACCCTCTCAACCTGGGTGGCAACTTTCAGGGATCTATGTACATGGACACCGAGATCTCTCTGCTCATCCACACTACCAAGAATCTTACCATTCACCCAGTACTCTGTCTTCCTGTTATTCCTTCCAAAATGAATCACCTCACACTTTTTTGCATTAAACTCCATTTGCCACCTGTCAGCCCAGCTCTGCAGCTTATCTATGTCCCTCTGTAACTTGTAACATCCTTCTGCACTGTCCACAACTCCACCAACTTTAGTGTCATCTGCAAATTTACTCACCCATCCTTCTACGCCGTCCACCAGGTCAATTATAAAAATGACAAACAGCAGTGGCCCCAAAACAGATCCTTGAGGTACACCACTAGTAACTGGACTCCAGTCTGAACATTTCCCATCAACCACCACCCTTTGTCTTCTTCCAGCTAGCCAATTTCTAATCCAAACTGTTAAATCACCCTGAATCCCATGCCTCCGTATTTTCTGCAATAGCCTACCGTGGGGAACCTTATCAAACACTTTACTGAAATCCATATACACCACATCAACTGCTTTACCCTCATCCACCTGTTTGGTCACCTTCTCAAAGAACTCAATAAGCTTGTGAGGCACGACCTACCCTTCACAAAACCATGTTGACTATCTCTAATCAAATTATTCCTTTACAGGTGATTATACATCCTATCTCTTATAAACACTTCCAAGACTTTGCCCACAACACAAGTAAGGCTCACTGGTCTATAGTTACCGTGGTTGTCTCTACTCCCCTTCTTGAACAAGGGGACAACATTTGCTATCCTCCAGTCTTCTGGCCCTATTCCTGGAGACAAAGATGACTTAAAGATCAAAGCCAAAGGCTCAGCAATCTCCTCCCTCGCTTCCCAGAGAATCCTAAGATAAATCCCATCCGGCCCTGGGGACTTACCTATTTTAACACTTTCCAGAATCGCTAACACCACCTTCTTATGAACCTCAAGCCCTTCTAGTCTGGTAGCCTAATCTAGGCCAATCCGTGTGTGCAGTTCTGAGGGCGTTGCTGTGTTTTGGATAAAATGTTAAATTGGGGCCCCGTCAAGGTGGATGCAAATTCACTGAACGGCATGGCTCTTTTCCTTGTTTTCTGGCCAATTTACCTGATTGCTGCTCCCTGAAGTCATGTTGCTGGACAGGTTGATTGCTGTATCTGCCAGTGCATTAGAATCAGTTCAGAGGCGGTTTACAAGCCTTAAAACTGGAATTAGCAGGTTAACTCATGAGGAAAGGTTGGACAGACTAGGCCTGTTTCCAAATAGAAGAGCGAGGAGGTGATTTGATTTAAGTATATAAGATCCTGAGCAGTGTCGGCAAGGTGGACGTGATAAGGATGTTTCCTCATGTGGGTGATCCAGAACTAGGTGGCACTGTTTTAAAATGAGGGGGTCGCCTTTTTAGGGCAGAGATGAGGAGAAATCTTTTCTCTCAGAGGGTTCTGTGATTTTGGAACTCTGCCTCAGTCGAAAGAGGAGCCGGCTGGGGGGGGGGGGGGGGGGGGAGGGGGGGCGGAGTGGGGGTGCGGGTCACTGAATATTTTCAAGGCGGTGGTCGATAGATTCCTAAGATAGAAACAAATTACTGCAGATTCTGGAATCTGAAACAAAACCAGCTCAAAGAGTCATCTGGACTTAACATGTTAGCACCCTTCTCTCCCCACAGATGCTGTCAGACATGCTGCGATTGTCCAGTATTCTCTGTAGATCGAGTCTTATTGGGCAAGGGAATCAAAGGTTATCGTGGGAGAAGGGGGTAGATGGGCAATGTGGAACTCGAAATGCAACCCGATCTGCCATAATCTTATGGAATGGCGTAACAGGCTTGATGGGCCGAATGGCCTACTTCGAATGGTGTTTCATACATCTGTGTGTATGTTGGTAATGGTCGCGACCGCATTCTACACAGCAATTTCTTGGCAGTGAGACTGAGAGATGTCAGGAGGATGTGGAATCACTGTTTAAAGAAGGAGTTCTTTGAGTTCCTGAATTCATCGCATTTGAATGCATATTATTGAGAGCAGGCCAGCAACTCAGTTAAACTCTCTTAACACAGGATAGATGCACAATGCAGCCCTTACATCCGGTGATCTGGAGCAATTCCTGTGGAAAGAAATATTTTGCCAAACGAGTGGTCAGTCAATGGAACAGGCTCCCTGAGGAGAGGAAGGAAACTGTTTAGTATTGATTCACACAAATGTAAATGAGGGAGATTCCTCCTGGAAAATAACAGTTTGGGCTCCAGGGCCTCTGTAATTGGAGACATGACGAGTGGTGAGTGGAATATGTTTGGGAGGAGTGGATGAGTTTGAACTGATGAAGGAAATAGATAGATTTCTAGACTCTAAAGATGTCAAGGAGTATGGGGAGAGCGTGGGAATATGGTGTTGTGATAGAGGATCAGCCATACTCATATTGAATGGTGGAGTAGGCTCAAGAGGCTGAATGCCCCATTCCTGCTCCGCTTTTCTATGTTCCCCTTACGGCAGAGGTGGCCCGCTATTGGTCTGCAACACGATGTTCTGACCCCACTGCCGTTAATGGGGTTTCCCTTTCAAGGCATCCACCGCCACCAGGAAACCCGCAGCAGAGATCTCCGCCGGTAGGACCGCAAGATCCCACTGGCGACAAAGGTTGGAACACCCCGGACTACGTTTCTTCATTGCTGGCGTATTCCTCACCGCACGTCTGGGTATGGTCGAGACTGACTGATCGCTGTGATTGATCATCAGTTCCATTCGTGTTTCATGTGACTGTCAGGATGGTCGATGGCCAATGAGATGGACTTTGGTCTTTCTTCAATCGGCAGTTTTATATTGGCCCACGATGTTGCGCCGAACTTTTGTCCTAGGTTAATCATAGAATTTTGGACAATTTTTCATGGCCAATCACCCAACCTGCACATCTTTGGACTGTGGGAGGAAACCGGAGTACCCGGAGGAAACCCACGCAGTCACGGGGAGGATGTGCAGACTCCACACAGACAGCGACCCAAGTCAAAATCGAACTTGGGACCCTGGAGCTGTGAAGCAATTGTGCTATCCACAATGCTACCATGCTGCCCTTAAGAAGTTAACCTACACTCCATTATTCTACCCTAATCCATGTACCTATCCAATAGCCGCTTGAAGGTCCCTAACTTTTTCGACTCAACTACTTCCACAGGCAGTGCATTCCATGCCCCCACTACTCTCTGGGTAAAGAACCTTCCTCTGACATCCCCTCTATATCTTCCACCATTTATCTTAAATTTATGCCCCCTTGTAATGGTGTGTTCCACCCGGGGGAAAAGTCTCTGACTGTCTACTCTATCTATTCCCCTAATCATCTTATAAACCTCTATCAAGTCGCCCCTCATCCTTCTCCGTTCTAATGAGAAAAGGCCTAGCACCCTCAACCTTTCCTCGTATGACCTACTCTCCATTCCAGGCAACATCCTGGTAAATCTCCTTTGCACCTTTTCCAAAGCTTCCACATCCTTCCTAAAATGAGGTGACCAGAACTGCACACAGTACTCCAAATGTGGCCTGACCAAGGTTTTGTACAGCTGCATCATCACCTCCCGGCTCTTAAATTCAATCCCTCTGCTAATGAACGCTAGCACACCATAGGCTTTCTTCACAGCTCTATCCACTTGAGTGGCAACTTTCAAAGATCTATGAACATAGACCCCAAGATCTCTCTGCTCCTCCACATTGCCAAGAACCCTACATTTAACCCTATATTCCACATTCATATTTGTCCTTCAAAAATGGACAACCTCACACTTGTCAGGGTTAAACTCCATCTGCCACTTCTCAGCCCAGCTCTGCATTCTATCTATGTCTCTTTGAAGCCGACAACAGCCCTCCTCACTATCCACAACTCCACCAATCTTCGTATCATCTGCAAATTTACTGACCCACCCTTCAACTCCCTCATCCAAGTCGTTAATGAAAATCACAAACAGCAGAGGACCCAGAACTGATCCTTGCGGTACTCCACTGACAACTGGGCTCCAGGCTGAATATTTTCCATCCACCACCACTCTCTGTCTTCTATCGGTTAGCCAGTTTGTTATCCAACTGGCCAAATTTCCCACTATCCCATGCCTCCTTACTTTCTGCATAAGCCTACCATGGGGAACCTTATCAAATGCCTTACTAAAATCCATGTACACTACATCCACTGCTTTACCTTCATCCACATGCTTGGTCACCTCCTCAAAGAAGTCAATAAGACTTGTAAGGCAAGACCTACCCGTCACAAATCCGTGCTGACGATCCCTAATCAAGCAATGCCTTTCCAGATGCTCAGAAATCCTATCCCTCAGTACCCTTTCCATTACTTTGCCTACCACCGAAGTAAGACTAACTGGCCTGTAATTCCCAGGGTTATCCCTATTCCCTTTTTTGAACAGGGGCACGACATTCGCCACTCTCCAATCCTCTGGTACCACCCCTGTTGACAGCGAGGACGAAAAGATCATTGCCAACGGCCCTGCAATTTCATTTCTTGCTTCCCATAGAATCCTTGGATATATCCCGTCAGGCCCGGGGGATTTGTCTATCCTCAAGTTTTTCAAAAAGCGCAACACATCTTCCTTCCTGACAAGTATCTCCTCAAGCTTATCAGTGTGCTTCACGCTGTCCTCTCCAACAATATGGCCCCTCTCGTTTGTAAATACTGAAGAAAAATACTTGCTCAAGACCTCTCCTATCTCTTCAGACTCTACACAATCTCCCGCTACTGTCCTTAATCGGACCTACCCTCGCTCTAGTCATTCTCATATTTCTCACATATGTGTAAAAGGCCTTGGGGTTTTCCTTGATCCTACTCGCCAAAGATTTTTCATGCCCTCTCTTAGCTCTCCTAATCCCTTTCTTCAGTTCCCTCCTGGCTATCTTGTATTCCTCCAGCGCCCTGTCTGATCCTTGTTTCTTCAGCCATACATAAGTCTCCTTCTTCCTCTTAACAAGACATTCAACCTCTCTTGTCAACCATGGTTCCCTCACTCGACCATCTCTTCCCTGCCTGACAGGGACATACATATCAAAGACACGCAGTACCTGTTCCTTGAACAAGTTCCACATTTCACTTGTGTCCTTCCCTGACAGCCTATGTTCCCAACTTCTGCACTTCAATTCTTGTCTGACAGCATTGTATTTACCCTTCCCCCAATTATAAACCTTGCCCTGTTGCACGCACCTATCCCTCTCCATAACTAAAGTGAAAGTCACAGAATTGTGGTCACTACCTCCAAAATGCTCCCCTACTAACAAATCTATCACCTGCCCTGGTTCATAACCAAGTACTAAATCCAATATGGCCTCCCCTCTGGTCGGACAACCTACATACTGTGTTAGAAAAGCTTCCTGGACACACTGCACAAACACTACCCCATCCAAACTATTTGATCTAAAGAGTTTCCACTCAATGTTTGGGAAGTTGAAGTCACCCATGACTACTACCCTGTGACTTCTGCACCGTTCCAAAATCTGTTTCCCAATCTGTTCCTCCACATCTCTGCTGCTATTGGGGGGCCTATAGAAAACTCCCAACAAGGAGACTGCTCCTTTCCTATTTCTGACTTCAACCCATATTACCTCAGTAGGCAGATCCCCCTCGAACTGCCTTTCTGCAGCTGTTATACTATCTCTAATTAACAATGCCACCCCCCCCCACCTCTTTTACCATCCTCCCTAATCTTGTTGAAACATCTATAACCAGGGACCTCCAACAACCATTTCTGCCCCTCTTCTTTCCAAGTTTCCGTGATGGCCACCACATCGTAGTTTAGCCATGTGTTTTCTGGCGCTTGCAGCACTGACACAACGCTATAAAATATCATCCGCTTTAGATAGGCTTTCAGTAGCTGAGACCACACATAGCCCCATTTTGTGTACTGAGGAGCAACGTTCGTCGAACTCCTCAGTGTAATATGAGATGGCATCCCGATCTCTGGAGCCTCCAAAACAATCCCCAACAGCAACCCCCTCAAGCCCTAATGCACCACGGGAGGTTCCCAGGATCCCCAGCACCCCCAACTTCTAGGCTGGGTATCCCCAGGCTGGTACCCTGGCATTGCCCCTGTCTGCTGGCTGTGCCAGCAGGGCACCTTGGCAGTGCTAGACTGGCACACAGCTGGCATTGCCTCGGTGCCAGGCAGGCAGTACCAGGGTGCCCAGGTGGTATCAGCAGTGCCAGTGTATAACCCTTCCCAAAGGGCATGCAACTGGGAGCCTCCAATTCCCTGTGAGAACCCCATGAGTGCCGTTCCATCTGATCCCCGTTTGTGGAAACCAACACTGAGTGGCGCTTGCCCAAGGTCTCTGAGGAAAAGGGGAGAGATCTTATTGCCTCAGGTACCTCAAGAAACTGCAAATTAAGTTGAGACCAGCTGACTTGCTTTGACATGCAGATTTGCCTAAAAGTGATCTGGCCACAATGGGTGGGATTTACATCCCAACATCTTGCATGATCGTGTTAGATCTCTCGAGGTGTTGTAAACCGGGTAGACCCTAGGAGCAGAGTTTCCCAGTTTCTGTTGGCCATGTTGAGCCGCAGTGAGCTCCCTTTCGGGCGCACTATGGCAATTCGATCGCACACAAGAAGTCTTGTGTCTCTATAATGACCGGGATTCTCCATTGGAAGTCCGGTCCGCAAGGATGGAGAATGTTTGGGTACTTATGGTGGGATTCTGTACTCCACCGGTTTACGATGAGATTTCCCATTTAAACCACCCATCCTGCCAGGAACCTCAAGGGCTGGGGCGCTCTGCTGGGGGAATCAGAGGGTTTGCTGTCAGCGAACTGCCAGGAAAACCCCGTCCAAAGTTTCAGGATGTCCCAAGGCGCTTTGCACTCATTTTAAAAATATATAAATTTAGAGTACCCGATTCATTTTTCTCAATGAAGAGGCAATTTAGCGTGGCCAATCCACCTAGCCTGCACATCTTTGGGTTTTGGGGGTAAAACCCACGCAAACAGGGAGAATGTGCAAACTCCACACGGAAAGTGACCCAGCGTCTGGATCGAACCTGGGACCTCGGCGCCGTGAAGCAACAGGGCTAACCCACTGCGTCACCGTGCTGCCCTGCGCTTTGCACTCATGAAGTACATTTGAAATGCAATCACTGTTGAAATGCAACCATATTCCAAAAATGTGCAGGTGAGGTGGATTGGCCATGCTAAATTTCTCCTGAGTGTCCAATGGTTAGTTGGGGTTCCGGAGTTACAGAGATAGGGCGAGGGAGAGGGCCTAGGTTAGGGTGCTCTTTCAGAGGGTTGATGCAGACTCGATGGGCCGAATGGCCCCCTTCTGCACTGTAAGGATTCTATGATTGATTCCACGATTCACTGATGCAATGTAGGAATTGCAGCAACTGGTTTGACTGCAGTAAGGTCCTACAACGTGATAATAAGCAGATCAGAGTTTGGTCCCCTCATCAATTATTGAATTAAAATTTCGCCACCTGCTGAAGTGGCATTTGAATACGGGATTCCAAGGCCAGTGCGAGCAGTCTCTGGATTACTGGCCCAGTGACAATTCCGCTTCGTCACTGACTTCCCAGATGATTTCATTGCAGAAGATTCCAAGGGGCATAACACGGTAGCTGCTGAGCCTGCATTTATTGCCCAACCCTAATTGCCCTTGAACTGAGTGGCTCACTAGGCTGTTTCAGAGGGTATTTTAAGACTCAACCACATTGCTGCAGGGTCTGGAGTCTCATGTAAGCCGGGCCGAGTAAGGACGTCAGATTTCCTTCCATAAAGGGGGCATTCATGAACTTAACAAATGACGATAGTTTCCTGGCCACCATGGCTGAGAGAAGGGCCGGGATTCTCCGATCGTTGCGATTCACTTTTCCTGTCAGCAGCACCCCACGCCTGCGGGTTTTCTGGGTTGTTATAGTGGGAATTTCCATTGACAGGCGGCGGGAAGATAGAATCCCGCTGCAAGTGAAAGGCTCACCACCAAGAAACACGCGGCTCGGGACTGGAGAATCCCTCCCAAGTTTGTAATTATGGACTTTATTAATTACAGTGGTACCGAGGGATCTGGGTATCCTGATACATGAATGACAAAAGGTTAGCACGCAGATACAGCAAATGAGCAGGCAGGTATATGGAATGTGGATGTTTATTGTAAGAGGAAAGGAACATAAAAATAGGGAAGCTTTGCTACAGTTGTACCGGGCTTTGGTGTGACCACATCTGGAGTATTGTGTACAGTTTTGCTCTCTTTACTTAAGAATGGATGTAATAGCATGAGAAGTAGTTGAGAGAATGTCCACTCGACGGATTCCTGGAATGAAGGGGAAATCTCATGATGAAAGGTTGGATACATTGGGTCTATTACCACTGGTGTTCAGAAGAATGGGAGGTGATCTCACTGAAACATATATGTGTGTCTCCATAGGATACTGAGGGGACTTGACAGGTTGGATGCTCATGTGAGTGACAACACCCAAAGGATATATTTTTAAAATAAGGCCTCTCCCATTTAAGGCAGAAATGAGGAGAAATATTTTCTGTCAAAGACAATGGAATTATTTTCCCCAGAAATGGAGGCAGGGTAATTGAATATACTTAAGCCGGAGTCAGATGGATTCTTGATTGACAAGGAAGTCAATCAACGGTGGCACAATGGTTAGCACTGATACCTCACAGCACCAGGGACCCAGGTTCAGTTCCAAACTTGGGTGACTGTCTGTGTGGAGTTTGCACCTTCTCCCCATGTCTGTGTGAGTTTCCTCCGGGTGCTCAGGTTTCCTCCCACAATCCAAAGATGTGCAGATTAGGTGGATTGGCCATGCTAAAATTGCCCCTTTGTTGAAAAATGTGTACGTTGGTGTGGGCAAGTGGGCCTAGTTAGGGATTTCGTTCAGAGGATCAGTGCAGAATTGATGGGCCGAATGACCTCCTTCTGCATTCTAGGGGGTCCTGTGGTCACAAGGTATAGGGGTTAAACATGAAAGTAGAGACCAAAAGCAGATGAGCCATGATTCTTATTGAATAGTGAAGCAGTTGCAAGGGGCCGAATGGTCTACTCCTCATTTTATGTTTGTTGCTAGAGGTAACAAAACATGGTACCAGGCGTGTTGGCTTTAACAGAACTAGTTAGATTAGGTTAGACACAAAGGGAAGAAAATTCAGACCAGATATTCGACTGTGGAAGACTTCGGAGCAAATGGATCCTCAATGACTAACTATGGGACTCATTGGACCTCTAGGGCAGCTGGAAACAACCGATGATTTAAGTTATAACTGGAAAAGATTTGAACAGATATTCCAAATATTTATCACAGCTACTGATTTAAGCACGGTCTCTGACGCAACAAAAATAGCACTACTACTCTCAATAGGAGGACATGAAGCTAGAGAAATCTAGACTTGCTTTAATTACTTAGAAGGTGAAGACAACACCAAAATAGAAGTACTACTCAAAAAATTTGATGAATGTAAGAGTCAGTCTGGAGAGATGCTGGAAAGATTTAACTCTTGTCATAAATGCCAGAGAAACAACGATTTTATCACAAATCTCAAATTAATATCACAAGGCTGTGATTATGCTGATTTCAGAGACACTATGATAATGGATCAATTAATTTCTGGACTATGACAAAAATTTGAATAAAGAACTTTCACACGATAAGTACCGAATTCTAGAAACTGCTATACAAAAATTTCTTGCTTATGAACAAAAACAAAATCAATACTGTGAGTCTTTACAAACACAGAATCAGTGTCGAGAAAACAAGATTGGTAAAAATGGGGCAAACACTCACCACGAGGCA
The DNA here is from genome assembly GCF_902713615.1 of Scyliorhinus canicula. NCBI lineage: Eukaryota > Metazoa > Chordata > Chondrichthyes > Carcharhiniformes > Scyliorhinidae > Scyliorhinus > Scyliorhinus canicula. The sequence continues at coordinate 30,623,280 of NC_052158.1, forward strand.
GAGGCAGGTTCTCACTCAATGCAATGGTGCATTTTGAATGGCAGCCACCTTGAGTGAGTGCATTCCGGCCAGTACGCACATGCGCACTTCTCAAAAAGAAGGAAAACGGCAAAATACACTTGAGAAGCTGCGCATGCGCAGTTGCGAAAAGAGCGCACAGTAAAGGAAACACAAATTGCGCATTCGCAATCGATTCCTACGCATGATGTCATGAGCATCATGACGTCAGAGGACCCGGACCACGCCCACTTAAAAGGGAAATGCACAAAAATGAACAAAAAGACATTTAAAGCTGCAAAACCAAATTTTCTTACATCAAAAGACAGAACAATGCCCGAACTTACACCAACAGTTAAAAATAACCTCCGCAGTACCCTGGCACAAGCAGTTGAGCAGAGAGGAGAGCACAGTGATTTGTTCATTGAAGAATACTACTAAGAAGATGATTTCTTCATTGGACGTAGAAAGAACAATGACAAATCCGAAACAAAAATAGATGATTTGTTCATTGAAGACTACTGCTCAGACATGGATGAGTTATTCAGAATTGATGATCATTGCAGCAACAGGGTTGAAATGCTCAACACGACTCTTCTCATGGTAAATGAATCCAATACCATGATGCCATGGCAGATCGTCGCTACATTGGATGACAGCAGTACCCAAGAAGAAGACGACGCCACACAGAGAGCACAGATCGACTCTACAGGGAGAACACTGCACGACTCCACAGAGAGAGCGATGACAGACTCCACAGAGAGAGCAATGACAGACTCCACAGAGAGAGAGATGAAAGACTCCACAAAGAGAGCGATGAAGGACTCCACAGAGAGCAATGAAAGACTCCACAGAGAGAGCGATGAAAGACTCCACAGAGAGAGAGATGAAAGACTCCACACAGAGAGCGATGAAGGACTCCACAGAGAGCAATGAAAGACTCCACAGAGAGAGCGATGAAAGACTCCACAGAGAGAGCGACACAAGCCTCCACAAAGAGAGTGATGCAAGCCTTCACAGACAGCTCGGTGACAGACTCAAAAATGGAAGCAAGCAAACACTCCATAGTGAACGCCATGCATGAACAAGACTATGAAAGTCTATCCATCTTATCTGCACAACCAGCAGCAGACTATGAAAGTCTACCAAGTTCACGTGAACAACAAAAAGACTATGACAGTCTGCCCAGCTTATTTGAGCTACCAGAACCCAGCTCATTTAACCAAGAAGAAGACAGTCTATCCAGCTTATTTGAGCCACCGGAAGAAGACACTGAATGTCTACCCACTGTATGTGAGACAAGTGACAAGAAATCACAATTCCCATACAGGATGTGCAGGATAACAGCGAGACTGACAGATCTCAGCTCGTCTGCACAGAAGCGCTCAACAATCAGAAGAGGGCTACTCATGGGTCCAGAGAGACCACATCAATTGAAATCTTGAAGATTTTCACTCCAGAAGAGGAGTACCATGAGTCCAGAGAGACCACGTCAATTGAAATCTTGAAGATTTTGACTCCAGAAGAGGAGCACCAAGACCCACAAGAGAATGAAATCTTGAAGATTTTTATCCCAGAAGAGGAGTACCAAGAGCAACTAGAAAATTAAATCGTGAAGATTTTGACGCCAGAAGAGGAGCACCAAGAAACCAATGATGATTCAAGTGAACCAGAAATGACTCTAGAAGAGGAGTACCAAGGAAGCAAAGGAATCAAATCAACCACAAATGACTGATGTCACGAACATCAATGCAACATCAGATCATTCTCACAAAATTTCCAAGAAGAAACGCTCAATGTAACAGATACCACAACGGACACTGACACCAATAACTGTGACAATTACTCAAATCATCCACACGGAACACTCATTGAGCGCAACAAGAACAACAAACACCGCAAAACGCACAGCAGAACAACAGCAACAACAAAAACAACATGCAGCGCAACAAGAACAAGAAAGGCAACAAGAAGCATAACAGAAACAATAAGCACGACAAGAAAAACGACAAGAACAGCGACAAAAATGACAAGAACAGAAACAAATAGCACGACAAGAAAAACAACAAGAACAACAACGAAAACAACTAAAACAGAAACAACAAGCACAACAAAAACAACAAGAACGACAACAACAAGAACAACAACAGAAACAACAAACACAGAAACAACAGAAACAACAACAATGAAACAACGACCTGTACAACATGGTACAACTCTGCACATGAAGGACAATGCCACAGCACACTGCAAAACTATGACAAGACTACAAACATACCAAGGCATGGCAAAGAATCTCACAAATTCACATCTGCTGCAGAACAAGCAAGCATGCCAGCTTTCAAGGCAGATGACACACTAGATCAATACCGCAAGCACAGGAAAAAGTCCAGGTCAGATGACGACGATGACATACAGAATCAATACCGCAAGCACAGAAAAAAGTCCAGATGTAACACAGAATTGCTACCACAATTTAGAGAAGAAAAAAGTCTAAATCAGACAACAAAGTGATTCGACCATTCGAACACCTCATGATGACTTGATGGTCACTTAAATACAAGAACACTGATGACGTTCACAATGAAATAACAACACCAACGTCACCACTTCAACAACAGTAGCCGAAAGCAACTCAACCAAACAAATTCATAAAGTTTGGACTCACAAATCTTTTTATTAAGATTGGACTCATAAATATTAATTGGCTTTGTATAATCATCAAGATCATCACAACTTGTACATACCATCATTTGTCTACCTATTTCACATAAGTGAAAAAACCTTAGAGACTAAATGCATTCACATTTGACGGACTAACTCATTGATTTTATGTAATGCATTTGTAAACTGCATCCATTATGTTTGTTCAATTTTCTTCACAACATACAGAAAATATGTAACATGAAAAAAGGGGGATGTAGTGATCTCTATCTGTGCATGTACACAAGAGGTTAATGTGTAATCAGTAGCACCACATGATCACTAGAGGGCCGAACCAACAGGCGTATAAAAGGCAAAGACATTGGGTCTCTGGTTCCCTTGGGGTGCACTATGACCAGGGCAATAGCAGAGTAGTTCAGATGGCTAGTGGAGTTACGTATAGTTACTGTTGTTAGATCTTGTTAACCTTATCACTAGTTTCAAAGTTAAAGCAAGGAACTCATGCAATTATTGTTATAGTTACTCAATAAACCTTTTGTTACGACTGGATGAGTTCGAGTTTTCTTCATCGAGATTCAGAAGACCTCTTCATTAGCTAAGGATTGTGCAGCACATGTTACCTACCACACGTAACAGAACACTGGACAAGGTATATAAATAGTGTGGCTGCAAGAGCAGGTCACAGGCTGGGCATCCTGCACCGAGCGACTCACCAAATCCTGTCCACCACCTACAAGGCACAAGTCAGGAGTGTGATGGAATACTCTCTCCTTTCCTGGAGGAGTGCAGCTCCAACAACCTCAAGAAGCTCAACACCATCCAGGACAAAGCAGCCTGCCTGAATGACATCCCATCTGCTACCTTCAACATTTACTCCCTCTACTACTGGCATGTTATGGCAGCAGTGTGCACCATCTAAAGTTTGTACTACAGCACCCTCCAACCCTACGGCCTCTACCACCTGGAAGGACTAGGGCAGCAGACACATGGGAACACCACCGATCTACAAGTTCCCTTCTAAGCCACTCACCACACTGACTTGGAAGCATATAATCATCCCTTCACTGTTGCTGGGCCGAAACCCTGCAACTCTGTTCCTAACAGCACTATAGGTGTACATACTGACCGTAGTGAATTGAGAAGGTGGCTCACCACCACCTTCTCAAGGGCAATTAGGGATCAGCAACAAATAATTCTGGCCCAGCTCAATTCCCATGAAGGGAAATAAATAGATGAGGGCTGATATGTATCTTAACTCCTTTGTTCCGTGTCACTTCACATCATTCTGCAAAAAAAAATCAAGCTCAATTCTGAAATTTTCGACTGACTTTTATCCTTGACAGCTTTATGGGGGACAGCATTCCAGATTCCCACTTCCACTGCCCTTTGCATGAAGAAGTGTTTTTGAGTATCATCCTGAGCAGCCTAACACTAATTGTAAGGTTATGCCCCCTTGTTCCAGGCTTTCCCGCAATAGAAAATAGTTTCTCTCGTTCAATTCTATCAAATCCTTTAATCATCGTAAACATCTCAACTAAATTGCCTGCTAATTTCGAGGGAATACAAGCTCCATATGTGCAACCTGTCCTCATATTCTAACCCACCTAGCCTTCAAGGCCAATCTTAGAGTCATAATAGAGTTTTACAGTGCAGCAAGAGCCCTTCGACCCATCGTCTTTCCCGGCCATTGAGAATCTACCTCTACCATTCCCATTTCCAGCAAATCTAGACAGCACTGTAGGTGTACCTACACCACGTGGACTGCACCAATTCAAGATGGCGGGTTCCCACCCCCTTCTCAGGGGTAATAAGGGGTGGGCGGCATTCTGGCCTAGCCAGCGGCACCCACATCCTATGAATGAATTTAAGGGGCAGCATGGCGGCACAGTGGTTAGCACTGCTGTCTCACGGCACCGAGGTCCCAGGTTTGATCCCGGCTCTGGGTCACTGTCCGCGTGGAGTTTGCACATTTTCCCCGTGTTTGCATGGGTTTCGCCCCCACAACCCAAAGATGTGCAGGCCACGTGGATTGGCCACACTAAATTGCCACCTTAATTGGAAAAAATGAACTGGGTACTCTAAAATTTTCACCTTCATGAGGGACGGTGCCCAGAACTGAACATAGTTACTTCAGATGGGCTGTGACAAGAGCTTTGTACAATTGTGGCAGAACATACGACCATTGCGTTCCAGACCCCCTTGAGATAAAGTGCAAAATACCGTTTGCCTTTTCGATTACTTTTTTAGCACCTGTCCATTAGCTTTGTGTGAATTCTGTGCAGGGAGCTCGACTCTCTCTGCCACTCTACATTCACCAGCCTCTCAGCATTTCAAAAAGTTTCCGGCGGATCGCTCCCAGGCCCACTATGCATGATCTCCAACTGCCCCACATTGAACTGTATTTGCAACAGTTTCTCCCATTCATTTAATCCATCAATTTTCCTTTTGAGTCTTCCTGGTCACATTGATGCCACTCATTGTGCTACCTAACTCAATGCTGCCTGCAACCCTTCACAACAGGACTCTCTGTTCCTGTAACTAAGTCGTTGATCTGTTCTTGTGAAAAGCTGAAGCCCAAGTGCAGATCTCCGAGAGATTTTTAATGTGGTGTATATAGAGGTTTGGGAGTGAGTGATACACTGCATTCTAATAGACGGGTTCAGATGGCTCATCTGTGGAATAAAAAAAAAATTAAATTACGAGATGTGTCGCTGGCTAGGCCATCCCTATTGCCCATCCCTAATTGTCCTTGAGAAGGTGGTGAGCTGCCTTCTTGAACAGCTGCAGTCTTTGTGGTGTAGGTACACGCACAGTGCTATTAAGGAGGGAGATCCAGGATTTTGACACAACGATACTGATGGAATAACAATATATTGCCATGACGTGGCCGGCATTGAACTGGGGTGGGCACAGTAAGAAGTCTTACAACACCAGGTTAAAGTCCAACAGGTTTGATTGGAATCGCTAGCTTTCGGAGCATAGCTCCTTCATCAGGTTACCTGATTCCAAACAAACCTGTTGGGCTTTAACCTGGTGTTATAAGATATATTTCCAAGTCAGGATGCTGAGTGACTTGGAGTGGAACATCCAGGTAATGGTGTTCCCAGGTATCTGCTGTTCTTGTCCTTTTATAAGATAGCGGTCGTGGATTTGGAAGGTGCTGTTGAAGGCACCTTGGTGAGTTCCTGGAGTGCATCTTGTAGATGGTACACATGGCTGCTATTGTTCATCGCTGGTGGGGGGATTGAATATTTGGGAAGGCTGCTTTGACCTGGATGGCAGACAGGTTTTGGAGAGTCAGGAGGTGAGTTACTCACAAAGGATTCCTAGCCTTTGACTTGTTCTCATGGCACAGCTTATATGTGACCTGCCCAGTTCAATTTCTGGTCAATTGTAGCCCCCAGGATGTTGATAGTGGGGAATTCAATGATAGTAATGCCACTGAATGTCAAGGGCAATGCTTGGATCCTTTCTTGTTTGATATGGTCACTTGTGTTGTGCAATTGTTACTTACCACATGTCAGCCCAAGCCTGGCTATTGAAAATGAAATGAAAATGAAAATCACTTATTGTCACGAGTAGGCTTCAATGAAGTTACTGTGAAAAGCCCCTAGTCGCCACATTCCGGCGCCTGTCCGGGGAGGCTGGTACGGGAATCGAACCGTGCTGCTGGCCTGCTTGGTCTGCTTTAAAAGCCAGCGATTTAGCTTGGTGAGCTAAATCAGCCCCCTATTGTCCAGGTCTTGAAGTATTTGGACATGGGGGGGGGTGATTCTCCGCACTCACGACGGTGCGGAGAATAGCGGGGGTCGTAAATTTTTACGGCCACGCTAGTCTGACGCCCTCCCGCTAATCTCCCCCCCCCCCCCCACGCCCGCATCCCGACACGAATCGCTGCCCGCCGTTTTTTTACGGCGAGCAGCGATTCTCAGCTGGCCGATGGGCCGAAGTCCAAGCACTTTACGACCGTTTTTAGGAACGTCAAAGACACCTGGTCTGACCGTTCGTAAAAACGGCCGTAAAGTTGGGATGTTGGGAACCATGGCACCGATTGGCACGGCAGTACCACGGCCGTGCCAAGGGTGCCATGGGCCCGCGATCGGTGGGCACCGATCGCGGGCAGCGGGTACTTACCCCGCGCACTCTTTGTCCTTCCGCCGCCCCGCTGTATCTATTCACGGGGCGGCTGAGGGGCATCTCGGCCCGCGCATGCGCGGGTTTCGCGCAAATGCACAATGACGTCATCCGCGCATGCCCAGGTTGGAGTCTTCCAATCCGCGCATGCGCGGCTGACGTCATGTGACGCGTCAGCCGTCGCAAACTCTGGCAAGCGGGCTTAACGAAATTCGTTAAGCCCGCGATGCCGGAGTTCACGGCCGCGGCATGCTAGCCCCGACTGGGGACCAGAATCGGTTCCCGGTCGGGGGGGCGGAGGCTGGCGTCAAACAAACCCGTTTTTGACGCCAGCCTCATGATTTCTCCAGGTTTCGGAGAATCATGCCCAGACTGCTTCAGTATCTGAGGAGTCGAGAATGGTGCTGAAAATGGTGCAATCATAAGCGAACATCCCCATATCTGACCTTATGATGGAAGTAATGATGCAACTGAAGATGGATTGGATCTCGGACCCTATCTTGAGGAACTACTACAATATCCTGTAGCTCTAATGATTAACCTCCAACAATCACAACCATTTTCCTTTGTGCCAGGTATGACTCCAACCAGCAGAGAGTTTTCTCCCTGATTCCCATTGAGTCCAGTTTAGCTAGGGCTCCTTGCTGCCATACTCAGGTCAAATGCTGCCGTGAACTCAAGGGCAGTCATTCTCACCTCAGACATTCAGCTCTTTTGCCCATGTTTGAACCAAGGCTGTAATGAGGTCAGGAGCTGAGTGAATTTTGCATATTGGATGCCTGGGAGTGAATTACAGACTGAAATCTAATCAAGTGGTTCAGATGTAGAATAATGATTGCCTGGGAGTGAGTTATTGACTGGAATCTAATCAAGGGGTTCAGATGGTTTATATATAGAATAATGATTGCCTGGGGGTGAGTTATTGACTGGAATCTAATCGAGGGGTTCAGATGGTTTATATATAGAATAATGGATACCTGGGAGTGAATTACAGACTGGAATCTAATCGAGGGGTGCAGATGGTTTATATAGAATGATGGATTCCTGGAAGCCTGTTACAAGCTTAATTTATCATTCCTATTAAGTGAATTTGTGTCTTCCTCTAACTGTTCACACAGGACGTGCTTCCATATGAAGACAATTGCATAATTTTACTTTGAGTTTTGCAAACTTACAGATCCTTGGAAACAGGGTCACAGGAGAATTTATTAATTACCATCACTCTCGTGTGAGACTTGCCGCCTGTGCTGTTCTTCATCGCTGGATGCTTTCAACCGTTGTCTTTTGCAACTTCTCTTTCCCCATGTTTCTGAATTATTGCTGAGTGGGAAGAAAGCTGCAGAATGGCACAGCACAAAAGGTGACCATTTAGCCCCATCGCACCCCTGTCAGCATTTTGAAAGAGCTATTCGGATATTTCAATCATGACGACAGGTATTTTCCTCTCATGTATTTATGCTATTCGCCTTCAAAGTTAACATTGAAAGTGCTTCCACCGCCCTTTCAGACTACACATTTGGGCATAGCCTCAAAATAAGGAGAAATAGATTTAGGACTGAGTTTAGGAGGAATTTCTTCACCCAAAGGGTTGTGAATCTATGGAATTCCTTGCCCAGTGAAGCAGTAGAGGCTCCTTCGTTGAATGTTTTTAAGATAAAGATAGATAGTTTTTTGAAGAATAAAGGGATTAAGGGCTATGGTGTTCGGGCCGGAAAGTGGATCTGAGTCCACAAAAGATCAGCTATGATCTCATTGAATGGTGGAGTAGGCTCGAGGGGCCAGATGGTCTACTCCTGCTCCTAGTTCTTATGTTCTTATATTCAACAACACAGCCGACACTGTTTAAATAGTTCCTTCATGTTGCCTCTGGTTCTTCTGCCAAAAAATAAAGTTATTTGATTTGAAAAAAATTCTCCATTTTGTATTTGATGCAGCTGTCCTTCAGTACAGAGAGCACTGTACTTTCGGAGGGACAGTACTGAGAGTACTGCACATTCGGAGGGACAGTGCTGAAGGAGCACTATACTTTCGGAGGGACAATACTGAGAGTACTGCACATTCGGAGGGACAGTGCTGAAGGAGCACTGTACTTTCGGAGCGAAAGTACACTGCACTTTCAGAGAGACAGTACTGAGAGCACTGCATATTCAGGCGGACAGTGCTGAAGGAGTACTGTACTTTCAGAGGGACAGTGCTGAGGGAGCACTACAGTTTCGGAGGGACAATGCAGAGGAAACACTGTACTTTCGGAGGGACAGCGCTGAGGGAACAATTAACTTTCGGAGGGACAGTGCTGACGGAGCACTGCACTTTCGAAGGGACAGCACTGAGGGAGCACTATACTTTTGGAGGGACAGTACTGAGGGAGCACTACAGTTTCGAAGGGACAGTGCTGAGGGAACACTACTTTCGGAGGGACAGCACTGAGGGAGCATTGCACTTTCAGAGGGACAGTGCTGAGGGAGCACTGCACCTTTGGAGGGACAATGCTGAGGGAGCACTGCACTTTCAGAGGGACAGTACTGAGGGAGCACTGCACTTTAGGGAGGGACAGTACTGAGGGAGTACTGCACTTTCAGAGGCACAGTACTGAGAGCACTGCACTTTCGGCGGGCCAGTGCTGAAGGAGCACTGTACTTTCAGAGGGACAGTACTGAGAGCACTGCACTTTCAGAGGGACAGTACTGAGAGCACTGCACTTTGGGAGGGACAATACTGAGAGCACTGCACTTTCAGAGGGACAGTACTGAGAGCACTGCACTTTCGGCAGGATAGTACTGAGGGAGCACTGCACTTTTGGAAGGACAGTACTGAGGGTGCACTACAGTTTCGGAGCGACAGTGCTGAGGGAACACTCTACTTTCAGAGGGACAGTACTGAGGGAGCACTGCACTTTCAGAGAGACAGCGCTGAGGGAACATTGTACCTTGGGAGGGACAGTACTGAGGGAGCATTGCACTTTCGGAGACACAGTACTGAGGGAGCACTGCACCTTCGGAGAGACAGTGCTGAAGGAACACTGTACTTTCAGAGGGACAGTACTGAGGGAGCACTGTACTTTCGGAGGGACAGTACTGAGGGAGCACAGGACTTTTAGAGGGACCACGCCGAAGAACTACTGGAGAGACAGTTCGGAGGGAGCACTGCACTTTCAGAGGGGCAGTGCTGAGGGAGTTCTGCACTTTTGGAAGGACAATGCAGAGAGAGCGCTGCAATTTTGGAGGAACAGCACTTAGCAGTACTGCATCTTCAGAGGGACAGAACAGCGAGATCATTGAAAGTTTGGCAGGACATTGCTGAGGGAGCATTGCACTTTCAGAGGGACAGTGCTGAGGGAGCACTGCACCGTCGTAGTGTCAGTACTGAGAGAGCATTGCATGTTCATTGGGCCGTACTGGGGAGCCACTGCACTGTTGGAGGGCAGAACTGAGAAAGTGCCACACTTTCAGTGGGCAGTACTGTGGGGGAAACCGGAGCACCCGGAGGAAACCCATGCAGACATGGGGAGAATGTACAAACTCCACACAGTCACCTAGGGCCCGAATCGAACCTAGGTCCCTGGCTCTGTGAGGCAGCAGTGCTAAACCACTGTGTAGTATTTAAAGGTGAGATTGGGGCAATTGCTCTCTGTGTTGTGGCCAATATTTAGCCCTCAAGCAATATTACTGGGAAAAAAAATGTATTAACTGGTCATTATCACATTGCTGTTTTTGGGATCGTGCTGTGCCCTACATTGGAACACTTACTGCATGTCCAAAAGCATGTTGTTGGCTCTAAATCACTTTAGAACAGCTTAAGTTGTAAAAGGTGCTACCAAAATCAAGTCTTCCTTAAATTCTAGCCCTTTTTCAGTGACAGATTGGCACCATTACAACTGCAACCAAGATGGTGTGAACTCCAAACTAGGCCCGAAACCAGCAGTCTGCATTGCACCCCCATTGACTTCAGTAGTGAAGCAAAGCAGTGGTGTAGTGGGACAAAGGTTCAAACCCACCATAGCACCAGGTGGAACCTCAATTCAATTCATTAATGAAGTCTGGAATTGCAAACATGTCTCAGTAATGGAGGCAAGAAAATTATCATTGTTTGTCAGTTCATCTGATTTACTAATGCCCCCCTTCGGGAAGGAAATCTGCCATCCTCACCTGGCCAAGCGAGACACTCAGTTGAGGGGCAATTAGGGATGGGCAATAAATGCTGGCCCAGCCAGCGACACCCACAGCTCATTAAAGAAATTTTAAAAAGCATGGAGTGTAAACCTGGTGCCCTACTGACTATTCCAATTTCACTTTTGATGTCCTGAATATCAAGCTACACCTGAGCAGCCCCTTGCCCCTCTGACAGGACAGCACTGCCTTGTCCTGACCCTCTGATGGTGCAGCATTCCATCATCACCACGTCTGGCAATGCAGTGCTCCCTCAGTGCTGACCCCCTGACAGTGCAGCACTCCCTCACCACTGGCCCTCTGACAGTGCAGTACTCCCTCAGGACTGCCCCTTTGAGGGCATCACAGTGGTGCAGTGGTTAGCACAGTTGCCTCACGGCACCGAGGTCCCAGGTTCGATCCCGGCTATGGGTCATTGTCCGTGTGGAGTTTGCACATTCTCCCCGTGTTTGCGTGGGTTTTGCCCTCACGATCCACAAATGTGCAAGGTAGGTGGATTGGCCAGGCTAAAGTGCCCCTTAATTGGAAAAAATTAATTGGGTGCTCCAAATTTATTTAAAAAAGAACTGACGCTCTGACAGTGCAGCACTCGATTAGTACTAACCCTCTGACAGTGCAGCACTCGATTAGTACTAACCCCCTGACAGTGCAGCACTCCCTCAGGACTGGCCCTTTGACAGTGCAGCACTCCCTCAGTTCTATACTCCCGATTGTGCAGCACTCCCTCAGTTCATTACCCCCAACGTGCAGCACTTCCTCAGTTCTTTGCTCTCGACAGCGCAGTATTCCCTCAGTTCGTTACCCCCAACAGTGCAGCACTCCCTCAGTTCGATGCCCCCGACAGTGCAGCACTCCCTCAGTTCTTTGCCCCCGACAGTTCAGCACTCCCTCAGTTCGATTCCCCCAACAGTGCAGCACTGCCTCACTAATGGTCACCTGAGAATGCAGCTATACCCCAGGACTGCACTTGGAGTGTCAGCCTGGATTCTGGGCTCGTAATGACCACTCAGATATTCATAAGTATTAACAATTTGGCAGTACTGGTTTATTCCTTTAATCAGAAATATTTGATCATTTACATAAAATGAACCAGTTGATTTATCTTGCGCCATGAATAATGGATAGCCTGCATTTGAATATGTAATGGCTTGGATGCAGTAGACACAGTTAAGAATTAATTGCCAATTGAACGTGCGATAAGCGCTGAAACAGGCTCTTCAGCCCATCATGTCTGTGCCGGCCATCAAGCACCTATCTGTTCCAATCCCATTTTCCAGCATTTTGTCTGTAGCCTTTTATGCTATATATCTAAATGCCTAAATGGTGTGAGGGATCCCACCTCTACCACTCTTTCAGGCAGTGAGTTTCAGATTCCCATCACTCTGGGAGTGAAAAGGTTTTTTTCTCAAATACCCTCTAAATCTCCTGCCCTTTTACCTTAAATCTCTGTCTCCTGGATATTGACCCTCCCCTCCATGAAGGGGAATTTGTTCCTATCCACCCTTTCTATGTCCCTCATTAGTTTGTACACACAAAGGGTGGTATACATCTGGAACTCATCTCTCCACTGCAAAAGAGGCTGTTGAGGCCAATGGAAAATTTTAAAGAAATATTGTTTTTTTTCCCCTCGGTGGGATATGTGGGGATCCAGAACCAAGGCTGTTAAAATAATGATTGGCCATGATGCGACCATGTGGCGTGACCGAGATTGAGGGGGCTGTAGGGCTGCCTCTTGTTTTTAATGGTACATTCACCGTCCGCAGGTCGAGTCGAGCTTGGCTGGGGTGCCATCTCGTATATTTCAGGAAGGGCTGCTGCTTCTCGGACGGGTGCATGCCCCCTGCCAACCCTTCCCCCTCACCAGCTGTTCTGAATATTGCTGGTCGATATCGTGAACTGGAGGGGGGGGGGGGGGGGGGGGGGGGGGGTGTCATTGGCGGAGCACCCGAGGGTGAACGTCCCTGGGTGAATTTTAACCCTCTGCTCCCCACCGTGATTTTGAGGAGGTTAAAATCGCCCCATGGTTGAAGATGTAAAGCAGCTGCAAGAGAATTTGGACAGACTTGATGAGTGGGCAAGAACATGACAGATGGGATAAAATGTGACGTAGAAGAAACAGATATGCAGAGTATTTCGAAGTAAGTAAGAAATTAGAAAGTGGGGATGTACAAAAGGACCTTCTTGTCCATAAGTCACTGAAGGCTAGTGCACAGGCCCAGCAAGTTATTAGGACAGGGGTGGGCAAACTAGGGCCCGCGGGCCGCATGCGGCCCGCCAAAGGTCTTTATGCGGCCCACCAAGTCATTAAAAAAAAACATTTTTTTTTTAATTTTTAATTTTATTTTTTTATTTTTAATTTTTTTTTAAGGTTAATGGGGGGGGGGGGCTGTTGGGTTACTTACTGGTATAGGGTGGATATGTTGACTTGAGTAGGGTGATCATTGCTCGGCACAACGTCGAGGGCCGAAGGGCCTGTTCTGTGCTGTACTGTTCTATGTTCTATATGAGGTGCCCAGAATCATAATCGGGTGAAGTAATTATTTTACTTAATATACTATGCGGCCCTTTAAAATTGTGAATTTCTGAATGTGGCCCTTGCATGGAAAAGTTTGCCCACCCCTGTATTAGGAAGTGTAATAGTATGTTAGCTTTATCTCAAGAGGATTTGAGTACAGGAGTAGTGATGTTTTGCTTCAGTTGTATAGGAGCTTGGTTTGTCCGTACCTGAAGTAATGTGTGCCGTTTTGGTCCCCTTAACTCAGAAAGAACATTATTACCACAGAGGGAGGGCAACCAAGATTCACCAGACTTGTTCCGGGGATAGAAGGACTATCTTATGAAGAGAGATCAGGCAAGCTGGGCCTGTATTCTCTAGAGTTTCAAAGGAATAGACAGGGTAGATGCAGGGAAGCCGTTTCCCCAGGCTGGGGAGTCTAGAACCACGGGACACAATTTCAAAATAAGGGGGATGCCATTTAGGACCGAGGTGAGGTGAAATTTCTTTATTCAGCGGGTTGTGAATCTTTGGAATTCTCTACCCCAGAGGGCTGTGGAAGCTCAGTCATTGAGAATATCTAAAGCGGAGATTGATAGATTTTTGATTGACAATAACGTGAAAGGTTATGGGGATAATGGGTGTAAAAGGCATCAGAGTACCTGATCAGCCCTGATCGTATTGAATGATGGAACAGACTTGATGAGCTGAACGATCTACTCCTGTTCTTCTTTTTCCATGTTTCCAGGCCATGTTTCCAGGTGGTGCGCGGTTAAACAAGCCTGACCTCTGTTCAATTTATGCTCATGGCCGCTGAGACCAAGTTGTGCCCAACAGCACCTGCCGCTTTAAGGATTGGGCATGCAATTTATACGTCACTTCAGGAAATATACATTTATCAGAGTTAAATTGCCAGCATACCGAATCAGACACAGTAGTGTTGTCAGGAAATCTATCCAGTCAATTTTCCGTCTTCACCTGCCATCTTTTTTTGAGCAGTCTTTCAAACACAGCAAAATGAATGTAAATTTAAAACACACATTTCTTGATATTAAAGCCCTGATGAATGCTCCCTCCGCTTTTGCTGGCATTAGTCTACGTGAGATTAATCAAAGAAGGAGGCCATTCAACCCATCATACCTCTTTGGCACCAATACCTTCACTGCCTCCTGGCACAGTCACTCATAATGTATAGCCAGCATTGGCACAGATAGGATAAGTCGAATGGACCGTTTCAATACAGTCATTTCTCCCCCTGGTGTTCCATGAGGTCTCCGCTGCTTGTTTACAAATGGTGCCACAGAATCTTTCCATCCAACTGGAGAGGGAAAACGGGATGAAGGCCCCATTTGGCAGGATTCTCCATCGGCTGACACCAGAAACGTGAAATGCGATTGGGCTGAGAATCGGTTCCAACGTCGAAATTGTGGTTTCACGCTAAATCACAATTCTCCAGTGCCTCGACAGTAGCGTCAATGCGTTCCAGAACACACATACAGTAAAGGCTGTTAGCATTAGCGGGTCTGACCCGATATTCTCTGGGGCATCCGTGATGCTATGCCTCCAATGGGGTAAATTCCCGATGGTTGGAAGTCAATCATCTCAGCTCCAGGACATCACTGCAGGAGTTCCTCAGGGTAGTGTCCGAGGCCCAACAATCTTCAGCTGCTTAATCAATGAGCTGCCTTCCATCATAACATCAGAAGTGGAGATGTTTGTGGATGACTGCACAATGTTCAGCACCATTCGTGACTCCTCATATAATGAAGTAACCCATGTCCAAATGCAGCAAGACCTGGACAATATCCAGGTTTGGGCTGACAAGTGGCAAGTTATGTTTGTACCACACAATTGCCAAGCAACCATCTTCTACAAGAGAGGTTCTAACCAACGCCCCATTACATTCAATGGCATTACCATTGCTAAATCCCCAACAATCAACATCCACAGTGGTTACCATTGATCAGAAACTGAACTGGACTCGCCATATTAATACTGTGGCTACCAGGGCAGGTCAAAGGCTATGAATCCTACGCCAAGTAACTCACCTCCTGACCCCCAAAGCCTGTCCCCCATCTACAAGACAAAAGAAAGGAGTGCAATGGAATACTCTCCACTTGCCTGCATGAGTGCAGCTCCAACAACACTCAAGAGGCTCGACACCATGTTACAGTGTTTATATTTGTATTTGTATTTTTTGTTATAAAACCACAAATGCCTTAATAGAATGTTTTAAAACAAAAACTCGACACCATCCAAAACAAAGAGGCCACTTGATTGCTCCCCTTTCCACAAACATTAAAACCTGCCACCACCAATGATAAGTGGCAGCCATGTATACTATTGACAAGATGCACTGCAGTAACTCACCAAGGTTCCTTAGACGACACCTTCCAAACCCACGACCACTACCACCTTGAATAAGAAGAGCAGCAGATACCAGGGAACCCCACCACCTGGAGGTTCCCTTCCAAGTCACTCACCACCCAACATCCTGGAACTCCATCCTGGTGGAACAACCTCCGTAACAGCACAGTGGGTGGAATTACACCTCAAGGACTGCAGCAGTTTAAGAAGGCAACGCACCACCACCTTCTAAAGGGCAACTAGGGATGCGTAATAAATGCTGGCCTGACCAGTGACACCCACATCCCGTAAACAAATGATGATAAAAAGAACACCCTCAGTACTGACCATCCGATATGTTGCTCTATAATAATGCTGTTGAACCACAAGCCTTCCCTTATATCGATCAAATGACCACACAACCAGTTAGTTAGTTCAAAAGTTGGTTTATTCACATACACAAGAGTTATCTCAACATGCAAACACAATATCTACTACAGGTTAAACTACATCAATCAGCTACAATAACCTGTACTTAACTTCAGGGTGAATGGCACTGTGCAAATGGATAAGGTCTTTATCTGGATTTCACTTGGCTAGTTCGAAGAAAGTGGCTCTGTCTCTGCTGGGCTCATCCATCAGGTAGCGATTGTTAGTCTTGAACTTGGCTGGCTGTTCCTGCGACGATTGGGTTGGCACAGGCTGGATCCAAAAGAGACAGAACACATGGCTGTGTCCTCTTTTATCCCTCTGGGATTTTGCGCTCTTTGGAGCGGTCCGTATCCTTGTACCCAATAGTTTAACAGGGCTCTGATCACTGTCTTGGATTTTGTGCAAAAAGGGGTGCGTGCCTTGGTAGCTGGGCGGGTCCTTAGCGGTCACTGACGTTGGCAGTTGGGCATTCCAATTTAAGGGGAGTGGTGCCGATCAGTCTGTGGCTGTACTGATTGCTTGATTGGAGTTCTAATGTCCTGGGAAATGGGCCGTTAAAATGCAAATGAGCGGGGGTTTCGATCAAGTCTGGTTATGTTTCAGTTACACATAGTCTCTGTTTCTGTCTGAGTCCTGGGTTGGCCATAATCCCCATGGTCCTTTGCAGGTGGCCATCTTAGATGGCTACAGATAGTACAACACTCCCTCAGTTCTGAACCTCCGACATTTCAGCACTCCCTCAATACTGTTCCGGCCAGTTGAGCTCAGTGGGCTGAACTACTTGTTTGTAATGCAGATTGAAGCCAACAATTTCCATCCCGGCTGAGGTTATTCATGAAGGCCCCACCTTCTCAACCTTGCCCCTCGCCTGAGATGTGGTGAACCTCAGGTTAAATCACCATCAGTCAGCTCTCCCCCTCAAAAGGGAAAGCAACCTATTGTCATCTCGAACTGTGGAGACTTTACTTTACTGGCATTGCAACATCTTCATAATACCTGACCTCTGACAATGCAGTTCTCCCTCAGTACTGACCCTCTGAAAGTGCAGCACTCCCTCAGTACTGACCCTCTGACAGTGCAGCACTCCCTCAGTACTGACCCTCTGACAGTGCACCACTCCCTTATACTAGCCCACTGAGGGCAGCACTCCCTCAGTACTGACCCACTGACAGTGCAGCAGTCCCTTAGTATTGACCCTGACGGTGCAGCACTCCCTCAGTACTGACCCTCTGACAGTGCAGCACTCCCTCAGTACTGGCCCTCTGACATTGCAGCATTGCCTCAGTACTGACCCTCTGACTGTGCAGCACTCACTCAGTACTGACCCTCTGACATTGTAGCATTGCGTCAGTACTGACCCTCTGACTGTGCAGCACTCTCTCATTAATGCCTTCCTGTATTTTGCACTGAAGTCTCCAGAGACGCGCACAAACCCACAGCTCCCTGACTAGGAAGCCAGAGTTCCGTCGTTCGACACTGGAGAGAAAAGCATGAGCCCCAGGACAGTGCAGGGAGTCACCCGCTCAGGATTAGAGCCCACAGGTGCATGTCCCTGCAAAACAGCGTCTCAGTAACCTTGCTGAAACCTTAGATCGACTTCCTTCCCTCCCCCTGAGAAGCAGTTCCTGTTTTTCTTGTTCCGCAAGTGCCGACCTGTCTAGCTGTTTTGTTTTTGCAGTCAACCCTCCGGCGAGTTTGTGCAAGAGGGCTGCTGTGGGGCCCGGGGCCCTGGGTCAGGCTTCCCTCGGCACTCCGGCTGCCCGACTGAAGTCTGCCGGCAGTGTGGGCCTTGGAGCGGAACTCAAGTCTGACCTCAGTTGGCCTGGTCCAAACGAAAACACCGACGTCCCAAGCCAGGTCTGAGAAGAAAGGTGGCCCTCTCAGAGGTAAACAGAGGATTTGGGACTGTCTGGTGGGCACTCCAACCAGCTTCAGTCAGAGGTGGTGTTGCCCGGAGGGCTGTCTACTTTACCGACGCAGCAACAGACCCGCGGTGCCTCGGGATAACCCTTGTCTGAACCTGGAGTTCATGGATTCCTGTTTGCAGCTTGTGACACACGAGGAACGTACTTGTGCCAGCTTTGGTCCGCAGGCCGGTACCAATGGACGAGGATGAGATCAACTTCAGGATGTGTGGCTTGCTTGCGGTCCGGAGGGACTCGAGAGGTTGCGATGGGATGAGGACGCGGTGGTACTGCGATTTGGACTTGGTAGGTAAGCAGAGGCCACCGATCAGCTCCTCGCTCAGGCAGTGGGCTGTTCTCAGCATCTCCTTTTGTGCCGTCAGCCCGTTGCTCAGTGGGGCCACTCTCTGAATGGGGGAGATCACATCAGCGGTCGGAGCACAAAGTCAGACCAACAGTTCTAGTGCATTACTGACGGAGTGCTGCACTGCCAGAGGGGCAGCACTGAGGGTGCTGTACTGCCAGAGGGTCAGTGCTGAGGGAGTGCTGCACTGCCAGAGGGTCAGCACTGAGGGTGCTGCACTGCCAGAGGGTCAGCACTGAGGGTGCTGCACTGCCAGAGGGTCAGCACTGAGGGTGCTGCACTGTCAGTGGGTTAGCACTGAGGGTGCTGCACTGTCAGAGGGTCAGCACTGAAGGTGCTGCACTGTTAGAGGGTCAGTACTGAGGGAGAGCTGCACTGCCAGAGGGTCAGCACTGAGGGTGCTGCACTGCCAGAGTGTCAGCACTGAGGGTGCTGCACTGCCAGAGGTTCAGCACTGAGGGAGTGCTGCACTGCCAGAGGGTCAGCACTAACGGAGTGCTGCACTGTCAGAGGGTCAGCACTGAGGGAGTGCTGCACTGTCAGACAGTCAGCACTGAGAGTGCTGCATTGCCAGAGGTTCAGTACTGAGGGAGTGCTGCACTGTCAGAGGGTCAGTACTGAGGGAGTGCTGCACTGCCAGAGGGTCAGCACTGAGGGAGTGCTGCACTGTCAGAGGGTCAGCACTGAGGGAGGGCTGCACTGTCAGAGGGTCAGCACTGAGGGAGGGCTGCAATGCCAGCGGGTCAGCACTGAGGGAGTGCTGCACTGCCAGAGGGTTAGCACTTTCATAGCATTTACCGTGCAGAAGGAGGCCATTCGGCCCATCGAGTCTGCACCGGCTCCTGGAAAGAGCACCCTACCCAAGATCAACACCTCCACCCTATCCCCATAACCCAGTAACCCCACCCAACACTAAGGGCAATTTTGGACACTAAGGGCAATTTATCATGGCCAATCCACCTAACCTGCACATCGTTGGACTGTGGGAGGAAACCGGAGCACCCGGAGGAAACCCACGCACACACGGGGAGGATGTGCAGACTCCGCACAGACAGTGATCCAAGCCGGAATTGAACCTTGGTCCCTGGAGCTGTGAAGCGATTGTGCTATCCACAATGCTACCGTGCTGCCCCTGAGGGTGTGCTTAGCAGCACTGCCAGAGGGTCAGTACTGAGGGAGAGCTGCACTGTCAGAGGGTCAGCACTGAGGGAGTGCTGCACTGTCAGAGGGTCAGCACTGAGGGAGTGCTGCACTGTCAGAGGGTCAGTACTGAGGAAGTGCTGCACTGTCAGAGGGTCAGTACTGAGGGAGTGCTGCACTGTCAGAGGGTCAGTACTGAGGGAGTGCTGCACTGTCAGAGGGTCAGTACTGAGGGAGTGCTGCACTGTCAGAGGGTCAGTACTGAGGGAGTGCTACACTGCCAGAGGGTCAGCACTGAAGGTGCTGCACTGCCAGAGGGCCAGTACTGAGTGTCATATGAGAGTACCTTTAAGAAATAGGTGTTTAAGAAAGGTACCTTTAAGAAATTGGTGTTGATCAGTGATGTCAGAGTATGGGTGGAGCTGGGCTGTCTGTCAGCTTTTTTACTTTTGTTTTAGCCTGTTTGCTGCAGGGTGTGTTTTAGTTTAATTTTGAGTGTTGAGCTGAAGCCAGACCCAGCAAGTGTACTGCTGTTCTCTCTTCCATCAAAAGACTATCTCTTGATCATTTGGTGAATTCAGAATTATAAATGTTCTCAGTAGTGAATGTAAACCTAATGTGCTTCTGTTAAAAGGTGTTTCTTTTGTCTTCTGGATGTTGTTTGGGAAGTTATTAAGCATTATTTAATGTTGTAGTCTTTGGCGGTTGTATTTGAATTAATGGTTGCTGAGATGTTTAAAAAGGTTAACTTGAGTTAATCGAA
Source organism: Scyliorhinus canicula (assembly GCF_902713615.1). Lineage (NCBI taxonomy): Eukaryota > Metazoa > Chordata > Chondrichthyes > Carcharhiniformes > Scyliorhinidae > Scyliorhinus > Scyliorhinus canicula. Next base: position 30,643,684 of record NC_052158.1, read on the forward strand.
TAAACATTGTTTTACTTCAAAAAATACTTTTCCAGTTCTGCTCTACCACACATGTAGAGTGGGGTGTGTGCTCCCTATGCCACAATCTATTAAAAGTTGTGGGTCAGGTGAGCTCCATGATACACTTTGGGGTTCTCTAAACCCTGGCCCATAACATGAGGGAGTGCTGCACGTGTCAGAGGGTCATTATTGAGGTAGTGCTGCACTGTCAGGGACATTTCTTGGGGAACGCTGCACTATCAGAGGGTCAGTACTGAGGGAGTGCTGCACTAGGCCTAACCATTTTCAGCTGCTTCGTCGATGACCTCCCTTCCATCATGAGGTCAGAAGTGGAGATGTTTGCGGAAAAGTGCACAATGTTCAGCACTATTCGTGACTCCTCAGATAATGAAGCAGTCTGTGTTAAAATGCAGCAAGACCTGGACAATATTTATAGAATTTACAGTGCAGAAGGAGGCCACTCGGCCCATTGAGTCTGCACCGGCTCTTGGAAAGCGCACCCTACCCAAGATCAACACCTCCACCATATCCCCATAACCCAGCAACCCCACCCACTAATAAGGGCAATTTTGGACACGAAGGGCAATTTATCATGGCCAATCCACCTAACCTGCACATCTTTGGTCTGTGGAAGGAAACCGGAGCACCCGGAGGAAACCCACGCACACACGAGTAGGATGTGCAGACTCCGCACAGACAGTGACCCAAGCCGGAATCGAACCTGGGCCCCTGGAGCTGTGAAGCAATTGTGCTATCCACAATGCTACCGTGTTGCCCTAATATCCAAGCTTGGGCTGACAAGTGGCAAATTACATTTGTGCCACACAAGTCCCCATCTCCCACAGGATCAGATTTAACCATCGTTCCTTGATATTCAATGCCATTACCATTTCTGCATCCCCCACAATCAACATCCTGGGGTTACCATTGATCAGTTAAACGGATGGCACAGTGTTAAAGCGATTGGCAAATTAACCATCAGGGAGGTGAGAATAATTTGTCGTTACACTGTAGCGGTGCATGTACTATCTGCAAGAAGCACTGCAGGCATGCACCATGGTTCCTTTGACAGCAACTTCCAAACCCACCACCACTACCATCTGGAAGAGCAAGGGCAGCAGATACCTGGGAACTGCACCACCTGGAGGCTCCACTCCAAGGGGGCAGCACGGTAGCATTGTGGATAGCACAATTGCTTACCAGCTCCAGGGTCCCAGGTTCAATTCTGGCTTGGGTCTGTGCGGAGTCTGCACATCCTCCCCATGTGTGCGTGGGTTTCCTCCGGGTGCTCCGGTTTCCTCCCACAGACCAAAGGTGTGCAGGTTAGGTGGATTGGCCATGATAAATTGCCCTTAGTATCCAAAGGTGCCCTTAGTGTAGGGTGGGGTTACTGGGTTATGGGGATAGGGTGGAGGTTTTGACTTGGGTAGGGTGCTCTTTCCAAGAGCCGGTGCAGACTCGATGGGCCGAATGGCCTCCTTCTGCACTGTAAATTCTATGATAGCTGAAGTCACAGGACACCATCCTGACTTAGAAAGATATCTCCCTCCATTCCTTCACTGTCGCTGGATCAAAATCTGTAACTTCCCTAACAGCACTATGGGTGTACCTACACCACATGGACTGCAGCAACTAAGAAGGCAGCTCACTGCAATCTATTCAAGGTGCAATTGGAGATGGGTAATAAAAATGCTGTCCCAGCCAGCGACGTGCACATTTGATGCGTGAATGTAAAAAAAGACACAGTGAGTTGTTGACATCTGCAATGCACCAACTGAAAGGGCAGTGCAATCAGAATGAATAATAATCTTCAAGCAAAAGGCAAATCGATAAGTATTTGAAAGGGAAAATTGTGCGGGAACGGGGAGGGGTAAACCTCAACAGTATTATTCTTTGAAAGAGTTGGTAAATGCAAAATGGGCCATATGACCTCCTTCAGTGCTGTCAGATCCTACAGTCCACACCAGAGAGTCTGCTGGGGAAATTCTGTCAGCTGTTGAATTGGTTCCCATTTCTTACCTGTCCAACTGCAACTCAGGTACACTCGAAGGAAAGCTGAGTAATTTTCACGATTGTTTCCCCCAGCAACAGATGCACGGAGTATTTTCTAAATGACAAGAAATTAGAAAGTGTAGATGCACAAAGGGACCTTTGTGTCCTTCTCCAGAACACCTGAATGCTAACACACGGGTACAGCAAGCTATTAGGAAAGCTAACGGAATGTTAGCCTTTATCGCAAGAGGATTTGAGTACAGCAGTAGTGAAGTGTTGCTTCAATTGTATAGGAGTTTGGTTAGTCTGCACTGGGAGTACTGTGTCCCCCCAAAAGGATATTATTGCCATAAAGGAAGTGCAACACAAGTTTGCCAGACCTGTTCTGGGGATGGCGGGACCATCTTATGAAGAGATTGGGCAAACTGGGCCTGTATTCTCATAGTGTCTCGAAACCTCCAAAATAAATTAATAAGGAATGCAGAGGTAAGGGCTGGAATTCTCCGGCCTTTGGGATTCTCCGGTCCCGCCAGCAGGGCATGTCCTCCCTGCGGGTTTCCTGGCTGCGTGGGGTTGGTTCAAGGGGAAATCCCATTAGCAAGTGGCGGGAGTAGAGAATCCTGCCACCAGCAATCATGCGCTACTGGGCAAGACATGGCTGGGTGTCCGAAGAATCCAGCCCAAGATGTTTCCCTTGGTTGGGTGGGTCCAGAATCAGGGGGCACAATTTCAAAATAAAGGGGACGTCAGTTAGGACTAAGATGAGGAGAAATTCTCCACCCCAGAGAGCTGTGGAAGGTCAGTCATTGAGTATGTTTAAAGCAGAGATTTATAGATTTCTGATTAATAATAATATGGGGTTAGTGGGTGTTAATGGCAATAAAGTGTTCAATCAGCCACTATGCCTCAAGTTGGCTGAACTGCCTTTTGGAAGCTCGCCCTTGGGCACCAAAGGCCTGGGCAGTGACCTTTCGACAAGTCAACACCGAAGAGGACAAGGAATGGTTTGGGAATGTTGTACATTCGGATGGACAGTGTTATGGCATGCTAGAATCATAGAAAAGTTACAGCACAGAAAGAGGCCTTTCAGCCCATCGTGTCTGCTCCAGCCGAAAAATTAAAAAAAAACAGCCACCCATTCTAATCCCACCTTCCAGCACCTAATCCGCAGCCTTGCAGGCGACAGTACTTCAGGTGCAGATCCAGCTACCTTTTTAAGAATGAATTGTACAATATTAGTTTGCATATACTGTAATGTGTGCCTTATGCATACGCAATGGCGGCCATGGCTCGGGTGGCAGCACGCTCGTCTCTGAATCAGAGGATTGTAGGTTCGAGCCCCACTTGAGTGCCAAGAAATCTAGGTTGGCACTCCAATGCAGTGTCGCGGGATTGCTGCACTGTCAGAAGCGCTTGTCTTTCGGAAGAGGTGCCCTCACAGGGTGGGCTGCTCTTTCACAAGAGCAGGGGAGACCCAGCCAATATTTATCCCTCAATCAACAGCGCAAAAAAATACAGATGTAGAGGCAAAATATACTGCGGATGCTGGAAACCTGGTAGAAGGAACAAGAAGGAAAATGCCGGAAATGTGTGGCATATCCCCTGTGGAGAGGAAAAAAGTCAACAGTTCGAGTCGTGGTGACTTTCCTTCAGAACAGTTAACAGGCCCCTGAAACATTGCCGTTTGTGGGAGCTTCTTGGGCGCAAATTGGCTGCTGTATGTCTGACCTCACAGCAGGTACTATGCTTTTAAAGCACCTAATTGGCTGTGTCATAGTGTAGGCTCCTCATGATCCTCTGGTCCTGGCCAAGACAGTGGACGTTTGACCAGTTCGTCGTATTTTCCGCAACCCTTTCCCCTTCCGTCCTGGGACTGTCAAATTCCACCCCAAGCCTTCCTTCCATGCTCCCTTACTTTCGAGGTCCAGTAGAATTGTAGCTTTACAGGGTCAGTGTATGTTCAGCATCGGCTTCTACTCTACACTGACAGGGTCATGGAGTCAGAGAGCTTTACAGCACAGAAAGAGGCCTTTCAGCCCATCGTGTCTGCTCAGTCCATCAAGCACCGATCTATTTGAATCCAATTTTCCAGCACTTGGTCCATAGCCTTGTATTCCATGGTGTTTCAAATGTCATCTAATTTCTTCTTAAATGTTGTGAGGGATCCTGCTTTAACCACCCTTTCAGCCACTGAGTTCCAGATTCCCACCACCCTCTCCTCAATTCACATCTAAATCTCCTGACCATTATCTTAAATTTACGGCCCATGGTTATTGACCTGTCTCCAAAGTGGAAAAGTTTATTCCGATCCACCCCATGTCCCACATCATTTTATACACCTCAATCACCTCCGGTTTCCTCCCACAGTCCAAAGATGTGCAGGTTGGGTGGATTGGCCATGACAAATTGTCCAAAATTCTATGATTAACCTAGGACAAAAGTTCGGCGCAACATCGTGGGCCGAAGGGCCTGTTCTGTGCTGTATTTCTCTATCTAATCAGGTCCCCCCTCAGCGCCTCTGCTCTAAGGAAAACAAACCCCAACCTATCCAGCCTTTCTTCATAGCTGATACGCTCCAGCCCAGGCAACATCCTGGTGGATCTCTTTTGCCGGCTCTCTGACAGAATCAAATCCTTCCTTTAGTGTTGTGACTAGAACTGCACACAATACACTTTCTATGGCCTAACAAGCATTTTGTACAGCTCCATCATAACCTCCCTGCTCACAAAGGCAATTATCCCATATGCTTTCCTTATCAACGTCTCTACCTGTCCTGTTGTGTTAAAGGATGTTTGGATCTGGAAAGGGTAAGTGGATCCCTCCTGGCCTGTGGTGCGCTGTTGGCAGATTGATCAGCCAACCATAAACCCTCTGATGTTTGTTGACTGCTGTCTCAGTAACATTGCTGACTCAACTCGATGGTGATAACACCCTTTGGCTGTTGAATCACAGAATTTGAGGAATTACATGCTGAGGCAATTACTCTTAATCAGTCATCAAGACTTTCTATCTTACCAAGCAAAAAAAGTATATATATATTTATGTGCACTGTTGCCATGACAGCAGCCACCGTTATGCAAGGGATGTGCCTGAGACAATGTCAGATGAATGCCGACATGCCATTTCCCAGCACTCGACAAGTGAAGCTGTTCCATCATCCCAGCACAAATAGATTGGCACATGTAGAATCGCAGGAATCTACAGCACAGAAGGAGGCCATTTGGCCCGTCGTGCCCGGTCCAGCCCTTTGAAAGAGCAGTCGCGCTGAGGTCTGCATGCTGCGTCCTTTTGCTGTCTGCCACCCTCTCAGTTCCTCATCCCCAAGTGCTGCTTAGCTCCTGTTTTGAAATGATCTATGGCTGAAAATGATTCAGATCCTCTATCAGCTCTTCAGCTGGAGAAATTCCAAATCTTATATGACTCAGGAGCAAGAGTAGGCCACTTGTGCCTGCTCCGATATTCGGTCAGATCACGGCTGATCTGATTGTAACTAAGGCCTATCGACCCCAACTCACCAGCAGAATCTGCTTTTACATACTTCATCAAAAACCTTTCATCACCTTGGAAACCTAACATCAAAGATCAGAACAGGAGCCTGCTCTACTATTTCTTAAGATATTGGCCAATTATTGTGACAATCTTATTGTGGTTTTCACTCCACTCTTGTCTGCCCTCCCCAAAATGTCTGACCTCATCAATCAAAAATCTGTCTCTCTCAACCTTGAATATATTCAATGACCCAGCAGCGTCCACTGCTCTCTGGGGAAGAGAGTCACGAAGATTAATGACCCTCTGTGAAGAAATTCCTCCTCATCTCCATCTTGAATGGGAGGCTCCTTATTTTGAAACTGTGACCCCCCTCCCCATCTCTCGATTTTCCCCAGAAGGGGAATCACTCACTCAGCATCTAATGATGTCAGGCAGGACCTGAATTAAATTTCCTTCACAAGTACCAGTTTCAAAGTGTCACTGGGTCACAATCCCAGGCCTTCCTCCCGAAACAGCACTGGAGGTGTACCTACACTACATGGACTGTAGCAGTTCAAGAAGGAGGCTCACCACCACCTTCTGAAAAGGCAATTATGGATGGGGAATGAATACATGACGGCCGAGCCAGCAACACTGACATTCTACAAATGAATTATAGGAAATACTGAAGGCTTGGCAATAAGGGACGAACAAAGCATCGAGTTGATGACCAAGACCGCCCATTGCCGAAATCTGGTCAGATCAATGGCAAATAGCTTGAGAGACAGGCAGTGGACAACAAAGAAAATAAATACGTTCCAGTTAAACGAAGGCTTTAGGCCCTAACTCATCTTCAACTTTCTTGGTCAATATCCAAGGAAAGCATTGGCCTGAATTTTTGGGTTCGCAAACAGGCAGCCCCTACCATCCTGAGAGTCGATGAGGTACACATCCCTGTCATCTCGGACAGGCTTGCTACCATATTGTGGTCGACTGACAGCAGGCAGGACTGTTTGGCCCCTCCACAAACAGCGCTGCAGTGGCCAAAAGAGGTACTACAGTCAGGGGTCGCATTTGAGGTAAGTAACAGGGGTCCCAGGGGTGGCAGGCTCGGATTTAATCTCCCATGCCCCTGAGGGAAGGGTGCTCCAAATCTGATGGGGCTTTCAGATTGATGTGTCCCTCCTCTTCCAACCCAAAATCGAACCAGTTCACTTTTTCTGTTCACCATCCTGCTCCAACCTGTGCCCACTGCCTAAGAATTGAGGCCGGGCTGGCAAAGGCCCTTGTGGATGGGAAGTCCACCCATGCCCCTGGCCACTCAGGCTTTAGTAGGGGCATGGGCTGATTTCCAGGCCAAGGCCCTTTCCGCCCCATCGTGAAATTGCATCTCGATCGGGCGGGTTCCGGGATCCGTCCATGCAATTTTAACCACCCCCAACTCTCTCCCACCCCCGACTTTGGAACCCACCTGAGGCGGTTGGGGGGTGAGTACCGTAAGGTTCTGGCCATTAAATTTGAGCTGACTCATAAAAGCAGTGTCAGAATCACTGCGTCGCCCACAGTCTCGTTCACAAAGCAATCCAGTTTCTTTAAAACACTGCTGCATCCTTCACCGCCCGCTCCTTCTCCTCCCCCCTCCTTCTCCTCCCCCCTCCACCGGCTAAAGTCCAAGTTCTGCCTTCTCTCCTTTCCACCTGCTCGTTTCCCGTCCTGCCACTGTGCTCTACCCTGCCCCGACTGACTTAATCCAGGTTATTGAGGTATAATTGCAAGAGAGGCGTGTGAGGAGGAGGAATGGGGTGGGTGGGAGGGGTAGAGACGAGGGGTTGGCACCAGGCAGCCTCCCTGCTTCCACAATCTTTGACCTCGCTACTCTGCGCTCTTATCACAGGGGTTGGGGAGGGACTACCTGGGGTGCGGTCAGGAATCCCGGCACATGTGTGCTGCACCTGTAGCTTAACCCTTTGAAATACTGAATCTTAACCGGATGCAAACGAGTAGCCACACAACGCTGAGCATTTATATTGCACCTTTCACAACCACAAGGCATCCTCCAAGCACACTGCACACGACTCTGTAGTTCAGTCACTGTTCTGTGGAGCACAGAAAGCACCTTGTGCACAGGAAGATCCCACAGACAGCAAAGTGATGACGAACGATTGACCAGACTTCTTTTTAGCAATCTTTTGACTCGAGGGGATAAGTGTTTGCCAAGGGGAGAACTCCCTTGCTCTTCTTCAAAACTGGCACCATGGGATCTTTCCCATCCATCTCCAAGATGGATCGCATCTCATCTGATAGACAACACCTCTAACAGTGCAGCACTCTCTCAGTATTGGAGTGTCATTGTGCTCAAGTCCTGGAATGGGACTTGTACCCACCACTTTCTGACTCAAGTCTACTAAGTCATGGCTATACTCCCTCAGAGGTGCTGCAAGCATTAGGTCATGCTGGACTTTACCTGTGCAACTTACCTAACCCTGACATCAGGCTAGGTGTCTGTAATGCTACATTTCCTACCCTAAGTTCACAGCTTCCAAGAATCGTAGGTTCCCTATACTACCATTCAGCCCATCGAGCACCGACCTAGGCCCACTCCTTCGTAACCCTAACCTTTGAACACTAAGGAGCAATTTTGTCAGAGCCAATCCACAACCTGCAGAACATTGGATTGTGGGAGGAAACCGGTGCAACCGGAGGAAACCCACGCAGACACGATGGAGACCGTGCAAACTGCACACAGTCACCCAAGTCCTGGAATCAAACCCGGGTCCCTGCCATGCGGGAAGTTTGTGGGAATCATGAAGGATACTGCTGATCAAACTGACTACTGGGCCTTCCCGTCTTGTGGGAAGCTAGCCATCCCCAAATGTTAACATTTCTGAAGAGGTATACCACCGAATCCAACATGCTAGCTTAGCCTTTGGCACTTGCCTGGATGAATGCAGCTCCAACAACACTGAAGAGGCACCGACACCATCCAGGACAAAGCATCCCCACTTGATTGGCTCCTCCTGGCTTGCTTCTCATAGCTTTTTATTTTTTCTATAGAATTTACAGTGCAGAAGGAGGCCATTCGGCCCATCGAGTCTGCACTGGCTCTTGGAAAGAGTACCCTACCCAAGGTCAACACCTCCACCCTATCCCCATAACCCAGTAACCCCACCCAACATTAAGGGCAATTTTGGACACTAAGGGCAATTTATCATGGCCAATCCACCTAACCTGCACATCTTTGGACTGTGGGAGGAAACCGGAGCACCCAGAGGAAACCCACGCACACACGGGGAGGATGTGCAGACTCCGCACAGACAGTGACCCAAGCCGGAATCGAACCTGGGACCCTGGAGCTGTGAAGCGATTGTGCTATCCACAATGCTACCGTGCTGCCCTGTGATGGTGCCTGAGAGAGACAGTGGGCACGGGGCCCCTTGTCATTTGCAGCACTTGCACTGTGCTTGGGACTGGTGTAACAAAATGTCTTTTCAACGAATGCTTCCTGCACACTCCACCAGCCCCCAAAAAGAGTTGGGGGCGGTGTGGGGTGCTGGTGTTGTGGGGAGGGTTGACCTTTGTGCCTAGAACTGGCTTTTCCCACCGAGGAAGTTCAACCCATTTAAACATTGCTGCACCTACATACGTAAGCACCTCACTCTTTTAAATTCCTCATAACTTCACTGCATAGACCAGATAGGAATGGATTAAGCAGGCAGGCCAGTCAGTCAGAAAATATGTCACTCACAACACAAGTAATACCTTAAATATGTGTTTCAAAATAAGCACGATAGTTTGTCAGAGGCTGCGAGAGACAGTGTGTGTCTGTGTGTTTGTATGTGTGTCAAGGGGGGGGGGAGAGAAGGACTATGTCAAGGGGAAAGAGGGACAGAGAAAGAAAGTCAAAGGAGAAATATTGAAAGTTTTAAGAGGGCAAAAGCAGAAGAAAAAAGAGGGAGAGGGGAGAATTAGGGAGAGGGGATAAGAGAAAGACAGAGAATGGGAGAGAAATGGAAAGAGGGAACATTTAAGAGAGAATGAGAGGGAGAATGGGGGAACTAGAGAGAGGGAGTAATAGAGAATGGGGGAAATAGACAGGGAATAACAAATAATGGGGAGAAATACAGAAGGAGTAAGAGAGAATGGGCGAGAAATGGAAAGAGGAGTAAGAGAGAGAATGGGGAAAAATAGACAGGGAGTAAGAGAGGGAATAGGGAGAAATAGAGCGGGAATAAGAGAGAGAATGCAAAAAATGGAAAAAAAAGAAAAATTGAGAGCGAATAAGTGAGAAATGGAGAGAGAGAATGAGATGGTGAATTGGGGGAGATAGAGAGAGAATGGGGGAAAATATAAAGTGAGTAAGAGAGAGAATGCGGAGAAATAGAGAGGAGTAAGTAAGCGAGAGAATGTGAGAGAGAGAGAGAGCTCCTGCTGAGACATGTCCTGTCTCCGAATAGTCTGAGAGAGTTTGATCAGTCCCTCCCTCCTTCCGCAGTTGGGATCCTTCCATTGGCTCGGTCGTGCACTCCCAAAGTTTGGGTGAATAGGCCCTTGTGAATGTGCCTGTGGTTGCTTTTTTTTTATTACACTGGAGAGCACAGATGCTGCGGGAGGAGGGGAAGTAAACAGTGTTGGCAGCAGCTGGGATTGACCGTCGACAGTGAGTCCGCTTCGGAGGAGAGATAGCTTTACACCTTGGACTGGCTGTGTGTCTGATTGTTTTGGATTGCAGTGGCGAAGGTGGAAGGGAGGGAGTCAGCCCTTCATGTTGAGCCAGGCTTCCTTGTTGCACAACTGGGGACCGAGGGAGGAACTCCTTGCAGTGTCTGCTGGCGATGAAGACACAATGGTACTGTTATTTACCCCAGGTATGTACCTCTTGTATTTAAAATGTGAATGAATTTACTCACTGCTGCAGTGTATCTATAAGTTAACCCTGGCTCTCATAACCAGATTTCACCGGAGTGAGTGAATCACCTGGAGTGTTCTGAATGCATGTATATGCAGTATGATTTGCATTGTGTGGGACACTTCAAGGGTGATTTAGCCCAGGTGCATTTTACCTGAAGCCGCACAGCTGCGATTTAACGCTACGATGTAACACACTGTAAGCACTGCATTAAAAGTCCAGTGTAAACACATTGGTTAACACTGTTGCTTCACAGCGCCAGGATTTGATTCCCGCTTGGATCACTGCCTGTGTGGAGTCTGCACATTCTCTCTGTGTCTGCGGGTGCTCCGGTTTCCTCCCATAAGTCCCAAAAGACATGCTTGTCAGGTGAAGTGGACATTCTGAATTCTCCTTCTGTGTACCCGAACAGGCGCCGGAATGTGGCGACAAGGGGATTTAGAGTGACATAGTCATAGATGTTTACAGCATGGAAACAGGCCCTTCGGCCCACCTTGTCCATGCCGCCCAGTTTCTATCACTAAGCCAGTCCAACTTGCCCACATTTGGCCCATTCTCCTCTATACCCACCCTGCCCATGTAACTGTAACTGCGTTTTAAAAGACAAAACCGTACCCGCCTCTACCACTGCCTCTGGCAGCCCGTTCCAGATGCTCACCACCCTCTGTGTGATGAAATTTCCCCTCTGGTCTCTTTTGTATCTTGCCCCTCTCACCTTAAACCTATGCTCTCTAGTTCCAGATACCTCTATCTTTGGGAAAATATGTAGACTATCTACCTTATCTATGCTCCTCGTTAAAACAACCCTCCACAACCACCATTCGGTCGCCCAGCCAATTTTGTATCCCATTGGCTACCTTGCCCTGGATTCCGTGAGATTTAACCTTTTGCAACAACCTACCATGCGGTACCTTGACCAAGTCCATGTAGACAACATTGACCGCACTCGCCTCATTTGCCTTCTTGGTTACCCCTTCAAAAAACTCAATCAAATTCGTGAGACATGACTTTCCCCTTACAAAGCCATGCTGACTTTCCCTAATTAACCCTTGCCTGTCTAAATGTCTGTAGATCCTGTCCCTTCGAATACCTTCTAACAAATAAGGCTCACCGGCCTGTAGTTCCCAGGCTTATCTTTACAGCCCTTCTTAAACAAGGGCACAACATTTGCTACCCTCCAATCTTCAAGCACCTCTCCTGTGGCTGTCGATGATTCAAACATCTCCGCTACTGGGCCGGCAATTCCCTCCTTAGCCTCCCACAACATCCTGGGATACATTTCATCATGTCCTGGGGATTTATCTATCTTGATCCTATTTAATGCCTCCAGCGCCTCCTTCTCTATAATATGTACACTCCTCAAGCTATCACGTTTTAGTTCCCCAATTTCCCTAACATTCGTGCCTTTCTCAACAGTAAATACTGACGAGAAATATTCATTTAGGACCTCTCCCATCCCTTGTGGATCTCCACATAGATGACCTTGTTTATCCTTAAGAGGCCCTACCCTCTCCCAGTCACTCTTTTGCATTTTATGTCTCTGTCTAACCTGTTTGCATTTTCCTTTCCATTATCTGCCAATACAATCTCATGTACCCTTTTTGCCCTCCTGATTTCTTTCTTAACTCTACTCCGACAAGCCCTATACACTTCAAGAGATCTTCTTGATCCCAGCTGCCTATGCATTTCATATACCTCCTCCTTCCTTTTGATCATGGCCTCAATATCCCGAGTCATCAAGGGTTCCCTACTTCTACCAGCCTTACTCTTCACTCGAAGAGGAATGTGCTCACCCTGAAACCTAACTAAAACCCTTTTGAAAGACTCCCACTTCCCAGCTGTCCTCTTGCCTATAAACAGGCACTCCCAATCAACTTTTAAAAGTTCCCACCGAATAACATTGAAATTGACCTTGCCCCAATTTAGAATATTAACTTTTGGGCCGGGACTACCATTCTCCATAGCTATCTTAAAACTAATGGAATTATGGTCACTGGTCCCAAAGTGAACACTCACTAACACCGCTGTCATCTGCCCTTCCTTATTCTCCAAGAGGAGATCAAGTTTTGCCCTGTCTCTAGTCGGGCCATCTTCATATTGAATGAGGAATTCTTCCTGAATACACTCAACAAATTTCTCTCCATCCAAACCCCTAGTGCTATGGCTGTCCCAGTTAACGTCCCCTACATGTACCACTCTATTTTTCCGGCAGCTATCTGCAATGTCCTTACATATTTGCTTCTCGATTTTCCGCTGACTATTTGGGGGCCTATAGTACAGTCCTAGCAAAGTGATCCCACTATTCTTATTTTTCAGTTCAACCAGTATAGACAGTGGGCGAACCCTTGGATATATCCACTCTCTGTACTGTCGGGATGCTGCCCATAACCAAAAACGCAACTCCCCCTCTCTTCCTATCTCTGGTCTATCTTTCCTATAGCATCTGTACCCTGGATCATTGAGCTGCCAGTCCTGCCCCTCCTTTAGCCTTGTTTCAGTAATATCTATAATATCCCAGTCTCATGTACCCATCCATGCCCCGAGTTTATCTGACTTGCCCGTTAGGCCTCTTGCATTGAAATGAATCCAGTTCAACCTATTTCTCTGCCTTCCACTTTTCTCCTTATTGGCTTTTTGTTTCTATGCCCTCTTTGCTGCCCTCTGACATCCTGCATTGGTTCCCATCCCCCTGCCACATTAGTTTAAACCCTCCCCAACAGTGCTAGCAAAGAACACTCCAGGACATTGGTTCCAGTCCTGCCTAGGTGTAGACCATCCGATTTGTAATGGTCCCAGAACCGGTTCCAGTGTCCCAAAAATCTGAATCACTCCCACCTGCACCATCTCTCAAGCTACGCATTCAACCTATCATTCCTACTCTGACTAGCAATTGGCACTGGTAACAATCAAAGTGACTTCATTGCGGTGTTAATATAAGCCTACTTGTGACAATAAAGATTATTACACTGTGACTTGCGTGCTCACAACGGGGAACTACAATGCTACAGGGGCACACACATGGTGAGCACTACAATGTAACTGTGTATAAAACACTGCAATATAACTTGGGCACACAGGGTGAACATTACAATGGAATTTTGTGCACACTATGAACATGACAATGTAGCCCGGGCGCGTATACCTAAACACTTTAAGCTCTATGATGTTACACAACAGGCACACACTCTAAACTTTACGATATAACCCAGTATACATGATGAACTCTACAATGTTACACAAGACACACAATCTGAACTCTACGATGTAACTCAATGCACACACTGTGAATTTTCCCAGATAACCCACTAATCCAACTCTAAAACTCTATGATCATAGAATTTACAGTGCAGAAGGAGGCCATTCGGCCCATCGACTCTGCACCGGCCCTTGGAAAGACCACCCTGCTTAAGCTCTATGCCTCCATCCTATCCCCATAACCCAGGAACCCCATCTAACGTTTTGGACACGAAGGGCAATTTAACATTGCCAATCCACCTAACCCACACCTTTTTGGACTGTGGGAGGAAATCGGAGCACCCAGAGGAAACCCACGCAGACACGGGGAGAATGTGTAGAATCCACAGACAGTGACACAAGCCAGGAATCAAACCCAGGTCTCTGGCACTGTGAAGCAACAGTGATAACCACTGTGCTACCGTGCTACTGTTTTACTAAAGTCCTTCAGAAAAGGAAATTGCTGCCCTTACGTGGTATGGCCCATAAATGACTCCAGGCTCCAACCAATGTGCTTGATTCTTGCATACCTGCTCAATTGGACCAATAAGCCTCATTGTATCAAATCACCATCAGTGATCCCATCAAAAGATCCACAACCAACAGCATAGCTCAGGTAGGGATTGGCAAGAAACGCCACTCTTGTCAACATCAAGTGAATGAATTTTTATAACCATTGTTAGGTGTATGAACTATGGTAAGAATGACACAAGGTCCATCTCCCATCTCAAAGAAAAAAGGGCTGGTACCCTTCAAGCACAGGCAGCATTTCTGTAAAAATTAGGGGCGCGTTTCATCCATCTTGTTGCGCCTGGCCCGAATCTGGGTGTGATGGGTGAATCCCAGGGAGAGGCCCAAATTGGGCTTCGTGATGGGCCGGTCATGAATCATAGAATCATAGTAGCCGAATTGCGGCGCCTGGCTTGATCTCGATCACGCCCTCGCTGGTCGTGATCCAGATCTCCCGACGCCGCATTCACCCGGCACCCAGAAGTCACTGGCCGCTCCGCCAAGGTCTGAACCGGGCGCAGATTAGTACTCCACAAGCGGACACCAGTTGTGATGGCCACTCGGACATCTAGGAGGCTATTGGAGCCCTTTTGGTGATCAGGGAAAGGGCAGGCCAGTACCCTGGTACTCACCCTGGCACCTGCGCACACTGGCAGCGGCCACCAGGTTGACACTGCCAAGGTGCTCGGGTGCACTTTCTGGGTGCCAGGCTAGCAGTACCAAGGGTCAGGGCCTGAGGGAAGTCATGTCCAAGAAAGGGGGGGCGGGGGGGGTTGGTTGATATGAAGGGTAAGAGGGTGGTGGGGGAAGGAAGGGGTCTCAAAAAGGTTGAGGGGTGTAAATGGGGTCCTGAAAGTGCGGGGGAAAGCCTGAAAGGAGGATGGTGGGCCTGTAAAGCAGGGTGCGGGTGCCTGAAAATGGGGGGACCCTCAACAACTCCATAGTGGGGTGTCCTCTCTTGGGGGGGGGGGGGGGGGGGGGGGTGGTCATGTGAAATGAAATGAAATGAAAATTGCTTATTGTCACGAGTAGGCTTCAATGAAGTTACTGTGAAAAGCCCCTAGTCGCCACATTCCGACACCTGTTCGGGGAGGCTGGTACAGGAATCGAACCGTGCTGCTGGCCTGCTTGGTCTGCTTTAAAAGCCAGCGATTTAGCCCAGTGAGCTAAACCAGACCCATGTGTTCAGGGGATGGCATTGTCTGTGTGCTGGGATGTGGGGGATCCTCAAGCTCACTTTCAAAATAGCACCCCGATCTGTGAGGAGGCAGTCCGTCCTGCAAGTTCCACTCCCCACTGCTGAGAAAAGTTTTAAGTGTGGGATGGGCCATCCATGGTATCACATAGACATTTTTCTATAGCTTTTAAACACCTTTTCTTTCAATTGTCTCTCCACCCTAATCTTGAATGTTGATATCATTTCTGCCTCAACACTAACCTGGCAGTGAATCCCTCAACCTCACATATTTGTGAGCAAAGATCATTCTCTTGCAGCGTGTTCCAAATTTCTGACATTTTTCCTTGCACTGAGCTGGTAGATCCCGGGAGTGGGGTCTCCCGGTTTTTATCGGCCACGCTGCGCTGCGGCAAGCTGCTTTTCTGGCTCAGTGTGGCCTTTTAATCGTGTCCTATGATTCAGTGATTTGTTCTACAACCATTGTGTGTGATTCCTGAGCACTAACTATTGATTTAATATGTTCCTTTTACTCTGCACTACTGGTGGGAAAGGATTTCCTCTGGGAGGTGTTGGCACGGTAGCACAGTGCTTTGCACTGTTGCTTCACAGCGGCAGCATGCTAGGTTCTATCCCCGGCTTAGGTCACTGTTTATTGCGGAGTCCTCACGTTCTCCCTGTGTCTGCGTGGGTTTCCTCCGGATGCTCTGGTATCCTCCCATGTGTGCCGAAAGACATGCTGTTTGGTGAATTGGACATTCTGAATTCTCCCTCTGTGTACCTGAACAGGCGTCGGAATGTGGCGACTAAGGGCTTTCCACAGTAACTTCATTGCAGTGTTAATGTAAGCCTACTTGTGACAATAATAAAGATTATTATTCTAATGTAACTCCGTTACACATGCACACACACTGCGAGCACTGCAGTGTAACGTGGGCACACAGTAGCAGATGTAATTTATTATAGAGAAGTGTGAGGTAATACATTTTGGCAGATGGGATAGGGAAAGATGATACAGACTGGATGGCATTGTTGAGAGAGTGCAGAGGAAATTCACCAGAATAGTTCCTGGGATGAAGGGCTATTGAATCCAAGAAGCTGGGATTGTTCTCCTTGGAGCTAAGTGGCTGAGAAGAGATTTGATTCGTAATGGGGTTTAGGTAAGGTAGACAAAGAGCCATTAGCTGTCAGCACAAGATCTCGGGACCACAGACCACAGGATCCTTCTGGTCTTACGGCCAGAAAGTGAGCGCTGCTCCCGCAATGATCCTCCGCCTGGTGGGGCGCTGGCAGCCACGCAGCGTAAAGCCCCCGGCTTTACCTGCGGATACGGCCGCAGAATTGCCGGGTCCGTGGCCACGCATGGCAGCGGCTTTCTGCTGCTGCGCATACAACATGGCGCCGGCCGTGCACGGATCCGGCCTGCCCCCACGCAGCAAGCCTCGCCACCCCTGGGCCACCCACACCAGTGCCTCCAGCCCCTGCTGAACCCCCACTGCCAGCAGAACAGCTCAACCCCAACACCACCACCCGCCCCCAACTATGGCGCCATTGGACTCAGTCCGCTGCCACCAGCCGAGGTCCCCGAATGGTGTGAGCACACATGTCCCTCATAACTCGGCCCATTAGGGACGGAGCATCAGGGGAGGGTCTCGGGTGACGCCCTGAGGCTGCCCATACGGCGTGCGGTGTACTCCATGAGTATTCTGTTTTTGAGGGGGCGGAGCATCGCAAAAGCAGCACCGCCCCCAATTCCGGCAGAAACAGGGATTCCCCAGCCGATCGCCGAACGTGATTTTGTCGATTGGAGAATCCTGCCCATAGCTTCAGATGACCATAAGCTTGGTCAAAGAGGTAGGTGTTAAGGAGTATCAAAGGAGGAAAGCGAGGCAGCAAGGCGAGGAGAGGTAGGGAAGGAATTCCACAACCGAGTGCCCAAGAAAGCCAAAGGCACGTTACCAGGGGTGAAGCGATGAGAGATCAGAGATGCTCAGTAGGCCAGAACGAGAGAGACACAGCTATCTCGGTGTGTTGCAAAGCTGGAGGAAATTACAATGATGGGGAGGGGGTCAGGCCAGGCAGGGATTTGAAAACAATGGTGAGAATTTTACAATCGAGTCTTCGCTTGACTGGGAGCCAACGCTGGCCAGTGAGCACTGGGTAGTAAGGGAGTGTGAGTGGAAGCGAGTTAAAATCCCGCTAATAGTCTGTTTCCAGAGAGAGGGATGAACTCGGGAGCTAGGGTTTCTAATGAAGGGTCCAAAATAAATGGCCTCATCCTTTGAGTAGATTAGGATTGTTTTTGTTGGAAAGACGGAGGTTGAGGGGGGACCTGATTGAGGTATACAAAATTATGAGAGGTATGGACAGGGTGGATAGCAACAAGCTTTTTCCAAGAGTGGGGGTGTCAGTTACAAGGGGTCACGATTTCAAGGTGAGAGGGGGAAAGTTTAAGGGAGATGTGCGTGGAAAGTTTTTTACGCAGAGGGTGGTGGGTGCCTGGAACGCTTTACCAGCGGAGGTGGTAGAGGCTGGCACGATAGCATCATTTAAGAGGCATCTAGACAGGTATATGAACGGGCGGCAACAGAGGGAAGTAGACCTTGGAAAATAGGAGACAGGTTTAGATAAAGGATCTGGATCGGCGCAGGCTGGGAGGGCCGAAGGGCCTGTTCCTGTGCTGTAATTTTCTTTGTTCTTTGTTCCCAATATTTAATTAGATGAAATTTCTGCTCACTCAGTACTGGCTGTCGGATCTGCAGTCTGATAATTTACCACGCACACGGTAATAACTACAATGCAACTCAGTCACACCATAAACACTGCAGTGGAACTGGGTGTGTGCCATGTGGCTGATGTAATCCGGGCACACATCGTGAATGCTACAATTTACCTTGGGCACACATGCTGTCAAAACTACAATGCAACCCACGTACCCACAGCAAAACACTGCAGTGTAACCTGGGGATACACTGTCAACACGGAAAAGTAACCCAGACACACACACACATACCAAGATCACCATGAGGTAATTGGTTGCACACATACACACACTGAACACTATTATGTAACTGAGTAGGTACACCATGAATACTACAGTGTGACCGGGGTAAACATGACCGTATAATCCTGAAACGTACACCATAAACATTGCAGCGTAATTTGGCTACATACCATGAACACTGACATTTAACCTGGGCACACATGTTGGACTGCTCTGATCTATTTTAGTTTAATATTTTTGAAATTACATCAGTGTGAGAACCACAGGACCATACAGTTGGTCTTAACACGTTTGTGTTATACAATCCAGCATGAGTACCGAGTCAAATCATTCAGTCCACTTCGATATACTTATTTATAAGAGTCTTTTTCATTGAGTTTGTGATCGACAGTAAGAACTCGGGTATCAAACTTCAGCGTCCTACCCTCATGGCGAGAAACAGCGGTTTATTCAAATATGCTGACTCTCTACATTCCGTACATATGAACAGAAAATTATAATACGTCAAAAGACAGGCAATGTAGACTTCAAATAGCATGGGGCTAAGAAAATACATTCGTGTTCATTTCAGTCTTCCCCCAGTGATTCTGTTTCCATGGTTATATGGTCCACTTAAGATTGTCAATCCAGTCAACGTGTCCCACATCCTTAAAACATGGATCACTGACTTTCCTCCATGCCTACTTGATGATGCCACCCTGTCCAGCCATTGCAAATGGTTGTAACTCATAATGTGTTCATCCCACAAACAGTAAGTTGCATTGAAACACACAGATAGTGTGAACTCATATCCGCAAAACAAACATTGCAATGAAACACAGATACGCACAGCATCAACACCATGATTCAATCTGGACACATGCATTGTGAACATTGCAATGTAACTTGAGCACTCGGAATGTGAACACCACGATGTACCCTGGCCGCAAGCACCACAAATGTTACAATGTAACCCACGCACACACACATATATATATATATATACACACACACAAGGGGCTGGATTCTCTGCCCTGCCGCACCACATTTCTGTTTTACCCTGCTGGCGGGATGCTCTGTTACGCCAGCGAGTCAATGGGGTTTCCCATTGTGCTGCAGCCCCTCGCCGTCGGGAAACCACCAGGCTGCCGGCAAAATGGAGCATCCCGCCGGCGGAGAGTCCAACCCCAGGAATTAAAAAAAAAAATTAAAGTACCCAATTCATTTGTTTCCAATTAAGGGGCAATTTAGCATGGCCAGTACAGCTACCCTGCACAACTTTGTGTTGTGGGGGTGAGACCCATACAGACACGGGGAGAATGTGTAAATGTCACGTTGGATAGTGACCCGGGGCCGGGATTGAACCCGGGTTCTCGGCGCTGTAAGGCAGCAGTGCTAATCACTGCACCACTGCGCTGCCCTACACACACACAAACACACACACACACACACACACACACACACACACACACACACACAAGGAATATTACAATGCAATTATGTATACACACCATAGAGGCATAGAGGTCTACAGCACAGAAAAGGCCCTTCGGCCCATTGCATCTCTGCCAGTCAAAAACAACCACCTAACTATTCTGATACCATTTTCCAGCACCTGGGCCATGGCCTTGTATGCCTTGGCATTGCAAGTGTACATCTAAATACTACTTAAATGTTGTGAGGGTCTCTGCCTCCACCACCCTTTCAGGCAGCAAGTTCCACACTCCCACCACCATCTGGGTGAAAAAGCTTTTCCTCACATCCCCTCTGAACCTCCTGCCCCTTACCTTTAATCTAAGCCCTCTGGTCATTGATCCCTCCAACAAAGGGAAAAACAACCTCAGTGCACCCACTGTGAACATGATATTGTAACTGGACACACATGCTGTGTATACTAGGATGTAACCCAGGAACACAAAGAAATTGTGGGGGTGTAACAATCTGCCAACTGTAACAACAATGCACATATGCACCATGGACACTGATGTAAGCCAATGTACCTTATACTGCAATGTAACCAGGCACATACACCAGGAACACTGAAAAGTGACAGATGTAATGGATTAGCCAGAGTGCACGAAGGACCATAGATATTGCTCGATTAGAGAGAGCGAGAGAGAGAAGTAATTATATAGTTGGAGGCGCATGACTCTGCGTAAAGCATGGGACAAGGCAAGGAGGCAGCCACCCATGCCATTGGAATCATTCTGCACCACATTATTGCCATACTACAACTGAGCTAACCAACCCCTTAGCGTAAATACATACACTGTAAACACTAGGCAACACTCCAGAAACACATACCATGAAGACTATGATGCTACACACTCACACACGCACACATGGTGCACCGACACAATTTAACTGGGAACACTCACTATAAATGTTATGATGTACCTAGACACACCCACCAGATCCATTATGTAATTATGTACAGGGACATTGTCATCATACTTTGTTCTGTGATTAATCCCAGATGTTGTTCATTCTGTTAAACTCAGGAATGTTACCTTGTGACAGATTGAGAGAGTGGTCAGTTGTTTTGAGATTGTAAAAATGCCTCTTTTCTGTCAATCTTGCATGTCCCTATACAGGAAAAGTATGTACAGGGGAATTACGGCTGAACGCCTTTATTTCCTGCGCAGGTGAACTGTCTCACGCTAAGCTTACTTCGGTACAGGTGAACTATGGCTGAACGTCTTCAATTCCTGTATAGCTGAACTGTATCACATTGAGTTCACTTCCTTAACATGTGAATTATATCACATTAAGTTAACGTCCTGTACAGGCAAACTGCAGTTGAACACTTCCACTTCCTGGAGAGCTGAATTGTATCACACTGGGTTCACATCCTGTACAGTTGAACAATATCACTTTGATTTCATTTTCCAGACAGGTAAACTGTGGCTAAATGTCTTCACTTACTGTACAGGTGAACTGTATCACACATTTCATTTCCTGTACAGGTGATCTATGGCTGAACGCGTTCATTTCCTGTACAGGTAAACTGTATCATACCAAGTTCACTTCTGTATGGTGAAGTCACGCTGAGTTCACTTCCTGTTCAGGTGAACTGTGCCACGCTGAGTTCACTTCCTGTTCAGGTGAACTGTGTCACGCTGAGTTCACTTCCTGTACCGATGAACTACTGCTGGACACCAACAGTTCCTCGACAGGTGAATTATATCTACTGAGTTCACTCCCTCTATATCGTAGAATTTGCAATGTAGAAGGAGACTATTCGGCCCATCAAGTCTGCACCGGCCCTTGGAAAGAGCACCCGACTTAAGCCCATGCTTCCACCCTATCCCCGTACCCAGGAACCCCAACTAACCTTCTGGACACTGAGGGGCAATTTAGAATGGCCAATCCACCTAACCTGCACGTCTTTGGACTGTGGGAGGAAACTGGAGCACCCAGAGGAAACCCACGCAGACACGAGGAGAAAGTGCCAACTCCCCACAGTCAACTGAGGCCAGAATTGAAACTGGGATCCTGGAGCTGTGAGGCAGCAGTGCTAACCAGTGTGTCACCGCATACATGAACTACAGCTGAACACTACCACTTCCTGTACAGGTGAACTGCATCACACTGAGTTTACTTCATGTGCAGGTGAGCTATGGCTGAACATCAGCACTTCCTGCACTGGTGAACCATACCACACTGGGTCCATTTCTGTACAGGCAAATTGTATCACACTGAGTTTACTTCCTGTATAGGTGAACTGTATCACATTGAGTTCACTGCCTGGACAAATTAACCATAACACACTCAGGTAAACTACAGCTGACCGCCTTCACTTTCTAAGTGTCCATGGGTGGCTTCAACCACTGACCTAGCAGTCATTTTTTTATTGTTTGTTGCTTGTCTTTCCTGCTGGAAGAATCCAAATGTACAGCAATGCTGAGATGTATAAAAGCAAATTACTGCGGATGCTGGAATCTGAAACAAAAGAGAAAATGCTGGAAAATCTCAGCAGGTCTGGGAGCATCTGTAAGGGAGAGAAAAGAGCTAACGTTTCGGGTCTGATGACTCTTTGTCAAAGTTAACAGAGAGAAAGTGGGAGAATGAAAGATGTACGTGGGAAGGGTCATTCGGATACTTCCAGCCTGTCCCACCAATCAATCACATCATGTCCAGTCTTCAAGGGGCCGAGTGGTCAACTCCTACTTCTAATTTGTAATTATGTTTGTGTGTTCTAGAATTAATTTTCAATATTATTCCTGGAGAGCCTGGTCAGAGATCGGATGTGTCTTATGACTGAACCCCTGGCTATAATTTTCCTCAGATCCTCATTGGATTAATTACGGGTGTCACATTGTTGATCTACATTAACTTTGATAATCTTTCCTGTGAACATCCTCAGGGGTTGGATTCTCCATTGTGAGTCCAACCTGCTACCACTGCTAGCGAGAACGGAGAATGTGGGGAGTCTCTACTCCTGCCGCTTGTCAATGGAATTTCCCATTGAAACTACCCCAGGCCGCCAGAAAACCTGTGGGTGGGGGCGCGCTGCCGGCAGGACCTGCGAATCTCTCTGCCAGTGAACAGCCGGAGAATTCCAGCCCCGATGTTTCACTATGTTTAAAGGGTCTATATGAATAAGAATTGATATTGTTGGCTCTGATGGAATGAGTTTGCTAAGTGTCTGATCCATTGGGGAAATGGAAATTCTGGTGTGTGTTTTTACTGAGTTTAGGGTTCAGGCATATTGTAGCAGATCTCCTCATCCACAATTGTTTGAGAGATGAATATCGATTTTTCAATGCGGTTCTGACAAGCAGCAGCTGAAAATACAGTAGAAGTCGAGTTATTGGCATCTTTCAAAAGGCAATTTTTAAAAAGGTATTAATACTTCAAAATCAAAAACATCAAAAAATGTACGCCAATGGGAAGAAGCAGCAGGAGTGGGGCTAGTTTAATTAACTTACTGGAGTTTTATTAGGAGATAACAAACTGGTGATGAGGGTAATACTCTTGATGTGGTGTATTTGGACTTTCAGAAGGCATTTGAATCAGTGGCACACATGGAGCGGTATTCCCCCCCCCCCCCCCCCCCGCTGGCGCCGCGAGAATTGAGCCACGCTGGCCGACTCACGCACGTGATTCTCCCACCCCCCTGAAACCAGCGCCGCGCGAATTTCACCGGTCCGCCCGTAGAATCGTCGCAAACGGCGAGCGGCGATTCTCCGGCTCGGATGGGCCAAGCAGCCACGCGGAAATGGCCTTGTCCCGCCAGAGCCGTCCATACCTGGTCGTTGCCAGTGGGTACTCGTCGCAAAGGCTTGGGGGCCTGTTGGAGGGGAGGGGAGGGGGGGTGGGGCTCCATTCCCGGGGGGGCCTCCGGAGTGGCCTGGTACGCGATCGGGACCAACCGATCGGCAGGCCGGCTTCTCTGTCTGCCGGCCTCCTTTTTTCCGCCGGTGAGCCTGGATCCATCCGCCATGTTTGTGCGGGGCGGCCTGCGGGAGGACTGCCACCACGCATGCGTTAGTTGGTGCCTGCCCAACTGCGCATGCGCGGGACCCAAGGCGCCGCGTCTTTTATGTGCCGCCAGGTCTCTGATGCCACGCCGAGGCCCTGCTCCCTTAAATCGCACAACACCCCTGCTAGCCCCACGGAGGGGGGAGAATAGGTCTCTGGGAACGGGCGGCGACGCCAGAGATGCCAGGGCAGCACGGTAGCATTGTGGATAGCACAATCGCTTCACAGCTCCAGGGTCCCAGGTTCGATTCCGGCTTGGGTCACTGTCTGTGCGGAGTCTGCACATCCTCCCTGTGTGTGCGTGGGTTTCCTCCGGGTGCTCCGGTTTCCTCCCACAGTCCAAAGATGTGCAGGTTAGGTGGATTGGCCATGATAAATTGCCCCTAGTGTCCAAAATTGCCCTTAGTGTTGGGTGGGGTTACTGGGTTATGGGGATAGGGTGGAGGTGTTAACCTTGGGTAGGGTGCTCTTTCCAGGAGCCGGTGCAGACTCGATGGGCCAAATGGCCTCCTTCTACACTGTAAATTCTATGTAATAACATTCTATCTATGTAAAACACTCCGGTTTTTACTCCGGCGTCGGCACTTAGACTCCCTTGGGAGAATCCCACCCAGCAGACCAGTGAGAAAAGTTGTAACTCGTTGAACAAAAGGGACAGTAGCAATGTAGATACAAAATTGGTTAAATAATAGAAAACAGACCGTAACAGTATATGGATAGTGTTGGGCTGGAGGGAGGTTTGTAAGGGTCGTTATTGGGACCCTTGCTTTTCCTGCTATATATTAATGATCTAGATCTTGGTGTACAGGGAAAAATTTCATAAGTTTACGGATGGCAGACATGTGACAAAATTGTAAACTGAGGACAATGCAGAACTTCAGTAGGACATCAACAAGTTGGTGGAGTGGGCAGATTGATAGCAGATGAAGTTCAGTGCGGAGAGGTGTCAGATGGTGCATTATGGTTGGAAGAACATGGAGAGACAATATAAAATAAGGGTAAAGTCTTAAGGGGGAGCAGAGGGACGTGAGTATATGTGTATCGATCATTGAAGGTGGCACGATAGGTGGAGAGATCAGTTAATAAATCATATAGTATTATGGGCTTTATTAATAGGAGCAGAGTACAAGTGCAAGGAGGTTATGCTGAACTTACATAAGACAGTAGTTAGACCTCAGCTGGAGTATTGTGTGCAGTTCTGGATGCCACACTACAGGAAGGATGTGAACGAATCGGAGGGAGTGCAGAAAATGTTTATAAGAATGGTTGAGAAATTCCAGTTATGAGTATAGATTGGAGAGGTTGGAAATGTTCTCCTTGGAGAGGAGAAGGCTGAGAGGAGATTTGATAGAGATGTTCAAAATCATGAGGGGGTTGGGAAGAGTAGATAGGGAGAAACTGTTCTTGCTTGTAAAAGGATCAGGAACAAGAGGGTACAGATTTAAAGTGAATTGCAAAAGAAGCAAATGTGATGTGAGAAATAAAAATGTTTGCACACAGTGAGTGGTTGGGATCTGGAATGCATTGCCTGTAAGTGTGATGGAGGCAGGTTCAATCAAGGCATTCAAAAGGTTTTAGGTGATGCAGGCGTTATAGGGAAAAGGGCAGGGGAATGGTAGTAAGCTATGATGCTTGTTTGAACAGTCAATGCAGAAACTATGGGGTCCTTACCTTTGGTCACAACAGATGGTCACCTTGTTGCGATGGACTAAAGGACATCCTCTGTGCTATATTCTTCCATGATACTGTGTGGGAGAATGGAAATATCATGCACTTTCTAACATACACTGTGTTCAAAAAGAAGGGTCTTACATTTCATATGTGTGTTTTTATATGCATTTATATATTTATGTGTGTGTGGGTGGTGGGGGTGAAAGCGGAAGGGCGGGAGTACACATTCACGCCATCACTGAGACTCTTTATTTTCACCTCTGTAACATCTCCCGGCTTCACCCCTGTCTCAACCACTGCTGAAACCCTCACTCGTGCCTTCATTACCCCAAGACTCGACTATCCCTACTTGCTCCTGACTGGTCTCTCACATTCTATCCTCCAGAAACACGATCATCCAAAACTCTGTCTGCGCTGGCGACAAGTCCCTCCCTTCCCCGCGTGCACTGACCTGCATTGGCTCCCGGTCACACAACACCTTGATTTTAAAATTCTCATCCTTGTTTTCAAATTCCTCCGTGATCTCATCCATCCAGGTTGAGTGAATGGGAAATACTTGGCAGATGCAGTCTAGCTTCGTTAAATGTGAAGATATCCATTTCTCTGGGAGAAACAGAATGGCAGAGTATTATTGAACAGTGATAGGTAGGGAAATGGACCTGGGTGTCTCAGTGCACCAGTCGCTTAAAGCAAGCATGCAAGTGCAATAAGCGGAAGTGGAGCCAAATGGTATGTTGGTCTTTATTGAAAGTGGATTTGAGTCCAGGAGCAAGGATGTCTTAGTGCAGCTGTACAGGGGCCTTGACGAGACCACAGCTGGGGGACTGTGTGCAGTTTTGGTTTCCTTAAATTCAAAGGGATATACTTGCCATCGTGGGAGTGTAGCGAAGGTTCACCAGACGGATTGCTTGGTGAGAGATTGGATCAACTGGGGCTCTATTCACTGGAGTTTAGAGGAATGACAGGGGATCTCATTGAAATATTAAAAATTCTGACAGGGCTGGACAGATTGGATGCAGGGATATCGTTTCCTCTGGCTGGGGAATAGGTGGTGTCTAAAATAAAGGGTCACAATCTCAGGATACGGGGTGGGCAATTCGGAATGAGATGAAGATAATTTCCTGTCAAACCTGTGGAATTCGTCACCACAGAAGGCTGTGGAGGCCATGTCACTGAATATACTTAAGAAGGAAATAGAGAGATTTCTAGACTTTAAAGGTGTCAAAGGGATGGGGAGGGCGTGTGAATATGGAGTTGATGGAGGATCAGCCATGATCATACTGAATGGTAGAGCAAGCTTCAAGGGCCAAATGGCCTTTAGCCTCCTCCCATTTTCTAAGTTTCTAAAACTCAGAGGTGCCTTTCCCCTTTAACTCTGACCTCAGGGTCACCTTTGATCTTAATCGCTGCCTCATAAGTGTTCGTGCCTTCAGCTACCAAGTTTTGGAATTCCCCCCCAAAACCTCTCCGCCTCTCTACCTCGACCTCCCTATTTAAGACACCTCGAAATAAAAACCTACCTCTTTGACCAAGGGTTTTGGTCCACTGATCTAATATCTCCTTACGTGGCTCAGTATCATATTTGTTTTACAACGCTTCTGCAGAGCACCTTGGGGACATTCCATTACATTGAAGATACTGTATAAATGTGTCATTGTTACTGCATGAGTAATTTATCTCTTTTTTTTCTTTTCAGTCCTCACAGTGCCTCAGCGAGGAGACAGTGGATGGGGCCGTTTATTCAGTGACGCAGCGTCAAGTGCAACTCCAGCAGGCAGCAAACAAAGGGCAGCAATGGCTGGGGGTAAGGACAGCACTTTTGTGCCTTTGGGAAGCACAGTGGTTAGCACAGTTGTTTCGCAGCGTCAGGGACCCGGGTTTGATTCCTGGCTTGGATCACATTCTGTGCTCCCCGAGTCTGCGGGGTTTCCTCCGCGTGCTCCGGTTTCCTCCCACAGTCCAAAGAATTGCGGGTTAGGTGGAACGGCCACACTAAATTGCCCCATAGTGTCCAAAGGTTAGTTGGGGTTACTGGGTTACAGGGACGGTGTTGGGGGCTCAAGTAGGGCGTTCTTTCAAGGACCGGTGCAGACTCGATGGGCCGAATAGCCCCCTTCTGCACTGTATTTCGATGATGCTGACACCCCGGGCCCACATGGACGGGCATCCTGGCCTCGGCAGGAGCAGCTCAAACAGACCTGCGCCACCCACCATTTTGCGATGCAGGTCGACCAGAATCAGAAGGTCTGGCACCACAGCGCCCCATTAGACGAATCCCATTGCCAGTTTCAGCCCCTGGGATGCTAGACTATACTGGCCGATCAATTAGCATAAATAAGGGGCTCTGAGGCCTCCGGACACAGGTTGCATCATGAATGTCCATCTGCCGCACCAAAGTAATCGACCAGGTTATGTGTGCTGGTGTGTTTGCTTCACACATCTCTCCCCCGACCCCACCATCTCATCACTTTGACATATCCCCTCTTCTACTTCACCTCATGAGTTTGTCTAGAATCACTTTAAATATGCCCAATCTGTAAGCTCCAACCTTTCCCTGTTGCAGTGAATCCATTGAAGTCCGACAGTGTAGAAGGAGGCCAATCGGCCCATCGGGTCTGCACTGACGTCTGAAAGAGCTCCCCAGCCTGGCCCACTCCCACCCCTAATCTATCCCCGTATCCTCACCTAACCTGCAAATCTTTGGACTGTGGGACGAAGCCGGAGCAGACGGGGAGAATGTGCAAGCTCCACACAGACAGTCATCCAAGGTCGGAATTGAACCCAAGTCCCTGGCGCTGTGAGGCCACGATGCCGCCTAAATGAGATCAACTGCCCTAGCCTCCCTCTGGATAAATAAGGATATTTCACTGCAGCTCAGGCACGACGAGGGAGCGCCCTCCTCACATCACTGCCTTTCCAGAATAACCAGCCATAATGTCAACAGGAAACGCCAAAATAGATAGAGAGACTGCTTAAAACTTACTGACAGAACTTTCTATAATAACCTTTATTGTCACAAGTAGTTGTCACATTAACACTGCAATGAAGTTACTGTGAAAAGCACCTAGTTGCCACATTCCAGCACCTGTTCGGGTACCCAGGGAGCATTCTGAATGTCCAATTCACCTGACAGCACATCTTTTGGGACTCGTGGGAGGAAACCGGAGCACCCAGAGGAAACCCACGCAGTCACAGGGAGAACGTGCTGACTCCACACAGACAGTGACCCAAGCAAGGAATCAAACCTGGGATCCTGGAGCTATGAACCAACAGTGCTACCCACTGTGCTACCCTGCTGCCCATCAACAAAGAACAAAGAAAAGTACAGCACAGGAATAGGCCCTTTGGCACTCCAAGCCCGTGCCGACCATGCTGATTTTAAACAAAAATCTTCCACACTTCCTGGGTCCGTACCCCTCTATTCCCATCCTATTCATGTATTTGTCAAGATGCCCCTTAAACGTCACTATCGTCCCTGCATCCACCACTCCTCCGGCAGCGAGTTCCAGGCATCCACTCCCCTCTGTGTAAAAAAAGTTCCAGGCACCCACTACCCTGTGTGTAAAAACCCTGTCGAAAGAACCCTGAGATCTTTTATATCTTCAACTGACCACTTCTTCTTTTGAAAGGATCTGACCTTATTTCACTTCACACTGGCTCTCGGTCCAGCAATGCTTCAGGGAGTGATTTTCTGGCCCCTCCCGCTGAGGGGATCTTCCGGCCATGTCAAAGTTAACCCTTTGGAAAATCCCAGCCTCAGTTTTATAAAGATTCTCACCCTTGTATCCAAATTCCTCCAGGGCCTTCCTCCTCTCTATTTCTGTAATTTGCTCCAGCCCTACAACCCTACGAGAATAGTGTGTGAAGGAGACGAGGCAAGTTGAGAAAGTGGTTCATGGCAGCATGTTGGCGCTGTGGTTAGCACTCCTGCCTCACAGCGCTGAGGTCCCAGGTTCAGTCCCTGCTCTGGGTTACTGTCTGTTTGGAGTTTGCACATTCTCCCCGTGTTTGCCTGGGTTTCGCCCCCACAAGCCAA
Organism: Scyliorhinus canicula; assembly: GCF_902713615.1. Classification (NCBI taxonomy): domain Eukaryota; kingdom Metazoa; phylum Chordata; class Chondrichthyes; order Carcharhiniformes; family Scyliorhinidae; genus Scyliorhinus; species Scyliorhinus canicula. The sequence goes on from NC_052158.1 coordinate 30,673,142, forward strand.
AGATGTGCAGGGTAGATGGATTGATCACGCTAAATTGCCCCTTAATTGGAATAAAATTAATTGGGTACTCTAAATTTATAAGAAAAAAGAGAAAGTGGTTCTAGGTGGTGCAGTTGTACTGTCACGAACAATCCTGAGGCTCAATCATGTTCACATGCTTTGAGCCTGCCTGAAGTTGCAGGTATTTTTTTTGTGGGGGGGGGGGGTTGCTGACATGATGTCAGAGGTACTGAGGGTGATGGTGGATCCGAGTCCAGAATTGGCAGTATTTGGAGTGTCAGAAGACTCGGGAGTCCTGGCCTTTGCCTCTCTGGTAGCCCGGAGACAGATCTTGTTGGGGTGGAGGGTCTCGGAGCCTCTGAAACCGGGGGTGTGGGTGAGCGACCTTGCGGATTTCCTTAGATTGGTGAAAGTAAAATTTGCCTTCAGGGGGTCAATGGAAGGGTTTGCCCTGAGATGAAAACTGTTCATTGACTACTTCCAGGACAGTTAAGTCAGCAGTGGGGAGAGGGATTAGGGTTAACCACCAAAAGTGGAGGCAGAGAGGGTAGAGGGCTATGGCAGCGAGGACGGGGCACGGTTGTTGTTGGCTATTTGTTGAGTTATGCTGTGTTCTCCTGTTCGTTATCTATTGGTTCTCTTTTTATCTTTTTCATCCTGCTTCTGGTTCTGTTTGATGTTTATTTATAAATGGGACCCGGGTTCAAATCCCACCAAAGCAGATGGTGAAATCTGAAGTTAATGAAAATCAAGTCTAATGATGGCCAGGAAACCATTGGTGATTGTCGTTAAATCCCACTTGGTTCACTGGTCCCCTTCAGGGAAGGAAATCTGTTGTCCTGACCCGGTCGGGCCTCCATGTGACTCCAGACCTACAGCAAGTTCAAGGCCAATTGGGAATGGGGAGCAAATTCTGACCTTGCCAGCAACACCCACATCCCATGGAAGAATTAAACAAAATACAGGGTCATGGTTTCTATGAACAAAAGCAAGGAAGTTATGAAAAAAACAGAAAGGGGACTTCCGGTTGCGGCACATAGCTGGTGGTTACATGTTTGGTGGCTCCTGTCAGAGCTGTCTCTTTTGTGGCCCTTTTTAGTCCAGTTTTTGGTGAAGGTTCGTTCGTGAGTAGCTGTGGAAAGATCTCGGACGCAGCTCCGGGGTCCCAGGTTCGGTTCCTGGCTGGGTCACTGTCTGTGTGGAGTCTGCACGTCCTCCCCCTGTGTGCGTGGGTTTCCTCCGGGTGCTCCGGTTTCCTCCCACAGTCCAGGGATGTGCGGGTTGGGCGGATTGGCCATGCTAAATTGCCCGTAGTGTCCTAATAAAAGTAAGGTTAAGGGGGGGGGTTGTTGGGTTACGGGTATAGGGTGGATACGTGGGTTTGAGTAGGGTGATCATGGCTCGGCACAACATTGAGGGCCGAAGGGCCTGTTCTGTGCTGTACTGTTCTATGTCTATTTATAGAATGTCAAAAACTGGCAAGAAGAAGGCAGCGAGTGTAAGTCTGTCGCCAACCCTTGTGAGGAGTGCTGGGGAGGAAAGATAGTGGGAGAAAGCCCGTTGGGTGGAGCCACGCCCATCATGGTGGAGAAGATGACAGAGGTGATGGCTGGGGAGTTTGAACGGTTGATCGTGAAGCATTTCGAAAAGCATCAGGCAGTGATGATGGCCTCACTTAAGGCATGCATGGGGGAGACCCGGGCCCAGTCAGAGAGGAGGTATTGAGAACTTTGATGACAGTGCGGGAGCAGGCGAAGAAAATAAAAGAGATGGAGGAGGTCTTGTCACGATATAGTGACCATTTTACCTTGGGGGATGAGGAGCTGCAGAGGGTGGGGGAGATCAACAGATGGCTGAGAGCCGAGGTGGAAGAACTGGAGAACAGCTGGCATAGGCATGTCCTGAGAATTGTCGGTCTGCCTGAAGGGGTGGAGGGCCAGAGCCTACAGAATACTTTGCTAATATGATGGTGAAGTTGATGGGGGAGGAAAAGGAGCCCTCCTTGTATGGATTGGACAGGGCACAGCGGTCGCTCTGGTCGAAACTGAGGATGAATGAGTCATCGAGGGTGGCGATCGTCTGTTTCCGTAATTTTCAGGTGAAGGAGAGAGTGCTGAGGTGGGCGAAGCAGATTAGGAGGGAAGGCAAGGGCATATGTATAAACCAGGACTTGGCAATGGAGATGGCAAGGAGGTGGGCAGCCTTCGGATGGGCTAAGATGGATTTGGATAAGCACAAGGTATGGTTTAGTGTGGTCTACCAGGTGAAGCTGAGTGTCACGTACAATGACAGAGACAAATATTTCGAGGCAGAGGTGGGGAGGTGGATGCATTTGTGAAGGCAGAAGGCCTCGGATTGGACTGAATTTGGACTTTTGATGGTTTTAGGCTGAGTTTTTTGTTTTTTCTCTGAGTTGGGTTCTTTCTTCGTGGGTGTTCGAGATAGATTTGTTTCAGTTTTGTTTTGGATGTAATGGAGATTGGAAGGTGGAATTGGGGTTGATGTGGTTTTGTTTTTGATGTGGGGGGAGGGGGCTCTGGCAGGGGTCATCACTCTAGCACATGCAATGTTGGCTAGTGAACGGGAGGGGGAGGGTCCAGGGTTGTTGGGACCTGTATGGGCAGGTTTCATTGGACCTGGGAGGTGTAAATGGTGGGGGGGATGAGGCCGATACTGGGTGAGGTGTTTTGAAGAGAAATTGGTGGAGGGGTTGCTGGGGATGGGGGGAGCAGTGACTAGGGCAGGGTCCTGCCTACAAAGAGGGACCTGGATGGATGGTCATGGTGGGTAGGAAGGCTGTGGGGGTGGCGATGAGAGAACCCCTGGTCAGAGTGGTGGCTTAGAATGAATGGGTTAGCGGGACCGGTGAAGAGAGTGCATTTTCTCGCATCTGACTGTCCTGAAAGCAGATGTGGTGCTGTTGCAGGAGACCCATCTGAGGGTAAAGGACCAGATGAGGCTGAGGAAAGGCTGAATGAGCCACGTGTTCCACTGGCTTTGATAGTAGGGCATGGGGGGATGGCTATACTGTTGGGTAAGTGGGGGAGGTTCTAAATGGTGGGGAGGGTCAAGGGGCAAGTATATGATAGTGACGGGTCTGCTGGAGGGGGAACTAGTGGTGTTGGTCTGCGTTTATGCCCCGAATTGGGATGATGCTGATTTTGTGAAGAAAATGTTGACAGCCATACCGGACCTGGATACCACCAACTGATAATGAGGAGAATTTGAATATGGTGCTGGACCCAGGGATGGATAGGTCTCGGTCGTGTTCGCTGGCTCCCTCGGGGGAGGGGGAAAAGGTGTTGGTGGGGGTTGTATGAAGGAGATGGGAGGGGTGGAACCGTGGAGGCTTTTGCATCCGCGGGACAGGGAGTATTAATTTTTCTCCTCAGTCCACAATGTGTATTCGAGGATCAACTTTTTTTGTGGTGGGAAGGCGTTGCTGGTGGAGGTAAAGATGGCGGAGTACTCGACGATCGTGATATCGGATTATGCGCCACACTGGGTAGATGTGATCTTGGAGAAGGGGCCAGCTCAGAGGCTGGCGTGGAGGCTAGATGGGGATTGTTGGCAGACCCAAAGTTTTGCATTAAGATGGGGAGGGTGATGGTGTAGTATGCGTAGTTTAATCAAAATGGGGAGGTCTCATTTGGTTTGGGAGGCATTGAAGGCGGTAGCGAGGGGCTAGATCATCGCATTTAAGTTGAAGATGGATAGGGAGGTGCAGGAGGAGAGGCAGAGGCTGATAGAAGAGATTTTGGAGGCGGGTGGAAGACACGCAGAGGACCCGGAGCAAGGACTGTTTGTGAGGAGGAAGGAATTTCAAGCAAAGTATGACTGGGTACACTCAGCAGGTCTGTAGAGAGAACATAAAAAACATTTTGGGTCTAAATGGCCCACCGACACAAATATTTCTCTTTCTCTCCACAGAAGCTGTCAGACCTGCTGAGTATATCGAGCATTTTATTTCCGATTTCCAGCACTTGCAGGGTTTTGGTTTCATTTAAGTTATGAAAAGCCTTGAGAAAACACTGGTTCAGTCTTAGCTGCAGTATTGTTCCCGGTCTTGGCACCACACTTCAGGAAGAATGCGAATGCATGAGGGAGGCAGCGGAAAAGGTTCACAAGAATGGTTTCAGGGATGAGGAGCGTCTGGTCGATCAGAGAAGCTGGGGTTGTTCCCCTTAGAGAAGGAGTAATTAAAAGATGACCATAAGAAATGGGAACAGGTGTCAGCCCTTCACACCTGCTGCGCCATTTAACAAGGTCATGGCTGATCTAACACTCACTAAGTCCACTTTCCTGCATTCTCTCCGTAACCCTTAATTCTTCCACTGATTTGGAAAAAAACCCAACAAATTCAGCCTTGAAAATGTTCAGGGACTCGACCTCCACAGCTTCCTGGGAGAAAGAAGTCCAAAGATTCACCACTCTTTGAGAGAAGAAATTCTTCCTCAAATCCGTCTGAAATGAGCACCCCCTTATTCTGCGACTATGTCCTCTGGCCCCACAGTCTCTCCCATGAGTGGAAACATCCTCCCAACATTTACCCTGTCTCACCCCCTAAGAATCTGATCTATTTTAATTATATCACCTCTCGTTCATCCTAGTAAACCACCTTTGCACGGCCTCCAGTGAAAATCCTATCTTTCCTTAAATAAGGGGACCAGATTGCATAGAATCCCTGCAGTGGAGAAGGAGGCCATTTGGCCCATTTAGTCTAGACCGACCCCCTGAAACCCTGCCTAAGCCCACTCTCTCCCCCTCCCCCCCTCACCCCTATCCACGTAACCCCATCAACCCACCTAACCTACACATCTTTGGACACATAAGGGGAAATTGAGCATGGCCTATCCACCTAACCTGCACTTCTTTGGATGCTGGGAGGAAACCAGAGTACTGCGGAAACCCAAGCAGATAGGGGGAGAATGTTCAAACTCCACACAGACAGTCACTCAAAGCTGGAATTGAACCCAGATCCCTGGCGCCGAGGGGCAGCTATGCTAAGCACTGTGATACCGTGCTGCCCTATTCTGCACAGTATTCCAAATGTGGCCTCACTGGAACCTTTTACACTTGCAGCAACACCTCTGTACTTTTATACTGGAGCCCGTAGAAATAAAAGCCAGCGTTCCTTTTCACTTAGATATTCAAAATCATGACCCATCAGGACTGAGTAAATGGAGACACATTGATCCCATTGATCGGGTGATTGATTGACAAAAGTATTGACGGACATTTGAGGATAAGCTTTTTCTAAAACGCAGCTAATGGTTATGGTCCAGAATTCACTGCCTGAGAGTGTGGCAGAGGTAGGTTTACTCAAGGCTTTTGAAAGAGAAGGAAATTATTTGAAGAGAATCAGTTTTCAGGGAAAATTGTGAGTGAATGGGACTTGGCGAATTGTGCTTGCTGGGAGCCAGCCTGGACATCGTGGGCTGAATGGACTCCTTCTCTGCTATAACCTCGAAGATTGTATCAAAGAGTCAAAGAGTTTTACAGCACAGAAAGAGGCCCTTCGTCCATCATGTCTGTGCCGGCTTTCAAGCCGCTTTCTATTTTAATCCCATTTTCAGCACTTGGTCCGTAGCCTTGTATGCTGTGGCATTTCAAGTGCTCATCTAAAAGCTTTTTAAATGTTGAGGGTTCCTGCCTCGACCATCATTACAGGCAGTGAGTTCCAGATTCCCACCACCCTCTGTGTGGAAAGGTTTTTCACAGAACCATAGGATTTACAGTGCAGATCCTCACATCTCTAAATCTCCTGCCCTTTACCCTAAATCTAGCCTCCTGGCTATTGACCCCTCTCCTGAGGAGAACTGTTTCTTCCTATCTATCCTATCTATGTCCTTCATAGTTTTATACACCTTAATCTGGTTCTCCCTCAGTCTTCTCTTCTTCTCTGCTCTGAGGAAAACAGCCTCAGCCTAACCAGCCTCGCTTCATAGCTGCAACGCTCCAGCACAGGCAACATCCTGGTGAATTCCCCCTGGTGGGAATCCCCTCTGCACCCTTTCTAGTGTAGTCACATCCTTCCTATAGTGAGGCGACCAGAATTGCTCATCGTACGCTAGCTGTGGCCAAACCAAACAAATGTTTCATACAGCTCCATCATAACCTCCAACCTCTTATATTCTAAGCCTCGGCCCACATACCTTCTTAATCGCCTAATCTACCTGTCCTGCTACATTCAGAGATCTTTGGACATCTTCCCAAGGTCTCTGTGATCAACTAAACTGCCATTCATTGTGTATTCCCTTGCCTTGTTAGACCTCTCAACATGCATCACCTCACACTTTTCAGGGTTAACGTCCGTTTGCCACAGTTCTGCTCATCCCATCTGTAACACGCTGTAATCTAAGGCTTTCCTCCTCACTATTTACCATGATGTGGAGATGCCGGCGTTGGACTGGGGTGAGCACAGTAAGAAGTCTTACAACACCAGGTTAAAGTCCAACAGGTTTGTTTCAAACACGAGCTTTCGGAGCACGGCTCCTTCTTCACCTGAAGAAGGAGCCGTGCTCCGAAAGCTCGTGTTTGAAACAAACCTGTTGGACTTTAACCTGGTGTTGTAAGACTTCTTACTATTTACCATGCCACCAATTTTTCTGCCATATGCAAGCTTACTGATCATACCTCTCATATTCATGTCCAGATCATTAATAGACACTACAAACAGCAAGGGACCAGCATCAATCATTGTGGAACACCACTGAACACAGGCTTCCAGTCACAAAAACAACCTTCGACCAACATCCTCTACCTCCTGTCACTTAGCCAATTTTGGATCCAATTTGCCAAATTGTACTGGATCCCATGGGCTCTTAGCTACTTGATCAGTCTCCCATGTGGGAGCTTTTACAGCAGCCAGCATTTTAACGGACCCGGGAGAGGGGGATGCCGGCAATACATGATAGTGAATGAGGCATTGGCAGGAGCTCTGGTGGTTTTAGTAAGATATATGCCCGAATTGGGATGGCATGGACTTTGTTAAGAAGGTGTTGGCAGCCATCCCCGAGCTAGATTTGCACCAGTTGATTATTGGGGGTGATTTCAATTGTGTATTGGACCCAAGTCCCAAATCTTTTGTAACTTAGAGGATGGCGAAGGAGCTGGCTCTGTTCAGAGAACAGAGGGGTGGATCATGGAGGTTTATATATTCGAGGGAGTGAGTTTTCCTTCTCGCACGTGCACCTGGTCGCTTTGTAGTGGGAAAATCGTCACTCCGAGGTTGGTGGGAGCTGGGTACTCAGCGAATGTAACATTGCACCACATCCCACATTATATGGATATAGATAGGATTAGATAGGGTGGACAGTGAGAGCCTTTTTCCTCGGATGGTGATGTCCAGCACGAGGGGACATAGCTTTAAATTGAGGGGAGATAGATATAGGACAAATGTCAGAGGTAGGTTCTTTACTCAGAGAGTAGTAAGGGCGTGGAATGCCCTGCCTGCAACAGTAGTGGACTCGCCAACACTAAACGCATTCAAATGGTCATTGGATAGGCATATGGACCATAAGGGAATAGTGTAGAGGGACTTTAGAGGGGTTTCACAGGACGGCGCAACATCGTGGGCCGAAGGGCCTGTACTGCGCTGTAATGTTCTATGTTCTATATGGCTGGAGATCAGCAGAGCCCAGCATCCCCCCTGGAGGTTGGATACGATGCCCCTTGCAGATAAGGGGTTTTGTGAAAGGGTAGTTTCGGCCATCGGGAAATATGTAGGTTTTAATAAGAATGGGGGCTTCTCCTTTCATGTTCTGAGAAATGTTGACGGTGGTGGTCAGGGGCGGGGGGGGAGATAATTTTGTACAAGGCCCATAGGGATAACGTTGGAAGGGCGAAAAGCAGAGGTTGGTTGACTCCATTTTGGAGATGGACTGGCAATACTCCGCCGGCGACAGCTGAGTGGTTAACGAGGAGAAAGAGACAACAGATGGAGTTCGAACTTGAATTGATCGGGAAGGCGGTGAGCCAAATTTGTCGCTCGCAAAGGGCATTTTATGAGTATGGTGAGGTGGCCAGTCGGTTATTGGCTCACTAGTTGAGGGGCAAAGAGCCGCACGGGAGATAGCCCAGGTTAAAGATGAGGGGAGAGGGCTGGCTACTGCTCCAGATAAGATTAATGAGGCATTTGAGGCTTTCTACTGGGGGGCTGTACAAATCTGAGCCTCCAGAGGATGGCTTGGAGATGGAGCAGTTTTTGGATGAGTTAGACTTCCCGGTAGTGGAGAGGGAGAGGAGGGGCTGGGTTGGAGGCACCGCAGGAGTTGGAAGATATTACGGACTGTATTGGTTTTCTGCAGTCGGGGAAGGCACCGGTGCCGGATGGCTTCCTGGTGGAATTCTGTTTGCGACCTTGATGGCAGCACACTTATTGGGAACGTTTAATGAATCTCTGGCTCGGAGTGTGCTGCTTGCCACGTTGGAGCAGGCATCAATCTCTTTCACCCCATAGAAGGGAAGGATGCCATGGAGTGTGGGTCTTACTGGCCTATCTCACTGTTGAATGCCGATGCAAAGGCCAATGGGGAAGCTCCCATAGGTAATCATCTCCATGGATGCAGGGAAGGCATTTGATCGAGTGGAGTGGAGGTATCTTTTCAAGACCTTGGGGCGATTTGGATTTGGGCCAACATTTCTATCCTGGATGTGACTGCTGTATAGAGCCCCCAAAGCTAGTGTCCAGACCAACACAATGAGCTCAGAGTACCTCAGGTTGTATAGGGGCACAAGGCAGGGATGCCCACTATCCACGTTGTTATTTGCGCTGGCAATTGAGCCATTGGCTATCGTGCTTAGATCGTCAAGTGGGGGAGATATATAGAGCGTTGGGGGGGGGGGGGGGGGGGGGGGGGGTGGCGTGGAACGGAGCACAGAGTGTCCCTTTGCACAGATGACCTGCTGTTATACATTTCAGATCCGCTCTGGGGTGGGGAGGATAATGGAGCTGTTGAGGAAATTTGGGTTCTTCTCAGGGTACAAATTGAATGTGAGTAAGAGAGAGATCTTCCTGGTGAATCCCCTGGGGAAGAAAGTGGATTTGAGGAGGTTGCCATTTAGATTGGCCAGGACGCTGTATTTAGGGATTCAGGTGGCTCATGACTGGGCATTGCTGCATACGTTGAAACTGTCCAGTCTGGTTGGGGGGGAGGGAGGGGGGGGGGGGGGGGGGGGGGGGGTGACATGAAGAGTTGGGATGCCTTCCCGTTGTCCTTGGCTGGGACTGTGCAGACGGTCAGAATGTTCTGATTTGTGTTCCAGCATCTCCCAGTCTTCCTCCCTAAATCTTTTTTAGTTCAGGTCGATAAGGTAATCTCAGCGCTTGTCTGGGTGGGTAAGATTCCCAGGATTCTCAGAGCCTTCCTGCAGAGAGGGCGGCAATCGGGAGGGCTGGTGCCACCAAATCTGACGTTCCATTACTGGGCAGCAAATACAAGGATGGATGGAGGAGCTGGGGCTGAGGGGGCAGATGGAGAAGGCTCCCTGTATAGATTGGTGTCTAAGGCCGTTGGTTACGGCCTCTCTTCCGTTCTCTCCGTCCAGATTCTCCTCAAGCCTGCTGGCGGTGGCGTCTCTAAGAGTTCAGGCAACATTTTAAATTGGGAACAATGTCATTACTGTCACCAATTTATGTGAACCATCGGTTTGTTCTATGCGGGATGGATGAAATCTATAAGATTTGGACGATGGACTGGGTCGAGAGGTTCAGGGATTTGTTTGTGGAGTGTAAGTTTGTGGGACTGGAGGAGATAGTGGTGAAATTTCAACGCCCAAGGGGGAGTTCGTTTCAGTATGTGAAGGTTTAAAACTTTGTTCGTAAGGCGCTTTCTTCCTTCCCTCGTTTACAGGGACCTACAATGATGGACAGGATGCTATCTCGAGATGTGATGGGGGAAGGGAATATATCCAATATATGTGGGTGGTTGTTCGAGACAGGGATAGAACCGTTAGAGGAGGTAAAGGGGGTGGCAGGATGAACTGGACCTGGGGCTGGAGGGAGGGGTGAGGAGTGAGATTTTGCACAGGGTGAATTCCACCTCTTCTTGAGCTAGTCTGAACCTGATACAGTTTGAAGTAGTTCATGGGGCGCACTTGACTAGAGCATGCCTGAGTGGATTCTTCCCTGATGTAGAGGACAGGTGTGAACATTGTTTGAGAGGGCTGGCGAACCATTCACACATGTTCTAGTCCTGCTCTACTATATCGGTGATCGTGGGGATCAGGCTGAAGCCCTGCTCATTGGTGGCAATCTTTGGGGTGTCGGACTCGCCGACACTCCTGGAGGGGAGGAAGGCTGGACTTCACCTCGCAAGTAGCTCGGGGATGGGTCCGCTTGGATGTAGGTCGTTGATGCCAGGCCTTGGCTTGACTGGGGGGACTTAGCAGAGTTTCTGAGATTAGAAAAGATTAAAAATGTCATTAGAGGATTGGAGGAAAGGTTAAATTCCTGGATCAAGCCGTTCATCATCTTCTTTAAAGACATGTTCATCACCAGAGACTTGTGGGCGGAGGAACTGCGCCTGGGGGTGGGGGGGGGAGGGATGGGGGGGGGGGGGGGGGGAGTAAGAGGGGGGGTTGGGTCATGGGTGGTAGGAGGGTTTTAGGGTTATTACAATTTTGTTTAAAAATATCAAATCGTTTGCGTTATATTGAAATGTTTTCTCTGTGATAATCTGAAATTTTTTGGAATAAAAGTTTTTATTTAATAAAATCAGATCAGCCTTGATTTTATTGAATGGCAAAGCAGGCTCGCGGGGCTGAGGCCTACGCCTAATTTGTATGTTGGCATTCCTGGATACTGCGACGAATGAGATCAAGGTCTACTGCCTTTGACGATTTTGACAAACCAGTCAGCGCTCCAAACCAGGTTGAGAACAGCAATTTCTTCCCAAACCGTGACATTTCAGGAGAGGGTGGGCATTGCGGCATTGCCAATGGACTAATAATCCAGGGGCCCGGGAAAATGCTCTGGGGACCCGTCTTCAAATCTCACCACAACAGGCAGTGAAATCTGAATTCAATAAGAATATGGAATTAAAAGTCTTCTGATGTCGTAAAACTTGTCAGGTTCACTATTGTTTAGAGAAGGAAATTGGCCATCATTACTTGGTCTGCCCGATATGTGACTCAAAATCCATTGCCAACAGCAACGTGATTGACTCTTAAATGGTCTAGCAAGCCTGTAAGTGCTGGCCCAACAAGTGACTCTCACATCCCTTCAATGAATGAAAGAAAATCCTTGCCTAACCCAATAAAAGAATTTGAAATAAAAACATTCTTCAATACTTTGAAAATTGCAGCGTGGTGGTGCAGTGTTAGCACTGCTGCCTCACGGCGCCGAGGACTCGGGTTTGATCCAGGCCTCGGGTCACTATCTGTGTAGAGTTGGCACATTCTCCCCATATCTGCATGGGTCTCACCCCCACAACCCAAAAGGATGTGCAGGGTAGGTGGATTGGCCATGCTAAATTGCCCCGTAATTGGAAAAAATAATGGGGCACTCCAAATCTGTTTTTTTTAAAAAAGAAAATACTTTGATAACTAATCGTCAAAAGAGTTCCAAGGATATAAAACATGTTTTATACAGCTTCATCATAACCTCCCTGCTCTTTATCCCACTTGCCCTTTTAACAACCTTATCTACCTGTCCTGTCTTCAGGGATCTTTGGACATGCACCCCGAGGTCCCCCTGGTCCTCTCTATATTTCCAATGTCCCACCGTTCATTTTGTATTCCTTTGTCATATTAGACCTCCAAAAATGCATTACCTCACACATTTCAGGGTTAAATTCCATTTGCCGCTGTTCTGCCCATCTGACCACTCACCTCCGGCTTGCTGGGACTCCAGGCCTCTGCCTCACGAACAGGGCCCCCTGGAGAGAGCACTTGTCATGCTGGGGTTATGCTTACATTCCAGTGATCACGGCAGTGCAGACCTTCAGTACTGGACTTGTCTGTCCATGTGGAGTTTGCACATTCTCCCCATGTCTGAGTGGGTTTCACCCCCACACCCCAAAGATATGCAGGTTAGGTAGATTGGCCACGCTAAATTGCTCCTTAATTGAAAAAAAAATTAGGTTCTCTAAATTTTTAAAAATGATACTGGACTTGATTTGCCCTAAAAAAAACAGCACCTCTTGATATTGTGCGGTACAGGGCAGCACGGTGGCCTAGTGGTTAGCACAACTGCCTCACAGCGCTGAGGTCCCAGGATCGATCCCGGCTCTAGGTCACTGTCTGTGTGGAGTTTGCACATTCTCCCCGTGTCTGCGTGGGTTTTGCCCCCACAACCCAAAAATGAGCAGAGTAGGTGGATTGGCCACGCTAAATTGCCCCTTAATTGGAAAAAATAATTGGGTAATCTAAATTTATAAAAACAAAAAAAAACTATAAAAGATATTGTGCGGTATTCTCTCATTCCTGCATGGCGTCGGCGCCCCAAAGGCAGTACATTGACCCCCCACGGTGTTCACCCCAAGCCTCGTCCATTCATGCCCTTTCTGATTTAGCCTCTCACTCACCACTGTGGTTTATGCCCTGCAGATGGAAAACGACCAGGTTGGCACCACGTGCGAAACAGTTAAAATCCGCTCGATCAAGGTTGGAACGCTCGAGAAGATTGTGCACCACCTCCTAGACGCCCTCGATTGTGGCGATTCCCCCTACGTTTCAGTCTTCCTTGCCACCTACCGAGCCTTCACCACCACCCAGGAGGTTCTGGAACTACTGCTCGACAGGTAGGCAACTATCATAGACTCATAAAGTAGAGAATAAGTCTTGCCTTTAAGATGTCTGGGTTTAGTGACTTTCAGTATTGAGGGAAGAAATTGCCGGGGCCCCGGGAATTACCTTCCTTGATCTTCAAAATCTCATTGAGGGATCTTTTACATCAACCTGCAAGGGCTTCACTGTAACATATTGCTCAAGAAGCGACCGCTCCAACAGTGCAGCACTCCCCTGATACGGTAATGGAGTGGGAGCTTAGATTTGTAGCAGAGCAGGACAGGACGGTGGCACAGTGGTTAGCACTGCTGCCTCACGGCGCTGAGGTCCCAGGTTCGTTCCCGGCTCTGGGTTACTGCCCTTGTGGAGTTTGCACATTCTCCCCGTGTTTGTGTGGATTTCACCCCCCACAACCCAAAGATGTGCAGGCTAGGTGGATTGGCCACGCTAAATTGTCCCTTAATTGGAAAAAAATGAATTGGGCACTCTAAATTTATTTTTAAAAAGATTTGTAGCAAGGCTGGAACCTTCAACGCATAATTTGCAGCGAAATAGAAGGCCATTCAGCCCATCATGCACTTTCTGACTTTGAAAGAGCTAGCCAATTAATCCCATGCACTTGCCACACTCCCGCCACCAGCACCTCCCCCAAACTCCCACTGACCCTTTCCCCATATATTCTCCTGTACATTTTCTCTTTTCAAATATTTATTTCAATTGTGTTCCAACATTCCAGTACATCTTCAGACAGAGCGTTCAAGGTCAAGACACTAGTTAGACCTCAGCTGGAGTATTGTGCACAATTCTGGGCTCCACACTTGAGGAAGGACGGGAATGTATCGAAGAGAGTGAAGACGTTTTCAAGAATAGATGAGGATGGATTGGAGAGGCTGGGTCTGTTCTCCTTGGAGAGAAGAAGGCTCAGAAGAGACTTAATGGAGATGTTCAAAATCATGAGGGGACTGGACAGAGTAGATAGGGAGAAACTGTTGCCGCTCTTAAGAGGATGAAGAAGGCGAGGGTACCGATTTAAAGTGATTTGAAAAAAGAAGCAAATGTGATGAGGAAAAGCTTTTTCACACAGGAAGTTGGTTGGGGTTTGGAATGCACTGCCTGGAAGTGTGGTGGAGGCAGGTTCAGTCGAGGCATTCGAGAAGGCATTCAATGATTACTTGTAATAAGTAATGTGCAGAGGTTCGGGGGTAAAAAGCAGGAGAATGGCACAAAGTCATGATGCTTGTTTGGAGAGCCGGTGCAGACACGATGGGCCAAATGGACTCCTTCTGTCCCGTAGCAATTCTGTGATGAGTAGAATCTGTTCTGTAGTAGCTTCCTCATCTGACATCTAGCTTTACTTTTGGCAATTATAATGTGGCAATTATTTATTGTATTGCCTTGGAAAATAAATGCAGTAGCAAGGCAGTACGGGCACTTACGTTGTGTTGACACCATTGTTGTTACATCAAGGTTACTGGTGTTTAATCTTATCCCCACCATTAGCTCACCATCATTGATGTCACATCAGCACCATCATGAACCATTCCATTCCATTCATTCCAGTGACATTCCGTCCACATTGGTTACATTGGTATCTCAATCCTGAAAATATGACTGAACAAACAATGGCATCACACAGCAATAGTATCAATACCATAGCATTCATCACAGTAGCTTTGAACCACCAACAGCAACATTGTAATTGGCTTGCTAACTGTTGCATTTGTGCCAGTCATATCACCTCAATTACAGCGATTGTGCAACTCTGCCAATAATGTTTATTCAAGGATGTATACCTGGAGTTCCAAGGTTTAAATTATAAGGAGAGATTGCACAAAGTAGTTCTTCTTAGGCAGTCCCTCTGAGTCGAGGATGACTTGGCTTCCTCACGGAAACTGAGCTCTCAGGTGACTGAGGAGTCCAATGTGCTGTTAATCTCAAATGTTCTTGTATGATGGAGGGAAAACTCAGCAGTTTATCTTTTATCCTTCAGCAAGTTTATTCTACATCCAGCTCAGTGGAGATCAAACTCCGTGTGGGTTCCCCACAGCAGCTGTTCGGGCTGCGTCTGTTTATACTCTTTAGGAGGTTGTGCCAATAACCATTATTTGCCTTCAGTAAGGCAATTAGCAAAACAATGTAATTGTCCCAGCATGCACTGCTAATATGTTGACATTGGCGACCTGCACTCTCTGACACAGGCAGGGCAGATGGAGGCTGGAGGAGCAGGTAATAATAATAATCGCTTATTATCACAAGTAGGCTCCAGTGAAGTTACTGTGAAAAGCCCCGAGTCGCCACATTCCGGCGCTTAACGGGGAGGCTGGTACCGGATTTGAACCCGCTTTGCTGGCCTTGTTCTTCATTACAAGCCAGCTGTTTAGCACAGTGCTAGATGGCTGGGCTGACCTGGGTTGGCACGTGCTCCTTTCGTTCTCGATGTTTGGCTTCCACTTGCTCTCTCAGCATTGAAACTCGAGGGGTGGGATTTTCTGGTTGTTTCCACTGGTAGGATTGTTTGGTCCCGCTGTTGGCCAATGGGGAAGGGGAGGAAAAAAGGTGAAATTCCGATCCAAGGTGTCACCTCCTTCCCGAATGCTTTTCCTTCGCTCCAGGCGGTCTTGGGCTAGATGTCGAAGAGGAAGTTGCAATTTTCAAGGAGGTTTTGAGGGTGTCCTTGAAGCGTTTTCTCTGTCCTTCCGAGCTTCGCTTGTCGTGTCAAGCTCCGAGTAGGGGCAGCAGGGTAGCATGGTGGTTAGCATAAATGCTTCACAGCTCCAGGGTCCCAGGTTCGATTCCCGGCTGGGTCACTGTCTGTGTGGAGTCTGCACGTCCTCCCCCTGTGTGCGTGGGTTTCCTCCGGGTGCTCCGGTTTCCTCCCACAGTCCAAAGATGTGCGGGTTAGGTGGATTGGCCATGCTAAATTGCCCGTAGTGTCCTAATAAAAGTAAGGTTAAGGGGGGTGTTGTTGGGTTACGGGTATAGGGTGGATATGTGGGTTTGAGTAGGGTGATCGTGGCTCGGCACAACATTGAGGGCCGAAGGGCCTGTTCTGTGCTGTACTGTTCTATGTTCTATGTTCTAGAGCGCATGATTTGGGAGTCTCGTACCAGGCATGCGGAGTTGAACCAGTGTGGTTGGTGTTTTGATGCTGGCGATATTGGCCTGAGCAAGAACACTGACGCTGGTGCGCCTATCCTGCCAATGAATTTGCAGGGGATTGCGGAGGCAGCTCTGGTGATACTTTGCCAGGGTTTTGAGGTGCCTGCTGTACATAGACCACAACTCTGAGCCATATATGGGCGGCGGTATCACTACTGCTCTGTGGACCATGAGCTTGGGGCTGAGGTTCTGGTCTTCAAACACTTTCTTCCTCAGGCGGCCGAATGCTGCACGGCACACTGAAGGCGATGCTGAACCTCATCATCGATGTCTGCCCTTGTTGAAAGTCGGCTCCCAGTGTTTAGAACGTAATCCACGTGGTCCAAGGCCTCATCGTGGATTTTGGTCAAGTGCAGTGCTGTGTGATTGCGGCATCTTGGTGGAGGACCTTAGTCTTATGGATGTTTAGTGTAAGGCCCAGGCTTTCTCACACCTAGGTAAAGGTGCTGGCTATGGCTTGGAGTTTGACCTCTCAAAAATGTGTAGATGCAAGTATAATCTGCATACTGTAGTTCAATAACTGAGGATGGGCCTGCAAGTGGTAGAGATTGATGCTATAGTTGTATTCCCTTGAACTTAGGACGTTAAAGAGTAATTACATCAAAATTCTCAAGATAGCAAGAGGAAACTGAGAGGTTAGTTAGAGATAACTGCTTCAATTGTTTGGGGACTCGAGCGCTAAAGGAGGAATATAGCCTAAATTTGAAAGTCACACCTTTCAGGAGTGAGGTTAGGAAACACATGGGTCGCTTCGCTCAGCTGGCTGGATGGCTGGTTCATGATACGCCGGTTCAATTCCCAGACTGGTTGAGGTTATTCATGAAGAGCCCACCTTCTCGCCGGCACAGTAATGCAGTGGTTAGCACTGCTGCCTCACCACTGCGCTGAAGACCCGGGTTCGATCCCAGCCCCGGGTCACTATCCCTGTGGAGTTTGCACATTCACCCTGTGTCTGCGTGAGTAGGTTGGTCACGCTAAAATGCCCCTTAATTGGGAAAAAAAAAACAATTGGATACCCTAAATTTATATATTTTTTTAAATCCCAACTTCTCAACCTTGCCCTTCACCTGAGGTGTGATGACCCTCAGTTTAAATCACCACCAGTCAGCTCTCTCTGAAAGTGGAAAGCACCTATGGTCCTCTGGGGCTGCAGCAATATTTACAGAGGAAACACGTCAGTGCTGAAATAGGGGTAGAAATTCAGAACACTTCCACGAAAAGAACTGATGAGAGAACATCTTAATTTTTAAGTCTTGAGATTGATAGATTTTTGTTTAGCAAGGGCTCAGATCCCACATCAGCCAGTAAATGATGGAACTGGCTTAAGGGGTTAAGTGACCTCTTTCTATTCCTTCTTGATTTAATACGTGTGATTATGTATTGATAGTGGTTTAGCTCACTCGGCTAAATCGCTGGCTTTTAAAGCAGACCAAGCAGGCCAGCAGCACGGTTCGATTCCCGTACCAGCCTCCCCGGACAGGGGCCGGAATGTGGCAACTAGGGGCTTTTCACAGTAACTTCGTTGAAGTCTACTCGTGACAATAAGCGTTTTTCGTTTTGATTTTCAATAACAGGGATGTTGCATGTTGCGAGTGATGTTATGCCCATGTTATGATGCTGTGTTGCAGGCTACATCAAAACTAGTCGCATTCATTCATAATTTGCGATAATACTTTGATACGCTACGGGCAGGATTTTCCATTACCCCCGCCCCCATGGTGCTTTTTCCGGTAGTGGAGGCATCTCACCATTGGCTGCCTCATCTCTCCACTAAGGAACTCACAGCAGGAGCATCACCTTCCGATCCTGCCAGTGGGAAGGCTCAGAAAATCCCCCTCCTCCCCGCAATCAGGTCTTTATTTCGCGAGGGATACAATTGAAAAATGGAGATGTTACGTTAAACCTGTGCAGAATCTTGGTTAGACCACATCAGGGAGCACCGTGTGCAGACCCAGTAACCAAATCGTTAAAAAGCACACAGAGGCACTCGAAGAGGATGTTCAAAAATAAGACATGCAGGCACAATAGCAGAACTGCGACATTATACTTAGGTTCAGATAGCCGCTCTCTTTTCTCGCGGTTGTTGGGGGGGGGGGGGACCTAATAGACATTGTTAAAAAGTAAGAAAGGCTTTGACAGAGTGGATACAGGGAGAATGTTGCCAGTTGTGGGGGAGGGGTGTGGGAGATGTGGGGAGCGCACAAAACTGGAGGCCCCCCAATATAAGATAGTCACGAAGAAAACCGACTGGGCATTCAGAAGAAATGTCATTACCCAGAGAGTACTGAGAATGTGGAACTCGGGACCGCAAGGAAATGGTTGGGGTGAATTGTACAGATGCATTTCATCGGAAGCTAGATGAGCGCATGATGGAGAAGGAAATGAGAGCACTGTGCTGGCCAATTTAAATGTGAAAAGATGGGAGGATGGAGTTGAGCAGAAATTGTGACACAATTGCTTGGTCTGATGGGGTTGTGGCTGTGCTGCAGATTCTATGTAATCTATATAATTCTTCAATTCAAGTCATAGTTGGGTGCACCTGGTTTTCACACAATATTCTGTGTCTTTAAACTGGTGCCCATCTGATTTTGGTCCTTAGAGGTGGATGTGGTGGCATATTGGTATTGTCATTGAACTAGTAATCCAGAGGCCCAGGGTAGTGCTCTGGGGACTTGGGTTCGAATCCCACCACAGCAGATGGCAAAATTTGAGTCCAATAGAAATCTGGAGTTAAAGGTCTCTTAATGATCATGAAACCATCTGGTTCACTAATGTTCCTCTGGGAAAGGAAATCTGCCATCCTTACCTGTCTGACCTGCATGTGACTCCAGACCCACAGCAATGTGGTTTGCTCTTAGCTGCCCTCTGAAATGCTCCAGCAAAGAGAAATTAGTGATGGCCCAAATGGTGATGCTTCACTGGTACAGGTGCGACTTCAATGCCCATACCCGATACTGCTGATGGATGGGAGCCTGGTACTCTCACCCTGGCACTCACTGGGAGACATTAGCTCCTGTTCAAACTGGGTCTAGATTTCAAAATTCTCAGCCTACTTTTCAAATTCCTCCGTGGCCTCGCACTATCTCTGCAATCTCCTTCTTCAATCATCCCACCATTGCTGGTGGAGCCTTCAGACGTTCAAGCTCCCAACACCTCTCCTCCACCTGTCAGCCACCTTTCTCTCCTTTCAGACAAATCATAAAACCTACCACTGTTGACCCTCTCACCAGGTAATTCACAGCTCAATCCAGCATGGTTTTTCCCTCCACGTCAAGCCAAGAACATCCGTAACGCTGCCCATGTCTTAACTTGCACCAGCTCCTGTTCGGCCATGTGCTTACTGATGTACATGGGCTCCCATCGACTGGGAGTCAACCACACTGAAGTCAGACTGAAGTTAGATATAGGCCAGACCAGGTAAGGGTGGCCGATTTCACTCCCAAAAGACCATTTCGGCAATCGGCAATAGCTTTTTCGCCATCGTTACACTTTTATTGAATTTAAATTCCACTGGCTGCCATGGTGGGATTGGAACCTGTGTCGCTAGAGCATTACCCTTTGGTCTCCGGATTACCACTCTCCCACTGCATGCGCCTGAATGGACCATTTACTGCTCCTTGTTTTCAAATCTCATGGCCTTGCCCCCTCCCAATCTGCTCCAACTTCAACAGCCCACTGTGCACTCTGACCTTTGGTCCAATGCCAATTTTAAATGCTCCACCAAAGCTGGCCATACCTTCAGTTGCCTGGGCCCAAATTCTGGAATTCCACGCACTACCCCTCCCCCCTCCCAAATTCTCTTTGCCCCTCTAGTTCATTCTTCTCCTTTCAAGGTGGCCATCAAAACCTAACTCTATCACCAATCGTTTGCCCCTCTCCCTATTTGGGCTCAGTTTCACACTTTGTTTCATAATACTCTTGTGCGGCACATTGAGAGCTTTCAAAGTGTTATATCAATGTGAGTTCCGTTTGGTATTGGTAACTAATTGCTAAATTGTTTGAGACATCCATGCTTGTGTCATTGCAGGTTGGACCAATTGAAGAAAGAAATCGGGGAGAACACAGATTGCTGTTCGCCAAATAACTGGGACAGCCTTCGAAAGTAAGTTTTTGCACCAGCCTTTCACTTGCTCTTTTGTTTCTTATGGGATGCATTATCATTGACCCACACGTGTCCGGAGCCTCCGAACAAGACAGAATCATTCCAGTTCCTAAACTCTGAAAGAAAAGTTCGAGATGACAGGACATCAGTGAACACAAACCGGTCATGAAAGAGAGACTTGCACTTACATAGTGGAATTTCGCCCCAGCCTTTTGTCCCAAAGTGCTTCCAGCCAACAAAGAATTATAGAATCATAGGGCTATGATGGGCTATTCGGCCCATCGGGTCTGCATCGGCTCTTGGAAAGAGCACCCCACCCAAGCCCACACCTCCATCCTATCCCCATAACCCAATAACCCCACACAACAGTCAGGGCAATTTTGGACACTAAGGGCAATTTATCATGGCTAATCCACCGAACCTGCACATCTTTGGACTGTGGAAGGAAACCGGAGCACCCGGTGGAAATCCACGCGCACACGGGGAGAATGGGCAGACTCCCACAGACAGTGACCCAAGCCGGGAATCTAACCTGGGACCCTGTAGCTGCAAAGCAATTGTGCTAACCACTATGCTACAGTACTGCCCCGCAGAGCTGCAGCCGTGGCTCAGTAGGCAGCACTCTCACTGCCAAATAAGAGGATTTTGTGCTCAAAGGACCTGGGAGTAATTATCTAGGTTGACACTCCCAGTGTGGTACTAAAGGAATGCTGCACTGCCGGGTGATGCCATTTGTTATTTTCAGTTGAGATGTTAACCTGGGGGCCATTCTGCCATTTCCGATGGATGTAGTGAGAACTTAGAAAAAGCAGCTTGTTTGGTGGAAGATTGCAGAGCTCGGAGGTGCAGATGGATCTGGGCGTCCTAACGCATGAATTACAAAAGGCTGGTATGCTAGGTTCAGCAAGTAATTAGGAAAGCGAGTAGAATGTTATTGTTTATTGTGAGGGGAATTGATTACAAGGTATGGAGGTTATGCTTCAGTTGTACAGGGCATTGGTGAGACCGCATCTGAAGCATCGCGGACAGTATTGGTGTCCTTTTTTGTGAGTTGTCCTATGAGGAAAGGGTGGAGAGGTTACGTTTGTATCCACTGGAGTTAATAAGCGAAAGACGCGACTTGATCAAAAAATGTAAGAGTATTGACAGGGTGGGTCTGGTAAGGATGTTTTCTCTTTTGGGAGAATCGAGAACTAAGGGCAGCATGGTGGCACTGTGTTTAGCACTGCTGCCTCACGGCACCAGGGTTCGATCCTGGCCTGGGTCACTGTCCATATGGAGTTTGCACATTCTCCCCGTGTCTGCGGGTCTCACCCCCACAACCCAAAGATGTGCAGGGTAGGTGGATTGGCCACACTAAATTGCCCCTTAATTGGAAAAAAATAACCGACTACTCTAATTTTTTTTATATAAAGATTCCTAAACTAGGGGTTACTGTTTAAAAATAATGGGTTGCTCATTTAAAACGGAGATGAGAATTTATTTTTCTCTCAGAGGATCAGGAATCTCTGGAACTCTCTTCCTCAAAAGGCAGTGGAAGCAGAGTCTTTGAATATTTTAACGGCTGAGTTAGATAGATCCTTAATTAACAAGTGGGGTGGGGCGGTGAAAGGTTATCCTTTTGGCTAAGATGAGCATGAAGTCAGGTGTAATGCCGATCCGGTATGTCTCTCTTGTGGGGACCATGAAATGGATTCAATGTGAATTGTTTTTTAGAGCAGGCAAGCAGCTGGATTAGGGATTTGCCCCTGTCCACACTCTGAGTTCTGGCTTTGTGACTCTGATAAAGTATTTTTAAAAAGTAGGCAGGAATGTGGGGTTGAGTTTTGAATCATATCAGCCATGATCTTTTTGAATGTCGGAATTGGCTCGAAGGGCCGGATGGCTTAACTCCTGCTCCTAATCCAGATGTTAAAGATTCCACTGCACAGTTAACAAGAAGAGCGGGGACATTAATACTGGCGTCCTGGCCAGAATGTTTCTCTCCTCTTAATTGTACATCATGGGTTGATGTGCAGATGGAGGGCTTTAATTGGGGCTTCACTTGAGCGGACGTAAAGAGGTTCTCACTGAAACTGCAGTTTGAGCCTGCCTCTTTTGAAGCCTTGAGGAGCCAGTGGCCCATGTGTATGTAGGACTGCGCACCCTTTTCAGTTTCTTAAAAAGCGTTTTATTACTGTTTACTTTGCACTTCAGCCCCACGCTCCTGATCTATGGACACCAGGTGCGAAGAGGGGCAGGGAAGGAGGAGGAGCTCCTCGTGACCCTACTCCAGGGCCTGGCCAAACTTGCCATCAACAGGTCCAGGCGCAGGAGACTGAGAGAGACGTTGGATTTGCTCCTCTACCAAGCCACATTTGCAGCCAGCTGTCCCTCACAAGGGAACGGTGCACTGGCACCGTTGAGGCTTCTGTGTCCGGTGGGCCACCGCAAGGACTGGGCCTGATCGATCCCCTTAATCACATTTTGGTTTGATTTTTTAAAGTTTCATTTGTGATTTGCTCTTGTTTCAGGTCGTACCCCTTTTAAGGGGCTGCCCCTTTAATCTGTCCCGAAGTCCATTTGACTTGGTTTATTTGGTTTTAACCCAAAATAGGTAACTGGAGTTGGAGACGCATGCTTGCAACGTTTTCACTCTGTAAATAGACGTTTGACTGAATGATGATTGACCCCGGCACTGTCCCTCAGTAGCTGGCTTCCTGGAATGTAATGCCTCAATCCACATCACTAAAACACGTCCCCTTGTCACTTACTTCATTGCTGTTTGCGGGAGCTGGATGTCCATAACTTGGCTGTCGCATTTCCTATTTTGCAACAGGATCCATCAAAAGCACTTAACTTAATTCTGGAACTCTCTCCCTGACAGCACAGTGGGTGCACCTGCACCATGTGGACTGTAGCAATTCAAGAAGATGGCTCACCACCACCATGTCAAGAGGCAATTTGGGATGGGCAATGAACACTGGCCCAGCCAGCGATGCCCACATCCCACAAATGTCATATCCTTTAAATTGGTTATCAAGTGGTTTGCAATGTCTTGTCTGGAGAGGCTCTGCATAAACCAAGTGTTTTCTTAAAACCACTGTGCGTTTCATGTAAGTTACAGCCACCCGTCTAAAGTCTCCCTTCCACTCGAGTGTAGCGTTTTGTTTGCTTGGGTAAATGTGACTCATCACTATTAACGGAGTGCTCGTAACTCCTTTGGGATGGATATTCTGCATACCTTTGAGTAATAGGCACACTGTGAGCTGTCTTCTAAATGCCCTGCCTTTATGTTCCAGTGCGGCCTCCTCTGTTTTTTCCACCTGGCTGGAACAGTATTCCGAAGATTTTCATGGGCTTGATCAAGGTTGCCTGAAACGCCTGGCACTTTATATAAAACAGGAATGGAGGGGCTCGGAGCTGGAACGTCGGGTTGACGATCTCCTGTTGCAGAATGAGAAGTTGGCTGGCAGCGATTGTAAAGTCCCAGCAAGCGGTACGTCCTGTTATTTTGTTTTTCACTGGAATATCCTTTGACACCGCAAAGCCGTTGATTTCGCCGCCCAGTAAAACCAGTGCAGTGGATGCACAGGGGTAACATTCCACACCCAGTTTCTCCCTAAACAATTCGCAGCTCCGATTCACAGGTCTGACTTGGAAATATATCGGACGTTACTTCAAACCCTGGAATCTCTCCCTAATAGCTCAGTGGGATTAATCCAATATGGGATTACTCTCCTAACAATACTGTGGGATTGCCCCCCCCAACAGTGCTGTGGGATTACCTTCTAACAAGATGCAATTACTCCCCAACAACACTGTGGGATTACCCCCTAACAGCACTGTGCGATTACCCCCTAACAGCACTGTGGGATTACCCCCAACAGCACTGTGGGATTACCCCCAACAGCACTGTGGGATTACCCCCTAACAGCACTGTGTCATTACCCCCTAACGCACTGTGCAATTACCCCCTAACAGCACTGTGTGATTACCCCCTAACAGCACTGTGGGATTACCCCCAACAGCACTGTGTGATTACCCCCAACAGGACTGTGGGATTACCCCCAACAGCACTGTGGGATTACCCCCAACAGCACTGTGGGATTACCCCCCAACAACGCTGTGGGATTACCCCCTAACAGCACTGTGGGATTACCCCCAACAGCACTGTGGGATTACTCCCCAACAACGCTGTGGGATTACCCCCTAACAGCGCTGTGGGATTACCCCCCCCCAAATAGCGCTGTGGGATTACACCCCAAACAGCACTGTGCGATTACCCCCTAACAGCACTGTGGGATTACCCCCTAACAGCACTGTGTGATTACCCCCTAACAGCACTGTGGGATTACCCCCAACAGCACTGTGGGATTACTCCCCAACAACGCTGTGGGATTACCCCCTAACAGCGCTGTGGGATTACCCCCCCCCAAATAGCGCTGTGGGATTACACCCCAAACAGCACTGTGGGATAACCCCCTAACAGCGCTGTGGGATTACCCCCAAACAGCACTGTGGGATTACCCCCTAACAGCACTGTGGGATTACCCCTAACAGCACTGTGGGATTACCCCCAAACAGCACTGTGGGATTACCCTCTAACAGCACTGTGCGATTACACACAAACAGCACTATGGGATTACCCTCTAACAGCACTGTGGGATTACCCCCTAACAGCACTGTGCGATTACCCCCTAACAGCACTGTGCGATTACCCCCTAACAGCACTGTGGGATTACCCCCAACAGCACTGTGTGATTACCCTCTAACAGCACTGTGCGATTACACACAAACAGCACTATGGGATTACCCTCTAACAGCACTGTGCGATTACCCACAAACAGCACTGTGGGATTACCCCCAACAGCACTGTGTGATTACCCCCTAACAGCACTGTGCGATTACACACAAACAGCACTATGGGATTACCCTCTAACAGCACTGTGCGATTACCCACAAACAGCACTGTGGGATTACCCCCAACAGCACTGTGTGATTACCCCCTAACAGCACTGTGTGATTACCCCCTAACAGCACTGTGCGATTACCCCCTAACTGTACTGTGCGATTACCCCCAAACAGCACTGTGTGATTACCCCCTAACAGCACTGTGTGATTACCCCCTAATGCACTGTGCGATTACCCCCTAACAGCACTGTGTGATTACCCCCAACAGCACTGTGCGATTACCCCTAACAGTGCTGTGCGATTACCCCCTAACAGCACTGTGCGATTACCCCCTAACAGCACTGTGTGATTACCCCCAACAGCACTGTGCGATTACCCCTAACAGTGCTGTGCGATTACCCCCTAACAGCACTGTGCGATTACCCCCTAACAGCACTGTGGGATTACCCCCTAACAGCACTGTGGGATTACCCCCAAACAGCACTGTGCGATTATGCCCTAACAGCACTGTGCGATTACCCCCTAACAGCACTGTGTGATTACCCCCTAACGCACTGTGGGATTACCCCCAAACAGCACTGTGCGATTACCCCCTAACAGCACTGTGGGATTACCCCCAAACAGCACTGTGGGATTACCCCCTAACAGCACTGTGCGATTACCCCCTAACAGCACTGTGTGATTACCCCCTAACAGCACTGTGGGATTACCCCCTAACAGCACTGTGCGATTACCCCCTAACAGCACTGTGCGATTACCCCCTAACGCACTGTGCGATTACCCCTAACAGCACTGTGTGATTACCCCCTAACGCACTGTGCGATTACCCCCAACAGCACTGTGCGATTACCCCCTAACAGCACTGTGGGATTACACCCTAACAGCACTGTGGGATTACCCCCAAACAGCACTGTGCGATTACCCCCTAACAGCACTGTGGGATTACCCCATAACAGCACTGTGGGATTACCCCCTAACAGCACTGTGCGATTACCCCCTAACAGCACTGTGGGATTACCCCCAACAGCACTGTGTGATTACCCCCTAACAGCACTGTGGGATTACCCCCTAACAGCGCTGTGCGTTTACCCCTAACAGCACTGTGTGATTACCCCTAACAGCGCTGTGCGATTACCCCCTAACAGCGCTGTGCGTTTACCCCTAACAGCACTGTGCGATTACCCCCTAACTATACTGTGCGATTACCCCTAACAGCACTGTGCGATTACCCCTAACAGCGCTGTGGGATTACCCCCTAACAGCACTGTGCGATTACCCCTAACAGCACTGTGTGATTACCCCCTAATGCACTGTGCGATTACCCCCTAACTGTACTGTGCGATTACCCCTAACAGCGCTGTGCGATTACCCCCTAACTGCACTGTGCGATTACCCCTAACAGCACTGTGCGATTACCCCCTAACAGCACTGTGCGATTACCCCCTAACAGCACTGTGTGATTACCCCCTAACAGCACTGTGTGATTACCCCCTAACAGCGCTGTGCGATTACCCCCTAACAGCACTGTGGGATTACCCCTAACAGCACTGTGCGATTACCCCCTAACTGCACTGTGCGATTACCCCTAACAGCGCTGTGCGATTACCCCCTAACAGCACTGTGGGATTACCCCCTAACAGCACTGTGTGATTATCCCCGGGTTTTTCAGGGTGGTTCCTGCTGGCTTCGCCGGCATGTTCCCTGCTATCCAATGACACTTTCCCTTTTTTGACCCTGGGGAGTTTCTCACCAGTGGAGCCCACACTTGGGGCACAATTCTCTGGCCTCGTTGCGCTCTTACTCGAGTGCCTGGACAATGTGCCGAAACACTGCGGGAGGCTTCATTCCAGGGCTCAAGTGGGGACCTGTGTGGCATTACACAGGCCACACCCACAGGGGCTGGTTTAGCTCACTAGGGGCTGGTTTAGCTCACTCGGCTAAATCGCTGGCTTTTAAAGCAGGCCAGCAGCACGGTTCGATTCCCGTACCAGCCTCCCCGGACAGGCGCCGGAATGAGGCGACTAGGGGCTTTTCACAGTAACTTCATCGAAGCCTACTCGTGACAATAAGCGATCTTCATTTTTCAGGTGCATCCGACCAGTCACAGATGCCCTGTTTGCCCGGGCGGACAACTATATCAACTTTGACATAGACCAAGCCCAACAGGATTAACGGGCAGCAGGATTCTCCGCCACAGCTGGGATGCTCCAGTTCCAGGGGCTGATGGAAAGCACGCACGTCACCTTGCGCCCACCGGGCCATCTAGGAGCGCCTAGGAAGGGGTTCCACTCCCTGAGCATTCAGCTAGTGTGTGACCACCATACACAGGTCATGCACATGTGTACACTCTTCCCAAGGAGTGTGCCTGACAGCTGCATCCTGGGCAGTCAGACATCCCTGGCCACTTTGAGGAGCACCCCAGGACGGGTGGCCGGCTCCTGTGGGATAAGGGGTACCCACTGAGGAGCTGACTAATGATACAGGTACGCAGGCCACAGACCGAAGTGGAGACCCGATACAACGAGGCCCATGTGGCCACCCGGGCTGTCATTGAGTGGTGCATTGGACTGCTCAAAATGCGGTTCTGTTGCCTCGATCACTCCCGTGGTGCCCTGTAATACAGCACCCAGAGAGTCACCCGGTTAGTGGTGATCTGCTGTGTCTTCCACAACCTGGCAGAGCAGTAGGGCAACACACTGGAGATTGGGGATGAGGAACATGTGCCCACCTCCAAGGAAGAGGAGGAGGACAAGGATGATGAGGAGGTGCTGGACCAGCAAGGACTGGAGGACGATCCTGGGGAGCAATTCTGCAGGACAGGCGGCTGCGGCGAGGGTCCGGAAAGCCCAGAGGGCCATGGAGGCCCCCACACTCGCCTGATTCACATAGGATATGGCCTGATCTGCCATCGATACCTTACCCACACCCGACACCCATTTCCCAGCCTCCCGGAGTCTGAGTCACATCACTCCAGAGTGCTGGGACTGTCTCGGCACCATCAGCAGGTCACTGTCGAGGGCAGGGAGGGGTGATGATAACCTACAGAGCTGTGCTGGTACTCTTCAATCAATGCCAGTCTGACATCTGCCAGTCTGCTGAGTGCTCGCTCACACCCATCACCTCCAGGTAGTGTGCCCAGGGAGGGGAAGATGTCTGGAGAGATGGGCCAATGGTTCAGAGGTCAGGCCTCAATGTGAAAGAAAGTGACAGAGGCATTTGGGGGCCGGAGGGCCTGACGCACGTGTCGGCAGCACATGCACAGCCGTGCCACCCTAACCGGTGTGCTGACTTCAAGACCCTGCCTCATCATAGGGGTGGACTCTGGGGAGCTGGTGGCCACCATCCCCACTCCATGGGACTGGTCTGGGTTAGTGTACAGCACCCTCTCCTGCTGCTCGGTACCCATAGGACCCTGAGGTTCACATCGGAATGATGGGATGGCTGGTTCAAACCTCGGCTGCCCCCGCATCATCTGGCTCTGCCAGCCCTAGAGGCTCCCCAATGTCTGCACCATTGGGTCAAGGTCCTCTGCGATGCTTCTCAGTGGCTGGGACATGCTTTGCTGCGCCTCGGCAATGCCCAACTGCAACTGGACCAAGCTCTGAAATGCCTTGGCCATTCCCATCTGAGAGCGGGACATGTCCCGCAGCACTTTATCAAAGTCAGCCTGGTACTGAGTCACGTTCCCCAGCATGTCGGACATTCTGACGAGACCCTCAGCCATGGCTATCACTGGTTGTGCCACGCTTTAACACCTTCAATAATGGTGCCGACATCATGCACCAGGCTCTCCTCTGCGGTCGCCACCCTAGCAGCGTTGGCCTCGGTGCCACGCATTGCCCGCGACACCTTCTGCGCCCGTAGCCTCTGGGACTCCTCCAATCAGCTATGGGCCTGCTGGAGTGTCACTGACATCTCCCTCTGAATGTCCCGGGCGCTCTCTAGTGTCTCCATCACCTCCGGGTAGCCCGCTTCCATAGGCTCAGCATCTGGCTGGGACCCAGGTGGGTCCTGGGATCCAGTAGACCTCCTACTGCAGTCTCGCCTGAGTGTTCCTGCCTCCACCTGATGTACATAGCAACTGTGTGGTGCTCATACGATTATGCCCCAGAAGCCTGTCCACTAATGTTTCCCTCCGAAGTGCATGTATTTGCGTTGGTGAATGATGGGGACGACAGCTCTGATGCGTCAACCGTGGCCGAGGTGGTCCTGTGAAAGGCTGGAGAGGGGACCAACCTGGATGGGCCAACACCATCGGCTGGAGGACCTGGCGGAGAATACCAACTCGTGTGACAGGTCCTCTGGGTGGGGCCTGGTGGATCCTCACCTCTGCGCCGTGCACCAACCTCTGCAGTGGTAACCGATCTATCTTTGGCCACCCCAGTCACCTCCAGGGCCCGACCCTTAAAGGTGGTGAGGATTCGTTATACCCGGGCTCGCCAGTCTGGGCCCTCCTGGCGATTGTGGGAGTGCTTTGCCTGTGGAGACACAGAGAGGGCATCAGCCACACTTGTGGTTTACAGGCGCGAAATTCTCCCCCTACCCGGCAGGGCGGGTGTCCCGGCGTAGCGGAGTGGCACCAACCACTCCGGTGTCGGGCCTCCCCTTCCGCACCTTTAGGGGCCAAGCCCTCACATTGAGGGGCTAGGCCTGCGCCGGAGCGGTTGGCACCACACCAACTGGTACCAAAACCGGCAACAACGGCCTTTGATGCCGGGGCTGGCCGAAAGCCCTTCGCCGGTTTGCGAATGCGCCGGTGCGTCAGCTGCCGCTGATGTCACCACCGGCGCATGTGCGCTGGGGGATTTTCTTCCGCCTCTGCCATGCACAGAGGTGGTTCAAACCATGGCGGCGGGAGAGGCCTCTCAGCGGCGGGATTTCGGCCCATCCGGGCTGGAGAATAACGGCAGCACAGAAACCTCCCGCCGGCCCCCGCCATTCTCCGAGGCAGGCGGTGGGATTGGCGGCACGCCAACTTTTTGCGGGTGGGAGAATTCTGGACATGGCAGGGGTGGGATTTTCGGCGGCCCCGGGCGATTCTCTGACCCTGCTGGGAGTCGGAGAATTTCTCCCCAGTGGTAGGAGGTGGTGTGAAGGAAGGGCTAGGGGGATTTCTGGATAACCTGTTTCAGCACTGTGGAGCTGAACTCAGAGATTGGCCCGCCATTTGAATAGGTTCCGATCTCTAAGTGAGCTTGTGGTTGCTCCTCACACCCACCCATGGGAAATGTCACCCCTACACACATTGGCACTACTCCGCATCCCCCAAGTGAGGACACCCCGCTATGGGGTCCCTGGGCACCCCCCTTCAGAACACCCAAGCCCCCTTACAAGACCCCTACCCATCATCCCTTAACCTCCCTACTTTCCTGCTCTGCACACCCCCACCCTTTAATCCCCCCCCCCCCCCGACACTCCTTTCATGGGCGTGCCCCCACCCCCCCCGGGGCCCTGACCCTTGGCAGTGCCACCCTGGCACCAGAACAGTGCCCTTGCCAGCATGGCAGTTCCAAGGTGCCCAAGTTCCAGGGGAAGGGCCAGAGAGCCGTCCTGCACTGGCCCTGACCACCCAGGGGTCACTGATAGCCCGGGAAACCCCACTGGGTGCCGTTCAACCTGGCCTACATTCATGTAGATCAGCACTGACTGGTGCCTGGCTGCAAACTGCCTGGGGAGGCAGTGAATCGAGGGAGGCTGTTAGATCCTGGCTAGGTAGGCCTTAAGTAGGCTTATGGTCTACTTCACCAGGTGCTGTTTCGTCCCGCCCCTTTTGATGGAATTCCAATTCCGATACCACGCGGAACTTGTGTCAATCCCGGGAGGTATCGAGGCTGCCGGGAAGTCCGCGAGAGGCTTCACCCGGGATTCTACTGCCGCGTTATGCTCTCGCTCGAGTGTAAGGCGGCTGGACAACCACACCCATAGAATCTCTACAGCACAGAAGGAGACCATTCAGCCCACTGAATCTGCACCGACCCTCTGAAAGAGCATCCTACCTAGGCCCCATCCCCCATCCTATCACCATTACCTCGAAGCCCTATCTAATCTTTGGACACTGGGGGGGCCAATTTAGCATGGCCAATTCACCTAACCTCCACACCTTTGGACTGTGGGAGAAAGCCAGAGCACCCGAGGAAAACCTAAACAGACGACAGTCGCCGGAAAGGGAGGGTGTTTTCAAGAAATGAATTGCTGGGGTCCGCTAGGCTGCACCCTCCAAAAGGAAGGAAAAGGCCGTGAGAATTTTAAAGGGGACTTCATAGCTGCCGGGAAACAGTGCCGACTCCACGCCATCCGTTACCGCCTCAGAGATTGTGACCGCACCTCCCCCACACCACGCCCCCGAAAATCTCAGCGGGTAAACCCTGCCCCACTTCCAACTCTTGCCCACAGTTTGGGAAACCACGCCTTTGAGCAGATTAAGGGGGTGGTGTTCCAAATGATTAGCGGTTCTGATGGAGCACACTGGGTGCAACATCAGCAACTACCGGGCGGAGACTTCAGATCACTGGCTAAGGGAACAGGCGGGATGAGGAGTTGTTGTCAACTGGAACACCCTGCCCGAAAGACAGATAAAACTGTGAGTGAGGGGAAAATAATGCAGGTCAATAGGGAGGGAGAGGGCTGGTGAGCAGGACTAATTGGGCAGCTCTTGGAAAGAGCTGACTCGGGTACAGTGGGACGAATAGCCACCTCCTGTTCTGCATCAGTCCTGCGACGGGGACCCTGAAACTCTGCAAGGTCTCTGTGAG